>NW_027072034.1:5086959-5815303 GCF_038088225.1 Cyrtonyx montezumae | reverse complement strand
CCTCTCCTCTCCTCTCCTCTCCTCTCCTCTCCTCTCCTCTCCTCTCTCTCTTCTCTTCTCTTCTCTTCTTCTTCTCTTCTCTTCTCTTCTTTCTCTTTTTCTCTCCTCTCCTCTCCCTCTCCTCTCCTCTCCTCTCCTCTCTTCCTCTCCTCTCCTCTCCTCTCCTCTCCTCTCCTCTCCTCTCCTCTCCTCTCCTCTCCTCTCCTCTCCTCTCCTCTCCTCTCCTCTCCTCTCCTCTCCCTCTCCTCTCCTCTCCTCTTCCTCTCCTCTCCTCTCCTCTCCTCTCCTCTCCTCTCCTCTCTCTCCTCTCCTCTCCTCTCCTCTCCTCTCCTCTCCTCTCCTCTCCTCTCCTCTCCTCTTCCTCTCCTCTCCTCTCCTCTCCTCTCCTCTCCTCTCCTCTCCTCTCCTCTCCCCTCCCCTCCCCTCCCCTCCCCCTCCCCTCCTCCCCTCCCCCTCCCCTCCCCTCCCCTCCCCTCCCCTCCCCTCCCCTCCCCTCCCCCTCCCCCTCCCCTCCCCTCCCCTCCCCTCCCCTCCCCTCCCCTCCCCTCCCCTCCCCTCCCCCTCCCCTCCCCTTCCCTTCCTTTTTTTTTCCCTTTCCTTTCTTTTCCTTTCCCTTTCCTTTCTTTTCCTTTCCCTTTCCCTTTTCTATCCAGCAGAACAGTTTTGATTAAATATAGTTTGTCTGGAGAAGGACCAGATTCCTGAAAAAGACACAAACACTGTGGACTGAAAAACCCACCAAAAAACGGCCTATTTTACACCTCAGCAAGTTTCTGGATTAGGTGCAAACAAGGCTTTCATCTTACAATGCTTTTTTCTAAGGAAAGATATAACAAAATGTATATATAGGTAACTAATTTATTAAGACAAAAACAGTGATCTTTTTGAGCAAAGGATGGTAGGACAAATTTAGGATAGATTAATTTGTACTTCTTGGTACACTAATATTACTGTCAAGCAGCAATTGATGAACGTCCATTAAAAATCTGCATAACAGAGAAGGACCACGTATGACCAAAAGAAAGATAAAAATCACTTCTAATATGTGGTGCCTGGGGACCTAAGCTGTATGAAATATATTAGGTCACTAAAGCATCTGAATTCAGAAGTTATTGAGCTCTTATTACAAGACATAATCTTATAGAAAAACTGCTGAAGAAGTACATTTAAAATTGCTTTGCTATTTTTCTTCCGTATGAGAAAGTGGCTTTCCTAATCATTGTCTTTATTCTTTAAAGGATGTAGTGATATTAACATAGCATTCCACTTCTTCCATGGATGTAAATTGTCACTCCAGGAATTATGTGTGTAATCCTGAGTCGGCTCTCTTGCAGAATTTTTAGCAAGTAATACTTTATTGCACTTTCCTACTAAAGGCTCATTATATTACATATGGATTTAAGCCTTAATGTACACAATCATCTCATTATCATTTGTCCCACAAGATGCAAAAAATCGAAGTCCTCAAGGAACTGAAATGATATGGAAACAAATTCAGTTTATTAATAAACTTTGAATCACAAGACCTTCCATAGTCCTTAGTTTCCCACTTTTGCCTTACTTTTGCCTTGCCTTTTCCCTTTCTCCCTTCCTCTTCCCCCTCCCCCTGTCCCTCCCCCTCCTTCTTTCTTTCTTCTTTCCATCCTTCCTCCTTTCTTTTCCTTCATTCCTTTCTCTTTTTTCTGTCTCTCTTCCTTTCTTACTTTATCTTTCTCCCAGTGGGTTGAAGATAATTCTAAATTTTATCTTGTAACTATTCTTAAGTGTTTCATACAAAAAAGCTCTTTTACTTACAGACTTTAGGGGAAAGAATCACAAACAGGGGCCATTATTTATTGTCTTGTAGTAAACAGTAACTGTCTGAAACAGCAATTGGCTACAGTACTCTGGGAATTGGGCCCAAAATTCTGAAAAGCCACTTATTCTACAGTAAAGGCATAAAAGAAAACTTCTAAAAATATATAATTTAGACTTGCAGGATGATTTTGAAAGACCTCAAAGAGACCAAGTGTTTTACTACACTGTCTAACTCAAAGAGTTTAAATTAAGAAACAACACAAATTCACAGCTAGCAGTCCTAAGCAGTACTTGCAGGAAGTATATAGCTTGTACTATGTAGGCCACTACAAAATTAAGTCCTCCTATTTATTTCCATGGATCTACGCTAGATATAAAGAGCACAGTCACACTATTCAATAGAACAAGTTCTTAGTTACAAAACACTTTCCAACATAGTTACTAGCATTAGCTATGCAATTCTTCCAGAAATGAACAAGGGCATGATTGTAAAAATCTATTCCAGCAGAGGTGACCCACTGTCACTGTTACCACTGCTCAAACGCAGCACCCACTTTGCTTACAACCCGTTTGGTCTGTAAATGTTCAACAAGCACTGATGGCACTAGTTTGGTGAGGGAGGCAGCACCCATCCCAACCAACCTTGGTTCCCCAGGTGCCTCTATGTAATAGGTTTGATGCCCTGAAACCAGATGGAGAGGTGAGTGAGGATGCGGTGGGAGGTCTGCCTCCAAACTTGTGCCTCAAGACCGCCTCTTTCAGGAAAGAAAGGAGGATGATATTCATAGGTGACTCCATTCTGAGAGAAACAGAGGGCCCTATATGTTGGACTGACCCTACCTGTAGGGAGGTGCGCTGCCTCCCTGGGGCCCAGATCAGGGATATTTCTAGAAAACTACCAATAATGCAGCTTTCATTTTTTATATATTGAGACAATTATTTGAAATATTGATGTTCAGTATAAACTGAGGTTTTTTCAGCTGAATGCCTTGGTATTGAAATTGGCACAGAGAAGACTGAAGTGAAAATGTGCAACAAAGCAGAGACCCATGAGCTAAAACCAGAGATGACTATTGGCGGATTCTAAACATTAAGACACAAATATCTTAAAAAGAAAGAAAAAAAAAAGCAAACAAAAATCCTAGAAGAAGTAAAATGGACAGAACTTTTTTACATCGTTGCTTTTGTCCACACAACTTTCATTTATACAAATTAAAAAAAAAAAAATTGTTTGTGGATTTGGAGTCAAGTAAATGATTTTGAATAATTTACATTGCATACATTCAATTGGTTAGAAAGTGCTTTTTAATTGTAGATGGCAATATTTCTATCATTGTTACTATATTTCAAAGAAATAATATATTTCTATCAACATTTTTAGAACTGATAGATGATGAGTTGGTATAAGTTATAGTATATGTCTCCAGAAGTGTGGAGTGATTGTCACAAATAATGTGAATGCATGCTTGAATTTAGACAGCCAGTGATTGACGTAATATACTGAGCTCTCAAAGAGATTAACTTCTGTATCACTTTATGATGACACGTTTTTATCTCTTTTGCTGTTTCAATTACCTTGATAAATTGGGGAGGGGAGGGTTGTTGTTTTCCCACGGTAGCATCAAATACAGAAATTTTTAGGGGATTTTTTTTCTCACTTAACTCATTTACATGTTACAGTTTAAGAAACATACTGCTAATTAATCAAGTTAATTACATATTGAGAGTCAAACTTTGTGTGACAAATAATTTTTTTATATATTTTTTTTCTGCTAGTACTTTTCATATTTTGGCTAAAAGAGATGAATCATATGCACCACATGTTGTTAAGCAGGAGACACTGGTTTGCTGCTGCAAGCTTTAGCTTCTGTATCCTACTGCTTCTGTCAATAAAACTGAAAGCAGTTGCCCTTAGATGTTTCTGATATTATAATATAATCAGTGGTAAAGATTCATGGACATTAATTTATCTGACAATGGATATAGAATCTAGTTGCTTAATAGCTGAATTATGAAAAAGATTTGTATGATAAAGAATCTAAAAGCTTCTTGCCTGAGGGAAATCCTGGGAATAAATGATTCTGTTATGTCTGTGGGATTTATTTCCTTTTTTTATTATTATTATTTTGAGAAAAGAGAGATCAAAATGATGCCAGAGACTTGTTCCCAACATTTGTAATTGTTATAAGCCTTGTCTATTTCAATGATCTAATGTCCTCTTCTTTGTCTTACAGGTTCAGTTATACCAGCCTTCTTCTGCTATGGAAAAAGGCATTTTTGAGGAAGACATAGAGCTCATAGTTGACTGTCATGGGCCTTGTCTTAATGAGAAACAAAAGTGTATTTTCGTACATGCTACTTTGCATGATTATTCAGAGTGTAGTGCAAGATAGTGAGTTTCATAATATCTTCTTCAATGTGATTGTTATACCAGTGACTTCACAAATGTGTGGTATTATCAGAGCAAGACTCTGGCCCCAGTGCTCACATAACCAGATGTGCACAGTATGCAAATAAATTGGGCAAAGGGGAAAAAATTGCAACAAAGCAAAATGATTGGCAAGCATCTAGGATCTTCGGAAGGTTTGTTTCTGTGTTGCTTAGCTTACTCTCAATGCTATTTAAATAAAAATACTGTGCAGTCTGATGTGTGAACAGAGCAGGATGTTTAGTGATGAATCCTTAGAATGAACCTGAGTGAGGAAAGTGAGATTGTTTGGCAAGGTAGAGCTGATAGGATATTTTGGGCACTGGAAAAAAAAATGGTGAATAGAAAGACATGCATGAGCTAAGTGTGCACACAATAGACAGGACTGTATCTGATTCAGGAAAGAGTAAGGAATTGGTCCATTTGTAGGCCTATGACAGACTTGTGAAGCCTTGAAATTACAGAGAAATTTGACCTTGTAGAGTAATGAGACAGAAAACCACCTGAGAGACTGAGACATGAGTTGGCATGATCAGAGTGGTGAACAAGAAAGATAACCTTGTCCTCAGTGTTCGGTGTTGACTCTAAGAAGGAGATTAGAGCCAAGAAGTCTGCAATTGCTAAGAGGTCATGGCAGGAGAGTAATAATGAAGGCACAAAGCAGGGAGGAAGAAAAAATGAATAACTGAAGTTATTGTAGATGAGAAAAGATGGTCGTAGAGTCCAAAACTGGACATTTGAAAGTCACTGATTATGTGAAAAGATATATATATTTAAGGCTACTGCTGTTTTTATTTGCTATTTTACTGGTATTTTTCAGCCAAATTGCTGTAGCAAATGTCACAAACCTATCTTGATCATCTATGTCTTTATCTGTCTCTACATATTCACATCTATTTATAGATAATTATTTATATATTTTTACAGTGGAGCAGCAATAAAAGAAACAAGTGATTCAGGTTTATTTAGCTGCCTCTACCACTGGTTGGCCCTGTGAACTCATTTTCTGTTTTCCAATTTTTCTGTATGTAAAAAGAAAGTAAAAAAAGGTTGATACTATTTGTAGGCTTTGAATTGTCTGTAGAACTCAGAAGATGCACCTCAAGCCAGCCCACATGGACACCATCACAACAACCAATGTGTTGGTCTCTATTATGAGGCCATACTTGGGCATACTATTTCCAGATACTGTCGAGATTCTGGATGCATTTGGGGTCAATAGAAAGTTGGAAATAATGGTGCTCAAGTAGCTCGTTTTGTTTGGAGGTGTAAGACTTCAACTGTGTCTGAAATACAATGAGAAGAAAAATTATTTGCCAGCATACTTCACCTTCCAATTTGCTTATGGGTTTATATATGGCTTTGAAACAAGGCATCAAAAGGCAGTGGTGGTAAAGTGCTTTATTCAACGCAAGAAAGTTTTTTAAAAATATTGTTAAAGTAAGATATAAAGAAGACAAAATAGTTCTTGGCAATTTTAGCTTGGGATACCAATACATTCAGAATGTTACAAAAATAGAAACCAAAACAAAGCAAACAAACAAAAATTGCCAACAATAAATGATCACGACTGAGAAGACCTAAAAAATAGTCTAGAATTGGTTAACCAGGGGACCAGCATCTTTGTGTCTTATTCCACTTGTATTTCTTTCTGCAAACTCTAGGTATAGAAAGAATGGCTTATATGCAGTCAATATTTAGAAAAAAAAAACAAAAAAAAGTTAATTATGAGATGCATTTTATGCATTGAATGCACTTTAAAAGGACTATAAATCATGTGTTTTGTGTATAATATAGGAAAGCATTTTTTTGGATGTCACTGAAACAAATTTATTCACACAAAGTTCTTGGATAAATTAATAAAGAGATCTCCCAGTGTAGTACAGGAATATATAACTCAGAAAAAAAAAAAAGAAATTGAATATAAAAATACATTTTAATATACACTTTTTAGCTTTCTAAATTAAAGTGTTGCCGTTTGCTCTTGAGACAATTAGCAGACATCAGTTAGAAGACACAATAGATTATGTACCCAATTACTTTCACTTTTCAGACAACAGTTTGCAATCACAAGAATATGTGTGGAGGTTTAATCAAAGATTAGAACTTTTTAATTAAATGGGGCTGTATGTGACTAGTCATTTGACATTAATTACTGTTTTAGTTGAATTCTTTTTGATTTGTAAAAAGGCCCTGAGCACTGCAAAAATTATGTCACATCATAAAAACTGCTGATTATTAAAATAAAAAGTTTTCTTCATCAGCCCACTTCTCTCCTGAACAAGAAATATCATTTCAGCAGTGAAATGGTTGCCTTAGAGAAGAAGATTGGTGAGTTTTAAAAGCAAAATAGCAGATGGTACTTCAACTGACTCCCCTTAGAAGGGACAGTCTGAAAGTACTTAATTGTAATGATTGATAAGGTCTTCTGTCAATGCTCAGCAAAACTTCCAAGGGGCTAAACAGCTGGTGTGAGGTTCATTTGGAGTTTTAACTAGTTGACTACCCTTTGGGGTGTCTTAAAGCTAACTAGCATCACTGACATTAATAGAGGACATCAATCAAAATGAAACGCTGTAGCAGAAACTGATCCAAGACTTCAAGTAATATTTTAATCTGTCGGCCAACAGAGAGGAGGATAAATGTTAACAGTGTCCTTGTGTGATAGCTTTAAATTCAAGTCCAATGGTGCCACCAGTGTTTGCAAGTCCTTCTTTTGTGAGTTTTGCTTTTTCATAGAATCCACTTATTCAGTGTAAAGTGGGAACAGTGACAATGAAAATCCTTATCTGAATAGCCTGCAGAAAGGAATAAAGAAAAAGAAAAAAGAAAAAGAGAAATATATAAAGGGAGCAGAAACAGTTCTTAGCTCATGTAAAGATTAGGGGTGAACTTCATGCAAACACACACACTCAGAATCATTGTGCCTTTTGTGAACTTTTACAGAGATTTGAGTGAAGGGGGATATATCTGTCTGAAGGTGAATTAAGAAAGCAAAATCAACCCGTAACCTGCAGAGCTACAGTGTAGTCTCTGCACATGGGGCTTGGATAGAAGAGTCTGCAGCTCTTTCTTAGCCTACTAAAATGATGCTCCGTACCATGCTGCTGGGTCTGTCTATCTCAGAGTTTGTTCTTGGGTACTGCAGAATAACTGACAGTCAAGGCAGGTGATGGTTATCTCACAGGGAAAGTTTGCAAATGTTTGATTTAGTGATAGCCAGAGTGCTAGCAATGCTAAGTACAAATCTGGACCCTGTGTCTTCCTGTTTTACTACAAAGTAATCATATAAGTAATTCTAATTTTGTCAAAGCAATTAAAAATTCAGTTTTGAGCCCCAAATTAACAGAGTGCAAATTAACAGAGTCCATAGTAGACAGAAATATTAGCACGATAAAAAGAAATAATATTACTTGGAATTAGCTAATATCCCCAAAGGAGATATTTACATACAAGTCATCTGCAGCCTGTCAACACAGTCATAAATCTGAAGTTTGAAAAATAGTTAAAAAGGGTAAAGATACTTGATGGAAAAGTGAAGTCCAGTTTATACATCAGTCTGAAGCTCAGTTGACAGCTAATTTATGTAACAGTCTTCCTATGTGACTGAAAAAATGTCATTTAATTTCTCTTTAGTCCAATTTCCTAACTATAGAACAATGGTAATACCTTTCTACTTCACTTAGTAGATAGTAAAACCTTGAAAATAAAAGATATTGGCCATTGACACTGTTATTTCCAGTATAAATTGTATTTATTCCTATTTTTCTAGTTTAGTCTCCAGCCTGTTACAGTCTGAAAATCACTATGGAAACTGTGGTAGTAAACATGGTATTTAGCAACCAGTTTTCATACCATGTCAAAGTTAAATGTTTTCCTAAAAAGATTTAAGTCACGTTGTATTTCCTAATGGATTGCAACCTTTCCTGAAATGGACAGAAGTGCTCACTCCATTCAGATAAAAACTTTCCATTTGAAGTGGAAAACTATCAACTGTGTATGAAGGCAAGCATTATAGGAAACTTTAATTCCAGAATGAATGTAAAAAGATATGCTTTATTATTGAAGAAAGATTATTTTTCAAGGGGAAAAAAATCACTAAGGAGAAACAGAAAATTATCATAGTATTTTGTATTCGTTGCATTAGTTATTTCCCAAAGAAAGCCTATCAGTTAAAATGATGAATTCTAACCTTTACCGATTCTTCCAGAGAACATTCAATTTATATTCTTCAGGCACTTTGCTACTTGTTCACCATACTGATGCAAAATTATTGTTTTTGTAATATTTATAAAGATCTAGTTGCAGGTTTTCAAGGACATATTCCATATTTCCTTCAAATCTAAATCCTTTAGTGTAAGTTAAGGTAAAAAACGGAATAAAAAGATAACATATGGTACAGTTATTTATTGCATTAATATTTAAATACAGTGTTATGTTGAATGCAGGTCCGGTGGTCAATAGAAAATACAAAGGTCACATTATCACAGAGTACAGAGAGCTTTAAGGGATGAATACCAATGGATAAACAATTCTGCCAAGAATCTTCTTTTTTTTTTTTTTTTCATTAGTCCTATGAGATCCAGTAATGGTCATTTAAAATCAATAGTTTCAAATTCCCTTTATGAAAAGAATCTGGCAAAAGTTATTTGCACTGCTAAATTTAAATAAACAGACAAATATATAAAAACAGTTTTTATATAGGTTCAAATTTCAGATTTCTTTAACCTGTTTTGAACATTTTCTGTAATAAAAATGTCAGTGTTTCTTTAAGCACTTTAGGCTGCTGGGCACCATGCTTTAGAGAATAGCAGTTGTCATGCAAATGAATATTGCAGCTTCTTACTGTTGCTGTGCAGTGTTGCAGAGTTAGATGCTATTCTTGCTCTGCAACGTAAGGGTGTGTTGGGCCTGGGATATAAAACTATCAACATAATGAATGTGGAGATGATAAATATTCTTGTTCCGTAGAAAATGGTATTATCTAGAATGTCTGTTTGCTTTCTGTAAGACCATTTTCTTAGAATAAATACTTCAGTGAATCCTATTTATTTATTCGTTCATTCAATCTTTCACTGTAATTAACTGTTTAAAATTATGTCTATATTCATTGAAAATGATTGAGTCTTGTAGACTCCTTCCACAGGAAGCTGAGACCTTTTTTGGAGGTCATTTGTGCAGGTACAGAGATAGGATGTTCTGAGGATTCCCAATGGTGGGAGAAGAAGAATATGAAGTAGTAAATAGTACAACAATGTACTGGGATCCCACAGGTTTTGGGCAGTCTGAAAGCCTTTTTGAAGGCTTTGGGGATTACAGAAACAATGTCCCTACTAAGTGCAAAATACCTATGCCATTTACTGACAGGTAAAATGAAAAGTAGAAGGGACCTATCTTTAAAATTATGTTTGTAAATTCTTTATTTTTCTGTTCTAGTCACTTTTATTTTCCTTTATAATAAAAATAAAATAAAATAAATAGATATTTTTTTGAAAGACTGGTAAAGCCTGGCTTTTTTGTATTTTCATTCTTCTTTAGGGAGCTTGCTCCAGGGAAAAGGTCTAGACAAGTCTACCTCAATGCTCTGGCTGAACTGGGGACTCGTCACTGCTCATGCGGATATTCCAGTACAGCTGAAATACTCTGAATGTGTTTCAGGCTTTGCTGTTGAGTACACTGAATAATGTCTATTTTATGAAATTTGAATCTAATGATCTAGACACCTACCAATTTAATGCTGTCAGAAGTTCGATGTTAATTTGCATGGCCTGTGGCAATAGCTTAGTTATAGTACGGACATTACCAGTGGAAATGTTAGTCACCTCCTAAGTGATATCAGAGATTTGCAAATGTCACTGATATAAAACCCTTGGATGTAGATACCTAAAGTAGTTATAGCCTAAGGACCAGCTCCACATGAATGTATATGTGTCAGCATAGGTTATTTCCTGATCCCAAGAACTGGCTCCATTGTGCTGTATTACGAAACTAATGGAATATACGAATACTGGAGTACTGAGCAGGGTGATTCCAACATCAGTCTGATGCAGATGACAAAAATTAAAAACAAAAAAAAGTGTTTAAACATCCTTTCCCTTCAAATTCAGAGATGCAATTAACTGTCCGAATGAGGCTGGACTTTAGCTTAGAGTCACACTTCTCACACAATAGACTGGTTAGTGGTTAGGATAATTCCCACAGAAGCTGTAGTTTGAGAATTAAATCTATTGCTCCTATTTCATCAGATGCTATACTGAGTAGGAAAGAACCATATTTGTATTCCATTCCATATTCTTGCAATCACCACATTTTTTTTTAATCTAATTACTGTTTCATGTAAACTAGGTAAAGAAGCTGGTGCTCAGTTCTCCCTTGCTATTTGAGTACTTCAAGCACTGTGCTGTATTGTTCTGCAGCTGTTGTCAGTGAACACAGAGTTCCTGCTTGGCACCCACCTTTTGAATTCACTCCAAGTTCTTCTGAAGCAAAAGTTTGATTTAAATGTGTGATCAGTTTCTTTTCTTCAAATTGGTCTATATTAAGCTTGAGAGTCTAATGTAGAATGAACAGCAGTTGATTTGAGGATAAATTACTTAAATACGAGAAAAGGGTTAACATTTTTCTGTTTCATTATTGTTCAGAAGAATAATAAACTGTGACAATGACAAAAATGCACAGATCCATTTCAAATTTGACGTAGGAAAAATCTTCTGTCTATAAGGAGATAGCCAGCAGTTTATTCATCCACATTAAGAATGAACAAACAAACAAACAAAATAAAAATTTCCCCACATAATTAGCAGTTCTGGTTTGATAGAGAGGATGAAGCTGTAAGACAGTAACATTAAATGCAGTGATTTTCTACTGCATTTACCTCAGGCAATCTCAGAATGATATTTAAACAAGATAGTAATTATATGAAAGGTGTCAAATAAAAACAAAAACAAAAACAACCAGACATTCAAAATGTAAATTTATGTATGACTGAAAAGAAAGATACATTAGTTCTCCTATCTTATATTAAGTAGCTAATACAAATCCAAAGACAAGTCCTTTTCAGGAAGACAAAGGAGTTGTGGGTGTAACAGGTATAAAATGGAGAGTTCATAGGTACAGATTTGCATCTTTTTACCTGTGCAAAGTGAGTGATTTTATCTCTAGGGAGATTTTTCACCCTATAGTTTTACCAGTATTTGTAATTAGTGAAGGGATGGCTGGGGAACACCTCTTAATCTCTAACACAGTCTACATGGAGGATGGGTTAAGAAAGCTGATCCTTAGGGGGTTAGGTATTCACTAGGTGCTCTCAGAAGGGTCTTAGACCCAAATGCTTTCACAGTGGAATTAAAGGCACCTGGAAAACTTTGTAAAATAGATTTGGCTAAACAGGAGCTTCAAAAGCTACTGGAATTAGCCAATACTGGAGCAATACTTTTAGACTTTAAATTTGGGATTAAGGTAAATTAGGTTGCAATGAATAGCATTCATTCTTTTGCCTCTCTGGGTATATCATTAGCACTGAACTTTCTATTAAGAGCATGCATTCCAAAAGTTTCCCAAAATCTCTGTTATGGTTCACACTCTAGAGCACTCCAGGAACATGTAACTTGGATTTCCTGCCGATGGCATTACATTGGGAAACATGTCACAGAAGCATGCTCCCCATACATTTCAGCTGCTAATGGGCATTTAGTCCACCAGAAAAGACAGCAGCTTGTCTGAAATACCCCATTTTAAATACCACCTGACACAGAAGGTATTTGGAGGGATTATGAAGAAAAAGATGTTAACAAATGGAAAGTTTTTGGAGAGTAGTTGAGATACTGAAAATTGCTGAATTATTTTCCCTATAATGAAGTAGAGTTGCACGCAGCAATACCAGTGGCACTCCTCCATCAGATGTAAGAGAACTAGGAGGATAAGTACGTGATCAGTAGGTGGTTGAAAACAAGTAACAAAGACCTTGTGCTGGAGTCACACAGGAGAACCAATGGAAGAAACTATCAGTATCCTCCGTTGCTTCCAGCTTATAGTCCAAATCATTTAGAACTGTAATAATAAAGAAACAAACAGGTGTATGTGGGTTACATGTAGTAGACAGCTACCAATATTTGACATAAATAGTGGTTAGGCCTTATATAATTGATTGCTTATCTCCCATATCTGGCCTTTCAACCACAAAAAAAACTTGCATGTAATTATGAGTAAACAAATGGCAGAGTCAAAAATACTTTATGTGAGAATTAAGTATTAAATTAGAGTTTCAGTTTTCCATTTGTAGACAAAAGACTTGGAGACTAAAAAAGCTAGTGTGAGAATTCATATGCTAAGAATGACATCTATCACCTACCAGGCCTCGTCAGCCTTACTACATCTAGAATACAGCATAATTCTGAGTTTTGTAATAACACTTTTTTCCAGCAGGTCTTCAATCAGTCTAACATCTAGACAGTATCGATAGGTTAGAAGCTGTATGAGATGAGTCATTTGCTGCTGAGATCCTGGAAGCAAGACTAATCATTAACATATACTTAACAGTCTAAACTGTTCCCATACCATAACCAAGAGGTACAGGGGATGGAACTCTCAGCTTTCCTAGCAGAAACTTTACAGCTCTCTGCATTCTCAGTGTTGTATTGCTTACACAATGGAATAAATGGTATTTGTTTTGCAGAACAAAGCCTTTAGGCGAGCACAAAGTTTCAGTGTCTCAAATAAGCCACTGAAGTCGTCTTGCCATGAACATTTTCTTTTTCAGAGCTGAGGGTTTTCCCTCTCATGAATAGATCTTCCTGTTCCCTGAGTTTGGCCAACAAGGTTTGCAAGGGGAACGTGTTGCAAAGAGCTGCATGGGGACAAATAATGCAATTCAGTGTATTCCTACCCCAACACCTGTTAACCCTGGTAAAAGTTAGGCAGATGCCTGACCAAAATGATTTTTAGATTGAGTACTGTGTTTCAGGCAAGGGATAGACCATTGCTATAAAATTTGGAAATAATTGTCACTAGTACTATTGCAAACATATGATGTATTGCTCCTATTCCTTTTCTAAAATACATTGCCTTTTTACATATCTTTGCATCTCTTTTCCTTTCATCTCTTTTCTCTGTGATTTTGTGTTTTTTTTCCAGAAATAAAACTTCATGAGATAGTCCAGAGGAGGTCAGATTAAACTAGCATTAGAAATATTACAGTGAGAAATTTTCAGTCTAAACATGTAAACCATTTCCTTTTTTTTTTTATAATAGATTATTTCCCAACCATTAATATAAAAATGCTATTGGAAGTTACTAGTTACTCCATTCTGATAACCACATGTGACCTTAATTAAATGTTGTAATCTATTGCAAAATGTACATGCACATAAAGAAAAAGCAATTCAAGTAAGTTGTTAGATAACTAGGCTCTATTACTTAAGCCAAACTTAATAGATACATTTTCTAAAAAATAAATGCTCAAAAGGCATGATATTTCTCTGTGTTGCAGTTGTTCTCTGTTATCCAGCAGTGAAAACAATAATTGTTATCAGTTCTTCATGTTCTTAGGGTTGGCACTGATATTAGTTTGCATGAAGAATACAGCCATGCAAAAGCACAGTAGCACTATAGAGGAAGAGAGGCTGCCAAAGTCTCTGATGAGACTTGCCAAAAAAACCAGTCACAGTAGGGTGTCTCTACTAGCTCTCTATCAGTCTGCCTATGGGTTCTGCTCTCAGGGTTAATCGCCTGCTGCTGAATAGAACTATTCACAGAGGCCAAGAGAATGACTTAAATACAGTCTCAAGACTTTTTAAACTGCAAAGGTGACAATGCTCTCACTTTATCAGGAGTCTCCTGACACTTGCTTATCTTGGGCTCAGTGCCACATTAGCACCACCACCCAGCACTGAAGTGAGGTTGTTTTTTAGATGGTCAGATGGAACTTGGGATAGGCTGACATGAATGTGTGCACCTGTCTATAAGGACATGTTCTCGGCCTTTTAATGTGTGTAATATATACATATGTATTCCCAGAAATCTGGAAATCTTTCTGGAATTTTCAGTCCTGCTCATGTTATCATCCTTCTTTTTCATTTTACACAAGACAAGGTTAATTGAGCTCAAGAACAAATATGGTATGATGAACTCATACATATGTCACTCAGCTGAGAGCAAGTAGCTAGTTTCCATGCAAAAATTCTTCCTCTGATGTTAACGAATTCAGATTAAAAGAGTGAGATACTGATTTTTAGAGCCTACACACCTCAGAGGAATAGGCACTAAAGGAAATGAGTTTGAAAAGCAGTGAGTTCTACTCCCTTGTGGGCAAGCAGTTAAACCATTCATCCAGTAAGCAGATCTTCCCCTCTTAAATCAATTGACACTTCCTTCTCCTCCATATAGCAGTGGCTCTGCAACCTTCTCAGTGAAGACCATCATTTCATTGACAAGAGCCTCCAATAAATTTTTGCCTTTTCTCTTGAAATTAAGTCACTGAGTGGCTTAAGAGAAGAGTCAAGTGGCTACAAAAATAGTTCTCCAACTGTCATGTGAGCATGAGAGAAAAAATAGCTTTATCTCAGTACACATACGTACCTTCTGTGCCACTTTGTTGTAAGGATGATGGAATAGAAATAGCGCTGAGAGTAAATACCTGAAAAAAAAATTCTAGACTTTCATATTTCTTACTAAATGCTATGACAACTAGAAAAGAATCACTTACAAACATTAAGTGGCTGCTTCAAATCAGTTCCACCTTACCAAACCAGTAGAACAAGCATTTTCCAATTAAGGCTGCAACCAATGTTAGCTCAGGGTTGGGAATAGGCCTCCAACATTTGTGAAGAATTCTGTGTAGTAAGCAGATGTGAAAAAAGCATTTTCACCATAGCAATATTTTCCAAGTTTTCTGGCAAAGTAAATAGCTCACTGACTTAATATCCTCTGACTAAATCTGTATTGCATCAGAATATGTCTGAGTAATGAACGTGTACCTTTAGTAATCAACTCTGAGGAAGCATAGCTACTTTTAGCAATAGTATACTTGAAGCCATAGAGGAAGGATGTATAGGAAGGCCTAAATTTTATAAATTTAGGTTTTGAGAGGATTAGGCAGTGCTGAAAGGTGGTGACCTAGATAATGGTCTGTCCTATAGGCAAGTATGGGCTTCTTAATACCAAGTTATACTGACCAAAGTGATTTTTAAATTATCTTAATTTCATTGTAGGCCTGGATCTTAAGTTGGACTGGCCCATGAGTTCTTTCTCTGATCTTGTTTCTAGTTCGTGATGTTTGCAATGTTTCTAGTTTCTAATGTTAGGCCTTCAAGAAAGACTTGATGTTCTTTTGAGTTTTGAGCAGATTTTTTTTTTCAAAGAAAGTGTTTTTGCATGAAAAACATCTGTGATGATTTATATATTTTTGTTGTAATCCCCTAATTCATTAGAAGCAGCATCTTCATTCAGAGGATTAGTATGTAAATGTATGTGCATAAATCTAGGGAAGTTAACTTTTAAAAGGGACAGACACTTTGGTTTTTAGAAGCGTTTTTACTTGTAATGTTGTTTCCAGCTGTGATAAATAAAGGTCTGAACTGCAGTGGGAAATGTAGAAATCGAGACCCTGATCTTGTGCTGAATTCCAAGTGGGTAAGACGTTTGCCAACACATGGTTCAGTGCAGTATCAGGGCCCTAAAATCTGAACTTTCAAGGGCTGACTTTTTTATTCTGCAGTGTTCAAATGGACTGCTTAAAAAACCTATAAATGCTTCATCTAGACAGCAGGGCACCATTTCAGGAACTGATTGCCCATTATAGTACTGACAATAAAATAGGAAAATACCCCAAGGGAGAAGGAGCGGGGCCTTATGACTTTCCCATTGAACTCAATGTGCAACTTATAATTTCCTGCTCCCACTTTGCAGGATGCATCAGTTTCCAGTGGCTGTTGCATTATGCTCCTAAGCCTCTTTCAAAGAAATACAAAATTAGGGGGCTCTTTAAAGTGGAAAGCCAGACAAAACCATTGCAGAACTCAGAGTTCCACTACAATAAAGATTTCATTCATATATACAAAATATATATTTCTCTCTTTCATATTGAATTCTTCCACCCCAGAATTGATTGGCTAGAAATAATACTCATTTAGTTCACATTTTCCATGCTAAATTGTAAAAACGTGCTTGCAATACGTAGAAGAGAACTTATCTGTTTAAGAGATTTTCTAAAATTTTGTTTCATTCTAAGATCTGTTAAAGTGATCTCTGAAACAATAGTCATGGAGAACACATTAGACTGTTGTGTAGATTCACATATTCACCTTTACTGCATCAGAGCCAAGAAACCAATATACACCCTCCTCCTTCCCACACTGAATCTCTTCTGTGAAACTTCCAGCCGTCTGCGGTTGCAGAGAGCACCTGTCTGGATAATGTGAAGGGATAAGGGAGTATGTTAAACAAGGGCAGAGGGAATTGGGGAGGGATGCAGGAGACACAGAGCTAATTGAAGCAAAGCATTTTATTAATCTGGAGTGCTGTCTCCAGGCATGCTTGAAATCTAAATAATGATACTGAACTTCAAAGGCCTTATTCTCCATTCCTTGTGCACTCAGTTCTCCTATTTTAGTCACTGGAACTTCTAAGTATATAAAAAGCAGAGTTATACTGTAAGCTGTAACAATCATTTAAAAATAAACTCTTACACTGTTTACAAGAAAAGAATAACTCTTTATCTGGTCAATTCTTTTCTGCCTATTGGCATTATGGGTAGCTTGTGTGTCAAGGTATGTGATTTTGACCCTCTGGAGAGCCATATAAAGGCCTAGATTTCGTTTGATATTTCATTGTTTTCCAAATGATTTGTTCTGCTGCTGTGTTCTGTTGCCGTTGGACACTGTGTACATGGCACATCAAGTATTTATGTAGAATCTGGCTACACAGTTTTGTAGCTTCTCAGGTGTGCTCAGGGATTTGGCTTCTGCTTTTTAAAATTCTTCTGTTGTTTTAGCACCATTACAAATTGAATTACATTGATTTCATCATGTGAAAATTAATTATTGGATGGTCTCATAATGTTTTGAAGCTTTAAGGTAGTCTAAAAGTGATCATTAGAATGCACTGTTGTTAATTCATGTTTGTTTTTCAAAATGTGAAAAAAACAGCTACCCTCTTTCTTGAAGTATTTCTTGTACAAAGAGGAAGAAGTCCCAGATCTCCATCTGCCTCTTCCAAGTGTTCTCTTAAGGATGTCATTTGCTGAGACAGGGGACACAGTGTGAAATGCTGCTGCACAAAAAGTCCAGTTATTGTTACTTCAGAACTCAAGATCCCTGCCATTTCTCATTTCTGCCTTCCTCCCGAAGCAGCACCAAGATGGATATCCTGGTACTCAGCTCACTCTACACTGTGGAGATGTTCTTACCCACTTTCACATACAATTTCAAAATAGGTAGGATGTAATCACTGAATATGCTATGGGAGAGACTGAAGATGATAAATGTATTTTTCAATTGCATTTAAATATTAGAATTTACACTGAATTTTCTAGTTAGACTTAAATCTTAAAATTTTTCTGGCAGATTGTTTTTTAAACTTTTATTAAAAAGCTTGGTTAGCATGCTAAGGTTGGTTTAAAACATTAATAATAATTGGCTGGGTGGTATTTTTTAATGAGGACAGTATTTCATGGAGATAAGGGAGCTCATCCAAATCAACAGAAATTGTAAGAAAATGTAAGTTTAATTAAATTGATTAGATTCCATGATCGCAGCATCCAGTGGAAGAAAGTCTCAAGCTTTATTTGCTTTGTTGTACAACTAAACCAAATTAAAATATAGTTGTTTACTATGTACAATGGAGGAGTACACGGGGCAGCAGTGGATGAGGCCTGAAGGAGGCACAGCCCATGGAGAGTCATGAAGTTGCAGATTTGGACTGAAGCTGTGGCACATGCAAAGGATTCCACTCCGGAATGTGGGAGGAGTGTGAGAGGATGAAGTGGCAAAGATGAAATGCTATGAACTGACCAAGAACCTCATTTCCCATCCCCCTGCACTGTGTGGGAGAATGAAGTAGAGGAGTTAGAGGTAAAGATGAGACTAGGAAGAAGAGTGGAGAAAGTGTTTTTAGTTATGCCCTTGTTTCTAACCTGTTTTTAACTGGCATTAAGCAAAATTAATTTTCCACAAGTTAACTTTTTTTTTGCTTGTGATGGTAATTAATTTGTGAATGATCTCTCTGTACTTTTCTCAACCTATGAGCTTTTTGTGTGTTATTTTCTCCCCTTCTGCTGCTGAAGGGATGTAAGGGAGAATGGCTTGGTGAGTGTTTGTCAGCTAGCTGAAATTAACACCACAATGCAGCTTAACATTTCTGTCTCAGGTATTCATATGGGGATTTGTGTTGTGAAATTTTCTTTTCTTTAAATATTGTCATAGAAGTTAAAAGCTAAATAGGGTTTCTTTCTGAATGTTGTTCCTTCAGTGTTCTGTAAATAGCCTTTTATAAAATTATGCATGCCATTGCACTGGAGAGGCTTAACTCTTGACTAGTTTCAGTCCTCTGCTGGCTCCTTTACATTAGAAGAATCTCCAGACTTCTAATTTCAATGGACTTTCTGTGTGCCATTTCAAAGGCTGAAAAAATTTAAAAATATATTTTCACTTTGCTCTCTGATATTAGAGATAAGAGAGCAACTATTATTCCACCAGTCTCACTCTTTAGTATAAAGCACACTGGAAAGGTATAGGAAATGACTTCTTTGCCAAATGCTCATCTGCAAAATTTTTCTCAAGGGAGACAGGAGAATTACAAAGAAGCTACTAATGCTGTTCTTCTGAAATATTTCTGTAATATTGCTGAATATAATAGCAGTATTTGTTAGCTTGAAAAGGAATGTGCAAGAAAGCAAGCATAAGTTCCCCAACTGGGTGTATTATTTTACATGTGGAATCCACATTGGTACGGCTGATGTTTTTAAGGGACAACCCGACCACCATCCCAAAATAATAATGGATATAAAACAATTTGCATTCATATAGATAGGGTTGATGTTCTTCTATTACAAAATGGCCCACCATCCTTCATAACTCTTAGTATTAAATACAAAACAAATTACACAAGTAAATAATACCATGAAGCTAATGAATGCTTTCAACGGATGAATTTAGGCACATACTTAAGTTTCTGGTCCAACTGAAGCTTATTAAATAAAAAAAAAGGCACCTTTCCTTTTTCTGAAGGTAATTTTCAGCACTACTAATGGACACTTACTGTTCATCAGCTGGAGGAAATAAGGGAAGGTGGAAGGGAACAAATGATCAGTATGGGATAATCAACACAGAAGACAGAAGGACTACCAGCAGGGGTGAGAAGGAGCTAATGCCACACAGAGAAGCAACCAGTGTGTCCAAAACATCTTGGCAAAACTGATGTATTCCCAGGCTGTGGGGAGATTACAATACAGGTTCCTATGAGAATGTATTGCAGACTGTGTGCTAGGAAAGCACCTCCATTAGGGAAAATTTGCCTGTGGAATGAGAAATACATAAGCAGAAACTGGTGAACTTAGGAGTTGTTGTTAAGGGTTTTATTTTTTTTCTGGTGTAACAGCGAGTCACCAAAACAACCTGTGGGGCTGCTGAGGTACAGTTTTGAGGGTAAAGTAGTGTGAGATTTATTGTCAAGCTGGCAAATTCTCATGATGTCTTTCAGGACCAATGGGAATTCAATGTGTACTTGGTGCTTTTATTGGGCTGAAAGACACACTGCAGAAAATAATAATCGGCATATAACACTGTTCCATTCCATTGAAATTTCTCTGCCTTTGCTAATGTTTGCTTAATGTGTACTAGTGCAGTACATGCACTGTAGAGTAACCATTACTTCAATTATGAGACATAATAGGAAGTCACTAAAAGATTTTTTAATGGTATTTTATTTTACCATTTAGATATATTAAGAAATAATGCTTTTTCAGTTACTTTTTGCACAACAGACTAAATTGCAGTAAGAAGATAAGTGAATAAAGCAGGTTGATGGTCTGCTGATTTTGCCATGCAAAATTCTTCCTTCACAGAATGCCAATCAGAAACAAGGTTCAACTCACAGAAAGCAGGAAGAAGCTAGATACAGAAAAGGAGAGGCAAGATTTAAATGTTTTCAGTTATTTCCCTTAGTCTATGTTCACAATTCTTTACACTCCTGCAAAGCTGCTTTTCAGGTTCTTTGGGTAGCTCTGACTGTTCATTATTTAACTGTACTGACGCTGAGATTGGGACTGAACCTGGTTGAGATAGTGGCTGTGATCCAGAAGCAAGAAGTTTTCCATACAAAATCCTTGTAAAGTCTCAGGAAAGAGATGAGAAAGCAAAAATATACCTCAATACCAGCCTAGATAAATTTACACTTATATGGTATTCTTCAGTTATTTTCCAATTAGTGCTGAATATGTGATAGAGACACTGCGTCTAGAACTGTTTACACGTAGCTGAACATCCTATGCACTTGAATCATATTCTGATCCAAAATTTATAGTTCTCTACATTGTATAGAAAAATCAAGAACAAGTGTATTAAAGTATCCAAATTAGAAAATGTTGTTGTGTCTAATTTTTCTGCGCTCTAGTTTCTGAACTTGTAAAATATTAAATATTCAGGGTTTGTGTGTGTGTGTGTGTGTTATGTCTTACATTTATTACATGATGTAATAAATTGTTGAGATTGAAGGTACTATAGAAAACATTTATTTATACCATTTTCCAAATCAAGTAGAGAGACACATGAGCTGTGGATTTTTTTCCAGAACTGTTAAAACAGTATTTTGGAACATCCTTGAACCATTCTACTGTCTTACACAACCTTTTGAGCAAACTGCTTTTCATCAGATTTGTTAGGTTTCTTTCCTGTAGATCTATACACTATTACAGATGGAGCAATAGGTTCTTTAATCTCTTTACAACAAATAAAGTACACTTTTTAGAAAGTTATAATTGTAACAGTTTGATCTTTTTAAAGGCAGACTAGATTTTCTAGCCTAACAAGTCCTTCAGTAGCAAATATCCCAGTTTAAATAACTGGGATTTTAACAACTGGAAGTTGCAAGACTAATCATGACAGTTGAACATGAGAATTTATGTGATATGTTTATGTTTAAAGTTCTCCTGTACTGTCATATACTATCACAAAGCAGAAACAACCTATATAACATAAAGTACTGATTAAATAATAGTGTTTCAGTTATTTTTTGTTATACAAAATGTAAAGAACTACATTTAAATTAAGTGTTCAGCTTCCTTAAATGTCTTTCACACTTACTGTTAGAGCTGTGTGAAATCGTTCTAATTGATACAAATATTTGTCCTATTTCTTATGAGGAATTCTTAATTTAAATCAGCTTTTAATTAGTGTTGAACTATTACAAGCTTTTAAAAATCTGAAGTTTGCTGTCTTTTTTTGTTGAACTTTATTACATCAGTGATAAATATTTGATTGTTTTTTTCTTGTGCTATTTGCTCTTCTTTTTTTTCCTTACCAATCTCCAAGTTATTGATGATCATCTGTAGTTTTAAAAATATGAATAGAAGACCGTGTTTCCACTGACCATGCATATAATCTCTGTTCACAGGAATTTATTCACAGATGATTTTGTGAGGGAATCCATATGACTCTGTAAACAATTCCATACGATTATTTGCCATAAATTGCTGTTAAATGTTGAACTACAAAATTCAGTCAGTTTTCTGAAAGATTGGCAATTTGTTTCTATAATGATGAAACATGCACCACTACATTATTTGAATCAATTTATTATATTCCCCACCATTGTACTGTACTCTACTGGTTCTCAGCATTTACTGCTTTTTTTTGTGTTTTTACTCTTGCACTTGATTTGCCTTAATATTGTCATTGCTTATATAAAACAAAAATTGCACAAGCATTTTTAATAATGGCAGTGTTTATGTCTGCATTTAAATGTCTATTTCTTGTGTATGCCATCATTGCAGCTGGAAGATAATCTCCATTAACAGCCAATTTTAATTTTGTCAAACTTTCTGATACATGGTCAAGTGTACTTATTCATGAATAAAGCTTGAATGAACATATCTGTATAGGCCATGCTGTGTATAAAATCCTGTATATTAACTTACATAGTCAAGCTTTTATTGCAAATGAAGTAACTTTTGTCACGCTCCAATATAAAGGAGGGAGACGAGGTTCTTTATATGTATATGGATATCCGATGGCGAGATTAAGACACAACGGGTCAAATGTTAGCCCAACCAGTTTATTACAAATACTAGTTGCTTAGGGAGATGGGGAAGGGAAGGTGGGAGATAGAAAAGAGGTGAAAAGCAAGGAGACTTGGCAGAAAGCAAGAGAGATATAGTCACCACCGTGGATCCAGGGAGGTTCGTAGTAGGTCCGTTGATCTCAGGAACCTGTCAGGTCACCGCGGGGGATGGGAGATGGCAGCAAGCAGGCCTCAGGGTCCGTCCTAAGTCTCTTCGGGAGTTCTCCTCAAAGATTTTTTCTTTGGGAGTTCTTCTCCAAAGTTCATTTCTGAAAATTCTTCTCCCCTTAAAATCCTTAGTTCAGTGAAGGCCTTTTATCCCTCATTTCTCAGGTGTTTTTTTCCTTTTCTCTTTGTTTGTGTGACATGTCTGGCCCAACAGATAAGCCAGCAGGGATGTTGCCTTCATTGCCATGCAGGAGCATTGCTGTCTTTTTGTGGTGGTCAGCTTCTCCAAGCGTACCTGCAAGGAAAAGACTATTTGCACCTATTTCTGCTTATCTTTACAACAATAGGCAGAGACAATGGCACCATAACACCCATCCAGATAACCAGCAGTTATCAGTCAGAGTCTTGTCACCAGAAAAGGCCTTACGAAGCAGGCTTTGAGACAAAAGAAAGGAAAATTGTTTCTATCTTTCACAACTTTCCAAAAACACTTGGCATTACTGGCAAGTCATGATGTACTCTGGATGTTCTCATGTGAATTTTACCATAAAACATTAAGTTGAAACTGACCTTGAAAGTGACTGTGTACTGAGAGATCAATTACTGTGAATTTTATATTTCTTGGTAATTATTGTGTTGCTTGATATAGGTTTTCTCTGCTACCATAGAAATACAGAGTAGGTACTTTGACATTTTAGTCTTCTTAAGTAACCCAGTGTCTGAATTTGCTGTAGTGAAAAGTCATCTGAGCTATATACGATAAAGAAAATGTTAAACAAGATGATTCTTTTCATTTACACAACATCTGTATTTAGCAGACACCTATAACATGGATATTGGTGTACACTTCCTTTATTGTTAGTAGAGAAGAACAGAAGTCTATTGCTGACCACATGAATTCCATCATCTACTGCCTATTGATCTCCATTGGATATAAAGAAATACTGAAAGTGGTTAGTTAATATACAGAGGTCTTACAGAACTCCAGTGTTAGGTGAGATGTCTCCTGACCACTTACTTAAGTGCTGTTGGTATAAATATATTATGTTACTAAATTTTTTATTGCATTTTTTTTCAACTATTGCAATGCATTTGTTCTGTGCAAATTGTATATCTGTTATACTGCATACTTTATACGGCTACATGACGGGACCTTTTGATGTTTCCACTACACTGATCATTTTTATATCTCAGCAATATTATTTCTTAAAATATATTCAACTTTTCATAGTTTACATTTTTTAGGCTAGAACACAAGCTATAACATTAATATTTTCAAAATAAAGTATTTTGAGGAATTCTCTGAATACTAAACAGATATTAATTTAATATAAATGTAAATACAACTTCCTGAAATCCAGATGCAGTAATGCTGCAAGCAAATGTATATTTAAGAAAGGTGTATTAATATGAAATAAGTAGGAATATTTCAGATAACATTTCTTTCCAATAGGAATTTCATCATTATGAGGTGTTTATTAACATCATGTAGAAAAAAGAAAACCCACTGTGAAAGCATCAAAACAAAATGAAAAATATTATTTTTCTGAGGTTTTCTGGAACATCATATTAAGTTTTTCAGCAGCCTGCTGTAATCACTTCCTTTTTAAGCCTTGTTTTTCCTTTTTTTCTTTTTTTTAGAATCACATACTTTTTTTTTTTTTTGTAGATTTTTTCCTTGATTCCCAAATCCTCGAAGTTTCACTAAGGTGTGGAATCAGAGTGAACAAAAATATTTACTTGGTTCTAGCTCAGCTGAGACAGTGTCTGCAGCTGATATCAAAAGTGTTAGGTGAAACTTGAAAAAAAAATCTATTTTCTTTGTAAATACTGAGTATGCTCTCTATTGAAACGAAAATTAAAAAAAAAAAGGCAGAATTTTTTTCCAATCCTGTTCAATTGCAATGGACTTTTCATTACCTTTGTATTGTATTTCTGCCAATATCTTAAGCCGTAAATCTTGACACCTACTGCTATTTAAAATAAAAGCCTTCAATTGGAAATTAATATTGAACTGTGTTAAAAAAGAAAGTGGCAATATCTGCACAAAATTAACAGAATTCTAACTGAAACTGTTTTCTCAAAAATCCTCTTTTTTTTTTAACCAGACTTTCACATTTCCCAGTAGAAGAGAAAAATGGATATCTGTTTGGCATCACTGAATTTTATTGTATTTAATTAGATAAATCTTTATATTATAAGATATATTCTAATAATCATGTTTTTGTTTGTTTCTTTATTTGTTTAAATAATATTTGCAGAGGAAAATAAAGTTAAGATTTCATAAGCATTTATTTCAGTATTTTTTGCTAATTATTAATGAAATACAATCAAGAAATATCTGGTAAATTAGTATTTAAAGTAGATGAAATTAAACACCAGAAACACATACTATTGAGGGAGAAGGATTTTAGCCTTTCTATGTCGAAGTACTTTATATCACCAAGGTACCTTGTCTTTAAGTCCAGTCAGGGAAAGCAGCTGGTAAACATGTCAATAGAAAGCAGAAACTTCAATTACACTCATAAAAATATCAGTGTTTTCTATTATATTGATCTAAATAAATATGTTCTATTGTTACAATTTAAAAATGTCTGATCAAAGAAAAATTAGCAAAACTACAGGCTATATCTAATCTCAAGTTAATTTAACAATCAACAATGCAGCAGTTTTATAGTAGATTAATGTCGGCACCAAAAGCAATATGGCCTCCAAATATATGATTATACAAATTGATCTATATTGACATGTACTTCAAAATTATGAAGAAAGTATTGTGCCTTTCTTAATTAAACAATTATTTCTATTTTGATTTTGTGCTTTGTTTTATATTTTGTTTCTTGCTATTTTCATGTCTGCCCAATCTTTAATTTTCAGAATGTCAAAGCCATAACAAATCTTGTGTGAGGATAGAAATAACACATTGTGAGTGTATATTTTTGTTGCATACTATAAATATTTTCATTATCAATACTGTTGTAATTCAGAAAAGTTATATTTTATAAGCACAACTTTACTTATGAAAAAAGGGAAAAAAGAAGTATGGAACTGATGGGAAGAGAGCAGAGGGGAGAGCAGGGGAAGAGATGGGGAAGGGAAGAGGAGAAGTCATCCTCCATGGTTCCATGAGCTTTGCAGAAACTGTCACAGAAACCTGTTTGTTTGTTTGTTTTTCCTGAAATGTCTGATTATGCTTATGTATTAAATTATTACCTATATATATATATACATATAAATATACATATATATATATATAAAACTATAAATATACATTGCACACTATTTGACAGTGGAACTACATAAATCCCAGCTGTAATTCCACTTAAGACACAACATAACCTCTGAATGAATTCAATTTTAGAAAATTGTCACAGATTTCAAATGAGCACAAGCTCAGAAAGCATGAAATTCTCCGATTTTGATAGAGAAAAGCATGCTTATATATCTTATTTTTACCCTGAAGAGGTAAAATTTCTTCACTTTTCAAGACCTTGCCCTTACGCTATCATTTACACATCACATTTTACTGAGAGTGTAAGTATTATCACTCTGTAAGGTTACTTGCATTTGCATACCCATGTTGTATTGTCAAGTGACATTTAGCAGCATTTACTTTTTTTGGCTGCCATTTCCTCATCTTGCATAATACATTTTTCTTACATTAGAAGCTGAGGCACAGGAAAATTTTAAAGTTTGAGTGCACCTGTGGGATGACAGCATGATAGACATCTGTGAAATAAATGCAGACTTATGGCAAACAGGTTCAGCTGCAACCCCTTAAAATGGCATTTTATAGTATGGCAGGCTTAAATGGTAGATTGTTGAACAATCACAAAAAATCATTACACTGTATAAAAACGTAGTACAAGGGGGAAAAACTACAACAGTGTGCAGATCTGCAGCTGATCCTGCTAGCCATATGGTATGCCACTCATAGTAATAACATGTACATTCCCTCAGTAAGTGCCCTTAAATATCAGGGAGTGAATAAGGCAGTACACAGATTGTAAAAGGAAATTGTAATCATATACGCTTTTAACTTTATACTTTCAGGAACCATTTTATCCTTGCATCAACAGAATATCCTTTAAAAATGCTGTGATTCTGTGATTTCCAGGGCTAGATACTTTAAAATCTACTTGGAAGAATGGTTAAAGTCAAGTCTTCCTGAGTAAATATGAAAAAAAATAATCCCAAACAGTAAAAACTGCCATCATCCTCCCTTTCCCCCTCAGGATACTGTGATTTTCTCACTGATGAAGGTCTCATATATTTTACCAGTGCGCGCTGTTCTGTGTGATCCTGATGAAAAATCAGCTAGCTAAAGTTGCTTGGATGAGGGACAATAATTTACTCTTTATCACAGGTGTATGGTATACTGTTCAACTGTTCATTATTTCTCACAATGCAAAACCCACAGAGTGCTCAATGCAAGTTTCGCACAGCAGCTCTGAAATAAACAAAGGAAGTACTTTGTCATATCACATCCGTAATTAGATTGTGGAATTCATTGCCACAAGATGTTGCAGAAGCCAAAAGAGTAATTAGATTCTTAAAAGGACTGAGGATAGGCCCATTGTCTATATTGAACACAGAAGTCTGGAGCCTTCATCTCAGGAAGTCCCTCAGACTCTGCAAAGGAGGAAAGCTGTAGGCCTGTAGACACGCCTGTTCCTTATACTCACATCTGCAGAGGGAAGGCTGCTGGGGCAGTTGAATTTACTGCTTTATCAATGTATTACTTTAGACTGAATTCAGATCCAACACTGAATTATTAAGTGATATCCCGAAGTTTTCACTGGACGCTGAAATATGTTAAAACGAGAAGGCAAAAAGTGTGTACCAAGGTTTTGTTTTCTGGCAAAATACAAAATCAAGCTGAGCGCGAGATAAACCTGAATCATGTTAATTATTATTCTTAGTATCAGTGAATTTAAAAAAACTGTGCAAGTCCCTATCTATGATGATGAGAATGGACAAATTTAAGTCCTTTATTTATTCTCATTTTAACATTGTTTCCTAAGTTTAATATCTTCTTTGTATGTCTTCCTGTTCATAAATGGGTTGGAACTACCTGGGTACTTTGGAGTCATGATCAGATAATTGGAAGATAGATACATTTTTTTCAACATTTTTTTTGTTTCTTGGACCTTCATCCTTGGCAGGAAACCGAGTACTTTTTTCATTCTCCTCTGTGAGAAACTAGCCATTCTCACAATTTTAATGGATACTGCACCCAGTTATCTAAGCAAAAATCTTATTGGTATATCTATAAAATTCTTTAGCATCTTTATGATACAACTAGTGTAGAAAATGACTGAAAAAATTATCTCAGAAAAATCCTGAAAGATGCCTTGGATATACAAATTTCTTCCATTTCTAAATTCAGAATAGAAATCCTCTTGGTACCAATAATGGAAGCAGATGATTCAGGATCTGAGAACTTATGAGATCTTACAGGTGTGATGAGTTCAACATGCATACCATCACTTCTGAGGTGGCTTCTCAGAAACATCATGTGTACTATATTTTCTTTTCATCACTTCAGAAGATTTTTCTTTGTTGATTTTTTTTTGTTATTTTTTTTAACTTTCCAAGCTAGCAGAGTGTTCATCCAATAAAATATAGATCTCAGTGTAGGAGATTTGGTACACTTGTTATTTTTCCAACAATTTTGACCTTATGCAAGAGTCAGGACATTGTTTTTCACACTGACTGACAGATCTACTTTTTTGTAAGACTTCACTTACATTGTAAATGAATCAATACTCCCACTCACACTTTTCATGTCCTTATTTACTGTATGGCTTATGGGAACTTCACTCATTTCAACTTTCTCCCTCAGCTTTCATGACCTGGAGGGTTTTCTCTGATCATGTCGTAGGATTACATTTTTCTACAAGCCGTTTCATCTGAAATGACGGGTCTCTTCTGCCAACTTTTCTGTCATCAATTGCATTGCACAGTGTTGTGGGATGCCCTTCTGATTTTCCCTGTTACCCTTTTCCACAGTGTAGTACTGTATCATTTGTTGCTTTCTGTTCTTCCTCGTAAAGCACTGACTGACCCATAGCAACCGACTTGGTTTCATCATCTGGGATTGCAGACCTGTCTTTTCAGTAGTGGTACTAAGTATCTTGGGATCAGAGTCAATATCAGTCCTTGGAAGAGGTTTTACATTTCAGGGTACTATCTCTCTGTGTGATTTACTGGTAGCTTCTCAGGAGCTGACAAGAGTGAGCTTGAAGTACATTTTCTTCAGCTGAAACATCAGAAGAAAATGTTAGTCAGAGCAAGCAGATTATCTAAACAGAGCCTGATGAGTCTGTGTCCAGGCTCATTGATCTTTCTTAATCCATGTTTGCTTAATTCATTCTAATCCATGACCTTTGCTCCCACTTTAGCTTTGTGATGTCCCACATTTAGCAGCACATCATGTCTCAACAGAGTGTCAGTGAGTTAGGGCTGTAGGATATTATCATCTGTGGCCATTGTCAAACAGAGGGGACCTGGGTGCTGCTGAGATTAACTGGCATTTCTTTAAGGAAGATTAAAACAGTAACAGCTGTAAAAGGATTATATCTCATTAAGGTTAGAGTTCTGTCCTTATGCAGAGGTGCCAATGCTTTCTTGTTCATTGAAGGTGATCTTCAAAACTATTAAATGAATAGAAATTGAATGGTGGAACATAGCTAGCATGTCAGCAATTGTATTATGGTGTCCTAGGTGTTTCCATGATAGTGAGAAATTCAAATTGAAGGTTACAAAAGAGAAGTTTATAAAATGTATAGTGAAACCTGGATATTTCTGTGTCCTGAAAGTACTAATTTCCTGAAAAAAGTAGAAGACAAGTGCAGATATATATATATATACATATATATATTTCTGATAGAATCAATTAATATAAAGCAGTTTTTCCATTACAATGTTTTTCTCATAGTAGGAGATAACAGTGAAATATTGAGTGACATATATAAAAGCATTTCAGTGTAGCTTTCACCTCATACATGCAGATCATTTTCACTGCAAATATCACTGTGACTTGGTATATACAACCTATTTGAAAACAGGAATGTTTTCTCTTGTTTTTAACTTCATAGTCATTTTGTATCCTTTAAGATGTATATAAAGCATAAAAATGATATCACAGAATCATAGAATTGTTAAGGTTGGAAAAGACCTCTAAGATCATCTAGTCCTACCACAGATATTGACCACTAAACCATGTCTGTAAGTATTACAACTACCCTATCCATAAACATCTTCAGGGATGGTGACTCTACCACCTCCCTGGGCAGCCCTTTCCACTCCCTCACTACTCTTTCTGAGAAGAAATTCTTCCTAATATACAATCTGAACCTCCCCTGTTGTAACTTGAGGCTATTCCCTTGTCCTATCACTGTTATCCGGGAAAAGAGGCTGACCTCACCTGGCCACAACCTCCTTTCAGGTAGCTGTAGTGAGATACTGATAAGGTCACCTTTGAGCATCTTCTTCTTCAAACCACACTCTTTCTTCTCTGAAAGAGTGGCCAGGCACTGGAATGGCCTGCCTAGGGAGGTGGTTGAGGCACCATCCCTAGTGCTGTTCAAGAAGCGTTTAGATGAGGTGCTAAGGGATTTGATTTAGTAGTAGTGGGGTAGGGATAGTGATAGGAGGATGGTTGGACTAGATGATCTTGTAGGTCCTTTCCAACCTTATGAACCTATGAACCTATGAACCTATGAACCTATAAACAATCCCAGCCACTTCCTATAAGACTTGCGTTCTAGACCCTTCACCAGCTTTGTTGCCCTTCTCCAGATATGCTCCCTCAGGTCTAGCAAGGGGCCCAGAATTAAACACAATATTGAGGTATTGCCTCACCAAAGTTGAATACAGGGAGATGACTACAGAATCACAGATCCACCTCCATGGTCTTGCTTGCTGCACTATTTCTGATAAAAGCCAGGATGCCATTGGCCTTCTTGGCCTCCTGGGAATAGTACTGGCTCATGCTCAGCTGAGCATCAGCCAACATCATAGAATCATAGAATCACAGAATCCTCAGCATTGGAAAGGACCTTTAAGGTTACCTAGTCCAATTGGCCTACAGTGAACAGGGACATCCACAGCTAGATCTGGCTGCTCAGAGCCTGGTCCAGCCTGGTCTTGAAAGTCTTCAGGAATGGGGCATCCACCACATCTTTGGGTACCATGTTCCAGTGCCTCACAATTCTCATTTTTTTCTTATGTCCAATCTAAAACAACCCTCTTCAAGCTTGAAAGCTTTCCCCTTGTCCTATTACAAGTGACCTTGCTAAAGAGTTGCCTCGCTCCAGAGCAAGAGGGAAGACTCTTTGATATAGCTGGAGTGAGACGGAGACACAAAAGAGGTCAAATGTTGTCCAATTAGTTTATTACCAATTAAAGTGATGGGGAAGGGAAAGCGGGCAATAGGAAAGATAGGAAAAGAGCAATACTTATGTAAAGTGGGGACAGTCACCACCAAAGATCCAGTGTTGTCTGTTGTGAAACATTTTGATGGTCCAAGGCTGATGCAAAAGTAAGGATGAAGAGAGAAGCAGCAGCATAATGGCTGGCCTTAGGCAGCAAGCAGGTAAGCTGGTAGGCAACCGACAGTGGATCTAGGGGAACCAGGCAAGTCTCAGGTATCAGGCCCAGGAGAATCAGGCAGCAGGCAAGTTTCAAGCCACAAGGCTTCTAACATCGGGAGTACTCCTCCTTGGATGTCAGTGCTTTTTTTTATTCTTTTCTGCTGGCACAGCATTCCTTGGCACTTAGGTTAGAGTCACAGGCAGCACCAGTGGGCATGCAGTTCTCTGGATGGTTACAGCACACATATTCATGAAGCAACTAATATTTTTTGAAACCACGTCTGATGTCATCTGAAATCTAGGATGAAAACTCTCTAACTCCAATGTGGTGCTGGAAAATGGCATTTCTTTATTCCTCACAATGCACACCAGGTGACTTGGCAAGAAAGCACATCCTCTCAGAATTCAGATTCTACATTTACACAGTTAAGACATACGTATGCAGTACATTGGCATACATATTCATTCTATTTCAAGGACTCATAGATAAATGCTAATGTCCATTTGGGCATGTTGAATATTTAGAGTGGTTGGGTGCCCACCTACTTTTTCCCCTTTTTTTCACCATAAGCTTAATCACTGAAACCTTTGACTCAGTTTCATACACTTAGTTTGGAAGATTTCCACTGCTTATTAGATCATAGTGAGCAACATTTTAAAAACAGCATATGTGGAACCCGAGGAAATTGTCTTTTCATGTTTTGACATTCAATACCTGACTGTATGTGTTCCAGTGTGACCTAGTCTAAGTGTCACTGCTCCAGCAGGGATATTGAACTAAATGATTTTTTGAGGTCCCTTCCAGACCCTGACATTCTGTGATTCTGTTATGTCCTGGAGATGCGCACACAGAATTCTGCTCATTGGCTGTTTATCTCTGGTGGATCCTTATCTCTTGTTCCCTCCTGCTTGCAAGTCTTCAGACAAAAGATTTCTTGTACTTATCCATCTGTTGAAGTTGTTCAATTGCAAGCTTTGAGACAAAGGTGCAGACTGCCTTGGTCTTAACCAAGACTTGCCTGGACTTGTCCAACTGACAGAAATAGTCTCTTACAAGAGTTTGTCACCTTCTTTCCTGTAGCTCCCTTTTAGTACTAAAAAGCCTCTACCAGGTCACCTCAGAACCTTCTTTTCTCAATGCTGAAGGGCCACAGCTCTTTCAGACTGTCCCTGTAGGAGAGGTGTTCCATCCCCTGGATCATTACTGTGACCCTCTTCTGGACGTGCTCCTACAGGTCTACACCTCCGCTGTACTGAGGACTCCATATCTAGATGCAGTACTCCAGGTAAGGCCTCGTGAGTTCAGAGTAGGGGGGGTAGGATCACCTCCCTTGACCTGATGGCCACGATTCTGCAGCCCAGGATATGATTGGCTTTCTAGGACTTGAGGGCACATTGCTGACTCACGTTCAGCTTCCCATCCAGCAGTACCTCCAGGTCCTTTTTGGCAGGGCTGTGCTCAATCCTTTTCAGAAACTGAAGCATAGAAAGTTCCACACAAATGTATATGGGTTACTGCTTCACAGTGAGGGTGATGGAGCACTGGCACCGGTTGCACAGAGAGGTGGTGGAGTCTCTTCTCTGGAGATGTTCAAGACCCGCCTGGACACCTACCTGTGCAACCTGGTCTAGGGAGTTGCTTTGGCAGGGGGTTGGACTAGATGATCTCTGGTGGTCTCTTCCAACCCGTACAATTCTGTGATTCTTTGATTCGTCCCCCAGCTTGTATTGGTAGTGGAAATTGCTTTGATCCAGATGCAAGACCTTGCACTTGGATTTATTGAACCTCATGAACCTTCTGGGCCCTATGTTCAAGCCTGTGTAGGTCTCTCTGAATGGCATCCTGTACCTCGGGCTTGTTAACAACAACTCACGGCTTAGTGTCATCTGCAAACTTGCTGTGGCTGCATTTGACCCCACTGTCAGTGTCACTGATGAAGGTATTAGAGAGTGTTTGCCCCAGTACCTGACCCTTGGGGGACACTGTTCGTCACTGATCTCCATCCAGACATGGAGCTGTTGACCACCAATCTCTGGATTCTATTCTGCAGTCAGTTCTTCATCCAACTGTCCAGTTCCAGATTCTTTTCCTCCACACATCTTTCCAGCCACTCTGCCCTAAGCCTATAGCATTGCATGGGGTTGTTGTGACCAAAGCGTAGGATTCAACACTTGGTTTCTCCTGTCAGCTCATCTTGGAGGATTCATAACTGTCTCTCAGACAGACTAATGACCAAAAGGAGCTAGATGATATATGTGGGGACCACTTGCCATTAAGTCTCTTGTGTATTGTATACTCGAGAATGCACACGTGATGGGACCAGAAGAAAAGTGATGGAAAAGAAATCTGCACAAGCTTGGCTTTTAGCTTCTGTTCTTTGGACTTCAGAACTCAATCCACTGGGATCTAATGTAAAATTCCTAAAACCACCAAGATCAGATTTTATAATTACTATCTCTCTGTTAGACTTATTCTCTAGCCTTTAAACTTCAGCATCAGATTTCCTCTTTCTTCATTTCCTCTATCCTTTATTCTTGCTCTCTTGGTTATATATTTTCCATGTTTCAGCAGCTGATGCAGTAAGTCCACTTTTCTGTTTTGTGTGATTACATGATTTGTAATCATACAGGTATGTGCCTAAAAGGCAAGATCTGGATTACATGAATAAAAGCTGAGATATTTTCTCAGTTCCTTCTGTTGCTGCAGTCCCATCTCTTGACTCCATTCTTTAGTTGTTTTGTTTTTGCTCTGAAATGGCTGTCATTGCTAAGAATTGTTATTTGCAGTGTTACAATTACTGAGATGCAAAGAGAAGCAAAATGAGAGTTCTAGCCCAAATTCATCTTATTTAGGTACACAATAATCTATAGATACCTAAAATGAAGGACCTAATTAAGACAAGTTGCCTTAGATTTCTCTGTAGTACAGCAAAGTAGGCTCCTCCAGAAACAATTTCATTCTTCGTTGAGTCTCCAGAGAGATTCTATAGTCAACTTAGATCAGGTTTTAAAATTACAAAATTTGAAAAGTTACATAGTAAGATTATTAAATGTTTGAATCTAGATAAGGTTAATTTCACACATTAAAACAAATAAACAAACACACACACAAAAATACCAATGTTTCTTGCTGTACATGATATTGGTACATCCTTGTAGAAATGCCTGACAGTGATTTTTTTGAGCTTGTCAGTATTATTTAGATATCAGTTGAGTTCTCTCTCCAATTTAGTTTCGGTCTTATTGTATAGTCTACCAATCGAATATGTATAAATATTGTAAATGTTTCTTCATTCCTGAGTTCTCTTCCAATACAAGCATTTGCCTCCAGTTAAACCCAAACATGGTTCAATGGACAGTGTACTCTTTCAGCAGGAATCTCAAATAGATCAGAGAAGTTTTGATTCTCCTGCTCTTAACAGTCCTTCCTACCAGGCTTGGGACTTTTCTGCATAACCCCATGTCCTTGGTTACCCTATCAGAGTATGTGACATATAGACACATTTCCATGTCGTAAGAAGCCACTCAGGTGGGCTACAACACCATAGTCTCACTACTTCAGACATTCAGTTCCCTCCTCAACCCATTCATTAATATATAAGCATATGCAAACCCTCATACACACATAAAAATGTATATATATATATGCTTGTATATATTTGTGAAAGGATCATTGTATAATCCATATAGGACCCAGAAAGAATCTGAAGCCAAGAACTGGTCATGCAAAAGCAGCTGAAAATCAGCCCTAGAGGGGGCAGTTTTTGAGGCTGGCTGTTATATATCACTCCCTGGGGTGGACAAAGTTAGAAGAGTAGAGGTTGTCTGATTTGCTACAAATTGTACTCACAACTTTTCTGAGCCAGAAAATGAAGCATGTCAGCAGGATGTTTTCTTGTCCTCCTTTTTCAACTTTCTATTTGATCCACATTCTCCATCTTGTCATTTGATTGTAAATTTTGGAGTAGGCTTTATTTTTAGTATAGGCCTGTACAGCCCCTTTTGATTTACCGTGACAATAAAATACCATTTAATTAAGCTGTAAACTAATTTAGCCATCCAAAAGCAACATATTTATAATGTATTACGCAGAATTTGATGTGGGGGGAAAAATGTTTTCAAAGCATTAAAGGATTGAAACTGTTTTTTTTTAATTATTATTATTATTATTATTTATTTTAAAATTTGAACCCAAAATGTAAAATTATGTAAAAAATAATTGTGCACAGCCTAATTCACAATTTTTCTCCATTGAAAAGATCTTTCTGGATGCTTGTATATAGAGAACATTAACTCCCTTAAAGAGGAAACTCAGCTTCTTCATAATAGATTTCATTTGAGTGTCCTGGAGACATATCTTGAAATCCTGTGTTCTCACAGAGAAAGAAAAGATGAAGACAAATAATGAAATCAGCAACACAGCTACAAAATATAAGCTACCTATTCTGCCTGCATATCCTTTGGAAAGTATTAGCTAATTATATTTAACACAGAATGAAAACATAATTCCTACTGTTTTGACAGGCAACAAATTGCACATTAGCACCTTGTAAATAATATTATTAAAAACAGTTGTCCTTGTCTTCAGTTTCTTCTTTGTAAGAATAGAATTAATTTGAGGCCCATCATTCACAAGATGTGCATTATAATATCAAAGCAGCAGTTTTAAGAAGCTGGCAACTGAAAATCATGTACACCTTCTGCACAGAGGGAAAAAAATTAGTGCTGTAATAGGAAGATAAAAGGAGAAAGTACGTAAAGACTGTGATAGCAATACGATCCTTTATAGTAATCAGATTTTCAGTCATGATTAATTTGAGTCAGTCATTCTACTAATGATATTATCCTGACTGTAATCTAAGCATTACATTGGTTTCCATTGAGAAATGTAAATTACAGATTATTAAGCATTTCTATATTTTTTATTAGTTGACTAATTAAACTGAATTTCTCACTTTTTTTCATTAGAAAATCAGTGCAGAGATGAATTTTAATACTTTGCTTTTAAAAACATGATCCTTCATCCAAGAATGCAAAAGTGCTTCACTGTACAAATATTAATTTGTGCTGTACAAATGATTTCAGAGCAGACCAATGGAATATATTGCTAGTTGTTTATTGTTTTTTTTTGTTTTTTGTAATGCTGTTCTTGGAGTAAAATGTTCAGATCCTTCAACAGAATACAATAGCATGAATATCTGTATTTTACAGCTCACTTTTCAAATCAAGGGACAGGACTTGCTGGTAGCATGAAGATCCAGTTAGTACCCTTACTGAAAGACAATAACTCACATTAAAAATAAGAAGGCTTTTTTTCATCAACTTCAAAGGGCTCAGTATTTCATTTACAGGAGTTAATATCACACAGTGTAAGCAGTGCCAGAGATTGATGAAGAAAGGGAACAGTTAAAATCATCATATGACACATATTCTACAAGGCAGTGAGACAACAACCACAGAGAAGTTTGACATGCAGGTACTGTTTTCCTCGTAAGAATCTTAATCAATTTTCTCTAAACACAGTTGTGCACAAAAGAGCATTCTTTCCTTTAAGTATGAGGCCAGAAGAAATGCTGAATGAGTTTTGTTCCTGAAATCTAAGATGCAACAGAGCAGTAAGAACTGACTTTCATGGGAATGCTGCAGTGTAGATCCTTGGTGATTACATGTGGTGGTTGTTACCACAGTTCAGAGTCAATGAGAGAAGTCAAATGAGTCTTGAAAGCAGGTATTACAAGAACAACATATTGCACCATACGTTGTATATAACTTCTCTCTGATGCACAGGCTCTTTAAAAACAAACAGAAAGAAAGAGTTGCATTTTACTTTTCTGCATTTTACAGAACCTCTAGAGTAATTTATTTTTCACTTTTTAGTCCAGATCAAAATTTATATAACTGAAACCAGGACATAGCCTTCATAGCAAGGTAGTAAATCTTACTCAAAAAGTAAGCTACAACTGTTAAAGATGCAGCAAAACCAAATCTACGATTATCTTTGAAATCCTATACAGAGTAGTTTGTGTTAATCAGAGCCGTGAACAGAGACAGAGCACTTCAAACACATGACTGAAACAAAGAAGTATGCCTACCTGAAATAAGGTCCTTGGATACAATGAATACTTCAGGGTATTGCTTCAGGCTCTTTCACTGAAATCAGAGATAAGGTGCTTGGCAACTCAAAGGACTGAGTCAATTATGTTAAAAAAACAGCGGAACACTCATAATGTGCACGTAACAGCTGCATGAAATGGCAATATGCTATTATTACAAGGAAATAAAATGGATCATTGTAAATGAAACACACAGAGGGTTGTTATCAGCAGAACAATTGCTAGGTATTGTACAATCAGAAACACCCACTTGGAAATCCTTAACGAATTGCTTAACATTTTATAAATAGTATTTCCAGGGAATTCAGAGATCAATACAACTGTCTAGCCACCTTCCACCTGTCTGGAACTGCCTTATAATAAGAGTAACAGAGGGAATCAACTTAAGTAGTTTTAAAATGGAGCTTACTCCATTTTTGAATGGGATTATAGGATGCAGAAGATGCTTGTTAGAGCAAGGAATAGGAATCAATGACCTGGGAGGCCTTTTAGTATAATATCTTGTGCCTCATAAACCTTCTCTATTCCTTCATCTCCTGTAAACATAGGTTCAGCACAGAAGACAAATTTCAACAAAACACCTTACTGTTTGCAAGCTGTTCCAGCTAATAGTGGTACTTTAGACGCATTAAGGTAATTCTAATATCAACGTTATATTAGCAGAGTAGGAATCCAGGCTTCATGAGTCATTGTTTATAATCTGCAGCTGAAGTGTCTAAAATCAATAGCTAACATGCAGCAGGGCCTTACAGGGATCTAGGGGCAGAGTGTGAAAATGTCAGTTGCTTTTCAGCATGTCTTTGCCAGCTGTGATCAGATGAAATTTCAACACTTGTTCCTTTGTTAGTTGCAACTAGTATTTATAAATAAACGCAGTAAGAATACTAGGCACATCTGGGTTTAAATCCCTTTTTATTTTTCCAACAAAACTGTTCATGTAAGCAAGCATGGGATATCTATACACAGAAGGAGAAGAAACCTTCCAGATGAATCACAGAGTCATGGGAATCTTTCCACTTTCACCTGGAGAAAGGAAAAACAAAAACAATTGTAAATTTTTGGCAGTTGTGCTGCACGTTTCTTGTTACGGTGATTTGTGATGCATGGATACTGTTAGACTTTGCAGTATGTTGTATCCCTTAATGCTTACTATCCCTATAGTGCCTTGGAATGCCAGTGGGAACTGCTGATGAAGCACAGCAGTAGGAGGGAATGCTACTGCTGGTCTTACCAAGGGGCCTGAAAATCTTTCATTGCCTTCCATCTTCTGTAGAGGCTACAACTGGTAAGAGAGCACAGGTATCACTCTCGGTGGGGTGTGGTGATGGCACTGCAACTGGGAATTTTGATCTGCCTGTGGCATGGAATATCTTTTCTTACACTGCCCACAGTAAATACACGGTCACTGTTGAAGTGGAACTCAAGTGGAACTTCAACACGAGTACCATGAAGTGTAGACCAATGTGAAAACAGAAAGTGCATTTTCTTAGGTACATTCTAAGCATTTCAGTCATCATTCAGAGCAGGTCACCCGTGTGTAAATAAGACCCATGTAACTCTTCCAAAGTTAGAGGGACTTAGGACAGTCTGCTGTATAAAGGTTGATTGCATGAGTTTAAGCTGCCAGAGGACTGCTTTAAATTATCTTGCCAATTTTTCTAAAACACTGAGGGAAGAGAATATTGTGTGCCAAAGCTGATTCTTTCTAATTCCTTTTCTCTTCACCACTTCTGGATGGCCACCAAACTGTTCCTTGCTGTCTGGCAAATATAAGTGTTCACCAACTATTTTTCTGAAATAATTCATGTACATATGGTGTAGGCTAAAGAAACAACTGTGGATCAAACGTTTGGCTGTGTTCATTGAGGATTAGAAAATGGTTCAGCTCCTAGTATTAGTTAATTGAGACCTCTCTTCTAAGCTCTTGCTTGGTACTCCAATGTAAGTGTTAGAAGTTAATCCTTTAATTCTGACTGTTCACCTAGTCTGTTCTTATATCAAGGAGACACAAGACATCTTCAGAGAATTATCTCATTCTGTGGTAGATATTTAAGATGTATCAGATAAACTGCTCTCAGAAGGTTGCCTTCTCATAGATTTGGGTATAGTAGTTTAGGAGGTCTAGTGTTAAAATATGCAAGTTAGGTGAAATGAATTTCACAGTGTAAAGAAGAAAAGAAATAATGTCAAAATGTGATTTGCATGCTTCACTTGATAAAGGCTTGCAGATAAAATGCTGAGATTTAAAGGAAAGTGTTGCCTAGATGATTACATCCATAAGCAGATGGTTGGTCTTTTAATGCAAAGAAAAAATAGCCAAAAATAATGGCGTGTAGTCTGCGCAAATCTTGTTTCAGCATAATGAAATAAAGAGTTAGTAAATAAATGATGCATCTGATAAAATGGTCAGTTTGATAAATAAGCAGAGTGAGGATTTCTTCAGACATAAAAACTCCTATTTCTAGAATTATACACTATTAAAATGATCATCATGAGAATGTTGGTTACACAGCTACAGTTGTTACCTTCGTGAACTAAAAAAAAAAGCAAAATGAACAAATATCAAATATTAAGTGGTTTTAATTCGGAGAGTTTTCACACAGTTGCATGAGATTTCCACTTCTATTTAAAATGTACTAATGTTATGATCACATGTATGAATGCTGGATGAATTCTGAACCGATCAGAAAAAAATCACCCTGAAATCTGGATTCTACCTTGTAAACTTAAATGTATACAATAAAATTAGCTACTTCATCTATGTTGTATAACACCTTAAATACGTACCTTAACACTTTCATCTGATTGCTGTGAATGATTCAATAAAAAACACCTTAAATGCATAGAAACTGGAGATCATATAGCCTAACCCAGCTGTCATGCAATTTATAAATACGGAAGCAACTATCCACATCTGTTCTCCTATTTTCTTTTTTCGATTTAAGAGGGAAATTGACCTTACAATCTTCAACGTGACTTCAGGTCATTGTTATTAGTGATGAGAAAATGCTGTGTTCTTCTTTTGACTGAGTCTGGCAAACCTCCCAGATATTTTACAATCACAGTATAAAAGCTCTGAAATGCTGTACAATATTTTATTTTTTCAGGTTTATACACTTGTCGTAGTAGTCTGTACATCTCTAAATGGAAAACCTTGTTGCAGGGAATCTGTGTTCTTTTTTTCAGTTAAAACAATTCCCCTTTGAAAACCTGTAGTTCTGAAATAACTAGACTGAAATAAACAGGTTACAGATTTTTCTTTTAGGCAAAGAAGTCAGTAATTTTCATTTAGGGAAGATGGGTCTGGGAACAGTATTATTATTTCTTGGTTTCAGGAAGAACAAATATTGATGTGGAGAACTAGAGTTGCGCTGAGGCTGTTTCTTGAGAAACTATGGTTCCATAAAAAAAGGTATATACACTTTACACTTTGCCTATATGAGGGAGGGAGTAAACCCAGCATTTTTCAGTATAATTTCCGTTAACTGTAGTATTATTCATTAATAATCATGTTCTGTTTGATTGTTTTTTAAATTAGAAAAAATATGCTTAAATATCCCAATAAAACAATTTTATCAAAATTCATTTGCATCCAAAGGATCTTCAAAGCAACTTGTTTGACTTCTTATCTTCTATCATGCAGTAATCTTCATGTTTAATATAATAACTAGCAGCCTATGAGAGCATCGGTAGACATTGGAGCATGTGTTTATATTCAGATGAAATGGGAGGATGGTGAACCTGTGGCATAACTTCTTATCTTCACCTTTTTAACCTGTTGTATTTTGCATGATATTAATGCTAAGAACAAGTTTGTTCTGATAATAATATTAATGACTTTTCTAATAGTCATCTGAGATGACATCAGCCATCCTCTGACACCTAGTTTCTGTAAGTTAACCACTGATAGACCACACATGTGCTCCTGGCAAAACATCCCGATCAAATCCACAGAACATTAATTTGAAGTCTGATCTACCTGTCATCAATTCTTCCTCCTCCAATAGCTGTTTAATATAACACACATATAATTTAAGACCTGAGGTTGGATTTGAGGTTCCTATTTTTCAGGAAAATATAATAAATTCTAAGTATGAGAATTATTCTTAGGAACATTATCTTGGGTAAAATGAATAGTTAACAGTGCTAGAGAAAGAGAAATAACCATTGTGGGATAAAAGTTACTTTCATTTTGTATTGAAACGGATTGCTGTTGAGTGGGCAATTTTGATAATTTTGAGCAGAAATACTAAAATAAATATTGATTAACTGATAAAGATCAGAAATTTAAAAATAAACAGGAAGAAAAGGCTCTTTATTATTGTTAAAGAGCTTCATGTAAACTGAATGATTCTCCAAAACCTTGTCAATTTCTTTAGACAGCAACTTAATCTACCTCATCTGTCTCAGAATTCCTGTGTTAGTCCCCATAGGAAGTTGGAGGAAATACTAGACATACTACATCAATTGAGGATCAAGCATTCATTTGCCATAGGCAGTTCTTATGAATCTCCTTTTTTATAGCTTCTTCAGAGAAAGCCTGAGTAAATAGCAGTACTTTAAGGCCAGTAAACCCAGTGCTTTAAGCTGTAAGGGTGGCAAATTTTGGATCTGTTTGTTGAGAAATATCTGCAAAGAGGCATCACAACTAGTCATCTCCCATTATAAAATGGGATTATCTCCCATCTAAAATATGCAGATAAAGTAGAAAACCAGAAGAGTTCATAGAGCCATGCAGAAATTTAATCATATGTGCTTAGTGGGGGGACTGAGGAAAGGATATTTATTACTCAGTTATTTACTAGGAAAGTTTTATTGTAATTGTGAAATATAGCAGTAATGTCTGTACTAGTAAGTACAGACAGCTCCTTAAAACTCCAAAATAAGCAATTATTTTGCAAAATGAATAGGTCACTGAATACATACTATACAGTGGCTTTATTACTTTTCCCACTATTAGCTGTTATTTAATAAATCTTGATAATAGTAGGTAGAGATAAGGTCTGACTTAAGCCTACAAAAGACAGGAAATTCAGAGTTCAGACTTTTCAATCCATCTTTACCTTGGGCCTTTGTGCCTTGATATTGCAGGATCTGGGGAGCCTTGAACAAATGTCTTTTACCTTATAGTATAGTACATGTACAGTACAGTTCAAAATATGTAAGCATCCAGCTCTGTATTATGGAATAGCCATTGCTAGTAACAGTCCCTAAGCTTCACACTAAGTTTGCAAGACCCCAGGGCTGAGACTTATTATGCCTGTTCTGCTTGAATTTGTCTTGTTTGGTCTGGAGTTTTATGTCATTTGGTTTAGTCACAGAAATTCCTCTAACTGACTAGGTGCCTACGGCTAATTTGTTTTATTTTTGTTATCTGTATATGTGAAATCATAGTTTTAAACAGATACCAGAAGCAATAATAGAGCAGGTGTGTAAAATTAAGTTGGCAAATATTAAAATGTCCCTAAATGAATCCCAGAAAGAAGAAACCATCATCAGGAACATTATATTTCTTCTAATGAAGAAGTCGAGATTCTGACAACTTACTGTAACTATGTATCCCCCCTCCATTCTCCCTTCAACTAATAAAATGCTGTTCCTAAGACACCCAAAAGTAGAGTAAGAGTGAGCATAACACCAGAAAAAGAAGCAGAAATAAAGTGCATCTATAGCAGTTTTAACAGGATCATTATTAATACTTTTCCTTGTACTATTAGATCTAGATTAGGAATTATTAGAATGTTGGGATTTCATTTTCTTTATGTTTGTAAGTTATGTCTGCTTACCCTATACCCATAGCAGGCCAACAAAAAACACTTTATGCATGATATGCCTGGAATTGTTTCAAACACTTGCAAGATACGACCATTGCCATGACAACTAGCTAATAGCTAAAGATGTGGTCAGAGGAGGGAGCCCTGTGTAGACAGAATGGCTTTGCTCTGTCCAAAACTCCCCTATTTACTACAAAGTTTTGGCTACAAGCTTATTGACTATGAACTAGTTGATGAATTTGTTGACAACAGACTGTTTGATGGCTAATTTGTTAATGGGATGAAGTTCTGCACGCATGTGCATGGGAACTTCTTCATAGTGCAGTGACAGAGCAGTGGCACAGCTGCACAGAGATGTGGTAGAGTTTCCTTCTCTGGAGACATTCAAGACCCACCTGGACGCCTACCTGTGCAACCTGGGCTAGGGAGCTGCTTTGGCAGGGGGTTGGACTCAATGATCTCTAGAGGTCCCTTGCAACCCCTACAATTCTGTGACTCTGTGATTCTGTGAAACCCTGTAAATCTAGCAAGCATAAAAAAAAATTGCCCAAGAAAATATTGGGGCTGCAAGACTTCTACACTTAGGAGTTTCTAGATGAGTGCTGTAACAGACCAAGGACTGCCTGCATTGTATGGACCAATGCAGGAACCCAGACTTGTGATCTTTCTCTCTTTATCTGTCTTCCCTCTCTTGTCTCCATTTCTCTGTTTTATTTCTTTCTCCCCTGTGAAGTTGGTAAATAAAAGAAGATTTTTATTTTCATTTCTTATAAAGTTGCATAATTTAGCTGCACAATTTAGATATAGTTATGAGTGCCAATACTATTAAGATAATTGTAGTATGTAATTCAATACAGAGATCTCATTAAAATTGATGATTATATTTGGACCTTGAGTGTCAGTTTCACCTTAATCTAACCAGGAGGGGACTTGCAAATCTGGCCCCTCCACCATACCTTTTGGGTGGAACATAGCAGTGCCAATAAAGATTTTGAGTGTAAAAGGTACTTACTGACTGTAATAAAATAAAGGTGACAAGAACTAAAATTCCAAATCAGGGTTGTTCCGTATGACCTTCATTGACCTACTAATGTTTTGATTTCAAAACTCAAAAAGTCGTGGGTCTATAATGCCTTAGGTGCTCCCTCATTTATTTATTTATTTTATCATATCAATAGGAAGCCATGTAAAGAAAACAAATAATAATGATTTAAAAATATATTGAAGGTGTCATAGTATGACTTAGCGTTATTTTTCATTGATTCTGAGATTACTGTTGTTCCCCGGGGAAGACTGATTGATTGGACCACACACTGGATTTGAGATTCAGAATTCTTGATTTTGCAACAAATCTGCCATGTAGTCTAGAAATAAAGTCCACTCACCACCTGTTAACATTATTTCATTCCACTATTGCCTCCATTTTTTTTACATTTTTTTTTCTTTGTCTTGCAAGTTATTATTTATTTAATGCTTGTATAACACTGATCAGAAGGAAGCTCTGGCCTTGATTACCTTTAGCAAGGAAGAAGAGCTGTTGTCTGATTATTATAAGGTATTCCAGTGATACTGCTCAATATCCTGTTTAGCAACCTCACTCAAATGTTTTTGTTAGTGACCAAGGTTTTTAGGAGTCTATACTTGAAGGCAACATATCTATTTTACTGACATTTCCATTGACAAGAATCTATCTGGCCTTGAATTCAGGATACAAGATTGTTAATTCATTTACAGTGGTGTCTGTGATATGTGATACAGATTGAAACACAAGCATTTACTACTGGAGTCTGTATACTAAGACAAAGGAATAGATTCTACTCTAAAAAAATAGGAAAAAAGTATGTTTAAAATCTCCAAGAAAATAAAACAATATATGAAGAATCAATATTTTAATAATGCAAGTAGTTCTATATGATTCTTACAGCAATTGAGACATAATTAATGCCTCCTCTTTATTACCAAAATGGAAAGAAAATGTAAGATGTTCAAAGGAACTAGAATGAAGGATCCATCATTAAGTAAATTAGACACTTTAATTATTCGTGGGTCATTAGTTCAATATGCTCTAATGGCTCCTAAAGAGCTGTTGCATAGTCCGAGAGTACATACTAACTTAGAGTATAAGACATCAATATAAAAGAAAAAATATCAATATCAGAAAATCATCTTGATATGTGTATGACCGATATGGAATATTTAAGTTTACTTTTCACTTATTATGTGCATGAAATACATGTTTTTTTATTCATAGGACTAGCTCATGGTGATATCATGCAACCATTGTCTGGAATTTTTATTCCTTTCCACTTTTTTTTTTTTTATAACAAACAAGATCAAGTTCTCAACCTGTAAATTTGATCTTCTACACATGCATTGTATGTGAATTTTTGATGGCCATGTGCAGGAAAATAGTCCAAAAAATGAGTCTTGAAAATTCCTGTTCACTAACTCAGGGTCCTTTAAGGTTCAGTGCTCTTCAGTGTCTTAGAGACTTACATTCCTGGTAAGAGATTACTAAGATATTAACATTGCTACTACTGCAGTGCATGCCAATTTAATTCTGCAATCTTGTGTGTTCTTCACAGGAATATGGAACATTTTATAAATCTGTAGCTTCATTCTACTTTTATTAACTTTCCCTTTTTAATCCATTCTGACCTTTCTTTATTTTTATGGTTATTGCACTATGGTACATACAGTCTCACAAAAAAAATATTTGATTGATTTTCTCTCCCTTTTATGCCCTTTCATGTCCTAAAAATTTCCAAATAGTATATCTCATGCAAACACATGTTTGAGTGGGGGCAAATACACACAGCCATATAACTTCAGGTCATCAAAAATATAGAATAAGGATTTTTCCTAAGTAAAAAATGGACAGCAATTACACCCTGATGAGCAAATTTTTCATTGGGAACATCTGATAACTGGGTTTGGAAGGATACTCAGAAAGTAATTTATTTCAGCCTCCTGCTCAGACAAGGATCAACTTTGAAATCAGACCAAGTTTTCTTAACATGGTCTTAATGATCTCCAGGGATGGAAACTGGTAACCTATTTCTTCATTTGACTATTCTCATCCAGAAAAATATTTTTCTCACATCCAGTCAGGAAACCTCTCTTGTTTCAACTTATGACCACAGTTCGCAAAACTCTGAAGAGCCTGGCTGTCTTCTTGATTTACTTTCTCATAGGTAAGGTAAAGCTGCTGCTAGCTCTCCCCAAATATATTTCTTCTCCAGGCTTAAAAAGCCTTGTTCCCTCAGATTCCACACTTAACATCTGATAATATTAACTTTATTTTAAAAAAATTATATTTATGCTCGTGAAATCTTACTTTTAAAATCATTGAATTAACATGTGTCGGCCTCAGGATTAGCTTCAAAAAGTGATTTATGATCTTACCTGTGATTATACCTTTAATCATCTGATGTTTACAGTGAGATGTTGAAACTCTCAATACAATGTTAGATCTAGACCTTGGTATTTTCAGTTTGTTCTTACTTTTATTTATTTATCCAAATTGTTGTTTTCAAGTTATATGTTGTTATATGCTATTACAGAGTATGTCTATTTTTACAAACCAAGTATTACACTGGCTCCTTAAAATTTGTATAGTCATGATGGGCACAATACGTTTGGCTCTTCATGTAATATGCACCCAAAGGAAATCTATAAATTCCTTATTATGTCTCTTTGCTCAAAGATCTGTTAATTTTTTTTCCTGTCATCCTTCAGTAATTCATCAGTTCCTTATTCCTGTCCCAAAAGAACACTGATTTCTATAGTCTTTTAGTATTTAGTATTAAATCTTTTACATTCTCATTCCACCAATCCCATTGTCACTTACCCCTAAGACTGTTTCCTTCAAATCTATTAATCAGAAAGTTCTTCTACTTTCAACTTGTCCAACCATTATGTCAAGGTCTAGTGCATTTCTCAAGCTCAGATCTTCCTATACGACTTCCTCAATCACAGCTCATAAGAAATCAGTGGGAATAAACAGCTTACATCAAGCCATCTGCAGTGTCAGTCCCACCATCATGGTCATGGCATTTCAACAGTTTTGGTTCAACTCCTTCCTGTTTTCTGCTAGAGAAAGGGAATATAAGGTCTCCAGTCCTCAGTGGTAATGCAGAGTTGTCATCAGAAGGGATTTCCTTTTCCAAATGAATAGAAGAAGGTACTGTTCAGAATATTTAGGATAGATAACTGACCAGTGCAGGCAGACAGAAGATCCTGCATTATTAAGGAAAGGGAAATGTATATTTTCTTCTAATTATTCCTGTTTCCTCTTTAAATATATATATATTGTTATTGAGCCATGTATTTTGTACATCTGAGCTGAATAATCTTGGAAGACACCTTATAGTATCAGCATTACATCCCTCTTCATCATCACTGCTGCATTCATTTTTCTCCTTGCCTATCTACACAGTCCACACCTGAGGCTTCTCTTTCAGTTTTCACTTTGTTTTGAATTCTCTGTTCTGTTCTCATAGGAGAAAAATATCCACATTTACAGATCTGCTTTTGTTTTTCTAGATATCAGCTAAACTGAAGAAACAATGAATCACCTTCCTACTACTTTCTATCAGTTGCAGATTACCAGACTGAAATTAGACATGTCTGTGCTTTCAGATACCTGTAGTAACTGTAGCCTTTTTGTTTGTCATAACGAAAGATATAACAAATGCCTTCTATGAAATGAAATGTTTTATAGTTCTCATATCCCTAACTTGCTTACAGGATTTCTCTACACACAAAGAATAACAATATGAATGGATTTATGCCATACCATCTTGCACAGATATTCAGGAGAAGATGAAAAGAGATGGGATGGAAAGAATCCTAATTACCCCAGACTAGAAGACTTTGCACTAGTAAAAATCCAGTATTACTTAAAATGCTTCTCATAGCAGTGAGACGATAGTGTTTACATTAGAGCAGTGAGGCACTATACGTAACGAGGTATACAATTTTAATTCATAGCTTTTTCTTTTGTCTAGTATTTTTTTCTTTTCAGTTCAAGCTGCTTAATTAAAAGTGCCTGCTTTTGTCACTCTGACCTGTGTTTTTGTCCAGGCTTAGTATGGTAGAATTGATACTAGCCCAGTGTGAACTGCTGTTGTGTCTACTAAAGGAACACAGCATAGTGTGATGATGTTTGTTTCTGCTGAGATTTAATGGCTATTTTACTTGGCAGCTGCTTTCTGAGACATGGTTCTCAGAGGGGAACTCTCCATTTCAACAGCCACAGTATAGGTTTCCTCTCTGGTACCAAGTGTCAAACATCTGCTCTCCTCTTATCTTTCCCTTCCAGTCTTCCCTGTCTTTGGCATAGCTTGCTGAAGGCCAGGAGTCCTTTTTATTTTCCCCTCAGATTTATGACAGCAGCTCTTTTTTTCCCAGACCTACTATGACTAGGAGCTTGTAGTTATTTCAGGCTATGTGGGGAACTACTGTGAACTGCTCTTTCCATCTTTGCCAGTATTACATTCCTCTCTACAAACATCCTTTTAGTGCCAGGAATGATCCTGAAAGTCCCAGAGGTACCATCAGGGAAGAGTCAGCTCCAGCATTTGTGCAGTACTTAATCTTTGCACCTACGTGCTCCTGTGGCTGCACTTTTACTCTGCTACACTTCCCTGTTCCTTAATGTACTTCATTGCCCTGTTCCAATTCTGTCTTCCTCCCTTACAAAACTTATTCAAATGGAACCTGGAACAATTAATTAAATCTTATGATCTCATAATTCTTTATGATCTCACAACTGTTTATTTAAAGTGCAGGAAACAAGTGAATGTGGTGGACTCTTCATTGGTGTGCAACAATAGTACAAAGGGCAACAGGCAGAACCTGGAACATAGGAAATTCCATACAAACAAGCAGAACTTCTCTACTGTCTGATTGATGAAATACTGATGAAGCAACCTGATGGATCAGGTTGCCCAAAGAGGTTATGGAGTCTCCTTCTCTAGAGATATTTAAGACCCATCTAGACACCTACCTGTGCAACCTACGTTAGGTAACCTGCAGGGGATTTGGATTCGATGATCTCTAAAGCTGTCTTCCAGTCAATCTGTCTTCAGTCCCTACAATTCTGTAATTCTGTGTATTTATGTGGTTAGGTTTTCAGTTTTGCAAGTTCAACCTGCAATTTAATGGGAAAAGATGGTCAACTTAAACTAATCATTCTTTTCTTTGAGAGTATGTCTGCAGGGTCAAATTAAAATTTTTCATTACATGGTCTTTACCTTTGTTGATCTTCCTCTCTCATTTTCTCTATTCTTGAAAAGGAATTTCTTTAAATGAACCTTAACTTTTCACAGGATGTATCTGATAGGAAATGTGCCTGTGTTGGATTCAGCTGAATGTATGGATTTTAATTTCAAGTTTTTCCAGGAATGATTACTATTGTGTTCATAGGCCTTGCTTAGTCTTGTTTTTCAGCAATTAAGCAAACAAAAAGCCTGCGAGGAAATAAAATATTGCATAAATTTGTCTTTTATAACCTAATTTGGGGGCTTGTACAAACATACAAGACTCCATTACTTTCTATTAGCAGAATGAACTCTGTTCTCTACAAGGTGGGTTTAAGACTAGAATTTGGATGGCTGGCAGTTGCCCAGAAAACCAATATCTTTGATGTCTCCTATCTATGAAGGCTCGGGCATCTAAGCTTTTATTAACATGTAGTACACGGACGTACAGAGCTGTAGCATTCTGAGTTTTGACTAGTAAATAAATATTTGCAAATATATATATATATGTATATATATTTATGACTGGGAGGTTTAAGATTCTGGTGGTTTAAGATACTTAAATGCCAATCTATATGGAAAATCCAGTCATGAATTCAGACACAGACATTGAAGGTAGTAGTAAAAAACTGAGCAGATGGGGAAAAAGGACATATGTGCCTAAGTGGGCTGTGCAGAAGGTGTTTTAGAAGTGTACTATGGGCCAAGAGTTGATTTGAGAATAGTGGGACATCATTCAGGCTTATTGTTTTTTAATGTCAAATTATAGTCTTGACTGATGGATGCAGGAATACCTTCCAGTTTTTGGCATCTATTTTGCTGACATTTTTGGGTGTAGATTCAGATAACTTCCCTCAGATCTAATGTGCTGTCTAAGCTTTCAATGAGAAATGTCACCAATCTTCCATAAGAGTTCCAGAAAGGACCACAGATATCCCCATGGAATCCAATTCAGCTGAACCATACTGAGATACCAATTAACAACCATATACAATCCAGAGGATATATGGCCCATGCTGTTTGTCAGATTTCTTATTTAATTTTTTTCTATTGAGTCTTTCTTTTGGATAACAAAAAAGATGCCAGGTGTCTCTAATCTCAACCCTTTCGTTTTGTTCAGATTTTTCAAGTAGAGAAATGAAAGTTTGGGAAAATATTATAATAGAGATTTCTCTCCCAATTAGCCAAACCTGGGGAAGAAATAATATCTGTGTTTTTTATAATATATTTTCTTTTCAATATATTATATGTTTAATTTATACATTTTTAAATAGAACAGCTTAAAACAGAGACATTTCTAGATACCATAATTTATTGGAGTAATATGTAAGTGGCTGCCTTGATTACAGAAGGGAAAAAATTCTCAAGTATTTTGTCTTGTAGAAAGTTAAACTTTGCTGCTGAAGACTGGTATTAAGATAAATACCTATTTGGTATCTATTATAAGAACAGGAGAATACTCAATATTTGAACTCACCACAGAATTTCAATGTACATTTTAAATTCAGTCTTTCAGTTGTCTGAAGGTGGCATTGCAAAATGGTGGTTTTGCTGACATTGTAAGCTTACTGTAAATGCTTTGCTGCATCATGGCCTATGCTTATAAGAGATGAGGACTACCTTTGGACTTAACCAAAGAGCTATATAGTGTCCTTTGATGCCAGGGCATTAGTTTTTTTCTCTTTTAACCACACAGGAAGACACAGGCATAATTGTAACAAAGTCTATGAGAATATCTGCCAAGATCTGCCAGAGTAAGAATCTGAGCAAAGAATCAGACAATAGGGAAAAGCCTCTCTACTTTTTCTGGGCAAATGCATGTAAAATGCACACAGAGAGACACAGTTTATAGATAAGGAAAGAGCTGCACATTTACCACAGAAGTTGGTTTGTCTGTTGATGTTGCCTCTGTAACAGTCTCATCCTGACTGTATGCCAAATAGCTCCTGGCAGATGCTCAGCTCAGTGAGCCTACATTCCTTAGCAGCTACAGTTTAGCAAATACGTGTAACAGACAGAGACAGGCTGCAAAGCTGATGGTTCAGAAATAATTTTACTTCAGAGTAGGAGATGATTATGTAAAGAAAACAAATGAACAACTGCAGGTTTAAACAAGCAAAGGTAGTCTCATGCAGATAATGTTGATTTTTGTCATAAGAGACAACTTAGACAAATTAGTCCCAACAGGGGTACTATTGTCAAAAATATAATCCCAAACTGGATTTTGAAGATTGTCTTTCACAAGGAGTTGCAAGTTCACAAATGCACAGGTAATCCACAGTTTAGGAATATTGCATGCTACAATATGATTTCCAAAAGTGCTGTTTACTTTTGTTGTCATGCAAGATGGTTCTCTGGTTCCAAATGTTATCTGTGTAGTACACAAACTATAACAAACTGTTAGTATATGACACATTATGTTTTTATACTAACTCAGATTTTTTTTAAGTTACCAGCTCATGCTTGACAACGATATCAGACTACTCTCCAGGATGCCAGCTAGTGTTCAGCCAGTTCATTTCTAGGATGGAGGAAATGCCAGACTCATTTCAGGAAATTAAGTTGAATATTGCATTTGAGGAAATGAAAATATTAAGATAAATCACTCAGAAAAGATCTGGGGTCCTTAACCTATATGCAGCAAACAAGAAAAAGGGTTCTTAAGAGAAAGCATGACAGAATAGACATGAGAAGAGCAACTGATCCCAGAGATTGTGTCTGTAAAAGGGTTAATGGAAAAAACAGCATGAGCTCATTGGCCACAGAACTTGGCTCAAATTTAACTTCTGTGGAATACTGAAGCAGAATAGCTAGTGTCCTCAATATGCTCCCCAAGAAATACAGGAATGGACTTATCAACCAAATCAGATTTGTTGTGACACACTGACCAGATGTTTGTTTCACCATTCTCTGGCAGGCAGCTGAAGAAATCCCTGTACTAATCTGTTTCTAGCATCCTAGGGCAAAACTCTAACATTCTGTCAATTTTACATGTGGAGAAATATGCCCTCAACACACTGTAGAAGACATTGGTATTACAGGCTTCCAAAAAGCCTTGTGAAGTCAGTGAAAAGCAGAAATAACAATGAACCAGAACCAAGGCAGTGAAAGTTAATTATTTTCCTTATTTAGCCTCTTTAGTAGTATAAATGCTTGTAAAGGTAATCAAAACATCAAATTCTTTCTTACACTTTCTTTTTACAGTCTGTTCCTATTATCCAAGTCTCTTATGTTTACGGTTTTCAGAGTAATATAATCACACCTTTATAGCTGTGTTTCTTTGGATTCAGTCAATTGACTCATTCTAGATGTATTTTTCAGTTACTCATACTCAAACATCAGCCTTCATGAAAGCCCTAAATTTGATATGTCCTGATGAAGTTTTATTTTTTCCTATACATAACTTCTGTTATTTATTTTGCATGGTTTTAAAATATTTGTGGAGATGTAATTTTTCATGTAAAATGTGGGAGATCTGCCCCTTGCATCTCTCTCCCAAGTTATTTTGATTCTATTGCTGTCAAACTGTGAAAAAAGTTTGGAGTTGTGACATGCTATTTCTCTGGCTATGGGCATCCCATAAGTACATCTCCAACAGGTATGACCTGTCATATGTTGCTGATATTGGTAACACAAAATCTAAATGATGATAATTTAAATGTCAACAATATCAAGTCCAAAACATAACAAAGAAGAAGAAATGATACTAATTATACTTCAAGATTATAGACTAACAGGAAACAGATTGAAAAGCATTTTGAGAGTCTAATAGTTTGTCCTTAAGATGGGATAAACTAGACATAGATGATTCATGGTAGTTATTTCTCTAACTTGTTTTCAGAAACTTCCATTGATAGAAATTCGACAGTATTCCAAGGTAGTCTGCTGCAATGCTTAATTATCTTTTCAGATAAAAAAAATTTCCTTATGCCTAAGATAAATTTCCCTTTATAAAATTTATGTGAAATACTTCTTCTACTCGATATAGGATCAAGGAGAACGGCTTCTTAAACTATTTTTCCTATTTTTTGTGATTGAAAAAAAAAATAGTTACAGCTTGAATTTTCCTTTCATTTTCCCTTTTTCCTTTTTTTTTTCTCTTTTTCCTTCTTTTTTTCTTTTTCTCTTTTTTTTTCTTTTTTCCCTTTTTTTCTTTTTCCATTTCCATACAAGGGCTGCTTTGAATGTAATTTTATTATGTTGACCCACGGGGTCAGAGGTGGAGATTGGTGGTATGGAAATAGATGATGAACCTTACCAACAATATTACATTTTGTTGCCATATGACAGATGGCAGTGGATGGGCAATCTGACAAAATGGCGTCTAATATGGAAGTGCATATGAAGCAAAGGTGTGTCATCAATGCAGACAAAAATAGCACCCAGTAGCATTCATTGATGCTTGCTCAATGTTTGCAAAGACCAAACAGTGGCTGTGAGCAAAGTGAGTCAATGGGTGGTGCATTTCAGTAGTGGCAGCAGCGAGAGCAGGTCTCCTTCACCACTGAAGACTTTTACAATTGCAGCATGCAGGCTGCTGTTGATCACTGGTGAAAAATGTGTCGCTAATAGTGGTGATTTTGCTGAAAGCTTTTGTAGCTGAGAATTGTACTCTATGAAATAGTGTTATTGTACTCTATTTCATTTTCATGGAAATAAATAGGAGGTATTACTTTCAGAGCAGCCTACATATATATTAGCTCAGTCTTAATGAGATAACCAAATGGATCTTTTGGTCAAATCGGATTAGAATTTATCACAGCCTAAATATATAAATGCACCTGTCATCTCTGTGAATACGTAGTTGATATGCTTCCTGTAGACATCTACAGAAAGTCATGTGATCTCATAATAGCCACCAGAAATTCAAGTCTTGATTTAACTTCCCACCCATAGATGTCTGTTATCTTCTCGAGTACACAGTGTGTGAAAGATTCCAATAGGACTTCCATATTTTATGACACAATACTGTTGATAACCTGCTTTCCTGAAACAGCAGCTGGAGGTCACTGAGAGAAATCCAACTTAGCCTGGAGAAGCTTTTCTGCTGCCACTGTATATGCAACTACTATCATGTGAATGAAATGACCTTTTGGGATCCATTATTGCTTTTATTGTAAGATTTGATTCATTTAACCTCACAGACATTCTAATGGTTCTTCAAGATGCCTTCTCAGACCTGAAACATGCAGATGCCACAGCAAGGTATGACATTGTATCATTCCAAGCACTCTTATTGTACCTTAGAAACTCTAAAAAGTTTTAAATAGAGCTTAAATAGATATATATATATATATACACAAATCTTCATCTTTTATAGTTCTTTTTCAGTCTGTCCTCATAGTTTATGCCCTTAAGACTACTTTTACTAGTGTTCATTCTTGATGCTGTTTTATGGTTTCCTATGAAATATCATCATATTTTTCTCTTTTCAGAAGAAGAGGTAAAGGAGAAGTGACAGTTGGATAGCCTGGAGACAGTACTTCAGTATTTTTCAGCAGCACTGCTTCCTGTCTTGTTGATCTTAATGTTGTACTTGTATTATTTACACCTACTATAAAGTAATATTTTTCTCTTGTCCCATTTTGAATTCTAATGCCATTTATACTATTTTCTCCCTTTTTCAATCATTTTGAATTCTAACCCTGAGTGTCAGTGTGCTCGCATCTGCTCTTAGTTTGGTATACTTGATTTAATGAGCTATGCCTCTATTCCACTGTTGAGATAATTGATTAAAATCTTAAGTAGTTCCAGGTTCAGACCAGATTTCAGTGGACCACCACTTGACTAAGCTTTTTTTATTTTGACATCATGATATCTACATTTTCTGTATGGGTCTTCAGCTAATTGCATATGCAACTCACAACATTTTGATCTAGGTGAATTTCCACTCATTTTGTAGTGAGAACATGATGTGTGGCAGTGTCACATATATTACTTACCTTGCGGTATATGACAACAAATCTTTTTCTCCCTTTCTACAGGTCGAATTTTCTTTGGAACAACACAATCTGCTCTTGACAAATCTGTGTTATCTGTTACTTACCCTCTCACACTCTTATGTGTGACTATCAGGCAGCCTGTCTATCATGGTTTTATTATTTTTGCCATTGATATTCCATATTATAACATCGTGTAGTGTATTAAGTGTTAAAGAGTTAATGCTCCAGCTCCGTGGATCATTGATAGTTATGGGTGTACCTGTCTCAGAAGAAAAGAACAACTACATTCCTCAGAGGACTTTGTGATGCTTTGCATTTTTACGTGTTTCTGCTCAGAGGGAAAGATAAAAACTGCCTGCAGTCACGGGACGCTCTCTTTCCTTTGAGATCGACTCAGCAGTGGGTGCTCGCTGCCGTCCGCCTTCAGCGTTAGCGTAAGACCTTCGGTTTATCGGACACTCTTGCTCATTTTATTTGATTTATTAGCTTTAATTCTAATTATACTGTATTATATTGTGTTATTTTGCTTTCTGATGTCGTATTTAGTAAATTAGCTTTCCTCCTCAGATAGTTGCCGCTGTTTTGTTTCTAGGCCCATCTCCCTTTTTCCTTTTCCCTTTCCCCCTTCCCCTTTCCTGGGGTGTGGATCTGCTGGTCCCCCGCACCAATTGTCGCGGAACTGGGCTGAACCTTCCCAGTAAACTGTTGACACTGTCTCAGCAGTTTTCTGAGTTTGAAAGTATGTTGATATCCCTGTACTAACCTGCCTATTCCTTTTTACAGGCAAGCCCTGCATTTTTCGTCTTTCAGTTATCTAGAACTTTACCTGATCTGCACAAATTTTGGATGAAAACCTTTAATGCTTTTATTGTTTCACCAGGTTGAAGTGTAAGTACCTCAAGGTAAATTTCACCAGGCTTAGATGACTAAGTTGCAGTAAATTAGGATATTACCTTAATTCCTCAAATGTTTGAACTTGCTGGAAGGCTTTTTTAGATAAACTTTTGTACTGCTTTAATGCTTAATCCTTTGCATCCTCCCTCCCCTCCCAATTTAAATATTGCCATTGAACACATGGTAATAAAAGATGAAATCTAAAATAAGCCTGAAAGGATATTTTATTGCTGTAACCCTGAACTCCTTTTATGACAGCTGTTTGCAAACTTCATTAATAGTATTAATACTGTTAATGGTTGAATAATGTTTACTTTTAAACATAAAACAAAGTTATGCATTTCAAGATAAGTGTTAGTTGTCTAACATCCAAAAATATTCTCTGTAACATATTTTTTTTTTTAATAAGAAGCTTGCAAATAATAAGAAACACTGTATGCGTAAGAGTAAAACATTATGGCTAGGCATGGCTTTCTTTGTTCTATGGAACAAAGAAAATGAAAGCACAAGGAGAAACTCAGACAAGAAAGCCAAGCTCTAATCTAAGATGGTTTTATTAGGACAAAGCTGTCTGGTGCATACCAGATTCTTCTAAAGATGAAATATAAATAAACAAACAACTGCAGAAAACACTGCATCATCTAAACAGACTGGCAAACAAACTGTTGTAGGGCTTGGGCAGTCTGTTATAGAGACTTAAGACAGAACATAAACAAAAACAAGCTTCTGCAATTTCAGAGGAAAAGTTGAGCTATGATTATATATGCTTCAGAATTTCCATATGCAGAAAACAAGAAATAGCTTAATAGTTCTTGCTGCATAAATACCCCAGGAAGCATCTTGACAAAGCAGAGCTCTTGCTACTGAACTTGGATATTAATACAGAGAATATAAATTCAAATGGCTTAGAATATATATATACAAATTCTAGATAACTTGAAAGTGCTTCATATTTGAGTTAACCTTAGGACACTGATGCCACATAAATTATTTTCTTCTTAAAGAAGGAATTAAGTTTCAGTTCAGAAGCTTTACATGTTATATTGTCAGAAACAAACTAGTGAAGTCAGGCCAAAACATCTGGATAATAGATAACCACCAAGAGACAGCCTGTGTGCAGGACATCAAAAAGATGTTGAGATGGACTGGAACAGTTCTTTTCTGCTTCCTTCTGCTCTAGTTCTGTGCAGATCCCACTTGTTTGAATGTCTAAAATCTGAAGAAGATAATCAGTATGTCTTAAGTTTTAAATCCCTAGAAGAATGAGCTGTGCAATGACAAAAGTACCTTCTTTAGAAATATAAATTTTGTCACATTTGTGTTTTGTCTAGCTTTAAGTTCAGTGTAGAAGTATAAAAATGCTAAATATATAAGTTTTTGCAAAACACAATTATTCTGATTCTAGATAGTGCTTTATTTGCTGTAGTCCATAAATAAAGACTGTCATAGAAAATGAAGCTGAAAATAATAGTGTAATTTTAGAGGGTGCAATGATAATTGTTGTTTTGCTAGAATAACATAAAAATTGATCATAAAACAAGATTAAGATTATGTACAATCTGTGCTTATTGCCAACAGCGAATTTCACAGTGAATTACCTGGACTTTAATTTTAGGCTCATAGTTATATTGTTTTATTATTTATTGTTTTCCTTTGATATCTTATGTCTGCACTTGCATGGATGAAAAAAGTTTACAGTTTAGTTTCAGTGTATGGGAAGGCAGTTTTTAATGTAATTGACATTTGAGTAATTTAGTAATTGCTTATATACGTTACGTACAGATAGTTGCACCTTGTTGGGCTTCTGATCGTTACATTCTTTGATCAATTACACTTCTGGTCGGTGTAAATCTGTGCTCACTGATTAATAAGGAATTATACCAAATAAGCATGATTTTCTGTTGGAATTCAAGGTTATCTGTGTTAGAAAGCTAGTGTAATTGTAGCATCTAATGATTTGGAATTATAATCATTTAATTTATTTTTTTCTTGATACATTTTAACATTATATGGTAAATCCATCTATTAACCTTTGTTGGCAATATAATCCTCCTTATATAATTTCTGTAAGTTCTCATTTGTTTTTAATTGCATGATGATGAATACGGTGAAGTTTGTTGTTTATGGTAGTAAATGACTGAAAATTAATTAATTTGTAAGGTGTATTCTGCAGTTAAAAGATTAACTACCTTTGTTTAGGTTATGTATTTTATATTTCATTCAGTTTAATGTTCACAGAGCTTACAAAAGTTTCACACTGCCTAGATTTATGTGCTTATATTTGACTGCTGATAAAGTGTGGAATTTCAATCTGTTATTGTAACAGTTTGAAATGAAGGGAGATTTGTGTTATACTTTTATCACTGCTTAAGTTGCTTCCAGAAAATCTGATTGAAAGTATAGAAAAAGCAGCCATGAAAAGAAAAGCACAAGCAATCTTCCATTCTCTATTTTATGGCTGACACACATTACATCAGTGCAACAGACAGTTTGGGATAATGAATATCAATTTCATGCATGTTACACACAGGCAAGTCTTATTGCTCATCATTTTTCCTACAGTTGTCTTAAAAATCATACTGGATTATGAAGTCTACTTCAGTTGCCACATTCTTAGTATGAAGTAAAAAGGCATTTTGCCCAAACCTTTCCTGGCAAGAGTTTAAATTTAGTCATATATTCCTCTGAAAAAGTGAACAATTGCTTTTATGGAAAGGGAACTCAGATGTGCAAGCTGGAAAGCAGCCACTCTGCACTCCTACCAAGTCTCTGACTTGAATGATAAGGGGACCAAGCCTGCCACAGAGACACTTACCAAGCAATTTAGATGCAGCATTACTTTCTGAGCTGCGCATTAAAAGTAGATAGATTCTTTTTTGCTTCATATATTCTAACTGCACCTTCTCCAGGGCACTGCATGGAAGTCTGAGGTGCAGTTCGGGTGCCTAACATAGGTGTCTGGTGTATTTTTAGATACTCCAGAGTATATAAAACACTCTCACAGGACTTTGAGGTGTGATATAAGGTTTTTGCTTTGGTCTTTTAGGGGGGCCAGAAGTCAGACACAATCAGAAAGCCAGACAAAATATTTTAGAACACTTCGCACAGCATAAAGCATCTTTGTGTTAACTCCTGTATCTCCTCATCCATTTAGAATTTTAGATGATGTTTTCCCTCTTATGTCAAAGTTTTTCTGTTGTAGATTAATGGGTTTCTGCTTTTCCCCCTTCTGCCTACATGAACTTGTGATGTTAGCCACTGTAGAACTGATCATATCATTAAATTTGGTCACACAGTTATCCCACTGTGATCAGAAATCACACAAAGTGTAGGTGGAGCTACATTAACTCCTGAGTGGCAAATAACAATTTTCATGTAAATTTGCCTATTGCTAAATAATTTGAGCATGTATATGGAAGAAGTAGAAGGCAAAACTCTTATTGCAGAACTAGAGTGATTTCTTCCACAGCAGCATTTCCATCCCAATGTGCTCAGTACACTACATATGAGTTGAAGCTTGTCTGAACTTACCTTTCTCCCCATGGTTTTAAATAGATTTATATTTATGGAGCTACTCGAAAAAAAAGCAGCATGCTTTGCAACTCTATTCTGTTTCTAATGTTTATCTTTGCAAATGAAGTCCCAGTTTGACTCACTATACTTTCTACACATTTTGTATAAGTGTCACAGAATATTTACACGTGTAGTAACCATAGACTTACTTTGCAGAGCAATGCCTTTAATATAATCAATTAAATATTTTTTCCACCTTCAACTTCTATACATACAATGAAACTACATCCAGGGAGCTAATTTGAACTTCTTCACTGATAATAATACTCATTCCTTTGTAAACCTACTGCTACTGAAGTGTAATGTAATAAAGTTAGTATGTTTCTATATAGAATTTTAGATACTGCAATACATGGTTAAAATTCCACTTTCAGTAGGACCAATTGTACGACAATGTCATCTTCTGAGCAGAGAATACCCTCTAAGTGTGTATCCCAGAGGTGTAGGACTAAGAACTGATCTTTGTGCATATTTCTGCCATAGGGCTGCCAGGTTACTTTGGCATTGTTTCACTACTGTATTTCAGTTTCTCTCTTTATAAAAAGAGAAATATTAGAATCATAGAATCCTTTGACTAGGAAGGGACCTGTAAAGGTTATCTAGTCCAACTCCCGTGGAGTGAACAATGACATCAAACACTACATCAGCTTGCTCATGGCCCTGTCCATACTGAAACTGAATGCTTTCAGAGACAGGGTTTCCACCATGTCTCTGTGCAGCCTGTTCCAGTGCCTCACTGCCATTACTGTAAAAAACTTCTTCCTTATGTCAGATCTAAATCTCCTCTCAAAAAGGGTCCCCTTTAGATACTGAAAGGCCACTATCAGGTCTTCCAGGAGCCTTCTCTTCTCCAGGCTGAACAGCATCAGGTTTCTCACAATGTCCTCGTAGGGAAAGTGTTCTTTTCCTTGGATTATTTCTGTGGCCCTCCTCAGGACATGCTTTGACAGTTCCATGTCTCTTTTGTGCTCATTTTTTTTTATCCTACAGCTCAACAACGTAACAGTATTGTTAAATGCATCAGAGAATGGTACCATGATATGTATGTAGTCTGTGATTCTATATTTTCCAAAAATGTTAAAAGTAAGTAACACCCTATTTGTTTTACCCTGAAGATGGTAAAAATAGTTTATTTCTTAGCAGAGAGAGAAAAAGCAACTTGTTGTTGTTGTTGTTGTTTTTCCCTAGAGGGAAAAAAAATAAGAAAAAAAGAAAAAAAACCAAATCTAATTAACAAGGATAGTTACGTCTGACAACTTGAAAGAGTACCTCAATTAAAAAGATAAATTAACTAGATTTCTGGAATCTAACTTACAACATAATTAAATTAAAGAAAAAGTGTGTATAAATCCCAGCTTTCAGTATCACTTTTATTTTTAGATATTTGTATACAGTATCAATATTTTTTTAATTTCATTTTTTGTGCTAGTATTGCTGTCATTACATTTATAAGAAGTTCCAGGAAACTAACATTTTACAGTCTGTGTAAGGTACAAAATGTACATAGGCCTGAAATCTTTCTTTTTATATATGTCTTCTCCATAGCTACTTTGCATTTTACTGTTGCTTTTTTTTTCAGTTTTTATTTAAAAGGCAAATTTAAGACATAGAAGTCATGCAGAATAATTCCTCTTTTAACAATTTTATAAACAAAGAAGTGCATTTTATAAGGAAAAATGATCTACACTTTCCTTCTCACTAATGTGCTTGCCAGCCTCACCTATAACTAAATTTAGATGTCTCTGCTAAGACTGGTTGGTCTAGAGCACAGTCATTGTGCAAAGGAGTGATTCTACTACTGCTTTCACCTTATGTTTTAGCAGAAACTTCCTCCATGACACATAACCAGCTGCATTACATTATATTTGATACAAAATACAAATAATTCCTTCCTGACCAGAGCATATTATCAGAGTACATTCTGCAAAGAGATCTGATTAACCTCATCATTATTTTAGCTATGATTGTTACAGATGTTATTAGTGGGTATAAAATTCTTCATCTTATTTTTTTTTAAGATCTATTTGAAATATTTTCTCTCATGTTTTTCTGTAGAACAGAATCTATTTGCTAATAACATTTGCTGTAGAATTATCTTCTACAATTTTTAGATATTTATCTTTATTTCATTTTATGATTTTGTGCTTTTTCAATGTACTCTGGGTCAGGATAGATGCATTATCTATGTTTTTCTTCTTTTCTTCTTTTAACCCTATATTTCCAATTGTGTTGATAATGTGATTCAGATCAGTTTCAGTATTTCTCTTCTTTTCTCTTAAATACAAAAATCATTTCTTTGCACATTTTTACTACATGTAAATTTTGCCATACATTTCAACCATCTTTCTGGCCCTGGCTGGCCTCGTTCCACCTCCAAATGTGTCTTAATGCCTTTATGTGGAAACCATTTTAATATAAAAGAGCATAATGATTTCTGAGTGGATGTTGCAGGCCATCCGGTCAATGGTCTGTGAACTCAAGTATTTCTAAGTAAACCAGAAACCATTAGGTCATAATAGCTGTGAAATAAAAAACGGAAACATCTGAGTTCTAATAACACTCTAATTATATATTTATTCCTTTCAGTAAAACCACTTACAACTTGTACAATTTTGCATGATTTCCTGTAATGTTTCTGACAAAGTTGTCAACATTTGCTGGATCTGCAAACAGTAGATTTAAAAGCATTGTGATAACTCCTAAAACCTCCTTTCTTTGGTGCTTTTTGGACAGGAGGATAATTCAGATAAAAAGCAGCACACCTGAATTCAAATTTAGGTTTCTTGGAGTAAATGGAAGAAGTTGTACCCTGAAAGACTAGCTTTATGTCTTATCTGGATTCATGGGACTATACACAGTGAGAGTTATGTATCTAAAACCAGAATTAGGTAGCCTGAAGTCTCCTAGCTACTGTCAGAAACCATCTGGGTCAGTTGTAGTTCCTTGACTTTCTAAGTCACTTTTTTACACTCCCAGGAGTGGGGACATGGCATCTGCCTGCTGAGGAATCAGCCCCAGAAGCTTGGAGTGGAGTCTCTCCTACTTACAGATGTAAGCATATGTACTGTAGACATGTGCAAGGAAATCTGTGATATACTGCTTCTTCAAAGTAAATGGGAAAAATAAACAAGTACATAAAACAAACACTCTTAGAACTAATTTAAATGATCTACATACCTATTTTACAATTATATGAATTAATCTTCAAAAGTGCCTATTGCTTCCAACAGGCTATGTAAGGTAAAATATTTTGAAGGTTAACTCAGATACAAAAGGCTACTTTTGTACAAGTCATCCCTATGTTCAAGGGATAGGTGTAGTTCACCAGAATTCTCTGTCGTACATGCTGGTAGTGCTTGTCTCAGGTACCAGAAGGAGCCTAGCTTCAACACCATTCTGTGTGATCTTTAGATGGAGGGATCATATCTGAAAATACTCCCAAGTGTGCCTACTGTGTACAAAAGATTAAAGCTTCCCATAGAAGTTTATGGTAGGACAGTTCTTCAAAAGCCAGAATAAGATAACTGTGATTGTAGTTTCCATCTCTTTTGTAGAATCATAGCATTTTTTGTGTTGGAAGGGACACTTAAAGGTCATCTAATCCAACGCCCTGCAATGAATAGTGACATCTATGGCTAGATCAGATTGCTCAGAGCACGGTCCAGTCTAACCCTGAATGTCTCCAAGGATGAGGCATCCACTACCTCTCTGGGCAAACTGTTCCAGTGCTTCACCATCCTTACTGTAAAAAACATCTTCCTTATACATAATATAAATCTCCCCTCTTTTATTTTGAAATAATTTCCTCCTGTCCAATCACAGTAGTCCCTGCTAAAGAGTCTGTCCTCTTCCTTTTTGTAGCACGTCTTTAGATACTGAAGGGCTGTCTCATGTCTCCATGGAGTCTCCTTTTCTATGGGCTTAACAGCCCCAGCTCTGTGCTTGTCCCCGTGTGAAACATCCCTTGGATCATTTTTGTGGACCTCCTCTGGATATTTTCTTCATTCAAAATGGCTGTCATGCTACGTCTTTCATCCACCAGAAAAGCCTCTGCAGTACCAATTTGCAGAATATAATTGGAAGTGCTGAAAGTGGGACTATGTAAAATTGATCAAATAATGCCATTGTGTAAAGTGCGAAGACATTCTAAAAAATTTGACAGATAGGAAAATAAAAAATGACAAGAATCATGAGAAAGAAAATTCTTACAAATGCCTTCTGGATAAAGAAAACTTTGTTCTCAGATACCAAGTATGTTAAGGCAATTTATATATACTTATTCTCAAATATAAAAGTATTACAGGAACACCAAAGGCTTATCTAGAAAATATAGAGAGTGCAATTTCCTAAATGGGGCCTTCTTTGTGAGCCACCAAACCTATGTTCCTCTCACTGTGTAACACATAGGTGCCTAACATCAGAAGAGACTTCTGGACTTTAAGTGAATGTCACTTCTGGAAAGATTTGGGATCTCAGATCCTGCTCATTTCCTGGCCCTGAATATTTTCTTCTGATCAACAACTTGCTCAAAATGTGAATTTTGGAGTTTCCCTCAAAGAGCATTTTCCTAATGCTCTTTGTTGTTTAAATTGGTAGGCAGAGGTAATGGATTCCATGTAACTTAAAAATGCATATTGCAATTGAAAAAATCTAGCTATGAAAGGACAGCTCACCACGAAGAAAAAGTGTCAGATGCTTGCTCTCCAAAATAGTTAGAAAACATATATGTCTTGATACTTTCTTTGAGCAGGGCTATAAAAGTAAATCAGAACTACTGAAAAGGAGGAATGATTATGTTTTTCTGTTAAATATTGGAGCTGGAAAAATCTCATGTAGATGTGTAATGATTTCAACTAATTTGCTTTCTTTTTTTTTTAAGATGAAAATAATAGCCAGCCTTGGGAAAATATCTCTGAATATCTCTCTCTTTGGTGTGATTTGTTTCTGCCTTCCCTACCATATAAGTTAGCATAGTAGTCTGTACTAAATGAGAAATATTAAGGTAATAAAGTTCTTAATTTAAGTTCCATCACTGAAATGACAGTTATGAGAATGAGAGAGAGTCACCTAATGCTGTAATTAATATTACTAGTTAGACTGCCTGACATTCAGAGATATTAAAATGAAACAAACAAATAAATTATTTCTGTGGAAAGAACTACTATTAATTTGTGAAAGCTGGAAACTGAAGGGAAGAGTGTTCTGAGGCTGATCTACTTCCTCCTTTTCTTTGGAGACAGCAGACCAAGATACACCATTCTGCAATTTCTGAGTCCACTGTTTTTTTCTCTGCTCATCATGGGAACCATACTAATACTTGATGCAACTTGTGTGTCACCATCCATTTTGGGTTCTCTATGTTCTCCATATTTTTTTTCCAAGCTGTGCCGCGTTGCTCCCTGGAAAGATACATCCTGTCTTTTCAGAGAGATTCATCTGTCCCAGTGTGTCACAACCTGAATGGAGCTATTTCTCTGTTAGTGAATTAAAGCTGTGCCCAATCGTTCTCCGCAAACAAGGCTGACTGCCTTGGAAATGTTTGAGTCTGGACTATTAAGCCATTATTTACTAAAGCTGAGTAACTATGACTAAACAGATCCCAGTTATCTATTAACTTCCAAATATATACCTAGCATAAATGTCCCAGGGCATGCCATGCAGGGGACTGTGCTCTTAAATAAATCGAAGAGACAAATGAATTCCAGTACAGGAGAAAGTTCTGTGCATCCTTTTAATTCATTAGCATAGACACAATTGCTTTTGTTTCTCACTACTGCTCAGCTCAAACTTTTGTGACTTGCCCACACACAGAGTTATGAAGAAATGTATAAAAGAAATACAACCTTTCTTAAGGCGCCCAAACTTTGCATGGTGTCATGGAGGCTGGAAAACTGGAAATGGGAAACCTCTTTAGGGAATTGTACATTAAAGACTGCATTGTTCAGTTTGAAGTACGAGTGAACTACTTTATTTGTGCAAATTTCTATTGAACTAAGAGTTCTGGGAGACTTTGTTAAACTCAGGGACATGAGGGATGTAGCTACTACTTTTGAACTAAATTCTAATACATGCTTTCCACTTCTTCTCATCATGAAGATGAGAGGAGAAAGGAGGCATTAGATGTGCTTTTCTTCTTTTTGCAGTAGTTGGTGTTACTGCAGCTAGTCTCTCAGTCAAACTCCTCGCAGAAAATTAGCATACAGGATCCCACACAGTGCAGTTACTCAACTTCTCAACCCCTTTGTGCTCCTCTGCTTCATCTTAAACATCCATTCCAGACAGAGTAGAGAAGTGCTCTCAGTTCATGCATATGAAACTGTCAGAAATATTTTTATTTGCACAGTTTGTTGCTGTTGTTAGTTGTGCAGTTGTTTTTTTTTTCTTTCTTTGATTTGTTTTGTTTTATTTATTTTTTTCCCTTTATCATTAAGAATGGATATAAGTTAATCAGGATTAGGATCCTTGATTTCAGCAGAATTATGTGTTTGGGAAACAAAAGTGAGCAGATAAATTTAACTAAAGTAGACTGACACAAAAACAGCAGAATGGGGAAAAAACATCCTTAAAACTACACTGTCTTCCCAGCTGAAATCCAAAGAACACAGAAAGCATAAACAAAAATGTCCTGCCACATGTGGTTTATGGAAAAGCCTATATGGTTTTGTTTGTTTCTTTGTTTTGTGTGTGCACGTTTCTTTTCTGACACGATCTTTGACATTTCAGCAATTTCCATATCATAAATCTAGTACTTGTGAAGGTTTATGGATGAGATAAAAATACTTTTAAATGTTATACAGTGGTTAATTATATTTTAACAATGTAGTTCTGAATTTCAATGCCCTTCACGTACTCTATATTAATGTCCAGCACTCAAAATTGTAAGCTCTTAGTAATAATCACCCTATTAACCATTCAAGTTCTTGTACTTTAGGGGAACTTAAGTTCAGGGATTTCATTTTTGTCTAAAAGCATCATATAATCATTCAAAAATGGTTCTTGCATTTCCTGCTGAAGGACTACACAGCACTACTTTGAATTATGCTCCATTCCTGCACAATTAATGAGAATTCCAATCCATTGTTATAACATTTGAACTTGAGCGTGATTCAGATTTCCTGGCATAATGTGTGCCATGCTACTATAGTTAATAAATAGCTGCTTTAACTTCACTAGTGCACAAAGATAAATGTCAGAAAGCCATATTTGCATTTATGCACAGAATAATTACATGCTGATCAGAACAATATAATTGGGGATACTAAAGTAAAATTTAAACCAAAAACTAGACTTCAGAAAAAAAAATCAATAGGAGAAAGTAATAATAGTCATAATAATAAAAAGCTGAATGCTTAAACTGTGTTGTGGAAAAACTTAAAACAGTGGCTGTAATACATCACAACTGGTTATTCATGTTACTCTTACCTGGTAGAAATGGTATATTTCCTTTCTAATATATGTTTTTAATTGAGATCTTTGAACAGCTCATGAAAAGCTGCAGATCTTTACTAACAATATATTTAAATTTTCCTCATTGAGAACTGAATTTGAAGTGCTTAGGATTACAATCAAAATAAATGGGATGGTTCAGCTCAGCTAATAATGAATTACAGTATGAATGCTATCAACTTCATGTTACTGTAAAAAATTTGATCCCTTTCCAAATTTAGAAATCTGGAACTGAATGGAGTGGCTGAAGTCCATCATTTGATCCCAGAATGAATGGAGAGAGATAATTAATATCTATCTTGATTTAGAAGAGTCTATTTGCTGAGCATCTGGTTTCTTGGTGTTGGAAGACATTAACTGAAATCTAGATAAATGAGAAAAATTTGGTGAGTTAGCACCGAGAATTGAACCATAATTTTGCAATACCAAAATGAAATGCAAATACACAAGGTGATTAAAAATATTTTGGTTGTTGGCTGTCTATTTATCTCTTTTTATTCTCTAGTACTTTATAATTTAACTAGGGCTGGGTGAGGTGTGGGTGAACCTACAACTGGAAAATTAAAACTGAACTTCAAAACAGTAGCACACAATAGCTTAAAGAAAACAGATAGGCACTAGCTGCATCTGTTTTTTACCTTTGTAACATGTCTCCAGTATTTGTAAGAATTATGTTTTCTGGCAGGATTATTTGTAGAAATAGATAACACTAAACTAATAGAAAAGAACAGTCAAGTAAAGTGAGTTCACTAATATAATTCACATTTCCAATCAGGAAAAAACAGCAGTGTCAACATAACTTCAATTCAATATGATTCCTGTTTTGAATTTCAAGTACTCAAACAAATGGCTCACAAGAAATTACTATTAGAAACTGTATGTCACATAACTACCTAAAGATATATGGAGAAAACTACTAATAACACTTAATTACTTCATAAACAGAGGACAGAAGGAAAACTTATCTAAATAAATCATTTGATAGAAATCTTGACCTCAGCTTTAATCTTGATTTACTAAATTTTTCTGTTTTGTCATGATACCTATAAATACCACAGTACATGTGCATTCAACAGAATGATACTGATCAAACCATGAGATTAGCCTACATACTCAGTGGCTCATCTATAAGTGCTTTTTAACTGATTGCTTTCACATCAAAATAGAGTTTGGTATCAAGAATAATGGATATACATATTATTGTGTTAATCATTTGCTTTGGTTTTAACCTGAGAGTCTAGAATGAAATAATGTAGATACAAATCTATGGGCAGTGAAGGGGAAGAAAATGTTTGCATCAACCTTTATGCTGTGAAACTGCTGAACGATGTACATCTTGAGATATGACTCAGGCTCACTTAAGCAAATCCACCATGAAAGGTCAAAATCACTTATGAGGGTTAAACACAAATAACGTGTCATTTTTAAAGTCTTTCTAATCCTCAACAGATTCAGAAGACATTTCAGGTTTTCTCTGAAGGCATTTGCTTATTTCACTGACACAGAAAGAGCCTGATTCAGGTATGTGTTTTATAACTAGAATAAGTGGCAGAATAGCAGTGGAGCAAATTCTGACAGTATGAACTGACAAATGAACTTGGGACTAGGTTTGCCAAAGAAGCACATTTGGCATATTTATTTAATAACTACATATACTTTGAAAGGGAGAAAGTAATAAAATGTTGTTATCCCTGCTCTCTCAGAAAATGACAGTGAACTCAAGCAGACATTTGAAAATTTATCAATAATGAAAACTCTTGAATGGATGCATGGATGACTTTGTTGCAGAAGAAAATAGGAAATGGCTTCTTCCCATTGCTATGGAAATGCAAACGATGTTCATACTTGGGACTGAGTTAAGAGATCTTTCATTTTACATCATCAGTGCTGAATGAGTTGCACTCCAGAAGAATGCAAATGTAAGTCCCCTTAAGATTGTGATTGCCCTAGCTACAGCTGTAATTGACTTGAACCTCAAATGCTTGAAGGTACCACCTGATAATAAATATCATGACGCCTTTTAGGAGTCATGGTAGAGACAGAGACATGTTTCCCAAATGGCGTAGGAAAATTGTGATTGCAGTATTTCTAAAAACAGGGTAGAAACTTCCTGCAGAGTCCTTGGACTTTAGCATTTATGTCCTTTCCAAACAATAGGATGTCACAGCGTCACAGACTGATAACAAATTGTGGCAGTAAAAGGGAGAGTAAGACTGCAATGATACACATGTATCCTGATAAATGCAGAAGATAAGGTAAAGAACTACTGACCAAGAAAACGGCTAGGAAGCTTGGTCTTATATTACTAGAATGAATGACCTACTTTACTCCCAAGAATCTTGTATGTTTTGCACATGAAGCTCATGTGGAAGGAGAAGGATTGACAGTTAAGTCATGTGAATGGAGGTACTTGATTTACCCAGGTCACTGAATGGAAATTTTTAGGCAGTAGGATTATCGCTGTATTGAAGACCTTATATTTGAAGATTGGAACTACACTGTTAGGTAACACAATTTAAGATGAATCACTTGACCATGCTTCAGACAAGTGTTATTGTGGAGAGTAGGTAAGATAAGTAAGGAAACACTCTCTTGTTCTTAAAAAATAACCATGAAAATATTTTCTGACAAATATTCTCTTTTAAATTTAATGCATTTTTAATGTAGCTCCACTACCATAGACCATGTAATGATTTTTTTTCTTCCAACCTTTGCTTCCATGTACCATTTCCACATTACTTGCCAACTTTTCGTGAAAGCCAAATCTTTCTAAGTTCTGTAGTAGCAGTCCTCCATGTGACTAAAAAATATACATTTAAACAACACGTTGATGCAAAGTAAGAAGACAATGGGAGAGACAGACTAACAAACGTAGTGGAATGCAGTACCAGCTCTTCAAGACCCAATTGTCACACATTTAAATTCTATTTATTTATAACTCATAAGTATGGACAATTTTAATTAAAGTCTTCCTATTATTTGTTACCATACTTGACATTCTGCACTAATTTTGACCATTAAGTTATACCAGATATTCAGTTAGTCTCTTTTAGTGTCATTAGATACTGGCTTTGTAAAAAAATGCTGTTGTCCCCTTGTGAAATTAATCTTTTTCTAATACTGCTAGGAAGAGGAACAAAAATAATTTTCTGTTGAAACTTGAGATTCTGTAAATGACCTTCACATGATATTATTTGCATTCAAAGCATTTTCAGGGGCAACGCTCTATAGTATGAAGAAAATATATTTAAATGAAGGAAAAGATATTAATTTTGATGAGACTTCAAGGGAGTTTACATTAGAATAGACCCAAGCTCAACCATACCTATTACTTACCTAAAGATCTCCTGACTCATAAGAGCCTGTCTCACAGTAACATTTCTGTGTTGTATACTACAAAGTAAAATGTACATTCTTCCTAACACATAATTAGTTCTCTTGGGGCTTGCATAAACTGAAGTTCTTATACACTTGTGGCTGGCACAAAGTAAATTTGAGAACTGAAAGCCTTAGGATAATGTCGGTCTCTACAAACTGTCCACCTGTGATAAATCTAGACCTGCCCTTTGAATGTTTTAGTGAGCTGCAAAATAAATAGATAAATAAATCATCCTGCTCTGAGACCTGGAGTCTAAAAACATATCAATTCTGTGTTCAGAAATAAAACATGCAAGCCATCACAAATTCATTTTATTAAAATATGCCCATGTTTCAGATATTAGTGCTGAGTTTGTAGCTACAAACTGAGGAACTGGAAACTTTGATCTCCTGGGAGGATCACATGGAGATAAATGAGCAGGATGCTTTTATTTACGCTTAGCTATTCACTCATGAGTATGGTGGATTCTACTGGTATCCACAGCCTAACAGATATGGAGAGTTAACCTAATTACAATGGTCATATCAGTAGACTGATCCCACGAGTCCTAGGAGCCTAACGGAACTGGCTGATGTGGTTGCTGACCCGAACTCCATCACATTTAATAAGTTGTGGTTGTCAAGATGTCATTGACTGGAAAAAATGAAATAACACCCCCATTTATAAGACAAGGGGGAAGAAGGATCTGGGGAACTAAAAACCAGTGAGCTTTACCTCTGTGCTTGGGAAGATCATGGAAAATATCCTACTGGAAGACAAGTTAAGGCATATGAGAGACAAGCAAGTGATCTTGTAGTCAGCACAGCTTAAACAAAGTAAGGTCATGCCTGTTCAATTTGGTGGCCTTCTATGATGAAGAGACAGCATTGGTGGACAAAGGGAAGATAACTAATGTCCTCTAACTGGACTTGTGGAAGGCCTTTGACATGATGGGGGACGTTATTGCAGCCTTCCAATATTTAAAAGAAGTTTATAAGCAGGAGAGAAATTAACTTTTTACATGGTAGATAAAACAAGGGGGAACGGTTTCAAACTGAAGGAGGGGAGATTTAGATTAGATGCCAGGGGAAGGATTTTTACTGAGAGGGTGATGAGGTGCTGGATCTGTTTGCCCAGAGTTGCTGTGAATGCCCTGTCCCTGGAGGTGTTCAAGACCAGGTTGGATGGGGCACTGGGCAGCCTGATCTGGTACTTGATCTAGCAGCTGGCAACTCTGCCTGTGTCAGGGAGGTTGGAATCTGACAATCCTTGAGATCCCTTCCAACTCAAGACATTCTATTATTCTATGGTTCTGTAATTGTATGACTGACAAAATATGTTTATCTGACTGGAGATGTAATTATATATAAGCATTTAAGAATAGAATCACAGAATCATAGAATGGCCTGGGTTGAAAAAGACCTTAAAGATCATCTAATTTCAACCTCCCTGCCTTGGTCAGGGTCGCCAACCACTAGACCAGGCTGCCCAGAGCCACATAGTAGTGTATCATTGGATAAACGAACTTAATATGTGTATCACATTCAGTAACTTCATGGGTACCTTGTAATTATGAAGTCAGGTCAGAGAACATGAAATGGTGTCAAGAACATCAAAACAGAGACAAATAATAAAGAAGTGCAGTCAGTCTTGAGGCTTATTCACAAGGTTAGATGACCTTATTCTTCCATTTCAATGAGTAACTGTACTTGACTAAATTTAATAATTCTGTGCAAAATACCTTTACTGCATGTTTTTAGGTTCAGAAATATCACAATGGGCTATAGTATCCTTCTTCTCTATATGAGTGTTTCAAACCAAGCCTGAGATAACAGTGAATTACTTTGGGTGACCATTCATCTGTATGAAATGAGTTTGGTGATATATATCTGTTGACTCATTAAAATAAGCCTTACAGAAATTGCTCTTCAACATATCTCCTGGAAATCTGAGCCAAGTAATCTAGTCTAAAATGTTGATCAGTTATCTTTATGGTAAGATTAATTACATCTGATTTTTTGAGTGTTGTGGTTTTATGTGACTAAAGAGAAGACATCACAAGGCAGTAAATTGCCACTTTATTAGGAACTGCATTTACTTTTGAAAAATCTACATTTCTTATACACATATTTGAAATCAATTTATTAAACAGTAATTCAAAATACACTTCTATGCATAAACCTTGCTCTTCTTGTGTTATCCTGAAACAGTTGCATAATAGAGGAACTTTTCCTGACTCTCCATGTGGTAAAGTACTGGGATTGATCTGTTAGATAGAAAGAGCTTAGATATGAGCATGTGTGTAGGAAGTCACTTCTTTTGCAAAACAATAAATCAGTCTTTAAAAAAAAAAAGATAGGAAATTCTTGTTTGTCAGATGTTATTATTTATTTTTTTTTCTTTTAAGAAAAGAGATCATGCAGGAAAAAAAAAAAGGGAGAGAAGGTGGAAAGAAAAGTATTATTGGAAATTGTCTACTTTCATAGGTTCATAGGTTCATAAGGTTGGAAAGGACCTACAAGATCATCTAGTCCAACCATCCTCCTATCACTATCCCTACCCAACTACTAAATCAAATCCCTTAGCACCTCATCTAAACGCTTCTTGAACAGCGCTAGGGATGGTGCCTCAACCACCTAGGCAGGCCATTCCAGTGCCTGACCACTCTTTCAGAAGAAAAATGTTTCCTCAGGTCTAATCTAAATCTTCCCCAGAAGATTTTTGTTTCCTATAATTCCTAAGAAATTTTTAAAACAGTAGTAGGCATTTGAAAAGCACCCTAGCTATACTGGAGTGAGCAGGTGATTTGTTGTAGTGCAGCTAATAGACTTATGTTTGCCTATCTTCCAGACTCTCACGTAGAAATAAATTACAGTCCATGATTTCTTGGCCTATGTGGTCCCATTACACTGCAGGTTTGCTTTCTGGGGGAAAAAAAGTCTGTGTTGACTGTGATGGGGTGAGTTTGTCCTTCACAAATTGAACTGAAAAAGGTCTTTGAATGTGATGGGTTAGCTTTGGAGTACTAAGTCCTGAAATGTCTGCCTGCATGTGTGCATATCTATATGGAGGCAAATAATTACTGCATAAATGAAAAGGTGAGAGAAAGGACTTAGTGGAATTATGTGAATAAGAGACAATTAAACTGTTGAGGTAAATTCAAGACAAGATTGATTACAAAAGTAGTAAGGGAAACAAAAAAGAATTTCATCAGAGAATAAAAATAATAATTTTAAATAACAAAATATCAAAAAAAAAAAAAGAAGAAAGGTGCAAGAAAATAGAATATGATGCAGTTGAGTGGGAGCTAACAATTTATAAAGCAGAAAATGTAAAAAGTGAATGTAAGACAGTCCATCTGTAAAGTGGGAGAAGAAAAGGATAAGAGTAAAATTAGATAAGGGTTATGCCTGGTAAGACTCAGCCCTAATATCTACTTGGAGTTTAAAAGATGTTTCAAAATTACTTTTGAAACAGACAAAAGTTTCACTAATAACTTGCCTGAATACAATACTATTTCAGATCCTTTAATTGATTTCATTGGAGTTTTAATCAGATTATCAGAGTCAGTATTTTAAATTATATATACCAGCCCAATAAAGCCTATGATCGTTTAACTCACTTTCTTATGTTGTACTAAATTGTCCAGTTTGCCTTGTTATTAGCATATATTTGAATGGCCTGGACATAATTTATCTGTCCTACTGTAGGCATTTAAAAACTGGACACTTAAATATGATCTGATTTACAATTAATTAGGAAAAAATAGCATATGGAGAAGACCATTCATTTTACCCTGAGACAGGCATTTAAGATGTACAAGAAGTATTGTCCTCCAGGGTTGCCTGTTTGCTCCCATTAATTGCAAGAGACAAGTTAGTAGTTCAGACTTACGAAGCTCAATCAGATACATCATTCCCCTTTTTTTTCTCCAATATATATAGTCCTATTCTTTAACAAAACAAATCCCTAATTTTCATGAATGAGACTCATTTGGAGCTTCATATATACACTTAATTTTCCCAGTTTTCATCCCATTTGTTCTCTGTTATGTATCTCCTACTGATGATTTATCAATTTGAGTTTCTACATATTTCTTCCTCTTGCACCTTAAAATCAACTACTCTGGGGAAAGATCTGAAATAACAGTTGCAGCATTTGAGTTTCAGAGGCATGGTAAAGGCAAAGAAATGGAAATTCTGTTAAAAAAATCCAGAGGTGGTAGGATCTTAAATTAAAAATCCCTGAGGAATAATGTTAATTTAACTTACAAATTCAAATACAAGATTCATAAAAAATAAATATTCTCTTTTAAGCCCCGCTTCAAGGCAAACAGAATTTTAAAACTAACAGCTATTACCTGTGGGTTTGTTGTGGGTACACTGAGCTTCTATCTTAAGTATCCCACTTTTTGGAATATCTGGATGAAGCTAAGATCCTATGTGCCAGCTGAAGCAAACATTGCCTAATGCATGTTTCTTATCTCTTATTCTCCTGTAAGAAAGGAAAAAACTGCCTTTTCACTAGAGGACATTTATTTAAATTTTAATACACTCCCACTCCCATCCCTCCTTGCTCCTTCTAATAAATTTTGTTAAATCCTTCCATTTAACTGAAAACAGTTTTATGGGCTATAGTAAATGCATCAGCTTTTCTGGCTCCAAAGATTATATAATTCATCTGTTTCTCAAGATCTCACCAGTGTCCACCTCTGAAGTTCCTCCACCTGGAAGTGATAAATGAGGAAAGAGCCATTCAGCTATGTTATGCTTTCTATTAGTGTAGTCTACTTTCCTATTTTTCAATAATCTCAGAGAGAAATTGAAAAAAGGTATTACAATGGCTGCATACCACTGACTTATTTCCTTACTCTTTTTTTTTTCTTTTGCTCTAGCTTGCCCATTTTAAGTTTCTATTAATGAGATGATGAGTACCCAGTACAGGAGTATGCTATATGTCATTGCTGTTCCTGTTGAATAGAGATTTTTCTGATCTCCCATCTATGAAGGCCATCTCTTTAATTTAAGTTTGAGACACTCATGTTTTCCATTCTATTAGTCTCCAAACTTTTGGCCATAAATTTAAGTGTAAGCACAACTGGAGTTTATGGCTCTCAAGATAAAACTCTCATGCTGTTAAATTTCCCAAGTGAAGAGCCATTTTCTGCAGCTGGGGGTGCAAAACTCAGGCAAGGCTGTCACAAGGCGTTCATCATTCTATAGAAATGAAAAAAATTATAGCACTGCCCTTCACATGACAGTGGAAATTCCCCATATTTGTTCCTTCTCCTTTTTTTTTTCTGCAGCCCCAAGCATCAGCCCCATGCTATTGGTGCTACAAATGCTAGTCTTGGGTTCTATACCTGAAGAACTGTAGAAATCACTGGGCAAAACTTACCAGTTGCTCAGTAAGTCACCCTCTACACTCAAAGATGCACTGTGCAAAACTCCCTTGCGCAAGGCTAATCAGCAGAAGAGGTTTTCACACCATCTGAATTGAGCCCCATAATGTCTGAAAGGTCCACCTTGTTTCCATTTCCTAAAAGGTGTTTTGAAAGTTAGCTCTAAGAGACCACAATAAAATGACCATCTCTCCTTTTTTCCTCTGATTGTGCTCAATCTCACAGATATTTCTGGATTTTTCTCTGCTTTCTCTCAGTAAGTGCTACTCTCTTATTCATAGGCAGAACCTGTATGCTTCACTTTTTTCACATTATACTGTTCATAACTGCATCAGTTATGGCTAATTAATCAGTTAAGCAATGTACATGAAAGTTGGAGGAGGTACACATCTGACAGTACTGCATTCACTAACTAGCAACAGAGAGTTTACAGCTGTGTAATGGTTAATATCCATTCTTTTTTTTTCCCTCCAAAATACCTATTTCTGATCAACTTCCACTGATAACACAATCTTCTGCCATGTTTCTTTTAAATTTAGGCATAAACATAAAAATAATTAGGAATGTAAATGGCATAAGGCTTAACTTTCAACTGGCTTTATCCTTTTGCAAAAAAATACCAAAATATCTTTTGGCTTATACTAGTTAAATGCATTTTAGGCATATATATGTCTAAAATGTACAGAAAAAAAATTATGACAAAAGGGCAAATAGGAAAAGGCAATGCTGAGCACAGTTCTGCTGAAGCCTAGTTTGGAATACTGGGAGATGCACTGTGTTCACAGTTTCAAAAGGAGAAGCGTGCACCTGTTTTTGGAAAATACTGATTTGCAGCTGCATTGTTCTTCGTTTCAATGGGATCCTGCTGATCTGATTAAAAGGTGCTGTTCCACAGCCACATTATCTCATTCACTTTGAAAAGGAAAGCAGCGAACTTGATCAAAACATGCCTCCCCATGGCTGCATTCTCAGAGCCACTCTCACAGCAGAAGCAGATGACGTGCATGAGAATTGCTCTTTTCTAGAATTATTAAACAGGTATCTGATAATGGAAATGGTTCTTCCCTCTTCTTTGTTCTACAGACTTACAGAAGAGCCAGTAGTCCTGACAACTATCAATGATGTGCTTCCACTCTCCCTTCTCACAGTTGGGTTTCTGTGAAAGTTCTGTCTGTGTGAGGAATAATATTTTGTTAGAATTTATTGTTACCTGTCAAAAATGAGTAGCATGGTTGATTATAATAAGTCTGTAGAAAATACCAGAGTGCAGTTTCCACTTTTCCTTCATTTTCATGAAGAGAGAAAGCAAATTTGTTTTTGTTGTTATTAGCAGATTATATTTTTCTTTGACTTTTCATTATTTAAACCCTGGTTTATGTGTAAAGCTGGTTGTGAATTATGCCCAAATTCTTAACATAAGGATGACTAATAAATCTGTAGAAATTACACTGTTGTTGTCTAGATATTTTGAAACACCTAATAAGATATGTCCATCATTCTGTTACACTGGATTTCAGATGTAGAATAGCAAAAGGCTACACATACTAAACATATTGAATATCAGAGCACAGAACAGTCTGTCTTTAATCCTCTTATAGCAAATCAGCTGTTCTTTATACAGGTGTATGGCAAATGGCCTAGTCCAAAGATCTGATAACGAAGATACTGTCTGCTGTAAGTTGCTTGACTGAAAAAAAGCACTTTTCATAGCCATTTGGATTTCTGCTGTTGTACCTCAAAAAGCTTTCTTTCTTCAGGACGAAATAATATCCTGTATGTTAACTGGCTGCTTATTCAAGATTTTTTTTTAATTATTATTATTTATTGTGATTCCTCAGGCTGACATACAACCTACAAATTAATTATCCTTATTTATTGAAAAATGTGCTAAAAACTCACAACTGGGTAATAAGAGTTCCTCTAAACCTGTATAATATTTTGGATGACAAACTACATCATGATTTATCTCCTAAAATGCAAATTGATTCATTCACTTTACATCTTCAAGGGCAGAATTGCAGTATCTCTTCATGTAACCTCTAATAGCTTAATTAAAATAGCAGTCAGAAAAATAAAGGAAGAATGCTCTAGTAGAAATCTGAGCCTTTCACTTTCATGATCTCCTTAACGAAAACAAACCTTACAATGTCAGATTTGAGTCATACCATCTGAATAGAAGTTTGCCAGTACAGAACTGTGATCTGAATATCTGTCCTGGAAATGTAAGTCAACAGACAGTGGTGAGCAAAATAAGACAGTACAGATTAGCTGACTGTGGTGCCCAGAATCCAGGGAAATTCTTGTTTTGGAGATTCCAGATTCAATCATCTGTCGGAAAAACAATAAAGAGTGGTCTGTTCATATGAATTAGCTGAATTGTGACAGAAGATGTGCTGAATGCCTTGACAGTCAAGGAGAGAGAGTTGCACACCAACTGTGAATAATAAAATATATGGACATTTGTTTCATGGCAGTTGGAACACATCGCTGTAGAAAATGTCACCACAGATCTAATTAACACCAGACAGTACTTTTTATAACAGAAGTACTAACTTATACCATTATTTTTATGTTCATCGTGGCTTATAATGCATCACTCTTTGGTATCAAAAATTTTAGGTTAAAAGTCAAAATCAAAGATTTCTAGGGTCACAATGGATAAGGATATTCCTGTATTTTCCAAAGCCAGAAATTTCACTGTGAAATGTAATTGTTCCGTTAAACTTCATTATGTGGTCAAAAGGTAGAAATACAAAGCAAGGGTAAGGATAGAAATTTCTGACACTAAGCAGAAGCTGGAGATCTGCTCCAGTTTACAATATTCTGTCCAAACACTGGTAGGCCAGAAGCTCGTATTCTGCTGCAGTCTGACTTTATGCTTTTTAAAAAAAATTATTTTCTAATTGTAGCTATGCTCCTATGTACACTGCCAACAAAGCAGATTGCTTATAGACTGTTTGCCTGATTGTACCACTAATACACTTGCACTACTCTTGTGGAGTCTTTTTTCTCTTTTTACTTCATTTTTTTTAAATTATTTTATTTAATGAATAGCTGAAAATAACTGATGGCTGTTTTTCACAGTCAAGTCCCTAGTGTTACTGCATTGGATACATGACTTCTATTTTACCATTTACACACAGGATTATTGTGCTGAAATTTTCATCTTTTCAGTGATGAACATAAAAGCCATAATTTTTTCCCCATACAGACCAATATATACCATTGATCCCAGCACTGAGCTTAAATAAGTTCACAATAATCCTTAAGCAAGCTTCAAGATGACAATAGAGTTAAGTGGTAGCTTAAGTAAAAAGGCTACTCCAAAAGCTTCCTATTTTATCATGGTGGTCTAAGATGTCAGAGGTAGATGTTGCTTGTATGGCAGTAGAGGGTGAACCTTCTCACCAATACTCCATTCCATTTTGTTGCTGTCTGACAAGTGGCAGCAGAGGGGCAGTCTGACAAAATATCATCTGACATGGAAGTGGGTATGAAGCAGACTTGCAGTTGAATTCCTCCATGCAGAAATAATGGCACCCATTGATATTCATTGATGATTGTTGCACGTTCATGGAGACTGAATAGTGGATACCTGGTGTAAAGAACCTACTTTGGCAGAGGGGTTGGACTCGATGATCTCTTGAGGTCCCTTCCAACCCCTATGATTCTATGATTCTATGATAAGCACAGTGAGATGGTGGGTGGTGCATTTCAGCAATGGTGATAGCAACAATGGGTCACTTTCACTGGCGCAGATTTTTACAAGCACAGCATTCAGGCTCCTGTTCATCTCTGGTGAAGGTGGCTAACAGGGTTGTCTATGTTGTGAATTAGTTGAGAATTCACTCTTTCAAATAGTGTTATGGCTCTTTGTTGCAGTTTCCATGGAAATAAATAAGAGGCATTTCTTTCAGAGCAATTTAGTGAATTTGTGTTAGGCTTCTAAGGGCTTTCTAGCAAGTTCCCTGCAGTGAGGTAAGATCTACTGTTGGTTTCTGAGTTTTTAATTTATGATGTATTATTATTTAGTTAAATTTTAAGAGTTACTGAATAAAATGTGTAATGTGATATGTAGGTTTGTGTGCATATTACTTTTATAATCGATCTCTATTTAAAATGATAGGATAGTCAGTGAAACATTAGGGAGTTCTTAGTAATAAGCAGCTCACAGACATGGTTTGTGTTCAGTTTCTGTGGGCCAAACAAGTACTTCACATTTAATCACTTCTGTCTCTATTTACACTTTTTTCTGAAACATCCCATATGCTTGAATATTTGATTGACTTGTGAAAGCAAAAAAAAAAAAAAGTCCAATCTTCAGAGCTTCAGGAGTTGATAAGGAAAGTAATGTCCTAGAAATCCTGATAATCCTCATGATTAGTTTCATATAACATCACTTTTAGTGATATTTTCCATTTACTCATTTATCACTCAAGTTTTTAATGATTGGCACTAACATAAAAATAAACTTAAAATTGATCAAATATGGCAAAATCCATTTAGCTCTTCCTCAGAACTGCTAAATGGATGTAGCATTTTGTGGGTAGATTGGCAAAGTGACAGCTCTACTGCTTTCCAAGGAGTGAGAGTGCTGACTTCACTTGTTTCAGAAGCAATGGAAAATCTTTTAGAAGATAATGATGAACTATAATGATAGGTAAGAGAGCAAGATACAAATTATCAAGCTGACTTTCAATTCAGGCTGCTCTTTAAACTTCATCAACACAACCAGCACGAAGATGGTAGATAAAAGGTGAACATAGACTCTCAGTGCTACCCTTTATCTTGGGAAAATCTATTGCCACCATCTCAGAAAGATTATTTTTGTGTATGAGGAGCACAGACTAATTTAAAGAGCGGATACACAGAGTGAATGACAGGCTTCGTATACATGGTGAGACACTGGGGGTGATTTCGTTTATACTCCTGGGAGAAATGGGTCTGTTCTGTGAAGAACTGCACGTGCCCTCATGCCAAAGGCACTCAGCATTTTGTAGAACCTCAGAGTCCTTGAGTCGAATCTCTAAAATTATGCCCAGAAGAATTTCTAGGCTGTATTTGAGTTGCAATACATAAATGAAGAGGAAGAAAAGCTGATCCACAGCGTGACCCTAACAAAAATGATGCAGGGAGATGGTGTAAGAGGAGAAGACTCATTCGGCAGGAGCAGGTGTTTTTAACCCCAGGCAGAAAAATTGCCTCCCAGCCATTGTATATTTACACCACTGCGGTATAGTGCTGAACATAAAGCACATCTCTGATAAAAAGCCTGCTGGTTCACCACAAAAAGAACTTGTAACCTCTCCCTCTGCTCTCCCCAGCAGTATTGCTGTGTTGAAGCCCTCACCGGCCCCTTGCATGGCTGACTCACTCCAGTGAGACCACTCTGTTCACACTGCAGTGCAAAAGGTGGGACTACCATACTCATTCCTTCCTTTCTCAGGCCCAGACATGTAAGATCTTTCTAGCTGCTCGTATGAACTCTGAACTACATTGTATTTCTATTAATCAAAAAAAGTATTGTTGGCTTTCCTTAGGCTTTTTGTGACCTCAGTGTTCAACAGAGGGAGGTTATATCATGGATTTTGGAAAGAAGGAGCATCATTACAGACTGTCATCTTAGCACCTACCTCCTACAACTTACTAGTATTTTTTCTACAAGTCTGTTCCTTTATAAGTAGTGTCTTTTAGTTGGCTTTTCCTTCACTAATATCTGACTGATTCAATGATCTTTACAGTTAAACTATCAAACAAGTTAAGATATTTAAATACAAATTTACCAGCCTACTCAAATATACTTAGTATGCTAGCTAGCTAATGATTTTGTATTTCATACATTGCCTAAGATTCCAGTTCAGGAAGGTCATTTGAACATCAAAGTAATACTGAATTGTTTATTGATTTCTTAATTATTCACTGCCTGTGATTACATCTTTATGTTCCACTGTGTTGTTTAGGTTTCATTATTTTTTTTTAACACCTGAATGTTTACTAAACCAAAATATTAAACAAAAACAATGTTTAAACATGCAAGGAGCAAGATTGTGATCTTGAAATCTTACTTTTCAAACAATTTATCTGCTAACTCCTCATTGTGGGAACACTTCTTCATTTGTGTAATAAATTTTAATTTTACATTTCCATAATGTGTGTGTGTGTGTGTGTTTAAACATATGCAAATATGAACACATGCATGTGTATCAGGAATCTTTTTGAGTGTAGGAACTGAGAAAAATCAGACGTGAGGCAAATATTTCACTTTCAATTATGTGTAGATCTAAAGGGCCTTATTTTGTTCAATACATTTAATGGATCAGCATGCATCAGTAGCAATAGGTATTAAAGGAGACAGGTTGCTTTTTCAAAATAGTTATTGTTTCGATGACTTTATATTCCTGTGCTGTTGTATTTCTTATACTAATAATGAAGTAACTTACTGAATCACTTTTTATCAAACTGCAGAAAACATTAGACTTTATTTGTAAAAATGTTCAGTTCAATTAAATGTCCAAATGCTTATGTAGGAAGAATTATTAATTTTTTTCTCTTTATTACATTGAACTGCATTTTTTTTTTAATTGTTAATGCAGCTAATGGAATAATTTAGATCGATTAATTTATTTGAACTTTTTCTTTTCTCCCCTTTTCTCTGTAATATTAGACAAAGATGGTCACATAAAATCACAGATTGTTTAACTGAATTTAACTATAGTTGAATGATTTGAGTCTCTAGTTATTATTTGTTTGGTTGTTCTATATTATAATCGTTATCAAACAAACAAAATATAGCGCTGTTTCCTGGTAGAACAATTACTGTTTGGATGCTGATTTACTGCTGTAAAGACGGTGCATCAGACAAGGTAGATCTTGGACAGTCATTGTCCAGAATGGCATGATAGTGTAAAACAGTGTTTTTGCTGTTATTTGTTCTAGTACAATGTGACAGACAATTTGTTTAACATTAACTAATTTGCTAAATACGTATTCACATGAGAGTAAGAAATCATTTGCATTGGCTTGATCCAAATACTATTGCCAAAATCAAACCTGCTCTGCAATGTCCTGTCTATTTCATTTCTGGGTTCCTTTGAGAATAGACTGCCAATTGTACTCTACTGCCAAATTATGTACAATAGCAGTTTTGTCATATGGACAAATGCCTACTAAGGATTAATTTGAGACCATTAAACTTATTTCACTTATGACCCAAGCCAGATTTAAAATCAGGGCTTATGAACATGACAGGCAAGTATATTAACTTACAGTATTATGAAACTCGCTCCAGGGCAGGAACATTTCAATAACATTAAAAAGAAAAAAAATAATAAAAAGAAATCCCTCTTAAAATTGAAATATGAATAATTTACAAAACAAGAAACCTCAACTGGTAGTCTCTGTTTATATTCAATCCTGTAGGCAATATTACCGAAATGTACTTTATCTGGTGCTCCTTTTGCAGCAACTTGTGTGGTAAATTATTGCTATTAAAGAAGACCTCAGTATAATTTTGCCAGGATTTCTATAAACAGCAAGGCCCACATGCTTTAGATGAATTGCTTAAATAATAGCCAATAGATTCTGATACTGCAAAGGTCTCCACTAGAAGGAGACTAGTCCACAAAGATCTGAATATATGTGTCAAATAAATTGTTGTGTTAAAGCAGATATTTAGCTTGTCATTATAAAACCCTGTTGTTCAATACACCAGTACCCCAAAATCAACCATGTTGAAGGCCTGAAATTCCAAAGCTTTAAAAACTCTGTACACACAGCTTAAATATTGTTTATAAGGTTAATCTGATGAATGGTAGGTCCAGATACATGGACACATATATCTCAGGACTGAATGAATTTCTCTGTGAAACAGTTTTACATTCTGAAGCAACTTTCTGAACCAAGGTTTGGAAAAATAAGATGGCATTTTTTCATTGAATAGTTTCTGTATTGTTTTTGTTTGATTGTCACTTGTTATTATTATTCATTAATCTATTTTGAAAATATAAATAAAGCATCTATATTACTATTTAAATACTGCATAAATACTGCAGAACTGTTTCATGTGAGTATGTGTTTAGCTTTTTAAATATTCTGCTTCTTATCATTAGATGTTCTCACCTAAATAAAGACATACATATTAAGGAGTTGCACCTTTTTTTAAGTGGAAAACCAAAGAAAAGTACTGCTGTCTGCTATCCCAGACACAAATTAAGCCTCAAGAATCACTGACTTAGTCTTACTTTTGTCTCTGATGTGATTACAGACTTTTTTATTCACATATTGCTTTTTTTTTTTTTTTTTTTGTACATACCTTAGAAGTTATAATAATGTTTTTTTTGAAGATAGATTTCAATAATTATTTGGTAATTACTCAACTGATAATAAATTATTATTTAATTGAAGACTGACAGTTAAGTAGTATTGTACAACTGCTAATATATTTTTGTTAGTAAAAGTTTTGTCTTTATCTCTGATTTTCCTAGGTAAATGTTATGTTTTTTTGTATTTAGGAACAGCATCACTACTTACTTTTCTGAAGTAAGAGATTTATTTAACAGGCCTGTTCAACAGACAAAAAGCTCTATAGTGATAAAAAAATCTAGAAATATTATTTAAGAAGAGGGTGGATTGTGTAGATCATATAAGCAGTTTTTATTTATTTCTTGCTGAAGCCACAAAAGCAACTACAACATGATTCTAATTCTAGTAATCCTTTTTTTCTTTTTTTAGTTTTCAGTTGAGTTGCCCATACAGTTTTCATGTGTAATCCGATAGATATTTAATTGGATAGCAGAAATACACACACACACATATGTATATATTTTAATACCAAATGAGAAGTTAGCTATGGACTTTCTAATGAGAGTGGACCTTTTCATGATGCTCAAGACATATTTATTTCCTGTATGAAGCCAGAACAGTTAACATAAATAACTGTTTAAAATAGGAAATTTCTCATTCTCGATATAATTAATATAATATTCAGAGAGAGAAAAAAAAGGTCACTTGATGTCACAATCCCACTGTCACCTACTTTCTGTCTTCACTGACTCTAGACAGCATAGACACTCCTAAATTCTTTCCTTTAATTAGCTACTATTTGTAGTATTGAAAATAGTAAAACCTATTGAGTTTGGGAGTATGTTCTGGGAAGAATCTTCTGGGATAATTTTTGCAGGCTACAGTATCCCATTAATATAATACTTGATTTAGATAAGAAACAATACTTAAATGTTAGAAAGGCCAGAAAAAAATCCTAGGTGCAAGGTGTAATTTTTTTTCTGTGCACTAAATATATACAATCACAAATGTAGATGTTTAGTTTACCCTCTGTTTCAACAGAGATTTTTACCTTTTTTATTTGTTTATTGTTTCTGATTTATTAAAATAAATAAAGAAAATAAAACACTGACAAATAAAGCACCATCATCAGTATACTGCAGTCAGTGCAAAATATTGTCATGAAACTGTAGGATTAATATGACAGATTGACTCTGAGTGACCTGTAGTAATTATTAGAGTTGAACTTGAAAGAAAGGAAAATTTTTGAATTTATCTTTCTGAATTAAAGACCAATATTCCAGTTACATTTGAATTTACAAAGACTGGCAAAGAGCCCATGATAACAATTAATGCTTAATTTAAGATTGTAATGGTCATAGTAACTGTCCAGAACACTAAATATAGCTGCTGAACTGCCAAAATACGACTTATCTGTATTCTGCTCTTTATTCAGTTTGTACTTCTGACAGGTCTCTGAGAGGGAGAGAGATAATACCAATATGCTTCATGGATAGTCATATTCTGGAACCAATGAGGGATGAGTCTGGCAACTGGGAATAGCCTGAGCTTGTGTTCAGCTATATTACATGTCCTCCCAAAATAATGAATAATAGAGGTTCACCTACTATAGAGCCATAGTGATTGTTTTGGAGTACTGGTACAAAAGTAAATTGTAAATGTTGTGATGTACTTTCAAATTATGATGGCTTGTCACACATTACAGCAGAACTCTTCAAGAAAAAAAAAGAAAATCTGGAACTTTACTTTTAATAGGTAAACTTTCCTATGAAGTTGAAAGCAGCATTCAGCATTTTTATTAATTTGTTTATTTTTGTCATAATGAAAGGCTACATGGAGGAAATGAATGTTTTACTTTGAGATAAGTAGTGTCCACAGCTTCTCTGTAGTCTTTCAATACTGCCATAGAAATATCTCTATGTGGTATGGGAAAGAATAGAAGATTCTATTATTTCCCATTAACATCAAAAATAGCACATACTAAAATCAAGCTCTACACATATTTCCAGAGACAGAAGTTTTGGGCAAGGTGAAATATGGATCTGTTGTATTTTTTGCTTGAACAATGAGGACTACTAACAAATTCTGAAAAATCTCTCCTATGTTTTTCTCATTTGTTATTAGTATTTATTTGCTTATTTATTTATTTTTTAGTCACCTGAAAATAATGGTAGCTTCTTTACCTAATCAAAATTTTGGAATTCTGTGACTTTATTCTTCCTAAAAATAGCATAAGAATTTATATGCTGGAAAAAGTAAACTTTACTGTATTTGAAGACATACCAGCCTTGTAGAGGAGGAGTGATGGAAGTATTAATGCAGCAGAGAGAAAAGAAGCTAAGTAAATTATGTTTGCATAATGTTTTAATAGGCCTATTCCTAAGTAAGAGAGTGGTATTACTCCTGGATTGTATAAATAAAAGACAATACACATCTTAGAACTGATTAACATTTGACTATTTAGTTCTAATTCATACAGTTAAGTGTGTTTACATTAAGTGGACAATGCACCTAATTACTACAAGCAAGGAGAGGAATAGTTTAACTCCTTCTTTGGTGTTTGTACATCCTTCATTTCCAAAAGCAGAAAATGCTTTTATATTAATCTGGACAAGTTTAACTACTTTCATTATGATACATAAATTAAAATACATGACAGAGAAGACTATCCTTGTCTAAGAATTATTCTAAAATTAAAATCCAACAGTATTAAAATCACATGTACAAATTTAAATCAAATTTATAGTCTTTTCCCAGCTGTTCGAAGGCATACACACCTTTTCAGTTCTCATCCATCAAGAGGTTTGAAGTTAAATAAATGATGTCTGAACTGGATAGTTTCTGCATTTATGTGATGCAAAAATAAATCTGAAATTCTTGCGATCTACTGTGATTTCCATTTATATGAAATGAAGTTAGGAAGAAGTACAGAATTTTTAGAGTCAGCAAAAAAAGAAAAAAAGAAAAAAAAAGCTCTTTTCATATTTTTCTTCTATGTCATTTCATCAAGATAATGTACAGAAAAAGAGTGGATCTCGATACGATGCTGTTGTTCTATGTCTCAGAATACACACTGCATAGATTTCTCAAGCTAAATTTATAAAAGAGATTTTGAATGTATGCAGAAGGAGTAGGTATTAGCAGAAATTTATTACTAAAGTTGTAGTACTGAAAATATCTTAGATTACTCTATCCCTTCGTTTCTTGGAGTCTTGAAACTATTCATTTCTCTCCCTAAATCCTCTTTTGAATCTGATCTGCTAGGCTTTCTAACGGCATATCTATATGATTTAAGATGACCCTGATTCTCTCAAAATGCTGTTGTTGCCATTTCTCCATTCTTCAGCCAAGGAGAATTAATGCCTGCATATTTATCTGATAAAAAACTAATCAGATTATTTACTCTTTCATCTAGGGGAATTCTGTGCCCTACTTATTAAAACAAACAAACAAACAAACAAAATACAATGGGAAAAATGTTAATTTGTTAAATATTGATCAGATATTCAATGACATTCAGGCTCAAATTGTATGTTGTGATATTCAGAGATAGCCTTTCAAATACAATAAATAGAAAGAATTTGTTTTCCAGAGATCTTTAAAACTTTTTTTTCTTTCATGTATTCAAAGAAATATTGTGACTAGGAGAGACTACATTATGAATCAGAACTTTGTACAGGAATTTTACTGAAAGGAAATTCTACAGACAGGCAGACAAACCTGAGGAATTTCAAATTACAATTTTATTTTTAAACAATGGCACTGTATCTCTTATATTTTCATAGCCACCTAATTATTATCAGATTTTTGCCAGCTGTCAGTCCCAAAATAACATCCTCCTATTCTTCTTTTTTTAATTTTGCTAATCCCAGTTTCATACTTAAGGAAGTGTTTTGACTTGTGTATTAAAAATGCAAACTTTCTCAGGAGTTCAGGCTGATCAACATCAAAGAAATATTTTTTACTATAAAATGTTGGTTTTCCCTGAAACACAACTATTTTTATCGATACATTTTAAACTGAAACACATTTTAGATTCAGAAAAGAAATATCTTAAAGAATAACCAAAATATAAACACACAAGAATTATATTTATATATTTTTTTCAACAAATTCAGCTTCCATATCTCACATGAGGGCCTGATCACTAGTATCTCAAACAAATATTGATTTACAGAGTAAAATAGTTACAGTATATAGTGCTGTTAAGCTATCCACTTTCAATTTTTCCTTATGGTTTCATATGCAAAATTTGGAATCTTATTTTGGTTTAAATGTGAAATTAACCAAAAATTCCAGTGCCCTGGAAATATTATCCAAACAGAAGTCTCATTTTCTAATTAATCTTAACAAGAAGAGGGAAAGAATAAAATTAAAGTTTATTGAGATTAATGAGGAAAATTCTAGTAAAAGTATTTTTTCTTTTACTTTCAGGTTTGCTTGTGTGATTGGACATTGTCTTGTGGTTGCTTTATTGTGTTTGTTTCTGTGCGTGCATTTTATATATATATATATTTATAGGGATTTGTTGTTGTTGTTTTTAATTGGAGGGTTTAATTCTGTGGAATTCTGTGGAATTCTTTCTTATTGTATAATTGTTTTGAGGTGCATTTTTTTACCATTTTTCAATTATATGACTGTGGCAAAAATCAAGTAATGCCAGCCACTGACAGCAGCTGAAAATATTCCATGCATACATGATACTTCCTGCTGTGGGAGGCATCATTTCAGATTCCAGAATCTGGGTAGTCCATCACGGAACATTCATATTCAAACTAAAGCCTTTCCAAAGTAAATCAACCTGCACATGGGTCAGTGATATACTTCTGACTAAAAAATCAGTAGCATGTAATCAGTATATAAGAGGTTTCAAATGTCTTTTATTGTTATGTTCCTCAAGGCAAAATACTTGGGTACACCATTTTAATTTGTTGCCTAACATTTCTTATTGAGTTCTATTTTTCCTCTTGTTTACATTATAGATGATAAGATAATGGTGCTTTTTTTATTTGACATCATTAAAATGCCAGAATGATGGAGAAAGGAAAGAGAAGGGGAAAAAAGTTAATAAAGAAGTAGGACTGAAAAGTAAAAAGGATTAGTTCTTATTATCCAATGGCGCAGTGCATATTTTAAGCTAGTATGCCTTAGAAAAAAAAATAAAAGAGGACATTTGATGAAAGTTTCAAATGAATGAATTTTCCAGACATTATGTCCCCTCTTATACATAAAAAAACTGTTGAAGAACTATGTTGGGTATAATGACATTTTGAAAGAGTTAGACCTTGAAATATTCTAAATGCACTATTGATTACAGACATATGTATCCTGTCTCTCAGTTTTTTAAAGTTAATTGAAACACTGACATGGTGTTTAGGATGACAACTTCAGTTTCTTTCCTTACTCTTGATTCCTACCAGTTGGTCATGGCAACATGCCTGAAGATATACCAGGAGTTTCAAAGCATTAAACGGAAATGGAAAGGAAAAAGGGAGAGGAGGGGAGGGGAGGGGAGGGGAGGGGAGGAGAGAGAGGAGAGGAGAGGAGAGGAGAGGAGAGGAGAGGAGAGGAGAGGAGAGGAGAGGAGAGGAGAGGAGAGGAGAGGAGAGGAGAGGAGAGGAGAGGAGAGGAGAGGAGAGGAGAGGAGAGGAGAGGAGAGGAGAGGAGAGGAGAGGAGAGGAGAGGAGAGGAGAGGAGAGGAGAGGAGAGGAGAGGAGAGGAGAGGAGAGGAGAGGAGAGGAGAGGAGAGGAGAGGAGAGGAGAGGAGAGGAGAGGAGAGGAGAGGAGAGGAGAGGAGAGGAGAGGAGAGGAGAGGAGAGGAGAGAGGAGAGAGTATTCTTCGACTGCCTATACTATATTGTGAATATTCACACTACAAATATTTATATTCTATACTTACCTTTACTTAGTCGTGATGAATAAACTTTGATTGCGCTGCTGCCCATGTTAATGGAATATCATGCCCCTCTCTCACTAATAAATGTTGACATATAACATCTAAATAATGTGAAACATATACATTAAAACAAGCAACAAGAAGAAAAAACAGCAAATAAAAAACAAAAACAAAAACAAACAGCAACACTATTTCTTATTTCCATGCTTGATTTTCTGTGGGGCATATATTATGCATACGCACAGTAAATAATGAAATACATAAGGTAAGGAACTTTAAAAGATCAGTATATGTAAACTAAAATGTGATGTATGATCCTTGAAATCAAAAGTCTTTGTTAAAGCATAGTTGTATAAACCAATTAAATACTGAAGAATACAAAGGAACTCATGAAAATAATAAATAATAATAAAAATTAAAACACTTTTTTAGAATAAAGAGTCTATTTTTCTATCTTTTCACCTGGCTTTAAGCTCATTCTTTTACACAAATTAATAATAATAAAAATAATAATAACAAATAAGAACATGTCCTCTAGAAAAAAATATAAAATGACATGAAACTTTCTAAAATTATATTTTCATTGCTACTTTAAGTTCAGTTTTTGGAGAGAAAATTATTCCTGAGAGATGATCTACTTACAAACATAGTAATTGCCATTCACTGCCACTCAGCCATCAGCAGGTGTTTCAAACCTAAGTATGCCCACTGCACAATATAAGTTTATAAATTCAGTTTCCTTCAAGGAAAAGGTACCTGTAATTCAGGTGGGGAGAAATTGTGATTCAGTAAGCCTACTTACATGGAAAGAATACATAAATCTAATCTGAGTCATAATGCATAAATATTAATCTCTTTTCCTTGCAGAGGAAGGATACAGAATTTCAGTTTTTCCTTATCTATGTAAAAACTTATGAAATTGTTGATTTGGAGATATTATTTCTTTTCAGATCAGCTAGCTTCTGATGTTGTTTTTTGAAAGTCTTCTTTTATGACAACACTGATTATGAAATAATCTAAAACCTTGAATCAAAACTTGAATTCAGTGCTTTAAAAAACTGAAATTCCAGTGAAGAAATAACTATGCTACTTGCTGCACTATTTAAGCCCAGAACGAACAGTTCCATTATTTAGTGCCTTCCTATTATCTAACTTGTACATTGCATATTTTTCTTCAAAATAATGTTAGAGTTATCAATTACCATAGTTTTGGCATAAAAATAATCCTTGTTCATTTAGAAATCATATTTCATTAAATCTATGAGTCATCATCCATAATAAAGTCTAAATATCTTCCAAGCATAGGTTGCAATATTTCAAAGAAAATCATTTATTATCCTGGAGACAAAAGTAAGGAAACAGATCAACTTTATCAAATACTGTATAACAGAATTCTTCATCTATTCATTAAAATTTATCAGATAAATTTTAGGTACTCCTACTTTCTTTCTAAGGAAATATTAACATTTTCTAAAATAAAACCAAACAAACAAGCAAGTGGAGAAACTGAATTTAAAAAAATCACATTCATTTCATAATTCCCTAAAATTTTGATTGATTTTGTGTTTACTTCTGATTTCAGAAAATTAGATTGGAATAATTTCCAGATGAGACAATTTCTTTTCTGTTTTCCAGTGCATTACCTCAACATCTCTGGGAAATACATCAGTTAGAAAATGCATCTGAGTATTTCATTTAGAAGCTCTTGATCACTAGTGGATTTTAAATCCTAAAAACTGTAATTTAGGTTTATTTATTTTTTAAAAAAGGGAGATAAATTTGTGGTAGCCAGAAGGGATATCAACTACTGTAACTACTGTTTCCTCTCCTATGAAGAGAGTCTGATAATCGGTGTTTAGTCTGGAAAAGAGAAAATTCCAGGGAGCCTTTCAATTCTTAAAGCAGGTTTCTAAAAAAGATGCAAATAGTCTTTTGATAAGAGCAAAGATTTTAGTGATAAAAGGGAATTAACTGTTTAAAACTGATAAATAGTTGATTTAGGTTGCATATAAGGAATAATTTTTTCACTATGAGGGTGATGAAGCCCTGGATGTGTTGCCTAGAGAAGCTGTGAATGCCTCATTCCTGAAGTCTTCAGGCAAGCCTGGATAGGACACTGAACAACTCATAGTGGAAGGTGCCCTTGAGAGAATATTTGAATACCAGAATGCCTCTATGGCAAAAGAGTTGGAACTACATGCTTCTTAAGGTCCCTTCCAACACAAACCATTCCATGACTCCATGATTTTATGATTATGTGAGTCTGTGATACTGCCCAGCTTGCTTGGAACAAATCAGAAATATATCAACAGCCTACAACTTGGTAATTAATAGATAGCCTATGACTTTTATTTATTTATTTATTTACAGGCATACCTCATTAGAATTTTGTGTGAGCTATAATGCACTTTTCACATACAAATTTAAATATTCAGTATTTGAAAAGAAGTGCAGTACTGTAGAATATTATCCTTAATAAGTAGTCTTCAGATCACAGATTGGGATCTGTTAATAAGCACTATTACTTCTTAGGCAGATTCATGCAGAGTTGCAAAGAATGACTTATGGAGTAAATAAGGAGCACTAGTTACTGTACAGCAGAATCAGAACTGTTTGCCGTAATGATTGCAGATCAGTATAACACACCTTAATACAACCAGATTAAAAAACAACTTCAGTCAGTCAAAATTGGAGGCTAATTACTTCCCTCTATAGGAACTCATAATACATATCTATGACCAAAAGTCTCATTCACATATGGGAAGGAGTGATTTTATGACTTTGGCTCTGTGTTCTACAATAATAAAATATCTCCCAGAATACTGTTTTCACAGCTAATATCCACATTTAGACTAATCTATGGGCTGCAAAACAAACAGGTTTATGGAGCTCAATTTATTCATCTTATAAAAGAAAAGAATGAAAAGTACATTAGAGAAGGCAGAAAAAGCCCTTGCTTGGGTCAGAAAGTCTAGTCTTCATATAAGCGACACAAAAACAGAAGACTTCAGTGTTGTGCCCAACAAATTTTATAAGTACAGCAGTGAAAAACATGATTTGGTTAGAATAAGAGAAATCCCAATGTCTGCAATGGATTTTAAATAGTCAAATTCTAGGCTGCTTAATCAAGTCAACAGGAATTGTGAGATGAATGCGATACTCTTTGCTGCAGGGATGTAAACATGTCTCTTTCTGTACCATGGTAGCTTTTTCAGTTACATGTATATTAACCATCCAGAACTGTGTTTTAAGCCATCATCAGACTGTGAAGTTTCAAATCTTACAGGTTTCACATCTCATCAGTATGCCTTCACTGTAATAGCTGTAGTGCAAGCAGCAATTCTGCGTTTTACTTAACGCAGTTACTGGATATCAAAGCTAGAAATAATTTAGGAAACACAAATGTCTGGTCTCCTCTCAGCTGAATACTACAACCATCATTTACAGACCAGGCTAATTCTTCCTTAAAACTCTAGAACACTTTGAGATCACATCTTTCCTTTTTTACAAAGATATGAGAGATGCAATATTTCAGCACTGTTAGGCTTGATTTGAGCAGATCTATTCATTTTATCTGTTCAAAGCTGTGTCTGATAAGAATTTCTATGGTTTAGGTCCCAAACTTTATCGTAATTATTTCAGAAGAAGCACTTAGCCTACTACACATACACAATATTAAATATTAGCTGAATTAGGATCTTTGAGGCAGAGACCCTTAGATTTCTACAGAATTTCAAGTTCTACAATGTGCTAGACAGGATTTACCTGGATTTCTTTATTAATTTTAAGGCTTGTAATTCCACTTCAAATGTACTGTATTCTCCTTCAAGCTATAACTGTCCCTTTTGACATTTGAATTTGTGCACTGTGAATTCTTCCATTTGTTGCATACTTTCATAAGGCTTAGAGATAATATGATTTCTTGTATTGCTCTTAAAACATTCATTAGACTAAAGCTTTGCATTAAAAAAACTGTAATCTCTTCTAATCAGTATCCCAACATTGCGTAAGGAATCAGTTACTGTGGTCTCTTTCCTATTTTTTGCTAACAAAAACATTGTCTCTGACATGCTTCTGCTGATTAAAATCTAGGAGTCCAAATATACATTTATCTGGTTGACATTCAGCAGTTAGACTAGATGATCGTCTTTTCAGTTTTAAATGTAGCATAACGTACTACTCAATATGCTTTTTGCCCATCTGTTTTGCAAGAAAGTATTTGAAAGTAATCCATGTAGCTCCAGGTGCTTGCCATGAAACCATTTAACATAGATGGCAGAAGGTGTGCCTGTTGCACTGGCTTATTAGTGTAACTCCCTCTGAGAAGCAAACTAGAATACTAGCTTAAATTTTCTTGATTTTGATTTGCCTTTTTTTTTTTTTAATCTGTCCACAAAATATAGGACATTTGCTATACTGTGTCTGATCCATACTGTGCAGGCTCCTCCTACTGTCAAAATAAGATCTAGAAATAAAAATTAAGGAGGAGACTGAATGTTGAATTAAAACAAGGTTTAAAATCTTGTTTTAATTATTTCGTTTAAAAAATGCATATTTTGAAATTGTTTTGATTTTCAGCAAAGTCTCTGATTACTTCTCTACTTCAAAATGTCACAAAACTTTTTCACACAGATTTTCCATAGAGTACAAAAATACTTAGTAGGACATATAGCATAACTTCATAAATCCATTATCTGTGATGTGTATCCTCCACAAGGATAATGTTTGAACCAGAAGTTAAAAATGGTCTGTGATCTGCTGCTTGGCGTACTTCCCTAATATTTGCAACGTACTGCTTACTTGGCAGTACATCTGCTTCTGAGGGAGACTTTTTTACCTTCTGCTTAAAGCTGTGTCTGTAGAAGCACATTTTACTAAAAACTACTACTACCCTACCTATTCTCAATTCAGACTGTGTTAATAGTTGCTTTTTTGGTTTTGTATGATCCTCCAGCTGAGGTCAGGCAGCTCCATTTCAATCATGATCCTAACTTACACTGGACAGAAGTGTCCAGACCTTCTCATCTCTAATGTCTCAATTCTCAACAAGCTCTATTAATACTTGCTCAAAACTGAAGAAAGGATGCTTTCCTGTAACTAATCTGCACATAAGTTAATTTGTCCTTTCTCTGACAATGCTATTTACAGTCATGAACATTATGCACATTGGTAAATTATGTAGATTTTGTAGGATCAGTGGCTCTAAATAAAAAAGAATAGAAGATAGTCTATGGTCTAAAAAGAGGAATCTGCTCAATTTTGTGAGTTTATCAACAGAACTGTAATTATGCAATTTAATATCAGAAACAATGAAAGCTATAATTGGTTTTGAAAACCACAGTTTATAGGTGGATTTGCCTAGAGATATTTCTGAAGATTTAGAAATGTTGAGTAATGAAAATGTATGTCCCCTTGCACCTGCTCAGTTAAATATAAACATTTGAATGGAATTAAAGTGAAGCTGTACTGCAAATTTTATTCCAAGCTAAAATATACGCAGGATTAGTATTCTGAAAGCACAATGTATCGTGTACGTTTGAGAGTGCTTTACCACTGGAAGGTATCTTTGCTTTTCACAAAAATGCAATGCTTTTTATTCATTTTACATATACGTTCCATATAACCTTTGCTTAAATTAAAACCCCATGCTGTCCTTCTCATCAGCACCATTCTCATCCTTTGCTCTGTATTCATCCCTGCTCTCTTAAAGCTAAGATATTGAAAAGGATAAATTTGGCTTGATAGCACTATGTATAACGATGATACTGTATGTTGCTAGGATACCATTTGGTGGTCAACTGTCTCTAGTGCAGTTGCTATTACTTGCTAGGCTGACAGACATATTAGCTTTTATCCCCCTTAATGCTTGGTCTACCAAAGGTTTCCCTTTATTTTATTCCATTTTGATTTTGGGGGAGAGGTAAGCTTAGTAGCAAAGAGGCAGGGAAGAGAAGAAAGAGGAGAGATGTTATTACATCATTTTATGTTCAGTAATTCTAAGTAACAGATATCTTATTCCAATGGGATTAAAAAGAAACATGAACCAGTCTTCTTATGTTTTATAAATTTTAGTACATAAGTTAATTCAGGATTGAATTCAAAGTCCTCTAGAGACAGTGAGAATCTTTCATTGGTTTATTATACCTCTAGCAATATCTCTTGGCTTTCTCTCAAAGGATTTTGAGGGCTAAATGTATGATTTACAATAAGGTGGTGTTATGTGGTTTAACTAATGGGGTATAAAAGTTCATATCTTTCAGGATGCATGCAAAGGAGATATATTAGATATTTGCATTTGAGTTGCTCAAGAACATAAATGCATCTTTCACATGAAAATGTTATGTCTGCATTTCTTTAGATACAATTGCTCATGAAGTGTCGATTTTGTGGGATTTTTCCTGGGTTTTAACACCTTTAAAAGAGTAGTTTGACTGAATGACAAAATATGTGTTTGATAACTAAAGGTTAGGTACCACTGCCTGAAAGAAAGTTGTGGCGAGGTGAGAGTCAGCCTCTTGTGCATAGCTAGCAATAGAACTAGAGAAAATGACCTAGATTTGCACCAGGGGAGATTCAGGATGAACATTAGGCAAAACTTCTTCTCTGAAATAGTAACCAAGCACTGGAAAGGTCTACTCAGATACTGTCCCTGGAGGTTCAAGAGAAGATTGAATGTACTAGGGGGATGGTTTAGAGGATAAATACTGGTGGTAGGTAGACAGTTGGACTAGATGATCTTTGAGATCTTTTCCATCCTTAGTGATTCCATGATTCTATGATTTCTTAAGGTGGTAGAGTGGGAAGGCAGTGGACAGAAGCTTGCTTTCTCTTCCTGATATGATTCATTTTCTCGCTTCTCTTCACAATATCAGGGTAATTGTACATTATTACAGAAACACAACAAAGTTATGGTAGATTCCATCATCGGTCTTCATATATTTAAGATGTGAAGGATTATGATAGGCTTTTTTTTTTTTCAAAGAATATAACAACCAACCAGGTAATCAAATGATAATAATAATAATAATAATAATAATAATAATAATAATAATAATAATAATAATAATAATAATAATAATAAACTAAAACAAACAACATTTACCTGTAAATTACACTGCTTTACTGACATGATTTATACCAGTGAGAAATTTTAATGGATGTCAGGCTAAGTAGGACCTGAACATTCAGACTTCAATGAAATAACAAGAATCTGGGAAATAAGTATTTGCCCATGTAATATCTTCATCAGCATCTTCAATGCCTTCATCAATGATGTTGATGAGGGAATAGAGTTCACCCTCAACAAGTTTGCTGATTATACAAACCTGTGCAGCCATTCAGTGAGACCTGGACAGGCTGGAGAGCTGGGCAGAAGGGAACCAGATGAGATTTAACAAGAGCAAGTGTAGAGTCTTGCACCTAGGGAGGAATAACTGCAGGCACTCGTACAGCTTGGGAGATGAGCTGCTGTAGAGGAGCTCTGAGGAGAGGGACCAGGGTGTCTTGATGGATGACAGTCTGGCCACGAGCAAGCAGTGTGCACTGGTGGCCAAGAAGGCCAATGGGATCCTGAGGTGCATTAAAAAGAATGTGGTCTAGGGAGCCTGCTTTGGCAGGAGTGTGGAACTAGATGCTCTCTAGAGGTCCCTTCAAACCCCTACAATTCTGTTATTCTGTGATTCTCTGATATCTGTTCAGCATAGAGAACAAAAATTATATTAACAGCACACAAGCCTAACTGCTAAGTGATCTTTTTAGAAAGATGTTATTATTAGACTTTCTCTAAAAGGATTTACCTACAATGGGATACATCTCAACATCATCCCTTCTAGTGACTGTACTTGACCATATGCAACAAAGAAGATAGAGCTTATATATTTTTTAAACATTTAACTGTAGAATATACATTACACCCGCACATTGCGCAATCATCTCCAAAGACTAAAAAGATCTTGGAGCAATTGACAGCTACATATAGCCAGATTAATCTTTCTTGTAGGTTACTATCTAACTTCAGCATCTACAAAGGGGTAAATTGTTCTGTCTATATTCAAAGGAAAGAGAAATTTATCCTCAAACTATAGCTCACTGTCACTATTCTAGAGCTGGGATAGTCTTAGAATGGGATGAAATTCCCTTTACAGATGTTTATTTTTCACCTGAATATGGTGGGAGTCAGTATTACAGACTGGACTGATCTTCAGACTTCCAGAATACTAATGGTAGGTGATAGGAATAACATCTTTAATGAATGCTCTTTATTTTATAAAAAAAAAAAAACATGGCTTGCACGTCATAAAAGTAATGAGTGATGAGTATGCACTAGTAAATTGTACAGAGGACACATGGTATTTGGGACAGCAGATGGACATCAGGTAATATCTGATTAGTTACTCCCCAGTGTATTCAAATATATCTGGACAGAAGGTGCAAAAACAGTGTCACAGCACATGTGAACTCAGTGAAAAATTCTGGACACATCCAATGTTACTGGCCACCCTGGCATTCCTCATTCCACATTCCTTTATGCCCAACATTTAATTCACAATTACTAACATCTGCACTTTGTACTGGCAGTGTACCATCATTTTCTGGCAGAAATAGATGCCAATGAAAGACTGTAACTCTTTGGTTAAGCCATGGACAGTTGTATGCAGTAAGGTCCAGCCAATCTATTATGAAAATTTTCTGTGTTCTTGTTTATTACGATTACAAATAATTTCAACACCCAACACCTATCCCCCCTGACCCAAAAAAAAAGAAAAAAAAAAAGAAAACAACCAACCAAAAACCTCTACTAGATCCAGATACCTTAAAATCTTACGGTGTTCCACAGATTTTTCTAACAGCTATTCTGATAACAGTAAGCAGCATTGAAGAATTTTAAATCAAAACTAAATAGTACCAGTAATAAAGAAACAAAATGTAAAATTTATGCAAACTGTAATTCCCAGCCATTCTGTGCAGCTGCCTTTTCTGTAAAATTTTCTGACTAGTTCTACAAAGGAAAAATTGAAAACAAGTTTTGGTGACATAATCCAGCTGCTTTCAACCTCATCAGAACAAAAGTAAAAGTAAATCTGCCTTATTCTGCTAAAAACTCATGGTAATGCTTTATCATTAGGAGAACACAAACGAGGCATTGTGCTTCAGTAGACAAACATTAGTCTTCATACATTTCAGGTGCAGCTAACAGGTAAAGCAAAGAAGTTTACAGAGTCACTGTAAGTGACTGAGTTGTAAGAATGTTCTGAATCTTTTATTTGCCACATTCTATTGGCTGAAAAATTGGTTTTATGTTGATGAAAAACAAACTTAGGAAAGCTTATGAGTGTCACCTTTAACGGATATCTATTATATTTTACAAAACAGCATACCCTGCTTACTAGAAAAGTAAAGAGTGACAAGCAAACATTAGTAAATTCTACAGAGGGCCCTATCTATAACAACAATTGAAAGAGCCTTTCTTGTCAAATTGTCACTTGTAATTAAGAGTTTTGTATATTTTCAGGGAAAACTGTTTTGTAGTTGCTGTTGTTTTTCTTTTTGTTAGTTTGCTGTTCAGCATCAAAAAATTGAGATGTTGAAGACACAAAAGGTTTCCCATTAAAAAAAACAAATCAATATTTCAAAAGTTTTGATTAGCAGCATTTGTTTTTGATTTGTTACTTGTGGAGGGTAGCACTTTATCTCAGTAGTATTAAGTTACTGACCATGGCTGCAGTGTGAAATTCTGGGCCATTACCCCCTGTAGTCAGCTTGACTTTCAAGAGGAGACCAGATGCATGGAACAAGGAAGCAAAGAAGTTCTTAAGAACTTTGATGACCTGAATTTTCCGTGACAGTGATTTATGTGTATTGTTAACTTTACTCAATGAAACAGATTTGTACCACTGTCTGTACAAAAAATGTCAGTATCATCAATTTCTACTTTCCATTGGACACTGATTATTACAGAACAATGTGAGATGTTGATTTATTTTTAAGTAGTCAACAATAGATTTCTTATATTGCATAGTTCAAGCATTTCTGATGTTTTATTCCAGTGATCTCAATAAACAATAATCCTTCTTTAGTCAAATCATATATCCTATGGTCGAAGAGTCAAGAGCAGTTCACGGGAAGAAGATATTCATGCTCCTTAGACAGATATTTATGCAACGCTTTACTGTGGACCAAGAGTGGGATGAGCAGACAGCTGAGTCCTGTGAGACCTGCTGGTGTTGGCTTAAACAGTTGGTGCTGGCTCATTTCCTCACTTCTGGTGCAGATCCAGAAGGCTTTCCACCAGGAGAGCTTGCCTGCAGCAATTCACATCACAGTTTTTGCAATGGATCCACACTTCAACTGTTCAGATGCCACAGGTTTGCCCATCTGGTATACTTAAACCTATGGCTGTCACTCCCTCACTAAAATGCAGCAATGACTTTCTCCACCCTTGACATCTTGCTGAGCTGGCTGTATCTGATAATGTGATATATGCTCATAGCAAGAGAATATGGATTCTGGCTAAAATACTGGAACTCTCTGTGAATCAGCCTTTATGTTAGTCTCATTATTCAACTTTATAGCACCACTGATCCCTGGATCACATTGCTATCGATGTTTATTTCCTAGCCTGTCACAACTAGTATCACTTACCCATTTGTGAGGTTGCATACTTGTGAGTAGTACTGCTATATGATATAAAAACAGACTCTTTGTGACTCAGATGTATTAACAGAAAAGGTTACCATTGCCAGTTTAGGCCTGCTGTCCTTTTTCCTTCTGTGTGATATTATTCTCCCCATTAGATCTCCTCGCAGAAGTGCTGTTGCAAGTACTTTGTAATTTGCATCAGTCAAAATGGCCTGGAACAAAGAAGAACTGCTATTTGTACTGTTTAAAGTAACCCAATTTGTTGTGATTTAAGTGTCTTCTGAATCAGGTACTGAGAGGAGTGACCTCCAACAAATGATGGTACTCAGCTACTGGTGAGCTGTGGTAGTAACCTGGACATAAATTTTATATATAATGACTTTCCACTACTAACTTCAAAGCAAGTCCTCCATGTGATCATGTTCCCCAACATTTTCTCTTGCATAATCACTACAGATAGATTTTTTAGGACACGTTTAATAAAAAATCACGACTAAGACAGTGATTTGCTGTCTATGGGAGAGTAGTAGATATTTTGTGTCTGTGCTGTATAAAGTCTGGAAATTATTGATGTGTGGGATACCACAATGTCCTGAGACAGATTTGAATACAGTTGCCATGAACATGTACAGTTTTGCATTAGTATTATTATCTCCTTGTCTGATTGCTCACAGGAACAGTATTTGATTACTCACAGGAACAAATATCTGTTGCCTACGCAACAGGTTCACATGGTATATGAGACTGGTTATTCACAGTAAACTTTTAAAATGTTGCTTAAAAACCTGCGTCTACAGTGTTCATTTTACAATATTGGTGCATTGTCTCCTTTCTCTTGGGAATGTCTGGAATACTAGTTGATTCAGATAAAACAAAAAATAACAAACATCATAAATTCCTTTCTGCATAATAGAAAATATTGTGTCACTTTGCCTTTTTGTCAAGTTCTTTGTATCATTATAAGCTATAAAATGTTTATAGAAAATGAGTTTTGGGTGCAGCTTGTATCCTCTTACTTGTGTCTTCCCTCATCTTCACCAAACCAAGAGTTTGTCTGAAAATCTACTGTCATTATGCCAAGCCTTTCTGGATTTATCCAGATTAAAGTACACACTATAAGGCAAGTACTATCATGTAGTTGTGGTTATTGCAGAAATTTCTATGTGATATTATTAGTTTGCAGAGATTTCTGTAATATCAAGTTATGGACATATATTTTGAAAAACTTAAAACACGTCAGTGAAGTCTTTTACTTCCTTAGAGTGCCATTCAGGAAAATCATCAATGGAAAAATTCCTTGATATATTATTAATAATTGTACAAGGTTAATATAGAGATGCAAACAGCAACACAAAGGCCACTGACAGTAAGCAGTTATTTAACAGTAAAATGAAAGTGTATGCTTCCTGTTTAGTCTAAAAATAATTGGCTCATTAACCTTAACTGTATTGTTAATCTGATCATATCATAAAGGTCAAATGTAGAAACAGACTCTTTGGGGGTGTTATGTTATTTGACGCAAAGGTACGCTCATGTTCACATTTAGCACTCTTGAATGTACAACATAATTATGTATTCTGCAGAAAGAAATTTTAGAGGGTGAATAAAGGCAGAAAAGCTTAAAGACAGGAGAACCAAAATATATTTTTATTCTGTATATTGGCAGTTCATATATTACATTCATTAAAGGACTACTACAAAAGTAAATTTTAACCAATAAACCTTGTAACAGCGCTTTTGTCACTGTGTGGCTGGGATAAGTTGATCCTTTCTGAACTAAAGTTTTAAAATATCTAGTTAAGATTAAATAGAATGCAGTATTTATGTTAATGGATATTTAAACAGTACTTTCTCTAGCCCTTGTCCATGTGGTGGTCCACATATAACACAGACAGCAGTATTTCCCAGAACCCCTGTAAACACTAGCAGTGCTCATGCGCACGAGCAAAATCAGCCTAGGCCTCTTGCATGTCATCAGCTTTGAAGTTAACTAGTGAAATATACACATATCCTCTCTTCCTTCACAAAGTCACTTAAAATATTAGCACATGCTTTAAGTCTGATATCCACGCTGGATTCTGTGTCCCCTAACTAGTAGCCAGGCAGACCTTTGGGCTGGATGTGGGTGATATCACTAGCAAGTGTAGCTTGATGCTCACTAGCAAATCATGTCTGAACACATCACAAAGAGAACAGATGGCAATTTTCATAGCAAAGAATAAGGAACAGGATTTAATAATGAGATAAATGATCAGACAGAGGGTTTCACCCAAGGAGAATCATTCACTTCTTCCTCCTCTCTATCTTCCATGCTTGTAGGTATCTCAGCTTGATCCTTGCCTTTTCTCAACCTTGTCCCTTCTCTTAAACTTCCCAGAATATCTTGTGTCTATTTCTATAATCCCCTTAAAATGTTCCATGAGATTAATTCAATCTCAGAAGCCCCAGAAAGTATGCGATTTCAGCAGGGAGGGACACCCTCCTTTAGATCAGTTTATCCAAAGCCTCAGCCAGCTTTGAACACATTCAGGGATGGAACATTACAGCTTCTCTAGACGATATGTTTCAGAGCCTTGATATCCTCTTAATAAAGAATTTCTTCCTACTAGCTAATGTAAATATAATCCTTTTGAGTTTAAAACCATTACCCCTCGTCATTTCATTACGCTCCCTTATAGAAGGAGTCCCTTTCCAGCTTTCCTATAAGTGCCCTTTATGTACTGGAAAGCTGTAATGAGGTATCCTCAGAACCTTTTCTTTTCCAGGCCTAACAATCCCAAATCTCTCAGCTTGTCTTCACAGGAGAGATGTTCCAGCTCTCTCAATACCCTTGTGGCCCTTCTCTGGCCCCACTGAGACAGGTCCATGACCTTCGTACGCTGGGGGCCCCAGACTCTGATGCATCACTCCATGTGGGGCCTCACAAGAGCAGAATAGAATGGGAGAATTATACCTGCTGATCATGTTTCTTCTGATGCAGCCCAAGATAAAACGGCTGCCAGTGCAAAATGTTGGCTTGCATTAAGCTTTTCATCAACAAATTCCCACAAGTCCTTCTCAAGGCTGCTCTCAGTCCTTTCTCTGCCCAGCCTGTATACGTACTTTGGATTGCCCTGGCCAAGGCATAGAACCTTGCACTTAACATTTTTTATCTTTGAGGTTTATACAGGTCCACCTCCCAAGCCTATCAAGGTCTCTCTGAATGGCATCTCTTCCGTTCAAGTTATTAAAGGCACCATGCAGCTTTGTGTCATCCACAGAGTCGCTGAGGGTGCATTTAATCCCACTGTGCATAATGATAAACAGCTCTGGGTCCAATACTGAACTGTGAGGAGTGCCACTCATCAGTGGTCTCCATGAAGACATTAAGCCATTGACTGCAACTCTTTAAATGTGACTGTCCAACCAATTCCTAATACATCAAGTGGTCTATTCATCATGTCTGCATATCCCTATATTCCATGTAAGCTTGTATGTAACAAGCTTGAACTTGAGCTGCAAACAAACATTTCTGCAATCATTAATAGATGGGGTTGGACTCACTAATCTCTTGAGGTCCCTTCCAATCTCTATGATTGTATGAATTGAAGAGACATTGGGGAATTCATGAAAATATCACAGCAATTAGTAATTATTCTCTAGTTGTATCTTCATAGGTTTACGTCACCTGTTCTGCATTTGAACAATACAATACCACACAAACTGAGTGGCTATTTTGGCCCTCTAAGATGTTTAGAATGATGGAGAAACTGCATATGGAATAATTCAACCCATCTTCCAGTGAGGTACAAATAGAACTGAACACAGGCTGAGGAAACACTGATCTGTGAAGCAAGGCCAAATTACAAAAAAATAAAAATAAAAAAAATAAAATCAATGAAACAAAGCAAAAATACCAAGAAAACTGGCAGACTTCAAGTGTGCTTAGGGAAACAGAAAGAGATAGAGTGTTTTTTAATGTCTTCTCTGTAGGGAGATCATACAGGGATTCAAGCCATAGAGGGTTAGTGAACTGTGTAAACTGGAGTTATACCAGGACAGAAAGTGGCAGTGGGATGGAGCATCACCTTCTTCTAATTAGCTAGAAATCTGAGGGGGAAGTAATTCTACTGGATATACTGAGATCTAAGACAGCCTGCAGGGTAGATGAGTTGAAAGCTGAAAGTTGTCACCAAATGGTTCTTCTCAGAACAGCTAGTTTCAAAAGAGCTGCACAGGATTTTTCATTTAAGACATCAGGGCTGGACATGGTTTATAAAGGCTGCATGATAGCAGAATGTGTCATTGGCCTCTCTGAAGGAAACTTTACACCAAATTATAGAACCACTCTGTAATTCCAGTCAGTGTCACAAAGATGTGTAGTTGGACAGTGATGGGTGAATTTGTCTTCTCATAGCAGTGCCTACTAAAATAAATGAACAGACATAATGCAATGTAAATAAATAAATAAATAACTTCATTAAAAATAATTAGATCATGTTTTATTTTATGCAAGTATGAGATGAAATTTTATACAAGTATGAATTGACAGCTTACTGTGCATGAAGCTTCCCTCTTCAATTCTGTTATAATGAGTAAGTTACTTATAATAAAAATAAAAATAATAATAATTAAAAAAAAAACAGATTTCAAAACTTGAACTCTCCCTTCATTGAAGTGTGAACTCTGCATCTTTTAGTTGATTGCTATTGTACTTTTGTGAAAAGCAAATAAAAAAAGGAAACAAAAATTGATATCATACAAGTATACACCATTAGTACACAATATACACTACAAGTAATGTGCTCAGTTTTGAGCCTCTTGCTGCAAGAACAATATTGAGATTTGGAGCTTATTAGAGAAGGGCGATGAATCTGGTGAGGAGTCTGGAGCTCAAGGCTTATGAGGAGTGGCTGAGGGAACTGGAATTATTTAGTCTGGAGAAGACGAGGCTCAGGGGAGACCTTAATTACTCTCTACAATTGTCCGAAAAGAGTTTGAGCTAAGGTGGGAGTCGGTCTCTTCTCTGAAACTAGCAATAGGACTACAGGTAATGGCCCCAAATTGCACCAGTGGAGATTCAGGTTGAATGTTGGGCAAAACAACTTCTCTGAAAGAGTAATCAGGTGCTGGAATGGGCTGTCCAGAGAGGTGGTGGAGTCTGACCCTGGAGATGTTAAAGAATGTTTAGACACTGTGTGGAGGGATGTGGTTTAGAGAGATCTATTGGTGATAGGTGGATGGTTGGACTGGATGATCTTGTAGGTCTTTTCCAACCTTGGTGATTCTGTGATTCTATATATATGCTGCAGGAGATGGACAAACTATCAGGTACTATCTACTATCTGTAAAAACTAGAATAAAAAGAAAATGAGACACGCGCTTTTGAAGTTCACATTGATAGCTTTCTGGTGGAATTTCTAAAGTTTTCTGGTAATAATGTGCTTGGAAATGGATTGATTTTTCACATGAGGAGGGGAAAAAAGAAGGAAAACTAGAGTTAGTTTCATGAGTATACAATTTCCAGTTATAGATGTTGAAATTGTGAATTTAACTTGCATTACTGAGTTCCAGTATTGAATCTTATGAACCTTGAAAGCTACTTAATGCAGAACAGAAGGTAAATTTGCATCAATTAATTGTTTTATGAAAACTTGATAAATAAATTCTCTCCTTGAAACACTTAAATTAAGGAACTTAAATAATACCACGTACATATTTCTGTTTATACGGTGCGATATTAGAGGATATTAATGTCTGCCATCAATCATAAATCTGGTTACAATTGATATGTGAACTGCTTTCCTTGAATCTAAATTAAATAAAATTAAATAATAAAAAGAGTTACATAATTGTGACTAAACTCCACAATCATGCAGCTGTGCATCTTTTCTAAACTAGCTGGTCAACCTTTTCAGTAAATTAGGATGCAAAATAGATAGTTAATCCCAGTTGTCTCAGTTAAAATGTGTAAGAATGTCAGTGTTCTAGAAGTACCTCCCTGGTGTCTACGAAGCTGGAATCCCCATCCCTATGTGGGACTCAATTGCCTTAACTTAAACAGATGTCTAGAAGCTGTGTAAGTTTATGACACTTTAATGAATAGTTAGGTCAGTTAAGTCACTGTTAACAAGGAGATTTCAACAGAGATAACAAAGACAAAGACATAGTGAACTAACTTTTTAATGATACTAATCTGACAGTGACATGCTACTGTTACTTCTTTGACTGTTTTACTAGTAAAAACTGAGAACTGATAGCCTCCTACGAGTCATGATATAAAATAATTTGGAAGCTGTGTTTTCTCCCCAGTGTTGTTGCTTTTTCCTGATGTTTTCCCACTACATTCTGACAAAAACTTCATCAGAGTGAGATAGGTGACTAGTACTGTCTATTCACCTTGTAATAAATTTTGCCAACTCCTTTTTCATTCAGTCCTGCAGCACAAAGCTCATGTCTTAATTTTAGATAATGTCAGGAAGTTTTAGGCCATTTTTTTTTTCTTTTTTTCAGTCTTCATTTGAAATAGCTACTACGGAGGTCTGCACTTTTAAAAATGTTTGTATATATTTATATTATCCATATATAAATGTGTGTAAATATGTATATATCATATTATCATACATGTACCTAAATATATACACACAAATATGCATGCATGTTTACTAAAGCATTCTTTCTTCTTTACATCAAAATGCAAATATTGTGGTAAAATACGAGATTGAAGCACTGCAGCAGGGCAATAACTTCATGATTTCAGCAACTTCTAGTATACTCCTTGTTCCAGTGTGAAGTCATTCACAGTGTTTGCCCCCTCATTATGTTGTTGATTCTGTTTATTCATAACCTTTTTGGGTATCAAGGATTGAATTTTAATCTAATCAAAAGTTTTCAAGTCCATGTTCCTGCACTTGTGTCTTAGTTTGTCATTCTGAGAGAGAGAAATGAGCAGCTTAGCTATAGATATTCATTTATCAAATTTTGATATCAAATATATATTAAAAAAAAAGAATTTACCTACATCTGGTCATAAGACCTTGATTTCAGCTAGTAATACTTGAGCTTCAATTATTTATCAAAATAGACAAACTTGAGCTAACTGACATGCTAACACATTGTCCTTCACAGATCTAAGTAAACATAGAGTGCTGTAATGCATGTTACTCTTTAGATGCTGGAAAACAATACACATCAAAGCTGAGTGGTAACAGAAGGTCAGCAAAAATTGCTCAGTGGTTTGTCAATACACAGGCATATACTTTATTATCAGACAGATAATTTACTGGCATTTCAGGAAGAGTTTATTAATGCTGAATGAATAATTACCTAAATATTGATAAACAAATATTTGTGACACAGCTTTTCCTAAATCAATCTCTTGAAGTAACCAAATGGGGAATTATCCTGCTATATATATTTTTTTCATGTGTTGTTTACATATAATCAATCATTTTCCAGAAATAGTAATAAAATGCTGTACTGCTAGTCACACTATACAGAATACAGTCCAATAATCACAAAATCACTGAATTGTAGGAATCAGAAGAGACCTCTGAAGATCATCTAGACTAAATCCTCTGCTAAAACAAGTCCCCTACAACAAGTTTCACAGCAAAATGTTCTGTCTGGTTTTGAACATTTCTGGTGAAGACTCCACAACTTCTTTGTGTGGCTAGAACACTTCTCTATCACTGTCAAAGAAAGGAATTATTTTTTCATGTTTACATGGAACTTCTCATATTCCAATGTATGCATTGTCAATAGTTTACAGGCTGGTTTGGCAGGGGACCTCCAGACCTATGCGAGAAAAAACAAAAAGGGTGATGGGCCTACAAACAAAACAGCAGCAACGATCTGAGGAGGAAAGCTAATTTACTAAATAAAATATCAGAATGAAAAATAACACAATGTAATTGGAATTGAAGCTAATAAATCAAATAAAATGAGAGAGAGAGTGTGTGCCTGAGAACCTAAGGCCTTACACTAAACAGTGAAGGTGAGATGGCTAGGGACCACCCACTGCAGGGTCAATCCAAAAGGAAAGAATCTGTGCCTCGTGACATGCAACTAGTTTTTATCTTTCCCTCTGAGCGGAAAATGGAAAAATGCAAAGCAACACAAAGTCCTCTGGGGTATGAAGTTCTTCTTCTCTTCTGAGACAGAGGTACCTGGAGCTAAAAAAACCATGACATGCGTATTTACACTTGTTCTGTTGATGGACACCGTTGAAAAGAGACTGGTCCCATCCACTTGAATCCCACTCTTTAGATATTTATTATAAGCATTGATAAGAACTCATTTTGATCTTCTGGCTAAAGAGAGCCAGGTCTCTCTGTCTTTCCTCATAAGAGAGATGATCCTGGACCTCATCACCTTTGTGATCTTCCACTGGACTCTCTAAAATTTCCCTGTCTTTCTTAAAATAGGGATCCCAAAACTGGACACTGTATTCCAGATATGGTCTCACCAGTGCAGAGTGAAGTCTGGTGAGTCCAGTGCAGAGTGAACCTCTGGTGAGTCCAGATATGGTCTCACCAGTGAAGACCTTCAAGATTCTGGCCATGCTCTTTTTAATACACTTCAGGATATCATTGGCCTTCTTGGCTACCAGGGTACACCATGGCTCATGGTCAACCTCTTGTCCACCAGGATGCCCAAGTCCTTCTCTGCAGAGCTCATTTCCAGCAGATCAACCCCTAACATATACTGATACATACACTTATTTCTCCTCATTTTCTCTTATTGAACCTCATCACGTTCATCAGGTTCCAACTTTCCAGCCTGTCCAGGTCTTGTTGAATGTCACACAACCTTCTAGTGTGTCTGCCATTCTGTCTGACAAAATATTTGTTTCTAATTTTGTTTTTCTGAATAGATTTCAGAAATGGATTTTGACTTAGGTGACAGCACATTTTTATGACTATCAACATTTAATCTTGATTCCAGGTAAATTAATATTTTCATGGACTTTCCTGTTTGTTTGAAAATATTTTCATTTCAGAGGGAAATTATTCCATGTAAAAATGCATGAGATGAATCAGTAGTTGTGACCTCTCTGTCATTGGCCCCTGCTGATAAATTTCTCGAATGAACCCTGCCAACGGGTTGGGACTGAGGGAGGCTAAACTTTGAGGAATGAAATCTATCACACTGTGAACTGTGCTTAGAGCTTGCTTATTATAAGAAGACATGAAAAATAAACGGTTTGAACGTGAAACATATTTTTTCACCGATGGATGACTTGGGGTATAATAGACTGCATTCAGTAATCTTAGGTAATTTTAGTCAATCTTTTTTTTTGTATTTTCTTTCATTTTCTTTCAAAAAATAATCTTAATTTGTTCAGACATTACGTCTACTGTTAGTCTGAAAATAGCATTTAGAAAAGTACTTTAATTCACAACTTCTAACTTAAGCTCTAGAACTTGTTTTCCATCTTAGTATACAACACCAAGTAAGTTTTAAAATACAAGGAAATTAACCTAATGTACTGGCAAAACATCATGTTATGGTTCAGTGTAATATGCATAGGGCTTAGCCTCAGAGGATTCATCAACTAAAATACTAAGAGAATCAGATTATCATTTACAAAGAGTAAAATTAATGGATTAGTGCAGAAGCCTCTAGAATCAACTTCTCTGCTAGTCCCAGGTGAATGGCAGAAGAAAAGGAGAGGGATACCATAGTCTTCTAACACTCCAAAAATCCACCATCATAAAAAACATTCCCAGGAAAACAAAAGAGTGGTGAATTGCTTCTATCTAAGCAGATCTCTAACTTGAGTTCATATTAACACCAAAGGCATGCAACGAAGATTAAAATGTACAATATTTTTTCCATATAGCTGTTAAGAAAAACAACAATTACTACTGAAATACACACTGTTTCAGATCAGAATCTTTACTGAGAAAAGAAACAAACAAAAAAGTAGAAAAACATTCAACTTTTTTTTAGAACAGTAATTACAGGCACTCAATTTCAAATATCCTTTGCTATTTATTAGAAAGTCATTACTCACTCACTGCAAACCTGACTCCAGTAACTTTTGATATAATTCCTGCAGTATCACTGTAGTACATGACATTAATGCGAATATATGCACCTCTGTGGGTATGCGCTCAAGAATCCCTCAAAATGTGTGAATTTAAGTCTGCAATTTAACATTTTCTGTTAAACTACCTGTAAAATCTTCAGGAATCTTAGCATTCTCAAGTGATTATTTCTTTCAATTCTTAAATAATGAAAAAAAATCACAATTTTATTTTAAAATTTATCTGAATGCCTTCTGGGAATAAATATGTGTGATCATTTGATTTAAAAATACAATGTTGATTTGATCAAACAGTACAGTAAGAATTTTATTGAAATTTAACATCAACATGTGTGTTTGTTGGAATCAATTTTTAGTCTACATCTCATAACTAATCCAAAACACAGAATACAAAAGCTAGGTACACAAATAGTCAATTAGTAAATAAACATTTTACTCTCTGATAATAATGAATATAATTTCCAATTTAAAATATAAAATGTTTAACAAATTTTCTACGTGCTGTAGAAACCTGTGGAAAATGTATTTTTTATGGTTATTTAGGGAAAGATCAGTTTGAATAAGTTGTTAATAATAAATTGCTTGCTCACCTTTAATGTTTAGCATTTGGTGGTAATGGTGTCTCTCTCCATCAGAAATTAATAAATTTCACTAAAATCTTTCTGTGTTGTATTTCCATCTTGTGCAACATACTGATGTTTTGGATCAAGCCTGACATCACAACATGATGAAATATTAGATATGGTACTAAGCAGGATGTGGATTGTTATGACACAGTAGCCCTCAGTTTGGACATTCCTATTTGGCAGCCAGAAGTGGACACCCTTTTCCCCTGAATTCATGAAAACTCATCTCAGAGGAGCTGGATTCTTGAGTAGTTTCCATATGAAATGTGTGTCAGTGTGTGTGTCCATTTCAGAATACAAATCTTAGTATACAAGACTGCTATCTACTCACTATATCCATATTGCTGAGCAAATGCATTTTTTACTATATTTCACTGACTGGTGTAGATCCTATCCTGCAGCCACCCCACTGAAATTCTGTTATGACAAGCAGTGTACAAGACTAATGGCCCTTTTTTTTTCTGTCTTCCAAACTATAGCAGCTAAATTTTCTTGTCTTGCTAGTATTATTTTAATAAGGAATAACTGATACTATTTTTTTTGCTTTGTGTAATATTGTTCTCCTGCACCTTCACTGCATCATTTGTGTACAAATTCATACATGCACACAGAGAAAAATCTATTCCAAAACTTACAGTTGAAATCCCCACCAGCTAAAAATCATTAAAATTGCCACTGGTAATAAGATTCAATATATCACTAGCTCTGTTAATTTCTTTATGCTTAATAACATGAAATTGAAGACATATCTCTTCTACATCCCTTCTCTCACCTCCTTAGCTTCCTTGCTTGGTGCATCTGGTAATACTTTTAAAATTTCTCTTATTGTTCTGCATATCAAGTGAAATGTATCACATAATGCAGAAACTCTACTATGGTTCATCTTTACCAAAAGTTTTACAAAAGGATGCAGAAACAAGCATTCTATTGAGTTTGTTGCTCACTTGAAAGCACTGTGTTTCAACAGTAAAAAACATGAGGTAATGTTAATGTTATTGTAAGCTAATGTTAATCATCCAGAAAATTTCCTTTTTTTTTTTTTCCCTAGAAATTCTTAGCTTAATTCCACTTATAATGGTTGTATTCTATCTGCTCAACTCTTAGACTCTATCTAAGTTTTAGTGGGTACATTCAATGTTTTGATGAAGCTTGAGCAAGTATTTCTGTAAAAGTAAGGGTTTTTTTTTATGCATTTGCTGCTCAGTCAATCAATCAATCAAATTTGATTCTGCATGGAAATTTCAAACACCAGTTGGCCTGTTGTGTGGATTTGATGTCTATCACCATCTCCTTAGTAGCTATTACAGATTATTTCATAATCCTGATATACTAAAGAGGGTGGCTGTACTAAAAGTGTGACTACAGTAACAATATTAAAAGAAGAGCATGCCCTTGGCTCAGAAGTCTATTTGTCACAGTATCTTATTTCTAGCATTGGACAAGAGCAAATAGCAAGAATAAAATTACTGTTTTAACTGCCTGGTGGTGGAAGTGATGCAAATATTTGGACTGCTTCTTTTATCAGTTCTTCCTGATTCTTCAGGAAAAACAAGCAAACAGACATACAGAAAATGAAACAAATGGAAGATATGTTTAGAGATTCAGTAGGAAATAGAAGAAATGGCCATTTTTCTGAGTAAATTTTATCTATTTATAGATAAAAATCACTCACATAAAAATCATACACAAACAAATGGAGGTAGTATTATTTTTTTTCAGATTTTAGTCAAATTTTTAGCTTTAGCTTTTAGATAAGCCTCAACTTCCTTTAAAACATAAATTCCCATTTTAAACACTAGTAGATAAGTTAGTTTTTTTCCAATATTTTGTTTTTCAGAAAGAAATGTAATAATGGTTACATTCTAAGATGTGTAAAAAGCACTCCATTTTTTTGGCCTGCTCCTAACAGTAATTCTTCACTATTGTAAATGCAAGGCATTTAGGAATAGCCCAACATCCTAAGAAAATGCAATATCTCTGATAAAATATTTTCTTTTGTTTAAATTCTCTTCCTTCATATTATGCAATACCTAGATGCACACATACATCCTGACATCAAAAGGCCACAGAATTCACTTGTTTATCAAAGTTGGCAATAGAGAAAATATTATGAAAGTTCTTTTATGTCAGAAGTGCCTGCCTTTCCACTTACACATGCAGTTCAAGTTGCAGCCAAATAATTGGGCCTCAGATACCTGAGAAATTGCTTCTCTCTCTCTCTCTCAAATTCCCATACCCAAGTTAAAAACTGCTATTAAAGGTCGCACTTTCATTCCCCAATTGCTTTTCTCTCAGAAAACTTCACTATGGTACCCTAGTAATTTGCTTCCTTTTATCTGTTGATTTTCAAGTGTGTTAAGTCAGAGAGCAGAAGTTAGAGAACCTCTTTACCAGGTTTTCCTTCTGATTGAGTTTGAGATTACTTATAGTAAATTCAAAATGAACTTCAATAACTTATATTTATCTTGATGTTGTATAATGACCAATCATACAGTGTTGTACAGTTACTGTCATTTTCCACTTTGTGTGGGTGCAAGCTGACTCTTAAATTTGATATGCTTACTATGCATAGCATTGAAAAATACAAATAATAATAATAATTAAAAAAAGCTGAAGAAATTTGGAGTCATAATTTTGGTGGGTTCTTCTGTAGATTCCATCTGAGCTGGAGCACTGCTCTTTTCAACAAGATGCAACTGACAGCTGAGGTACAAAACAGATGCACTGGCAGCTTAATCTGTTGCCTGGCAAAGACTAAGCCTACATGTCGTCTTGAAGGCAATCTTCCTCTTCCAGAGTTGCCTAAGTAGTTACAATGGTTGTACGAGTGCAAGTGCATGTAAAGTGTGTTCTCATTTGGTGAAATAACTTTCCCCTTATACACCAGTTTAAATTCCATACATAATAAATTGATTTGGGGAAAACTGGACATTGAGCATTCAGAAAATCAGGTCGTTTCCTATTGCTCTTTGCAGAGAACTGTGTCGTTCTTAGTTTAAAGCTCTCCTTATCACTTTAGCCAGACTTTTGCGAAAGTGATCCTAGCTCCACTTTGTCAGGTAGATCTTCTCTCCCCTCTTCAGTACTCAGTCCTTAAAATCTCATGGTTGTAAAAGCAAATTTCTGACAACATCAACAGCTGCACAACCAGATGTAGACCTGCAGGTGCTGAAATTAATATAGTTGTACAACTTTGGTGAGACAAGACTTGGAATCTCTCAGTTTTGGGGTAGACCTGCTTATATCTTTTCCAATCGAGTGAAAAATGATTTTTAAAATCTCTTTAATTTTGTTTTTAGTAGACTTTGAGCAACCTAGTCTAGTGGGAGGTGTCCCTGCCTATAGCAAGGGAGTTGGAATTAGGTGATCTTAAATGTCCTTTCCAACACAAATTATCGTATGATTCTATGACTAAAACCTGGAACATATAACTCTGAATAAAGAAGTCTACAGTTATGTCTTCAGTACTAAAATACACACTGCCAGGGAGATCTCCTGGGCACTGGAACTTCATTGCTTGGGCTAATAAATTGTTAAAATGCTTTTGGCCTAGGAGAATAAGCATATCTCCTCCCGTGTTCCTAGCAAGGTTTGGGATTTAGAAAAAGTCAGACTCCATTTGCAATATGCAACAGGCACTCAGAGAACATAGTAGTATAGCCAAAGGTCATTTCACACTGAAGAATAATTTAGAGAACATTTTGTTTACTGGTTTCAAGCTTTTAAATGTGATTAGGAAAAACAGAATTAAAAAAAAATAGAATTTTAATAATTATTAATAATGACAATAATACTTAAAAACTACTTAAGCTCTGCTAGCTGCGCCCTCACAAATACATTTTGTTCCTCAGTCTGGCCACTGAAATTTTGGTTTTGTTTTTTCCATTTATTCTTTCATTAGAAGAAACTCTAATAACTTCTCTCTAGCTCCCAGGAAACTTTCTCTGTTCTTGATCTGGCCACTTCTCCAAAGCAGTATCTCAGTTCACACATAGAATGTGAACAACTGAGTATTTCTATGAGTCTTTCGTACATTTTCTCTTCTAGATGTGCTCAGCTAATCTCATACTCACAATCATTTTTTTAATTTTTGTGGTTTTAGTTGTTTTTCTGGAAGATTCCTAAGGAATATGTTCTGGGGGCTTCATGAAAGATTACAATCAAAGGACATACACACAGAGGATAAACTAAAATAGGGCATTATGCCCAAGCTAATTAGCTGCATTCTCAGCAGGCAAATTAATTTGGGTGGAGATCTGTCTTGAGAGACATGTTATCTTTAGTTACTGAGTAACAGTGTTTGGGCTAACAGTTAAGCATGGCCCTATATTCAAGGTAAACTTTGAAAAATCCATCATTAGAAATCTAGTTTTAAGCAACCAGTTAGAAAAAAAATTGCTGTGTGTGTGTGTGCGTGTCTTCTTTTCTATTAAAAAAATATATCTTCTGGTGCTGATTTTTTTCTCTAGACATGGTATTTCCCACTATATCTCCTTTCAGCATTTTAGAATTCTGTTTGTTGAAAGACAAAGCACAAAATATGCTGTCAAGACACTGAAGCTGGTGCATAGTCATGGTGCTCCATCAGCAAAGTCATATGATATGATGCAGATGAGAGACTTTGTTAAAATAATTATCTGTAATCCTAGACATTAAAAGGGATAGTAGGTCCATTTTTTTTTTCTCTCTAGAGAAGGAGTTAGAGAAGAATCTTTTTAGAAATGAATCCAGTTTATAGATGAGTAATTTGTGGTTCATTCCCATAATTATGGGTCTACGTTTTTGTAACAGATATATGAGTGACCTGGAGTACTGTGTCCAGTTCTGGGCTTCCTGGTACAAAAAATGATGGATCTCCTTGAAAGAGCCAAGCAGAGGGCTGCAAAGATGATAAAGGGCCTGGAACACCTCTCTTATGTGGAAAGGCTGTGAGCCCTGGGTCCTTTCAGCCTTGAAGAAGACAGAGGGAATCTGATTCATGTCTATAAGTATCTAAGAAGCAGGAGGCAAAGGGCAAGGCTGAGTCCAGTCACTCTTCTCAGCAGTGTGTGGCGACAGGACAATGGGAAATGGCCACAAACTGAGGCATAGAAAGTTCTTCACAGATGTGTGTGAGAACTTCTTCACAGTGAGAGTGGCAAAGCACTGGCACAGCTGCACAGAGAGGTGTTGGAGTCTCCTTCTCTGGAGATGTTCAAGACCCGCCTGGACGTCTACCTGTGCAACCTGGGCTAGGGAGCTGCTTTGGCAGGGGGTTGGACTAGGGAATCCCTAGAGGTCCCTTCAAGCCCTTACAATTCTGTGATTCTGTGAGTTGAAATTCTTAGTAGGAACTGTATTCTCTGCAAATACATTAGGATACATACATGATATTTTCACATTCTGAAGTTCTGAACATCTGTTTGAGTGGCATTTTGTCTGTTCACATGTCAGCAGAGAAGTCAAGAAAAGTTATCACAGTTGGCATTACTCTGCAAATGTCACTTTTTTAAGGAATTGTCTGTTCTGTGCCATTATTACATACTGGCATCACATGCCTCTTTATGCCTAATTACATGAGTTGACACTTGCATGATAAAGTGGAAACTGTTGATCTGAGGAGGGAAAGAAGGGTTAACAATTATGTTTCCTTTTACAATAAAATTAATATGTTTGTGAACATACCAAAATGTCAATATACATGAAAAGGCATTACCCTTCCAATGTATTATATTCAGGTAATTTTACTAATATTTAGCAAGTGTCCTCTGTTTTGGCAGAGATAAACAACTCATGAGGCTAAGTTCTTCTACTAAGAAGGCTATGCTATGCAGATACTAAACTCTTAAGGATGGAAATAGAAACAGATTCTTTGTTGTGGGTTTTTTGTGGTTTTTTTTTTTTTTCTTGTTTATATTGTAAAACTAGGATAAGATTGTTTTTCTGCTGTGAAATTCAATAGAAAAAAAATGTTAAGGACTTAAATTATAAATATATATAAATGTAGAACATACATGGTTTGGAATTTCTAGAATTATGCTCATTCTTTCATAGAGCTCTTTTATATGTCTTCCATGTACAGTGCAATAGATGACAGAAGAAGGCATAAAAACATATTGGGTACAATTTTCTTTTCTCACTGGTAAAGCTACAAATCAACACCATTAATATGTTATTTTCTTCTTTTTTGTCTTAGTCTTCTTACTTTTCTCTTTCCTGTACTGACATAGAAATTTTGTTTACATGGAGCTGACTGAGGTACCTGACAGACCAACATCCAGTTAAGCCATCTACTTTTACAGAAGTCTAAACAAAATGATAAAAAGAAAAGAGGTTTGTTGATGATGTTTTGATTTGGTTTTGAAATTGTAAACAATTGGTAAACAGAAGTACACATAATGCAGTAAAGAAGGGTAGAGGACCACTATATATTTTGATGTCAATGAGCTATTAGCTTTGTTCATCAGCTTATAGAAACGGTTTTAGGTTCATTGTTATAGGCAGGCCATGCTCTTCCCACAAGCCTATAGTGTTCTTCCATATTCACTAATGGGAGACTAAAGAACAGAAAAATTACAAGAAAAGACTTGGACACAATTGCTCATAACAGAGAAGTACAGAGAAGTCTTAAATAGACTATGTCCACTTTAGTACAATTAAACTGTCTTGAATGCCTCTTGCATAACCACATTATTTCAGCTAATTTTGCAATGAAGAGAGAGGGGTTGAAACTAGATGATCTTTGAGGTGCTTTTCTACCCGGGACATTCTATGATTCAATGATTCTATGACTTTTACTTAATATGTGTGAAATAATATTAGTATAAAAAACCCCAAATGATTATATTACTGATTCAGTTGCTCAAAAATGATTTTCTTTCAACCTTACTAAACTATTTAACCCTTCCACTCCTCACAGAGTCATCAAAGGGAAGTAAATAGAAATATTATTATTTTTGTTTGTGACGGATTGCCCAAAAGGGGAAAAAAAAATGACATCACAAAATGGAGCACAGAAAATAGACAAATCTTGATTTAACATTTTCTCTCAAAAGCTTATTGTTACGTCCTGGTATCCTTTGAAAAGGAGTGTAACTCACCAATTTCTTTTGTTGTTAAGGCGTAACAATATTTTGAAGCTAAATAGTTATGAAAGAAAGCAAGTAGCAGCTGTATGACTTTAACTTAGTTATCTATGTAAAAGTTAATGTATTTGTTTAAAAAACAGCTGTTGTCTAAGCCCTAGCCAGTCCTCACCCCCTAAATACTTCATACACCACCCACATCTGTGAAACAGTTTTGGATATTGATTTAAACTAACCATAGGCATCAACTTGCATGCTTTAATTGAGAGTTTAATCTAAATTAGTAGTTGAGACTTTCTTGATAGTGAATTAAGAGAATGAAGTGCTTCCACAAAGTGATTCAGATGCAAAGAGTCGCCGTCTGGAGGTGTTTCTTTCTCTTCAGCACCTGTGTAGGAGTCCTAGGCCTCTTGTTTTGGCACTGTAGCATAATTAGATGGGGTAAAAGTGGTATGTTTCTGGGTTCATTCTTAGTTCAGTTCTATATAAGTAAATTAAGTTCGCCTAAATGACTTGTACTGCTTCCTTAAAACAATCTGTTTTATTTGACCTGAAATGGGCCAGCAGTAGTCATGCACCCAGTTATCACATCTCAAGTGAGGAGTGATAACTTATAGTTATGGAGTTGTCATTTGCTGATGGCTCCAGCTGTTCTGTGAGCCAGCATCTGTCTCCATCCTAGAAAATAAATAAATAAAAAAAATCCCTTAAGAAGTTACTTTGGCATTCTTTTTCACTGTGTAATTATGCTTAATGTAAACAGGCATTATTTTTGTGAGATGCTTAGTAATATTTGCTACATGAGTTAGAAATCTAAGAATGCTGAATTATATATATATATATATATATATATATATACACTAACTGGTTTCAGTACAGCTTTATGAGGTAAGGTAGGATAACTGTGGTTAAAAATAAACTGCAATTGTTAATGTTTTAAAATATTTTATTTGTAGCATATTTCATCGTAAAAAGAATTTAAAGCAGCTGTTTCTAAATTATTTCAGTAATAGTTTTGAGTAATCATTGTGTAAGAGTAACCAAAAGAAAAAAGAAAAAAAAAAAAAAACCACAAAGCAAAACAAAAGATTTACATAGATCAGTATGCTTAGATTTTTTGAAGATTGCCCATATTTGTGAGAAACAAAATTGGTAGAAATGTAGATAAATTGAAGATTTAGATAAATCTAAAGATCATGAAAAAAAATGTCACTTTGTTAGAAAACTATGGAAATTTTTATCTCTTAAACTGGATGGACTACCAGATTAGAAAGGTGGATATAGTGAGAATTAATGGTGTTGCAGGATGCTCTCATTAAACATAAGCTGCATTGGTTTCTTTTGGTCCCAATGACCACTCTGAACTACCAGTTAACTTACTGGGAGGTTTTCAGTGTTTGCATATGTACAATAAGAACAGAAAAGTGAAGAAATGCTCAATATAAAAACTAGAGAATCTCAGTTTCTTAGAAGTTTAATTCTTCTGAGATATAATAGTGATTTCAGTTTATTTACTTATGTCCTGCTCTACTCTCAGAGCATCGGGCTGGCTTTTTTTATTTTATTTCTTACAAATATCACTTGGAAATATGCTCTTCTTGTGACCTCCCACTTGGTATTACAAGTGCCCCAGAAATCTTCTAAAGTGAAGCAAGTTAAGTACTGCAAGGCCTGGAAGGGAGTGAGAAGAATGACATTTTAAGGAGCAAGCAGTTTTTTACAACCAATTCTGAATGTGACAAAAGCTTCTGGACCAGAATTAAGGAGGATGCTGCGACAAGTCCAGCTGCATTTTTCTAGGACTTGCATTTGATAAGTGGTGGGTTAAAAGAGAAGGAAAAAAGTATTCAGCTATTGAAATATAAGCACCTAAATATTCATTGGAACATTTGCAGTTTGATATATATTTTTGCTGTATGATAATATATTGAAGCAATTCATACCTAACCTTTCCCAAAAAAAGGCCATGATCTTTACAATCTTAAGCTCAGTATGCACTAAAAAAATCTGTACTGCTTTACTATACTCTCCTGAGAGTTATACCAAATCTATATGGGAAGGAATCCTGTTTTGCCTAGATAATTATCTCCAGTTCTAATGACATTCTGTATGGCAAAACATCGGTCTTTTGAAGATAACTGATTCTGAGACAAAAGCAGCTCACAAAAAATAGTACATAGACATATTTTCCTTGTATCAAGATGAGCAAAATATTACACCATATTGCAGAATTTTCAGGATTGCTGACAATAAATATTGACTTCCAAGCACCATTATAACTTCAGAGATCATATTGTCAGTCTCTTTGTGCATTACCAGGGTTTAGTAGGGTGCCAAGAAGGCAGAATTTACTCATAGATTCATTAACACTTGAGTAAGCTTTAGATACACATAGGTAGGTTTTAGAAATGCATAAATGATATATTTAGAAACAGCTGTGTTCTGCAGTTCATTTGACTGCAGCAAGTTTGTCTCCAGACACATCTCGACTGGCCTCTTTCTCATGTTCCATGTTTAGTCTGCAGGATGCTACCTGTGACTCTTTGCTGTCATGGCTGAGTATACTATACTCTCCAGCAAGGTAATACATACTTGCCCCCTGGAGTGGGGTGATAGTTGGGGCAATGAACATTCATTTACAGAGTTCATCATTTCTGATAGATTTCACAGTTAAACTTCACTTGATTTTTAGAAGAATTAAAAGTATCTCTTGTAATCCTTTTTAATGTTCTTGCTTCCTGCTTCACAAGCATCTTTTAGATATGTATCATTTAAATATCTTCTGAATGAGAAATATAAGAACATTATTTTGGTTACCAGGATGCAAAGCTAATGAAGACTGGAACATTCAGCAAAATAGAAAATCCATATTAACATCAGTTCAGATAATATAACTGTTTTAACTGAGTTATCTCAGTGTGATCTCAAGTATAGTGTAGAATCTGTACGTAATACATAGGTAAAGTATGAAACAGAACTATGAGATTCATCTCATCTAAATGTAACCTTAAAAAGTTAAACATCAAGTTGAATAATTTGAATAATCTTTGTAAAGAAAATAGGGAGAAGTGCCACTGCTAAAAGCCATGAGACTGAAGTTACATTGTAGAAAGTAATCATTTAAATGTCCAAAACTTCATGCACATATCTGAAATTAGGACAGAGAAATTATCTTCCTTTGAGTCAAGTATTCTTCTAAATAAAAGTTTGAAGTCTTGTTGTAAGCTCTCATAGTGTTATCAATAACTTGATAAAAGAAATAGTCGAGTGATCAACGCAGTCTAGCTGAAGTACCTGGCATTGTATGGCTTACAGATGCTTTTCTCAATGATTCCAGAAAGTTTAGATGGTCCTCTGTCTGGACAAAGTCACTCAAGAAATACAGAAATATTCATCCAGATCTTATCTGAAAACTGAAAATCACATTGTCATTCGCATAAAAACTGACAAAATTTTCATAAAACTGGCGTTCTGAAATTTGAAAAACCCATCTTCATTCTGCTATATATCTGAAAAAGATGAAAAGCCTTTCTTACAAAACAAAACTCATTTTCCTAATTTTAAATTTCTTTTCATTACTAACAGATGTTCTTTCCAGGTTTCATAGAAACAAATGAAGTCATATAAGGTGTGAAGTTATCTTTACATCTCAAAAGTTTGGAATAGACCATTTACTACCTACTGAAACATTCCTGAGGCACTCATGAGTCACAAAGGTATTCCCTGGAACTGAAACTACTGTGGGTGTCACAAAAGGAGTTCTTTCTTTATCTGCAAGGGTTATTTTAATCTGGTGACATCCAAGTGCCAGAACCAAACTACTGAAAACATTTTGCTCCTGAAAGTTTAACAAGTTCATTGGTTAAGTGTGCAAATGGGAACCTGGCTTCAACTAGCTGGAGTTTGCTGAAGTCAGCACAATTATTTACTTACCATTTATTTATTTTTATAATTGCCTTTTACACATTTGAAAATTATATAGGTTGCATAGTAGGAATGCTGGGCTGTTCTGTTTGTTGGGAATTACATTAGTGCCTTCTACTTCCTGATTTCCTGCTTGCTTGTGATGGGGTGGTTGGCTCTTCAGTGGCCTTTGCCTCCATTTCATTTGCAAATGCCATCTGACTTAGTAACCATTCAGAAAAATGCCCTGTTCATCAAACTTAGCATGTTTAAATGAGCTAGTTTAGGTCCTGAAAATAGTTTAGCCACAAAAGAGAAGGACTTCAGACAGTAATTTCTTTTTATGTCCTTCTCGTTAAGAAGCATGTTTTCAACTAATACGTGTAAGTCTGTATTATGCCTCAGCGTTGACATTATTTTTGCCCTATTCCATTAAAAATCTATTGGGGTAGAAGTCAAGGAGGATGAAGGCAATGGAATTAGTGCTGCCATGACATAGAGAAAGAGACAAAATACAACTTTGAGGGTAATGCTGTTTACTCTATTCCAGGAAATTTCTTAGACCAGCAGGTTCCTTGTTAGAAAAAAATAATTCTTACTGTCCCTCTGCCACTTTTATATAATATATGGCTTACCTGGAAGGGATAGAATGAAATGCAAGTGCTTTCCTTTATTTACTTTGTATTAGAGAGAAACAGAGACCTGATTAAATAGAAGAATAAAACTCTCTCTGGGCTTTATTCTGCAACATAAAGTCACAGTGGCTGCTGGAATCATAAGCTCTTTGGGTCCCTACTTGTCACAGTTATAAATCTTCTTCTTGGGACCAAGGACCCTAGTTTAAAACCTAGGAGGTTGGAAATGTTACTTTAACGCTGTTCCCTCACCAGTGCTGGGAGGAAAATGATCTTTCTTACACTGTTTAGTGCAAGCAATATTCTGAAGCCTTCATTTAACTTCAACAATCATGCCATTGAGCCACTTTCTGTGGATGTGTTAAATGCCCACCCTACATTCAGAGCTAACGAAAGAGAATATTTAAGGTATATCAGACTCTCAACAGTCATTCCACTGAAAGAGTGTTTCACTCCATTGAAAGAGTGTTCTGGTCTATGCTACATGTCCATACCACACAGTTTAAGATTCAGACTATTGTAACTCAGATTGATTAAAGCATATGGAAAAGACAATAAACTGCATTTTTTCTCTATTTCACATAGGAAACACCTGCTTTGTGTAATAAAAATAACCATGTGGAGGAATATGCTAATTTTATCTAATTATAATCACGTTATCATAGGAGAGAGAAAGATGTTTGTTTAATAGGATGTCTGTACATCCTGCTATATATTACAGCAGGCAATATTAATAGATGGTATCGATCCTTCCCCCAGAACCAGAATCATATCTTTTGATGAAGAAAACCTTGACTATATCTGCCAGAATTTTCTAAGTGACTAAGAAATAAAAAATATAGGTTGCTTGAAAAGTAATATCTGTTATTTATTTCCAAGGGAGGTACAACAGATACCAACACTATTTGATAAGGCAAAATCTCAGCTACAAAACACTAGTTTGCAACATATTCACCACCATTAACCATGTATTTTTGGTAATGATGAACAAGAACTGACATGGTGCATTTATAAATATCTGCAGAAGTGGAGGTGACCCACTGTCACTGTCACAGCTACTGAAACATATCACCCACAACCTCATGGTGCTCACATACATTGTTTGACCTCCACCAATGTTCAGCAAGTGTCAATGAATGTCAACGAATAGAACTTTTTCTTCATGGAGGAATTCAGTGACACACCTTTGCTTCATATTCATTCCCATGTCAGACTGCCCCTTTGCTGCCATCTGTCGCACAGCAACAAAACTGTAGTATAATATTGGCAGGAAGTTTCATTACAACCTTGTAGTATTAACAGGGACATTATAAACAAGAGGAAAGTTATGGTTAGACAGTGATCAAGGGAGAATGGGTTTGAACCAAAGGAGGGGAGATTTAGATCAGATATCAAGGAGAAGTGTTTCACTGAGGGAGGAGTGAGTCACTGGAACAGGCTGCCCAGAGAGGTTGTGGATTCCCCTTCCCTGAAGGTGTTCAAGGATGGTTGAAACAGGACCCTGGGCAACTTGATCTAGTGCTTGACCTAACAATTGGCAACCCTGCCCACAGCAAGGGGGTTGGAAGTAGATGATCTCTGAAATCCCTTCCAACTCAAGCCATTCTATGGTTCTATGATTCAGTGATAACCACAAAGATAAACAATCATTTATTGACACTCAGGTTTCTATAGAAAGGTAAGAGATCTTGCTGCAGTGCTAAAGTATAAACATATTTGCTGCTCTACAAAGACCCAGTTCATGAGTATGAAAACTCAGTTTCACTGAAATTATTTTCTTTCTGCTATGTGTAATTGATTAACATAATGAGACTAGAAAATATTTTTTCCTGTGTCATGCTTTTTTATGTAGTAGTTTCAGTGTGTATAGACAAGTATACATGAATCAGATGGTTTTACCATTTGGAATTGAAGCAGTTTATGTACTATTTGTAATGGAATATGTAATAGTAACAAAGTGAAAACTGTAATAGGATCTTGCCCGTGCATATTAGTTCCATTTATTCTTCACTAACAGCACTCTGACATGTCTGGTATTTAAATGGTTAGAAAGGTATATTTCAACAAGGCATTTAACAATCTCTATGTGTATTCTGCAAAATTTTCATGAATTAGAACTCAATTTGTAGTTTATGGCCTAGCAAGAAACTGTTTTGCTTATATAATTGAAATCTATGTCACCAGAAAACTGTTGTTATAATTACTTCAATCTATATATATATTTAATCTTCATCCTTCTTTTATTTTGTTTTTACAATATTGGTTCCATAATACACTCTTAAATTAGAACCATGAATTATTTTCAAGAAAGGCTTATAAAATATGTATGTAGTAGATAAACTAGATTTTTTTTTCTTTTTTCAAGTATGTATTCATAATCAAACAAAGTTCCTCCTCATTCAAAATTTACAGTTACTGAGCAACCAGTTAACTTTAACCAAAGGAGGGAATAGATAGAACTGTCTGAATGTGTGTGATGTCATTGCAATTGAGCAGGATACACGGACTCATAAAAAGAGAAAGATAAAAAAGCACTAATGGAGACAATAAAATTTAAAAGAAAATCCAGAACAAGGATATTTTATATTTTGAATTGTTGTCACACTCTCCATATAGAATAGAATAGTTTGGAAGTGACTTTCAAAGACCAACATAGTATGGCTATGTATGTATGGCATTTCTCTTTCTTATGCATTTTTCAGATGTTTTAAATCCAAATCTGAGTACATCCACAATGTAAATAAAACACCTGATTGGAGAAGGATGTGACCAAAATAATATGAAATTTTTGAAATTCCACCTGAATGACACCGGAACTTATGATAACAATCATAGACTTTATCTTCCAGAGAACATCATATCAGTGAAAACTGAGAGATATGTAGGAAAAATTAAATTAAAAGGAGATAAATGTATCCCATTTTAGCTTTTCTGTGTATCACAGGAAATCCAATGGCACAGTGTCTCTATCTGAAAAATACAGAATATGAACTATTAACCATGAACTATTAACTGTCCGTTCTAGTTACATTTCAGAAGAACAAAATACAAATCCAACAGCAGTACTAATGTAAGTTCAGTATAAATCAGAATAACTTCTACAAACAGGGCATTCAATATAGATTGTTTTTGTATGAAGAAATATCATTTGCAGAAACAAAAGTTACCTGTTCTTCAAGTGAACAAGGTCATACCTTATCACAATGCATTTATGAAAAATTACTTTAGGCTCAATAATCTTTTTTGAGACTGTTAAAGTCAGACTCAAGTTTTGTCAAAAACTTCAAATGTATGTACTTGGCATAGTGTCACAATTTAGTAAACGTAAATGCAAAACCACAACCACAAAGAAAATAAGAAATATCGGTAACTTAGCATCTTCACAAAGGTGTTATTGTATCCAGTGTTGTCTCCATTTAGTATCAGATGATTTCAAATTGATTTAATTTTTATCTGCTATTTACATCCCATAGCAAATTAATAAGGAGTCTTCTTTTTTCAAGGCTGAACAGACCCATGTCTGTAAGCCTTTCCTCATAAGAGAGGTCTTCCAGGCAGTTTATCATCTTTGTAGCCCTCCGCTGGACTCTTTCCATGAGATCCCTGTCTTTTTTGTACTTGGGAGCCCAGAACTGGACACAATACTCCAGGAGAGGCCTCACCAGGGCAGAGTAGAGGAGGAGGATCACCTCCCTCAACCTGCTGGCCATGCTCTTTCTAACACACCCCAGGATGTCATTGGCCTTCTTGGCCACCAGGGCACACTGCCAGCTCATGGCCAAACTGTTGTCCTCTAGGACTCCCAAGTTCCTCTCCTCAGAGCTCCTCTCCAGCAGATCATTCCCCAACCTGTACTGGTGCATACAGTTATACCTCCCTGGGTGCAAGACTCTACACTTGCTCTTGCTGAACCTCATCCAGTTTCTCTCTGCCCAATTCTCCAACCTGTCTAGGTCTCATTGAACGACAGCACAGCTCTCTGGCATATCAACCATTCCTCCTAGGTTTGTATCATCAGCGAACTTCCTGAGAATGGACTCTATCCCCTCATCAAGGTCATTGATGAAGATATTGAACAAGATTGGACCCAACAAGGACCCCTGAAGGACATTGCTAAGTACAGGCCTCCAACAGGTCTCTGTGCCACCAATCACAACCCTCTGAGCTGTGCCAGTCAGAAAGTTCTCACCCACCTCACCGTCTACTCATCTGTTCCACAGTTCCTCAACTGTTTTAAGGATGCTGTGGGAGACATTGTCAAATGCCAAAATGAAATCAAGGTATTTTACATCCACTGCTCTCCCATCCACAGAGTCAGTATGACTTTGGTGATGACACTGTAGAAGGCTAACAGGTTAGTCGAGAATGACCTCACCCTGGTGAACCCATGCTGACTATTCCCGATAACCTTCTTTTACAATTGTCTGGAGAGGGGATCCAGAACAAGCTGTTCCATCACCTTTCTGGGGACAGAGGTGAGGCTGACTGGATTCTTACATCTATAACATTTAAAAATAATTATAGCTACAGTGAAATTCAGGAATGTTAAGGTCTCAAAAGAGGAATAGTCTATCTGAACTTAAAATACAGAAATAAGCATGTTAGTTCTCCTTCACTGTAACTTAACAATAATAATCTTAATTTTTAAGGAATTTTTAACAGAGGTAATTCACTGCTGAATTCTAGACATAACTTCTAGCTATTGTCAGAAGAAAAAAAGAGAAAGAAAGAAAGAAAATGAGTATAAGTAGGAACAAATAGTGTATCTGTAGTTGCCTCCACAACTAAAGTTTGTCCCTGCCCTAATTAGGCTAGAAACTTGATTTCTGAACAATTGACTTAGTGTAATTCATGTGGAGAGTAGTTGAAATTCTGTGGTTATTGCTGACAGGAGGGGATACAAAACAGCTCTACTGAAGTGAACTGTGAAATCATATTTCCTTCATCTGTTTCATATTAAGGAAATTAATTTAGATATTTTGATTGCATTTTAAACATTTCAATAACTAACAGTTATGTGATTTTGCTGGTGCTAGAGACCCTAAGGATATGGCGTTCTTGTTGATTTACGGTCCTGGTTTCATAAATACATATATTCATATTTCTATATGTCAGCTGTTAACCATCTTATTCATTAAACTCTGTTTGTAATATCTGATAATAAACAGCTTGATAGTAAAAATTTCTGAGATGGGAAAAATGATGAGAGAAAATAAAATGTTTATAAAACGTTTTAAGTCAGGTAAAATGATGTTATTGACCGACTGAGTAAATTTCAACTCTGGCATTTACTTACTAGAAAATTAATGCATGACATAAAAGTCAAAAGCTTTGAGCAGACAGAATATGCTTAAAGTAAACAAAACAAAACAGAACAAACAATATAGTTTACTATATTTTTCTGGTGAAACTGTTAGTACTAAGATGTACCAAATGAAATCCAAGGGGAAATGGCTACAAACTGAGGCATAGGAAGTTCTGCACAAATGTGTATTGAAACTTCTTCACAGTGAGGGTGACAGAGCACTGGCATAGGTTGCACAGAGAGGTTGTGGGGTCTCATTCTCTGGAGATGTTCAAGACCCTCCTGGATGCCTACCTGTGCAACCTGGGCTAGGGAGCTGCTTTGCAAGGGGGGTTAGACTAGATGATCTCTAGAGGTCCTTTCCATCCCCTACAATTCTGTGATTCTTTGAAGAGACATTTTTTTTTTACTTTTGGCAATGCAGATCTATTTTTCATGGGATCTACCTAGAATCTACCTTAAAGAGTATACCATGGAAAGGCATCTTTAAAGTTATTTTGTGAAATACTGTCAGTTTGTTGCTTTAAAGGTTACTGATAATATATTCATTTCCATTACAGATGATGCATGATGCTCATCTGTATTTTGACGTTTCAGATTTTTGTGACATAGTTCCAGAATGATGTTTGCTGTAGATCTATAAATAACTGAAGCCATATTCTGAAAAAAAAGCTGAGAAAATGTCTAACTCTTCACTGTAATTTTTTAAGATGATTTTTTTTCCTCTTCTGAGGGAACAAGTTGATATTGTAGAAATATGATCAATTTAGTATATTTCTTTTGTAATATTTCTACTGAATCCAGTAGACTACAAAAACAGTTGCTCCAAACTTGGGCTCAGGAGGTACAAATATCTCTGAAAGAATTAAAATAAAACTGGATATGCATCTGATTAAACAAAACTCATTTCTTCTGACAGATCAATATTTCCTCTGGGTTAGTTTTCCTTTCTTGTTTGTTGTTGTTGTTGTTGTTTTGTGGTGGTGAAAGTGTTCAGCTAACCTGTTACGTATGTACTTCTGCCACCACCTCATTATAAGAATGTCCTTGGTGCTATTGCAGTGAGTGGCTCTGTGTAGGTATGAAAATAATTAATTACAAACATCTGATAAGATGAAGAGAGATATATAATTAAGCATCTGAGATAACAACAACAACAACAACAAAAAAGGTATCTTCCCTGTCCTAGGAAGGTTGAATCAGAAGTTAATAATAGCTAAACAATATCAGAGATGAACTGACATAGTCTGGTTAGACATGACAAACTATTCAGATATTTTTGCTTCCAAAACAGGGGATTGGATACAATAGTGGAATATACATAGCTATTCCCAAGTGAGTCTTCCTGGGAATAGTTTGGGAAGGAAAAAAACTTGAACCAAAACAATTTCAAGCAGAAAAATAACCAGTTAAATGCAAAGATGTTCATCTTTCTCAATATGTCAAATCTTTCTGACTCAATTTATTAATATATATCTGCACGGAGGAACTCACCCTTATCCAGTAGTGATGGTGACTTGATTCCAAATAATTCTGTTATATCTATATACATTGCTCAAATTTTGTTTTGACAAGTTAATGATTTGCAGCTGTACATTATACCATTCTAAAGTATTTTACCTTTTGTGGTGCCTTGCTTTCATGCAAACAGTATGTACAAATTTCTCTCCTCTATAGACGTGCTTTACAGCAGACTATCAAAGTTAAACATCACAGCAAATAGAAGCCATTCTCTGGAGAGCCAATTGATGGCTATTTTTATGAACTCTTCTTGTCCTGGGAAATATGATTACAATGCAGCACATTTCCGCTCCTACCTCCTGTAGAGAATACCCAGAATTTTGAAACTATTACTTTTATCCCATAGATATCTTTTGAAATCCACCCACTTCTTCTGGGATGAGGAACGTAGCATCTTTACGACTTTCATTCACTTCAGAATATAGCTACAAAATATGTCTGACTTAAGAAGACAGAAAAGGAGCAATTGAATATGTTCAGCAACAGAAACTTTGTTGAAAGAAGTGTGCTTGAAAATGAAGTCCAATTATAATATAGGGGTACAATTCTCATATCAAATATGTGCATATATTTATATACATAGATTTTGCTGAAGACCCAGAATGTGAATTTCTTACTACTATATCAATCATTAAGCGACGTGAACATTGGGCTAGCAGATGCTAAGTTTCATTAGCACAGAGAGGAATAGAGCACTTCTTCCAGATGTGATTTATATGTTCGATAAGGAACGAAAGTTTGAATTGCACTTGAACTAAAAAAAGTTTAGTTTTGAGTTATGAGGACAAAATTCTGCCATTTATCATGCTATTTAGATCCTGACACACTAACACTTTACTCAAGTGCTTAAGCTTATTGACACACGTAACAGATATCTGATATCCAAGCCAAAAAAAAAAATCAAAAAATCAACACACTACTTGTCCTATAGAACCTATAAAGTTCAATACACTGAAAACTATCACAGATTTCATTCAATTTCTCTCTTACTGTGTACTTTTAAATTCATCTGTAATTAAGATGTCTGATTGCTTTCTCTCTCTCAAATACATATGGCATTATAAAATTTAAATCTAGAAACAGAAGTTCAGGTGTTAAAATAAAATTCAAATTTTATATCCTTGATGTAAAGAAAATGTATCACTGAAGAATTAGTAGCCCTTCTTTTTTTTGTTTGCTTGTTTTTTTTCTTTAAATTTTGATAAGCTGATGGAAAGAAATATGCTGGTAAGAATTCAGTATCAGCACAGAAATCGTAGGATGAAGGTGCAGAATTCTTTCTGTAAAGTAATGATATTTGGGAGCCTGATATGAGTGTCCAGACACCTTAACTCTATCACTGAAACAACTTGCATCAGTAGACTTAACACCATATTTTTTTCTGTTTCTGGATGAATACATACCTTGCAGATGTCCAAAGCAGTCCTGTCAAGAACATGGCAGTGATCACCTTAAACTAAAACCAGTTTGAAGGTCACAAAATTAGTAGAATTGAATAGGTAACTTGTGTATATGGTTTATGTGTATGTTTTAGAGGTTTCTTCTCCCTTAGTTGCAAGAGGGGATTAATTTGTAAGGCCAACATTTCTTCTTTCTCTTTGACTAGTGAACTTCAAGGATTAAGGCACTTATAAACTCTTTGTTTGGAGACAGTGTATGTTCTGGAAATATCACTGTACTATTACAAGAAAAGGGATCCAAATAAGATATGGTGGCTAAGCCTGTAAACTGATCTTTTGATGCATAGCAAATACACAGAATAAAAACAGGTGGTGTTCTTATAAATAAAGCATGATAATGAGCTCATTACAAAGCTCTTCAGTTTTGATGTTAGCACTCTAAATTTACTGATCAATAAGGAAAGCTTTGTAAGAGTTCAGATATGATCTGAATAACAGAGCAGATGTTTCTGAAACATTTTAGGTTTTCCAACAGTCAGTTTAAATTGTCTTACTGATCTTTACACTTTGAAAAGTTAAACATCTGGCCCAGTGATTATCAGTTTAGTGAAAATGTTGTTTCCTTTGACACTGATTTTAGGATGGGGCAAAATACCTTCTTAGTACATTTAGTTATTTCCTATGGTCACAGAAAAATCCTAGATGCCTGTTTTTTCAGAAGTGGGTTGAAATGAATTCCACTGTCTTTACAGATTGTTATCAGAGAAAATTGTGTGATTCTGTGAGTGTCTGCATTCCACTCTATAACAGGACATATTTACCTTTTTTAAGCTTGTCTATTTTAAAGAATTTTCTGTTACTTTAGAAAACAAACGTTGTTTATCAGATTTAATAGTGAGCCTAAATCCCATTGTGATCTATTAATGTAATACATAAAAAAGAAAATACAAACATTATAAATCACTATAGTGAACTGGGTTATAAAAGAAATTACTAGTTATTTTAATGACTAGTTACTTTAAATCCTTTTTTTTTTATCTGATTCTGTAGATTGGATTTTTTTTTCCTAGACCATTAGCAGGATGGGGATTCCTTCACAATCTCCTTTAATCTAGAGGTATAAATGTAGCTTTTGAAATTCTAGCTGCTTCTCATCTTTCTTCAGATAAATTAAGTGCACACATTCAAATTGAATATTGATATTGTAAGATACTATCAAAACACCTTTCAATGAAATTATGAATAAAAAACAAAGTGATACTGATGTGATCAGTGAAACAAAGTGTGAAATCTGGGTCTACATTCTTGGACCATATTTCAATGTAATCCTAAAGATACGTGTCATTAAATTTGTAAAAATATAATTCTGTATGTCATTGAGTTCATTGCTTGTAATGATGAGGAGCACTTCCTCAGTTTTTCCCTATCTTCAGTTTCAAGCTATCTTGAGTCAGAAAGGATGACAGAAGATTAAATATGATAAGAGTTGATTTGGGCTGTTTATTCCGTAACAGAAAAATATTACTCTTCTTAGCAATTCCTCTGAAAAGATATAAAATTATTGAATTTAAAATTGAAATTTAATTTAATGCTTCCATTGAGACCATATAATTGAAAGTCATAAATCGAGGTCATGATGATCTTTCTGAGAGAAATATTCCAGTTTTGTGACATCATTCATAATTGCTAGATGACTCTCAGGACTCCATTTCTCTTTCTCACAGCATATTAATCAGAAAGTTTGAAATAATACTAGTGAGTCAAATTTCATCTTGAATAAAACTTATCCATCTTCAGAAGATCTTCAAAGTTGGAATATATTGGTCAGTTTGCAAGGAATACACATTTAACTAAAAGTGCTTTCTTTGTTATAGCTCTAGAAAAAAAAAAAAACAACAACAAATGTTAATGTGAAATATAAAATGTAAAGCTGTAATGTAATGGCCCCAGTCAGAACAGTAAAAATTCTTACAGAATTCCAAGAATCTAAAATATCAGCTAAAAGTTATGTTAGCTTTACAAGTAACTCCACGTTTCTGTATCATTTTTGACAGCTAACTTTTTCATTGCTTTTACTTAAAGCTAGGCCATTCTCTACAGCATATATGTCCAACCCATTTGTTGTATGCCTTTGTTTCCCATTCTTTTATGTTTTGATAAAAAAGTATTTTAAAAAAGTCCTGTTACTGATGTACATTCTCTATATCATACATTCTATATGCTGCTCAAGACAATATCTCTTCACTCTACATGATTCAGACAAGACAAGAGGTTGGACACTTGCTTTAGATTAATCACTGGCTTTGAGAATAATATGAATAAATGATAATTTTCTACCTATTCATTAAAAAAGCAGAGTTTGTTATGCAACATAAGTAGTTTCTTTACATCTATTCATAGCTGATGTAAAATCACTGTTCTTTCATCTGAAGTCTATTCTGTAACATTAAATAGCTATCTTACAATTTCAACAAAAAATCTTTCCCATTTCCCAACATGATTTTTGTAAATAAGATCTTTTCCTTTTCAACTGTTTCATAGAAGACAGAAAATATTGTGAATACTTCAAATGTCTTCTACTTGGGACATTAGATATACAGGTATAAATCTAAACCATGCAACTCCCTGTTTGGATTATATATATATAAATAAACTGCATGTCCTTCCAGATTTCTTACATCTTGAATATAGCATACTGACGGTACTTATGAAAAAGTGACAATAAAAAAAGGTTTTTGTTTGCATTCTACTCCCCAGATAGACTTTGTAAACTTATTTGTATCAGTTTAGAATATTTTTAAGGAATTGCCATTGTTATTTTAAAATTATACTGCTGTGGGATATTCACTGTGTGCACTGTATGAAGTTAATCTGACTAAATACTATCAACATCAACATCTAAGCTATTCACCACTAAGTTTAAGAGAGGGACTCTTAGTAAGCACATTATTACTGGGTACCTGCATTAAGTTGTTTTTTTTTCTTCTGACTGATTAGAGAAGGAAAGTAAGATTTCTAGCTCAAATACAGAAGTACAGTGTAGATATCTTAAATTTAGATGAGATTAATTTAATCTTTGTAATCAAAAATCTGAAATGATGGACTTGCCTTTTTATGGATAAAACACAAGAGAAACCAGTCTTATTGATATGCACAGGCAGTAAAAAATGAAATAATTATGACAGACCTGAAGTAACAGAAAATATGATGTTTATATCACTGGTCTGGGATAGGAAGATACTATCCTGGCTTCAGCTTGACATTAAAAAATGGGTGGCCAAGCAGGGAGAGGGTAGTGATTGTCCCTCTCTAGTCAGCTCTTGTGAGGCCCCATCTGGAGTAGTGTGTCCAGGCGTGGGGCACCTCAGCACAAGAAGGACACAGAGCTTTTGGAACAGGTCCAGCGGAGAGACGCTAAAATGATCATAGGGCTGGAGCACCTCTCCTATGAGGAAAGGTTGAGGGAACTGGGCTTGTTTAGCTTGGAGAATAGAAGGCTCCGGGGAGATCTTATTGTGGCCTGCTGGTACTTGAAGGAACCATATAAACAGGAGAGGGAATTATATTTTACATGGGTTGATAGTGATAGGGCAAGGGGGAATGGTTTTAAACTAAGACAGGGGAGGTTTGGGTTAGATATTAGGAGGAAATATTTCACTCAGAGGGTGGTGACACTGGAACAGGTTGCCCAGAGAGGTTGTGGATACCCCATCCCTGGAGGCATTCAAGGCGAGGCTGGATGTGGCTCTGGGCAGAGTGGTCTGGTGGCTGGTGATCCTGACCATGGCAGGGGGTTTGAAACTAGATGATCTTTGCGTCTTTTATCAACCTAGGCCATTCTATGATTATATTATTTGATGATTTATACTTTTCTAACCAACCCTGAATGCTGAAAGGGAAAATAAGAGGTTAGCTGCATCCCCCAAACTCTGGGAGAAGGATTGGATCTTTATAGATTCAGTATGAAAAAATTCTAATATTTTTTAATCTCTGTTTTGAGCCTCATTCCCTGCAATACCTAGCATAAATTCACACTTATACAGAAAAGAGGTATTCACTGACCTGTTTATCTCCTAATATGTGTACCTGGGATATGACTCAGCCTTCTTCCACCTTCAGCTACAGCACCTGCTAATTTTGCTGCTGTCCATATTTCTTTTAAGGGCAAAACAAGGAAAAGAGTTCCAATCAGGTCAGTGTTACTGGAACCATAGCTAAAACTGATAAAAAAAAAGTGACACCAGACAAGCTGTCAGACATTTTCAAAGTTTGCTTGTAACTGAACACCAAATTATTTATTTTACTGAAATAAATATTATTTATTTCAGTAAAATAAATTATTAAAAGAATTATTAAAAGAATTATTTTTTTACTGAAAATCAAACCATTTATTTACAAATAAATTTTCCTATGTTCATAAAATCCAGTTTGGAGTAATATTTCATTTATTTTTGAGTAAGAATCAAAACTCTCTGTATATATAATCAGGAACACAGAACTTTCCTGATTATGTTCTGAACAACATTTTTTTTATTCTTTTAGTTTAAAGTAAGAACTGTGATGTAGTTTCAGTGGTCTTACCTCAATTTCAAGAAAAGATTTTTCAGCCTCTGTAGATACATTATCCCTTATTAATTCCTTATTTTTTTCATTATTTTCTATCCATAATCCCTCGAATTTAATTCAAACATTAAATCATTAAGTAAGAACTCATGGAAGCATTTTTATGCCTGGGTCTTACAATTATCTTTGTGCTTAAACAAAGCTATAGGTCATGAGCCCTTGTATTTGAGTATTCTTAGCTTTATGTTTTTATCATTAGTGCTAAATCATCATATATCATAGAAAACTGATTTCAGAATGACATGTATGAATGAAGAAGACATTTGGAATTTATATCAATTGCTCTGAATTTTCAGAAAATGTTCACATATAGAGTAAATTTGTGTTCACTATCAATATAAAGAACATTTCTTAGGCTTCATATTGCAGGGCTAAGAGCATAAGACTTACCATGACCATAGAGTTGTCAGTGAAGTGCAAAACAAGGCTTCCTTCTGATCTTGTCTGTTCATACAGAGAATGCTGTGTGATTGTTATTGAAGCATGCTGGTGGTTTCCTGATCTGTGTGCTAGAAATACTGTAGGTCAAATAGGTGCATATATTTATTCTTCTGAGGAGATTACGGTATACAAGAACCCTTGATACCTCAAGGGTATCTGTAGCAGCAGACATTAGCATTAATACTGACTTTACTGGTTAGGGATACATTCAGGAGTATCATTAAACTCCATGGCTGACTTCATGATCAGGTTTACACAACCTGTTATACAAGCTTTCTGTAAGAATCCTGCATGAATTGAGGGTATGTGGGACAGGGAACATCTCGTAATGAAAGTTTTTAGAAAATAATATTTGCTTTGCTTTGTAGCTATAGTTGTCGAGTAGAATATACTACTATATTCATATTATACCTCTTCAGTTGCTTCTTTTCCAGGTTCAAAAGTAGTATTCATTTGGATACTGTTTACCTATGATCACAGAAAGATCTGAGAAATTTATGGGAAAGAAACTCAGTAAAAATCATTAGACACATAATCTAAATGCATCAACTACTATTACAGTCCACAAGATTGAACTGGTTGGACAGAAATCGTTGGTTCTGAGAAGCTGCTCTTCACAGTATATGAGGTTTAATTTAGCCTACCTCTTTTCAAGTACTGTAGCCAGTTAGCAACAGAAGCCAATGGGGTGAGGTTCAACAAGACCAAGTGCCAGGTCCAGCACTTTGGCCACAACAGCCCCAGGCAGTGCTACAGGCTTGGGGCACAGTGGATGGAGGACTGTGTAGAGGAAATGGACCTCACTGCAAGAAAGACATCAAAGCTCCAGAGAAGGGTAACTAAATTGGTGAGGAGTCTGGAGTACAGGCCTTATGAGGACCAGCTGAGGGAGCTGGGATTGTTCAGTCTGGTGGAGGCTTGAGGAAGACCTTATTGTTTTCTGTAACTTCCTGAAGGGAGGTTGTAGTGAGCTGGAGGTCAGCCTCTTCTCTCATGTAACTAGTGACAGGACTAGAGGGAATGGATTCAAGTTGCTCCAGGGGAGATTCAGGATGGATGTTAGGAAATACTACCCTTCTGAAAGAGTAGCCAGGCACTGGAATAGGCTGCCCAGGGAGGTGGCGGAATTTCTTACCCTGGAGATTTTAAAGGAATGTTTAGACATTGTGTAGAGGGATATGGTTTAGAGAGAACAATTGGTGATAGGTAGATGGTTGGACTGAGTTATCTTGTAGATCTTTTCCAGTCTTTGTGATTCTGTGGTTCATTGAGTGCAGTCTTGCACTGGCATTAGTTCAGTGTTACCTGAAAGAAGATACCCAATTTGAAAGCTACAGCAGTGTCATGTGATGTTGTTCAAAGTGCAATAAATGAAAGTGATCAGAATATTCACCACAGAAATACTCAAACTGTAGCAGTAATATACACATATTCAAAGTATCAATGTTTGAAGCCTCCTATCAGTGAACAAATGAGCAAGATGTTGGGAGAGAATTAGAAATTATGCTGTTTGTACTGACCTGGCCTGTATTAGAAATAGTGTAGCCAGCAGGAGCAGGGAGGTGATCATCCCCCTGTACTCAGCTCTGGTACGGCCCCACCTCGAGTACTGTGTTCAGTTTTGGGCCCCTCACTACAAGAAGGACATTGAGGCCCTGGAGCGTGTTCAGAGAAGGGCAACAAAACTGGTGAGGGGTCTGGAGCACAAGTCTTATGAGGAGCGGCTGAGGGAGCTGGGATTGTTCAGTCTGGAGAAGAGGAGGCTCAGAGGAGACCTTATTGCACTCTACCACTTCCTGAAGGGGGGTTGTGGTGAGGAGGGGGTAGGCCTCTTCTCCCTGATAAATAATGACAGGACGAGAGGGAATGGCCACAAGTTGCGCCGGGGAAGATTTAGATTAGACCTGAGGAAGCATTTCTTTTCTGAAAGAGTGGTCAGGCACTGGAATGGCCTGCCTAGGGAGGTGGTTGAGGCACCATCCCTAGCGCTGTTCAAGAAGCGTTTAGATGAGGTGCTAAAGGACTTAATTTAGTAGTTGGGTAGAGATAGTGATAGGAGGATGGTTGGACTAGATGATCTTATAGGTCCTTTCCAACCTTATGAACTTATGAACTTATGAACTTATGGACCTTATTCTTCCTTATTATTCCATGTTATGACCAGTTCTGGAAATAGAATATAAGATTTGAAGGAGCTATTCTTATATTTTTAAATAATTATTTCAATTGCAAAGAAGTTGAGCAGGCATGCAAACTTCTGAAACAGATAGATGAGAAGATGTTTATATTTTATTTTTATACTTCGCATCCCAGATATTCTCCCTCAAAGTCTCAAAAGCAAATTTAAACAAAGGGAACATGAGTATTTATTATTCTAGAATTGTCTGCAGTAAAGATACATCATGGATATGGACTTGAATGAGTTCAATTTCACATACATGCAGCAGGGCAAGCAAGCAACTCAGAGAACAGTTTTTGCTATGTGCCATGAGTGTGATATGGAGTGATGAAATCTGCAATAATGATGAGGGGTAGAGCTAATCCAATGATGTACCTGAGAAATAAAGAGTGAATTTCTTCAGGTTAATGAATGTTTCTGTTTTGTTTTGTTTCCTTTACTAAAATATACACTTTAACATAATGACAGGTGTAATGCAATCTGTAAAAAACAATAATTATCAAGAGTAAGGAAAAGCTATTCATGCAGATAGTGTTTCTAGTTACCTAAAGAGTAAACAACAGTCTGGACAAATGCTCTCTCTGTATAAAAGTGAGAGAGCACAACAATCTACATTTTCCAATTCTGTGGCTAAACTGAAATATAATGGTGTTGGGTTTTTTTTATTTCTTTGGTTGTTTTTTAAAGAATCTCAACCCAGTATCAAATGTAAGTTTGAACATTTTCTTGATCTTGAACTTGGAATGTGTTCTGAAAGACAGGAGAAGCATTCAGCTCAGCCAACCTCTTAGTACTTTTTAGAAAGCAAACAGTCTCATTTTAAGAGGCCATCATTGAAATAGCTTTGAAAAATAAATATCACTGGAAAGAAAACACATCTCACAGAAGGAGAAGCTGTTAGAATGCTGAAGCACAGAATGCTGAAGCACAGAAAATAACTTGATTTTGAACCAAAGATTTGACTATTGTTTGACAGAATTAAACAATTAGGTGTTCTTCTGTTAGTCTTGTGGTTTATATTAAATATTAATTAATTATTAATAATTTAATATTTAATATATGCCACTTAATGGACCTTCTGATTATACTTGTATGGAATGCATGAAATTGTTTCACGTGTATTTATGTGGACTATGGCCACTGACTAGCACTTACCAGTATTAGTTGCCTTGCTGTTACTAATTCTGCCCTTAAACTTCATGTTGCAAAGAACTGAGCAACTACAAAGACTATTTTTTTTCTTTCTTTCCTCACAAAAATAAAAATATTTTGTTTCAATAGTTTTCTTTCCAGGAGTAAATTTTGCTTGTGTATCCTTTTCTGTCTTCATTGATGAGATTGCAGAAGTAGTTCCAGAAGGCAGTTCTGACCAAATATTCTTGTTTTTTTTTCTTTGTTAATTATTCTTCCTCACCTCTGGGCCAAGAAAAGGCTCGTTAATAATTTGAATTTATCATATAATTTTAATCAGATTCTCTTGTGTCTTCAAGGCTGTCCTGTTGACTGTTTTTCTAACTTAGATCACAATCAGAAACATTCAGAGTTGAACCATTCAGATACAAATCTCTAAGATTATTCTGGAGAAATATCTCTGCAAAATAGTGGGAGCCTTTGGATTTTACCAAATGCTTTACCCTGATTTAATTTTCTCTCACTATATCTCAATGTCAAGTAACAGTGTTATGTATAGCTGCAGGTTATATGTTCTAAGAAAATTGAGATATGATAGCACAAAAGATTATATAGTATATTACACCTATGAAAAAAATACTGAGAGAAGCCAGTCCTTTTGTCTGACATACCTCTCATGGAGTGTAGTTGTAGTTGTACTGTAAAAGCTATATTAAAGCTTATATTTTAGACAGATACAGATTTCATTGAATGGACTACTGGCATTCACCTATTTGACATTTGACAGAGAACACATGCATTTCTGTAGTGCCACCTAGATGCTAAACAGGATGGATTTGAGCATCTCAGCTCCCAACTGTGGACAAGTGAACAAATCTGTATGTGCATTTCCAATGTTAAATGAAAGAAATAACTCTGGATTCCTTAAAAAATATAGTCTGAATATTCTACTTTTTCAGATGATTTTCAGAAAGCTTCATGTGAGAAAGCAAAGTAACGCAACCAACACAAAAATGAAAAAAGAAATCAAAACCAAAATCTGTAGTAGATTTAAAAGATCATCTCTTTGGACATTTGAAGTGCATGATTCAAAGACCAAATATGTCATAGTGTATCTACTTGGCTACAGAGAATGGCTGTGGGAGAAAAATTGTTTTTGATAGGAATTTAGCAACGTCAAGTGATTCTTGAAACCTCATTTTTTAAAATTATTTTAGCTACAATCAAGTTCTGTTTGTTTTTGTTTTGTTTTTAGGGTATAGAGGTAAATCAGTCATACTTGTATACACCCAGTTTGTGAATGTACACTTCTAATTGATTTTACACAGCCTCTGTGATTCAAAAGTCTCTGATGGTAGGATATTCATTAAATTGTTGCTTGACATTTCTTCTCTAGAAAAATATAAAGAGGGGCAAGAAAAATTATAACTTTTGTTACTGGATAGTAATGAAAATACCCCAAATAGCTTTTTAAAATAACTGATTCAGTATGTTGATGGTTTAAAGGAAAAATATGTAGAAAACAATTAAATAGAATATACTGAATGCTAAAAGGATTCTCTTTCTACTTATGGATTATTTTGGACACCAAGAATTCTATTAACTAGCCATTTCCATTAAATAGTATCTTTTCATCAGTATTTCTAATTGTTTAGACATCATCCTATTTTGGAAATAGAGGTTCAGGAACAAGCTTAAACGGTAATCCTGGAAGAACATATCCTGAGTCTCACTTAGGATTTATGTTTGCCTATTATATAGTAAGAATTCTTCCTGGAAGAATACTTTGGATCTCTAAATTACTGCCACTTTTTCACTTATGTTGGCTTGTTCTGAGCTAAAGTATCTCTACCGTTGCAGTTTGGTACTTTCCATAAAATAACACTTATTGGGCATGAAATAAAGTGTCATCCAAATATATTTATTCTTTTGTGGATCTACATACATTGCAGATGATCTATCTATGAATGACTACTTAAATACACCAATTATGTTCTCTTTTTCTTTATTTTTCCTACATGAACTGTATTTTCAGTATTTTTCAAAGGTAGAATTATGCTATTTAAATCACCAGATTTAATTAGAATACTACGATTCTATAACCATTAAGAATAAACACAGCTAGGACACACTGATATTTTTGCTTCAGCTTATGCTAAAGCAACAAACCTAAAAGAGTAATTGACCCATCAAAAAAATATATATACATATCACAAAAAGGGACTAGAATGTTTCAGCATGCTCAAATAGTCTGGAAGGCCCCCCATGGTTCTCTTTTCTTCTTTGCAACTTGTCGTGGTCCTCCTCTGAAGTAATATCAGAGTTAGTTAAATAGACCAAAGGATGAAATATTCAGTAAAGAACACTCTTAGTTATACATTCCTTTAATCCTGAGGCTGCAGAATTTCATTTATGTTCCATACTTTTAATACTATACTAATCAAAGATATGTCTCACCTGTCATAAACTTTCCTTTGGTACTCTTCTCCTGGGGTTCAATATCTAGAATATGACCTGTTGACAACATTTCTTTATCAGAAGTGAAGTTGTTCATGACATTTTGCAAGGAAAAGTATATGAACATAAAATTAGCTACCATTTTCTGTTTCTTACTGGAGTGTTAAGACTTCAGCAAGTACAAAAGATAACCAGGGTATATTTTATTTAAAACAATGCACAGCACATTTCTGGGGTGGAAATTGACTGTATGAACATAATGGCAGCAATAGCTGATTATATATTAAATTACATGACTGAATTTTGTTGTACCAGTAAACTCTTATTTAACCTTTGCCTCATGTTATATGCGCAATCAAAGGAACTGGACAGCCACCTTTATACATCTGTGCTCTGTTTCTAAAAGCAGAAATTACCACTCTTTTGTCATAAATCCAACTGTAGTGTGTCTCAGATACACCGAACATTTAATTTTATTTCTTCCCTCACCTACACTAGGAGATAATAGAAAAGTATAGCTTATTTTCACAGTTTTCCTCTGGCTCTGAAATGTCTTCATATGCATTCCAGAGAGTTGCTATGTTGCTTCCAGACATTATCATCTGAGACACTGTGCCAGGGCACTAGAAAAACTGACTCAATAATTAATCTGTTATTCATAATAAGTAGTTTTCTCTTTGTCCCTTTGTCAGTATTTCCTAGAAGCTAAAGCTACATGGTTTCTCAAAGCTTAGGGTCAGATTATGAGTTATCTAGGCAATCATACACACAGTTAAATATTCTCAAATAAAGTTATACATACACTCAAAATCTCAAAGAGAAATATAGTAGCAAAAGTTCAATTACCAGTCTTGTAAGAAAGTTGATTTTGAAAATGAAGAGAGGCAGTCCCACGTAAAATTAATATCATTTTTTTTAAGTGAAGTGTGCATGTTATCAGAATAAAATGTTTTAAATAATTTTAATTGACCAGTGAATACTAGTAGAATCTACATTGATTTTCTGACCATTTAGGCTATACTAAATGAACAAAATCAACACCTTGTTAGATTTCATTTAAAAAGAAGGTAAATTCTAGAAAGCTAAATGAAAATATCTCTAAAAGTTGTGTTTTTCTTATAATGAAAAGTAGGATACAAAGGACTACTATTAGTTAACATCACGACTGCCTAACAACTGAAATAAAAGATTTATCATGATAGCAACACATGCATATTATAAAAATTCCATAACAAAATTTTTATTTATACATCTTCAGTTTTATAAACTTCACAAACTAAGAAATCTCAAATCCATGGTTACCTCTAAAAATAATTCCTCAAATGTTACTCCGTATGCAAAGAATTGAAAGTCTTGTGAAAGTATTCAGATGTATCCTTGCATACTCAAGAGGACAGTAGACACCAGTGTTAGATCTACAGAAATTCTTGTCACTAAAACATCTTTCACATATATACATCCAGGACTCACTTCACAGAATCACAGAATCACAGAATTGTAGGGCTTGGAAAGGACCTCTAGAGATCATCCAGTCCAACCACCCTGCCAGAGCAGGCTTACTAGACCAGGTTGCACAGGTAGGTGTCCAGGTGGGTCTTGAATGTCTCCACAGAAGGAGACTCCACCACCTCTCTGTGCAGCTGTGCCAGTGCACCGTCACCCTCACCGTGAAGAAGTTCCTACACACATTTCTGTAGAACTTCCTATACACCATTTTGTGGCCATTTCTCCTTGTCCTATCACCACACAATGATGAGAAGAGTCCAGCCTCGTCCCTTTGCCTTCCACTCCTTAGATATTTATAGACGTGGATCAGATCCCCTCTGATTTCTCTTTTTTCAAGTCTGAGCAGACCTAGGTCTCTCAACCTTTCCTCATAAGGGAGGTGTTCCGTGCCCTTTATCATCTTTGTAAGTTCATAAGTTCATAAGGTTGGAAAGGACCTACAAGATCATCTAGTCCAACCATCCTCCTATCACTATCCCTACCCAACTACTAAATCAAATCCCTTAACACCTCATCTAAACGCTTCTTGAACAGCGCTAGGGATGGTGCCTCAACCACCTCCCTAGGCAGGCCATTCCAGTGCCTGACCACTCTTTCAGAAAAGAAATGCTTCCTCAGGTCTAATCTAAATCTTCCCCGGCGCAACTTGTGGCCATTCCCTCTCGTCCTGTCGTTATTTATCAGGGAGAAGAGGCCCACCCCCTCCTCACCACAACCCCCCTTCAGGAAGTGGTAGAGTGCAATAAGGTCTCCTCTGAGCCTCCTCTTCTCCAGACTAAACAATCCCAGCTCCCTCAGCCGCTCCTCATAAGACTTGTGCTCCAGACCCCTCACCAGTTTTGTTGCCCTTCTCTGAACATGCTTCAGGGCCTCAATGTCCTTCTTGTAGTGAGGGGCCCAAAACTGAACACAGTACTCGGGGTGCGGCCGTACCAGAGCTGAGTACAGGGGGATGATCACCTCCCTGCTCCTGCTGGCAAGGTAGCCCTCTGCTGGACTTGTTCAAGGAGATCTTGGTCTTTTTTGTACTGAGGAGCCCGGAACAGGACGCAGTATTCCAGGCGAGGCCTCACCAGGACAGATTAGAGGGGGAGGATCACCTCCCTCGACCTGCTGGCCACACTCTTTTTAATGCACCCCAGGATGCCATTGGCCTTCTTGGCCACCAGGGCACACTGCTGGCTCATGGCCAACCTGTCATCCACCAGGACACCCAGATCCCTCCCCTCAGAGCTCCTCTCCAGCAGCTCATCCCCCAACCTGTACCAGTGCATGCAGTTATTCCTCCGTGGGTGCAAGACACTACACTTGTTGTTGTTAAACCTCATTCGGTTTTATTTTGTTCAGCTCTCCAACCTGTCCAGGTCTCATTGAATTGCAACATATTCTGGCATATCAGTCATTCCTCCCAGCTATATATCATCAGAAAACTTGCTGAGGGTGGACTCTATCAGGACTCTATCAGGACTAGACCCAGCACCGATCCCTGAAGAATACTGCTAAGTACAGGCCTCCAACTCAACACTTGTTCCCAAGTTTTACATTCAGTCAGCATAGTCAGTCTTCTGCATTCAGATCTCTGTTGGAAGCTGAGAGTAGCCATTTCTTATCAGAAACTACAGAACTTCTTGAACATAAATTATTCTACCTCCATAAAAATATATTAAAGAGCACTCAGATAACATGATCCTTGGATACTGAAAAGAACTACGGATTTGAAATTATGGTCACCATTGAAAGATTTCTTCATAGCTAGTGAAGACTTTTATATTCATTTTTCAAAGACTGTAAGTAAACCTGTTATTCTCAATTAAAAACTAGAACTAATCCATTAAGTCAAATTAAATTTTGAAAAATGGGGCCTTATGCACTGAGTTTATGCTGAAACTATTAGATCTGTGTGTAGGAACTCTAAAACACAACATCAGGAGAGGGAATCCAAATAATACCCTGCTGAGCTATACCCCAAAATCAGCAAAGGCCCATCTGTACAAATCAGAACAGCTTAGCAATGGCAAGCAGAAACCCAAATAAAGGACTTTGGAGCAACAAACCTCTCTGTCCAGTCTTGTGGGGATTACAAAAGTCTTATGGATTGTTCTGAGAAGGAACAAAAATTGAAAAAAGAGAGGGATTTAAGTGGTGTGGTGGGGAGGGGGTGGGAACAAAAACCTGGAAAAAGGAGAGGTAAGGGAACAGGAAAGGCCAGCAGCATTCAAATACCTTGCTAGTCTGTGTGTTTCTCCAACACTGCCTTGCACATGATCAGCGGTCTGTCCTGTCTTCTTATTTAAATCCTTTCCTAACACCTTCCCAGATGAGGGAATCACTATGCTGTGTGTGAATGGGAGTGTGAGTGCAGCAGCTGGACTCAGCATGTGTCAGAAGACCCATGCATACATGTTGCCAGGGAAGTGAATAGGCTCTAGCAAGATTTAAGCACAGCCTACGAGGAGAGGACTTGACCTGGAAGCCATGAGGGTACAATATATTTTCTTCTAACTCTAACAGAAATTATACTCTACAACATGTAAGAATTTTCTGTACTAGCAGCTATTTACCAGCCAAGCATTTAAATCCAAGGAAAACCTGGAATTTGTTCTATGGAAAGGAAAATGTTCTATGGAACTAAATTACAGAAAAACAACACATAAAGAAAAGCATCTGGAATTAAAGACTTTTGATGTTCTTTCACTCAACCCTGACTCCCATGTTCTTATTTTCTACGTATAATTTTATTCATGCATTTACATTTGTCAGAAATGACTGATGACACAGTATGTCAGCTCTCCATGATCCCCTTTGCTCCATGATCCCTTGTTATCTCCTGTAATTTACACGAAATTGTTTCATGAAGAGATGCAAAGATGCTAGGATAGAAATACTCCATATATATTTGTGGAAAAATAGCTTTCCATAGCCAAGTAACTAAGGAGATTCCAGCAAGAAGGAAGACAAACAACAATCACAGATTTAGAGAAAGATACACTGTATTTTTCAAAATTTCAAGGTATATTTCTGTATTAAAATATATAAACAGAGTTTCAGTGTTAAGGAGAAGGTTTGTTTTGATTGTTTACTGGTTAGTTTTTTGGTTTTTTTCCCCATTGTCTAGCATTGTCTAAATCACCTAAAAGCTTAACTGTTGTTTTTTTTTTTAATGAGTATTAGAAGTCATATTTTGGTGAATAACAACCTCAGAAAGAAAGCCTGGGCATTAGAATCTGATTTTCCTTTCCACTTAGTTTTTTTTTTCTTGGCCATACTCTGGGTGATTGCAACCCACTGTCTCCAAGGTGGAGCTTTGCACAATTGGACATCTCAGGGCATGCAATGTATATTCATATATGTTACAATGTTAGAACAGCATTTGAAGGCAGAACAATATAGCTGGGCCTTCATTTTCTGTTTTTTCAAACACTTTGAACTGAAAATTCACAAAAATAATTACATATTGTGTTCATGAGAGCAGCCAAAAGATCCTTGAGAGATGCAGGGTGAAGAGCTATTTCATGTGGGCACAGGAAGTCTGCTCTAGATTATGTATACTTTCAGCAGTGTGGGTGAAAGCCAATTCATGCCTCTTAACCTCTCTACCTGTGTATGGTTCCCCATCCCTTGGTCAGATAGTGAATAGATACATAGATACTAGTAATCACTGTCAGGGCAGAGATCCTTAGTACACTATGCTCAAACGTTGCTCACAGGAAATGGAATCCTATATAGGAGCAGAAGGTAAACCAACGCTAATCTTCCTGTTGAATTTTCTTTTACCTTTCCTTCCCCTTCATAAAAAAGTGAGATTTGTCTCTTTGGGGAGGCTTCTATTGAACTCTAGTAACTGAAGGAATGCATTAAAAAGGGAAACTGAAGGATCTGCTGTCATTTATATGGAACTGAGGACATATTCATCTAAATTAATTCGGAATTGTATTATAATTTCAACTACAATTATAACAACAGTTTTGAGCTAAACAAGGAGCCAGAAATGGGGTACTGAGGATTGTTTCTGTTATAATATGGTGATGAAGCCAATACCTTTTGATTTACTCACCAATGATATTTCTGAGCATGAGAAAAACAGTACATAATAAATTCAGTGCACTGACTGCAGAACTAGGAGTACTAAAATATGCAAATCTACTGGAGGTAGAGAACTAGCCTCCTTTCCTTCAACAAAAAATAGAACTTACCTGAGCGAAGAGACAAGATTGGCATGGAGAAAAAAAAAAGTATGACCAGTATTTATAGGTAAACAAACCAGAATAAATGTATGATTTTTTTTTTTGTTGTTGTTGTTTTGTTTTGTTTTGTTTGCTTATTTCTTCAGACTTTGGCTATGTCAGACATGGCATACCTCATTTGTTTCAGTCTTCAAATTGATCCAACTTCTCCTGAGGCAGGAAGGTATAGGATTTTTTTTTTATACCTCATCTTACCAGTTTATCCGGAACCTCTGATTTGGCCTAGAGATGATAAGAGCTATACAAACACAGACCTATCTACTGTTTCACAGTACTTTCAGGAAGTCTTTCTGGAACAATACTACAGCCTGTTTCTTATACACAGGACAGAATCTCAAAGGTATTGTTTAGCCAGGATAATCTCTGAGAGATTTAGCAGACTGGAACATATGCATTGAAGTGTATTTAGAATTTTGAAAAATGACACTCAATTCCAACTAAAAGTCTACAAAATAAAGCCTAATATACTACCATTCTGGAGAATAATGACTCTATATCAGTTAGAGCTGAGAATATAATTTATCAACATTAGCCTTGATGGGGCATCCAGTGTGGTGTGATTGATTTAAATGTGTAGATTTTTAACATTTTGAACAGGTGGCTAACTTATAACAACAGTTTAAACTTTTATAGCATCTTATCATGCTGAGTCAGTTCATGGTGTTTTACAATATTAAAATTAAAATATAATCTATCCTGCAGAGTTAATAATTAGAGAATGTCAGTTAAAAGTCAATGAAAACAAATCAATCTTAAATGTAGGCTTAATAAAGAAGAAATTAGGGATCTCCTGATATCAAGAATCAATGAGTTCCACCAAGGAGATGCATGGTGGTGAAAAGAGCAAGCACCCTAAGTGACATTTTAGTAGGGGTTAAAATTTCTAAAAGATAGGGTTTGATCTTGGTTGCTAGGTCATTTTATGACTTTATTCAGTTTTTGATTTATAAAACAGTATATCAGTCCTTGGAAACAGGGTTAAGAGGTAGTTGTCCTCTCCTCCAGCAGATGACTGCAGTCACTGAAATTCTACTTTTCTCTCTAGCTCAGTGAATTCTACAATTATTTCTGCAAAGTAGCACCATTTCAAAATGAAAAGATTCCTTGCTATCTTACAGCTACTTAGCTATGTGGATTTTATACCTTTGGTTTGAATCCCATTTAAATAGTAGGAACACTATATCCTGACCTCTATATTTTACAAGAAAGAGGTGCCTGTTATTTTGAAAAGAGAGACATAAGTGCATTAGTTCAGAAGAGGTTTCTGAGTTGTAAACCTAGTCTGACATAAGTGAAGGATTTAAGTCTTGACCTCCTCTATTATATAAACTGTGCACAGTGTGCTGTCTGTTGTGAATCCCATTTAATCTCTCTGTGCATTGTACAGAGAGTTAAGGTATTTAACTAGAATCTATGGATTGTATTTGAGAAACGAATTTTGTTTCTACCCTAAAGTATTCATTGTTGATGCCTGCCACCCTCTGTGGATCACAGAGATATCCTAGAAAACCAGTTTACTCCAGATTAGATCTCCAGTATGGCATGGCTAAAGAACATAGGTGTTGTGAGGTTCAGCGTTGTTAGGTTTCCTTGTGATCTAGACTTCAACTCACTTATCTTTTAGTTTTCTTCTTCAGTGGTCTGATTCTTACTTTCATTAGAACAGCGTAGTATCTGCAAGAAACTGGTTAATTATCTTTAGGCTTGGTCAAAACTGCAAGGAAAAGGTGCAAATGTAACAGATTAGCCTACTTTTGATATCTTAATCCATCTAACAGCTGTAATGAAAGATGGCAGTATGGGTACTTGCATGTATATTCCCAGAGCATCTGGGCAGCATGCGTTCACTACTTGTTGCTGTTTACACTAGCTTAATTAAGCCATAACAGGTGGGCTACATATCTGTTGAGTCTCATGCGTTGCAGGTGAAATTCCTGCTAAATTGCATTCTCACATTCTTCTGTAGTTCTGGCTACAGTTTCACATGAAGAAGACTGCAGAGATGTTGCTGTCTACTGAGCAGAGCAGAGGCAGATAGATAAATGAGTCTCTTTCTACTTCATGGAAGTGCTCATGTAAAGCACTCCTCTCTCCCCTATGGAGGTTATTGCCAAACTGCCCTGGTGACACAGTCCAGTGTTGCTGAAACACAAACACATGTACCAGACAAAGCTGGAAATTCTCTGCATTTGCATACTCTAAACTACTGCATTAATTAGTTATACAGGTTTAAGTTAGACAAGAAACCTCTACTTAATAAGCAAGTGATTTCTATTTCCTCAGCAAAGTTGCAGATATAGGAAAATCTTATAGGTTAGCACATATATTAGTGGGAAAATGTATGCAAAAGTATGTGCAGAAGAAACATAGCTCTCCAGTTCTTGTCAAGCTGCCAACAGGACATTAGTCTTGTAAAGTTTGGGCACCCTGTAGAGCTTTATATAACATCCTAAGCACCTAGTTAATGTTATAAAAATTGACTGATAATAAGTGTAATTAGGTCAAGAGAGAGATCATGTCTCTGAAGTGTTTAATGGCAAGATCTCGACAATAGGAGAAAGCAATACAAGGGGAGCATCAAAGAAGATACAAAAAATGCATAATTAAGGGGTGAAAGGTGTCAGCAATTACCACGTGGACATTTCTTCAGGATAGGATATTAGAAACAGAAGAGGATGTGAGTTCAGTTCTTACATATAAATAGGACAAAGATGCTGCTAGTTTCTCTGATATTTTTAAATTATTTTGATATGCATGTTATGCACATTATTCAAGTTTTTCTTTAATTTTTAATGAATAGGAAAAACCTAGGTATGTTTTTATGACTAAAGTATTTAAGGTGATTATTTACATGCTAATTACAGAGACAAAATAAGAGTTAACATGTTAAACTCCTTAAGTAGTTGCTGGTGCTTGTAGCTTAGAAAGACATGTACAACATGATAGCTTGGTATAAATTAAAATGCTTATTAAATGTCAGTAGTTCTAATAACTGATTGATATCTAATTAATGTGTCATATGTGATAATTTTAAAATGTTAATTAATGCCTAAAAACTTAATAAGTGCTGCTTGACCTATTAATTATATTACACAAAAACATACAGTAATTGTTTCCTAAATGAAATGCTTATATAAAGTGTTTAAAGTGTTACCATATGATGCCGACATTGTGTCAGGCTGATTTTATATAAGGTCTTGATTCAGTGATAACCTTTGAACTTCTCCTTCACACATAAAGGTAGAAGAAAGTTGAACTGTTTATAGCTTCATTGAAAGATTTAGTAGCCTCTTCATTCTCCTGAATGTGAGAAATTAGTACTGCGTGCTACACACTGCTATAATTCAGGCAGGAGTTGCGAAAATGTTTCCTTGAGTGTTTACAAGTGCAGATTGGTCTTTGGCTGCACTTGTCTTCCTGTCTCAGCTGTGGTTATCTCCTGAATGGACAGGCAGAAACGATACGCTCTGGTGTTCAGCATCACCTCTGAGAGAGACCAGCTTTAAGAGGGATGTGGCTATTAAGCAAAGAAATGGAGATGGAGTGTGGTTGAGAGACAAGTCTTTATAAAGGACAGGGGCTGTTTTCACAGGTTTCTTGTGTATCTGGGAGAAAGCCAATCTGCTCTCGTAAAGACTCTATGCTCTATTTTCCTTTACTTCCTCTGTAATATAAATGTAGAATTATCTGTTCATATAACTCTTTTGAAATTAAAATCATTAAATATTAGAAGGTGTTCATATGGTACGATAGTTGGTCAACAGAAAAGTTGTTGAAGTTTATGTATAATTACAGTGAAGTGATCACTGTTTCCAGACTCTTCATGGAAAGTTTGAGTTTCCTCAGAATTATTTTCACATTATTTATATATGCATATATATTATATATGCTTGATCAATAAATAATATGGTCTTTATCTAATGTATATATAGTGTATACAACTAATAACTTATGAGCACTTAATATCCAAAGTTTAATAGAAAAAAAATCTTAGTTTCATTAAATTAATCTTTTAAAAAAATGTTTTATCTGGAATTTTTATTTTGGTGTGTACTGATCAGATGGAAAGATCGTGTGAGGTCAATATTCTGATGCAAATAGTCTGATACCATCAGCTGAAGAAAAGAACCTTTTCTTGTGCTGTGACTGAGTATCCACTGGTGGTCAGTATCAGCAATAGGAAACTGGACCAGAACTGCGTTACATCTAGAATTTAATTTTCCACCTTTAGTAACATAACATGACATATATCTGGGGCAAAGATAAAAATCAGTTTTGTGAGTATTGGAAATGAGTTTATCATATTAGAGTCATAGAATCCTTAGAGTGTGAAGGGACCTCTAAAGGTCATCTAGTCTAACTCCCCTGCAACGAACAGGGACATCCACAGCTACATCAGGTTGCCAGGAGTGTGATCCAGCCTCACTTCGAATGTCTCCAGGGATGGGGCATCCACCACATCTCTGGTCAGCCTGTTCCAGTGCCTCACCACCCTCACTGTAAAAGACCTTTTCCTTATATCTAACCTAAATATATCCTCTTTAAGATTGAAACCATTCTCCCTTGTTTTATCACCACAGATCCTGCTAAAGACTCTGTCCCTTTCTTTCCTGTAGCTCCCCTTTAGATATTAAAAGGCAGTATGAGGTCACCTTGGGGCTTTCTATTCTCCAGGTCCCTCTCTCAGTCTGTCCTCATAAGAGAGGTGCTCCATTCCTTGGATCAGTTTTGTAGCCCTCCTCTGGATGCACTTCAACAGATCCATGTCTATCATGTACCCAAGGACTCCACATCTGGATGCTGTACTTCAGGTGAGGTCTCACTAGCACATAGTAGAGGAGAAGGATCACCTCCCTCTATCTGTTGCCCATGCTTATCTTGATGCAGACCAGGATATGATTGGCTTTCTGGGCTGAGTGCACATTGCTGGCTCATGTCCAGCTTGAGATCAACCAGTACCTTCGGGTCATTTTTGGCAGGGCTGCTCTCAATCGTTTCATTCCTCAGCTTGTATTGGTTGTTGCCCTGACCAAGATACAAGACCTTGCATTTGGATTTGTTGAACCTCATAAGGTTCACCTGGGCCAGTTGCTTAAGCCTGTCTAGATCTCTCTGGATAGCATCCTGTCCCTCTAGCATGTCAACTACACTTCATAGCTTGATGTCATCAACTTGCTGAGGGTGCACTCAACCCCACTGCCAATGCAAGACAAATTATAAAGATCCAATCCGTTTTGGAAGCATTCTGTTTCTTAGAGTGCTTTTGTACACTGACTTTCATACAAATATCCCTATTAGTGACTATTGCAATGTAATATCCTTTAGCATTCAGAATACTTGACTTGCAAACATAATATAGTAAGCGGTATGTGTGTTTGAGAGAGAAACAGAGAACGGAAGGGTAGCTAGTGTTTTCAGCCAGAAGATAGTACAGTTCACACATAAACCTGTTTAATGAACTAGAGTCATAAATAAAGTTATTGCTGCTAAAAACTAACAACTTTATACAATGTTGTATTTATTTTATTTTATTTAGCTATTAGGTAAGCAGCTGTTTAAATTTGACAATGAAATTAATCCCTGGCAAAGAAGTGCATAATGATGAGAACATCTGCAGCTACAGAAAGCAATAGATTTCTTGCCTTGATTTGTATCCTTTGAGTTATGACCTTGTGTCACTCTGATAGAAATGTACACGGCAAAGCACCACATTAGGAATCATAAATAGTATGATCAGCAGCTACAATGATTACTAATAGCAAAGAAAACCACAATCTCCCAGGTCACTGAAAGTAAACCAAGTCAAAACAACTGTGAATTTAGAGTAAGAATGAATTTGATCCTGAGGTTCATGATATACCTGAGAGTTGCATGAGTTTACATGAAAATGAGTCTGTGTAAAGTCCTGGGTTTATTACAAATAAATTACATGCAAATTGGGTGAGAATTAGGACCTCCCAAACAAGCTTTTTGCTGTGTGTAGACACCTGAGTTAACTTGTATACCTTCACAGTATGATCCAGAAGGCAAGGGACACTGGGTGTGTTGTGAGTCAGATGTATAGGACACTAAACATGCACAGCATGACCAGGATAATATAGAACAGTGTCTTGACAGTAGGAGCTGAACTATTGTAGGAGGTTTATATATGAAGTTCTTCAATGAGATCCAAAATGTGAATGGAAATGGCACTAATGTAGTGGACATGGGAAAAAGTGCCACTATTACAGAGGATATTTTTCCTTTTCCCATCCTTATTGTTTGTGGACATAACAACTTATTCCTTGTAAACCCAGAAGAACATATATAGCTGTACATTTGATACAAGTTTGGGCCCATAAGTGCATTTTAAGAAGTGAACTAGATTAATTTAAATGCTAATGTGCAACTTAAAATAACATGCATTTTAGCTCCTGGCTGCCATAAACAATAATTGTTGGTCTATTTACATTTTTCTTAGTGCAGTGCTAAGACTGAAATAGTCTTTAAGGGTGAATATGTTGATAAGATCAGTGTTAGGTGATTTTCCTGATGATTATTTTAGTGTTTGTTCATTGTTTTTCAGGTGCAGAAACTAATAAAGCTGGTCCCCTAGTTTTGTGTGTATAGTGGATACCTCTCCAATTATTTAAAAATAGGTTAAATTGTGCTCAGTTTATAAGCTTATCAATAGTGGAAGGGAGAGGTTAGCCTTTCTAATAGTTCCCATTTCAATTATGCAGACTGTTTAATAGATACTGAAGGTGCATCAAGTTAAAGATGAATTAGCTGGTAAGCTTTGCAGATCTAGGATAACTAGGGCTATCCTAGGGAAGCCTATCCTATGGGAGACAGTATCAAATGCCTTGCTGAAATCAAGGTAGACTACATCCACCACCCTGCCCCCATCCACCCAGCCAGTGACAACATCACAGAAGGCCACCAGGCTGGTCGAGCATGACCTCCCCTTGGTGAACCCATTCTGGCTACTTCTGATAACCTCCTTTTCTTCCAATTATCTGGAGATGGCATCCAGAACAAGCTGTTCCATCACCTTTCCAGGGACAGAGGTGAGGCTGACTGGCCTATAATTACCAGGATCTTCCTTCTTGCCCTTTTTGAAGACCGGAATGATATTGACTATCCTCCAGTCATCAGGCACATCCCCCATTCTCCAAGAATGAATACTTAAGTTAGGATGACTATCCATGAAACTGATAATGTGATTAAGTGGAAGAACTCTTAATCACAATGCAAATGGCTAAATTTGTCTTTAAAAATAGGAGCATCTTGAGAAATACATGTATTGAATGTCTAGCTGTACTGAACATGTCTAGCTGGCTTGCAGGAGGTGAGATTAGCCCTATCTTAAGCTGATCCATTGTAGGCTGGAGGCTGCACTGGATAGTAATCAAGTATATAATAGGAAGTATGTATAAAAAGAAGTCACAAAAATCCTGGGGTGCGTTAGCTTTGTGGGAGACCCCCTGGTATCCAAACTTACACAACTTTACAACAAATTAATGTCTTTGTGTGTGAGATTGCCGTACTGCAGATAGGGTAATGAATCCACCTTTGGATGATACTCTCACACAAACACAGGGGGTGTGGCATAGAAATGTGTCTATGCTCTTTCTCTCTGTGCTAAACTGCTTGGAGTAATGATGAGGTATGGTATGACGAGCACAGATAGAAAACATAAACCACATAAAGCAGTGGTTATCTTTGTATATGAGGTGACCAAACTATTTCAACATGTGTATTTGTTTTGCTATTGGAGGTAAATGATAAATAATGAATTCCATTCAGATCTAAATGAATTCAAATGAGACACAGATTAAAATTTTTATACTGCTTTCGCCAACTTACAGACCCAATCAGAGGTATAACAACTTAAGGAGTCACGGAAATGGGCTTGCTCCTTGGAGGTCTGTATGAGATTAAAAATAAAATACTCTACAGAAAATGAAATATCTTATTCTTGGAACTTCACGCAATACCATTTTGTAGTCCCAAAGGATTCTTATAAATGTTTTGGCCAAATTTGCAAATACGATTAGGAAGCGTTACTTTTCCATTTTCAAATCTGAAGAGTGTTGCAGGATTTTTGAAACACCTTTTTTGCTAATAGCTACGTTTTATATCTTTATATTCAAAACTGGTTCTAATAATAATAATATAAAAAAACATATAATAACAACTGTTATAAAGAAGTAAGAGTGAAGACATCTTAAGAAACACTACTTTTAATTAAGAAAAAGTTATTTTCCAACGTTAGAGTTAACTTGTATAACAGCAGTTACGTTAGGGAAATGATGCAGAGGGAAGAAATAAGAAGACTGGGACATCCACAAACACTATAATTAAAATATATATTAAAATGTAAAGCTTCTAATAATAGTTTGTTTTTTTTTCTTTATAACTCCATCCTGTCCTGAAATATATTCTTGAACATGACACATGACTGATTCTCACCTACCTAGAATCTATGCAGGTCATTGCCTCCCATATATAGAAACCTACAAGTATCTAACAGAAATTCAGAATTAGAAAACCTGCTTCTCTGCACCTGTTTCAACCTCATATTCCAGGCCCACCTGCAGATCACCAGATGTTCTGGTATTTCATTGCTTGCATGTGTACTTTATTGTGTTTACAAAAGAAAATGCTTTAGATAAAATTATTGGAGACATTTATTTTTTTCCCTGCTGAGTAACAAAACAGACTAGAGATTCTCAACAGATTTTCATCATACCCTATTCTACAAGTGTTAATAAAGAAAAAAACTTAATGCACATAAGGGAATATATGAGTCAATTTTGTGTGCAACATACTATAAAAATTACCTGTGGCTTCCCAAAATTCACATTTTATTGCATTCATTTAAAGTAAAAAAAAAAAAAAAAGTAACAATAAAAACAAAAAATAAATAAGGAAAGAGAATTGATATGAAAAATTACAAATTTCAAATGTGAAAAACGTTATGTTCATGAAAAATTACTGAGAGAATGGGAATGTAATCAAAGAAAGCCTTTATGAAAATGCAACAATTAAGGAAAAAAAAAAAGGTAGAAAAGACTTGGACTGCCTAAGGGTACTAGAAAATGATGATAAATCAATATGCCTGTGGTTTCCTAAGGAGGTTAGAGTTTCTCTTTTAAAAAACCTTCTGGCTAGTCATTTTAATTTAGATTGCTACCTTAAAGGGAATATTATAAATGATTACAAATCACAGTTAGATTTCCCCTGTACCACTAGGCAAAAATATATTAAATATCACAGTACTAAGAATTTCCAGATTTTCATTGTAAGCTTGTTGGATCATCATACCCCAACAAAATAGACTAAGAGTACATTACTTGTGTTCACTTGTTTCTAGGTGCTACACTTCCATAAAAGAGCACAGAAAACTCTTGGTTCTTTGGTCTGTAGTCACTGAGTGATGAAAAGCAGATTCTCAAGGAATTTTTAATACCTTTGATATTTATTTCTGCTCAGTAATTAAAAAGTGCTTGTATCAGACTGTATCAGACTACCTAAATAAATAATGTAAATACATTAATGCATACCACCACCATACTAATCAGGGTCATATCTTTTTGTACCTCCTGCGAGTCCAGCAAAAATGTGTGAATAATGACAGCTTAACTCAGGACTTATACTGCTGAAAATAATACAAAGAATATTCCTAAAGTAACTTTTGTGCCTGAGTTTGTTTGCAAATTGACCTGAACGATTCATGTAATGCAATAAATAATCCTGCATCTCATATTCATTACACATATTTGTTGACATGTCCAGCCCAAGGCAAAAGACAGACAATGCTTTTTGCAGATCCTTCAGAAAGCTCTGTTTACTTATTCAAGAAGTCTGTTTTTCAGTTTTACCATCAGTTGTTTTTGTTACTATGAACTAATAGATTTATTTGCTGAATACCACATAGTTCACATTCAACAAAGGTACCTGAAGTGTCTGTTGCCAATTGTTTTGTCACTATTTCTGTATCCATGCTGCTTCTGCCAGCATGCTGACAAGGAGAATAATTTCAGATTTATCGCAAAACAGAAATCACTGAAACAATCACTGTAATCAGTATGTGGTGGGAGTGCTAAAGAAAAACAAGGCACTGCTGCTGTTGACAATAATTGCAGAATATCTACAGGGGTCTTTTCCCAGAAACTGAAATTAGTCTTCTTTTTATTTTTTTTTTCCCTAACGGTCTTAATGGTCCAGATATTTGGGTTAGGAGCTACAAGGTTTGTTTATGAAGCTCTGCTGTAGTACATGCTGTTGCAGTCACACACTTTCTTGGTTGCTGACTTTTTTAAACTTGAGGGATCAAGGAATGTACCACTTTTACTATGTTTTTGGATTGACAGGATAGCAGACACTGGACCTTTAGGGGCTTCTATAAGGCCTCTGTGAAGAGGTATTACAAAGCCATGGCTTCCCATGAACTCAGAAACTTGAGGCTTCTTCCCCTCCCAAAATGCTGGAGCCCAGCCTATTGGAAAACCAGAAATTTGGATCTTTCCACACTAGACTGATGGACATGCCTGATATTTTCCTATTTGCACATTCAGCAAGGCTGAGCATGCCCCCCAGAGATGTGTGCCCACACAGATACACAACAAGGTTGCTTTTGTAAGCTGCCATACCAGCAGCCACAGAGAAGGAATTGCCTTCAACAACGCCCTGCCAGGACTCATATAAATATATAGACATGTAACTAACTTTCCTCCTTTTTTTTTTTTTTTTTTTTTTTTGTATCAGGACTGATCATCCCTGGTGCAGGCACATAGTCGTGCACTTCCAGGCTCACCAGGACATGCTTGCAGGTTCCCCAAGCACTGACATGACTCCTCTTCCCCCCAGGAATCCTGTTTGGATACCAGCCCCTGGTCTCTCTCAGCTACCCAAGGGTCTCCTATTTGTCAACTGTTCTGGCTTAGTGCTGTCCACACACGCACAGTACTCACATGCTCATCCCATAGGCACTCATACTCCTATGTCCCCTGAATACCAGGACAGACCCTCTTCCCATCTGATAAGCCAGCCAAGACCAGGACTTCCTTGTAGAGATTTTGAGTCTCTCTCGTACATATTCTCCTCCTGCTCAACTACTAGTCCAGCTTGAAATTTCCTACACAAATTACGTATACTCATCCATGCTAAGAGGATAAAGCAAAATGCAGTGATCAGGCACGGGGCTCAGGGAGACAGGCATACTGAGCAGTACCTACTTAACACACTACTGAACTCTCTGTCTTGCCTCCTACCTTCTTTTCCCACCCTTCACTTAGACATTCCTTAACAATTTTGCACTTTCCCCCTGAAATATCCCCGATGATCATGTTCCTCTTGTTTTCCTCTTCTTATCAGGTACAAAACCCAGGCTGGCCCTCTTCAAGGCTGTACCTTAATGGCCCCTCACTCAGTGCTTGAAGAGTTTTGGTGTCTGTTATTGCCTCTCTAATTTGTTTGCTTATCAGGTGTGTGTCCCTGTATGTTTTGTTTATCACTCTCTTTGTTATTATCCCCTTTGACCTGAAAAGCTTCCTGATCTGCTGGCCTTAATGAACCAGATTGCTCTCACATTCCAAGTGCCTCTACACCCATGACCCCTTCTTTTTAGCTTAGATTTCAAGCAATTGAATGTGTGCACGTGTGAGAAGAAAAAATATGAAGGAGAGGAGGAGAAAAAAAAAAAGGAAGATAGAAAAAAGAAAGAAAAAGCTTGCATAAGAACATATTCAAAAACTTTCATAATATCATCTTCCTATTTTTTGATAACTTCCCATTCTCTACAAGGTAGTCTAGGGAAGAATTAGGAAATGCAAAAGATACTACTGAGGAATTTTGATTCTGACACTCTGAGGTGAATATAACATACATTGCATTTAAGTATAAAAGCATTTAAGGAACAACATGATGGAGTCCTGCCACCATAAGCAGTTCTGCTCGGAGTCTGGAAAAATTTGTCAAGAGCAGTCTGCTTCTGTATACCAGCACCAGCACCAGTTCTTTGAGCACTGGCATGAAATGCCTCATGCTGGTGTTTGTCACTCAGCACCTCTGTTGCTGTCAGTGGACCCAGTGCTCACATTCCACAGTTCCTACAAAACAAAGACGACAAGTTTATTTCTGATCTCATCAGTGACAGAAACTTCACTCCCTTACAAAAAGTCATTCTGTCGCTGGTATTCCTGATCCCAACCAGTTTAATCCATTCTGCAGTTAGGCTTTCTTGCTTTCCTGTCAGATCATTTTTTGTCCGTGGATTAATTGTGAGCTACATCACGGTATGCAAATTGCTATAATGGAGGAATACATAAATAAATTAATAAATATTGTTTCATTTTCAGGTTGGACTTGAGATTTAAAGGATTAGAACACATATCTATAAAGATCTACCTTTGTACAAACTTACCCATCTTTGAAGTTATTGAAGTTGCTATTGAGATCCTATAAGAAACAATTTATATATACAAATTATACTTGCATAATTGGACACTAAAACTTAGGTTTTACAAGAGTTTTACAATGGACTTGAAGAAAGGAACTACCTAGTAGGAGAAATAAAACAGATGATATCAGGAAGGGAATAATAATTATGACAGCAGGCACAGAAGATCTATTGCTGCCTTCTGTAAAGAATGCCTTTTGCCTCTGCTTCAAAGCCAATTTTTCCCTCTTTCTATTTCTTCAGATATCACAACATCTTTATGGAGTACTAATCACTGCTAAAGAAGTGGATAGTTATAGGAAGTGAAGATAAATACTCTATCTTTATATGTAAAGTGCTCTCAATTTCTCTGATCTGCAGGGCTAAAAACATCAGTTTACTCTTTTTGTTGTATTAACTATGTTGGAAGAAAAAAGATACATTTAAAAGAACAGACAAACCTTTGATGAGTTAATAAGACCAAGAGGCATTCTCCTGGGTTTTTTGTTTTTTCTGGGTTAATGTTTCCTCAAAAGAGTTTGAGGACTTATAAATCACTTATAAGATAAGTAGCCACTTCCTTTTTCTCAAGTGCTCTTTACTCCTGCAGAAACACCCTCTGAGAATATTTCCTCAGTTTAAACAAAACAAAGAGACCAAAACTGGAGATGCAAAATTACCTAAGTTAAATCATAAAATCATAGAATCTTTTGAGTTGGATGTTACACTTAGAAGGTCATCTAGTCCAACTCCCATACAATTAACAGGAATATTCACAGCTAGATCAGATTGCTCAGAGCCCCATCCAGCCTGGATTTGAATGGCTCAAAGGATAGGGCACTCACCACCTCTCTGGACATCCTGTTTCAGTGCCTTACCACCGTTATTGCAAAAATCTTCTTATGTGCATTCAAAATATCCCCTCTTCCAGTTTGAAGACATTTCCCCTTGTCCTATCACAACAGATCCTGCTAAAGAGTCTGTGCCTTTCTTTCTTACAGCCACCCTTTAGATACTAAAATGCCACTACCAAGTCTCCCCGAAGCCTTCTCTTCTTCTGGGAGCCAGCTCTCCCAGCCTGTCCACACAGGAAAGATTCCATCCATTGGATCATTTTTGTGGACCTCTTCTAGACACACTCCAACAGGTCCATGTTTCTCCTGTACTGAGGACTCTATACCTGGATGCAGTACTTCAGGTGAGGCCTCACCAGCACAGAGAGGAGAGGAATCAACTCCCTTGGCCTGATGATCATGCTTCTTTTGATGCAGCCCAGGGTGTGACTGGATTTCTGGGCTGCAAGGGCACAGTGCAGGCTCATGTTCAGTTTCTCATCCACCAGTACCCCCAATTTCTTTTCAGTAGGGCTGTGCTCTATTCTTATATCCCCCTGCTTGCACTTATAGTAGGGTTTGGCTGCAATCCAGGAGCAAGACCTTGCACTTGAACTTTTTGAAGCTCATGAATTTCCTCTGGACCTACTCAAGCCTGTCTAGGTCTCTGTGAAGGACATCCTGTCCCTCTGGCACGTTGAGTGTATCACACAGATTAGCAATGAATGTTAATACCACCATCTGTGTGCTAATGGATACTTGTAAATAAATCTTTCATACTTTTCCTTTAGGTGTTAAAATGCTAATGTAATGTAACAATGGGGAAAAAAAGTGCCATTTTTAAACAGAAAAATATTTTCCAGTGTCTCAAATACATTTTTAAATAACTTTATTTTCTTTTTTAAATACATTAATGCAGCATTAGCAAAAGTTTTTTGTTTCTTTTTTAACATAGTTGTTATGAATTGATTTATACTACTTTTTTAGTAGATGCTCCTAGGAAAAGTGAATTTTAGAACCAGAAATTAGTGATTAGACTTGGGTAGCTTTTCAGTACATTTCAAAAATCTGTTTCTCAGTTTTCAATGTTTCATGATTTTATGATTTTTATTATTAGTATTCCACATCATAATATTATGCAAGGCATTGGGAGTTAAAGAGTTAATGCTCCAGCTCTATGGACTGATGAATTTCCAGGTACCTGGCTCTCAGGAGAGAGGAACTACATACTCCAGAGGACTCTGTGCTTCCATTTTCCACTCAGAGGGAAAAATAAAACTGCACGCAAGTCCCAAGACTTCCCTCCATTTGCTGGTTGTTTCAGCAGTGGAGATTCCCTAGCCGTCTTGCCTTCTCCTTTAGAGTAAGACCTTCAGTTTTGGACTCTCTTTCTTTCTCTCTCTCTCTCTCTCTTTGCTTGATTTATTAACTTCAATTCCAAATTTATTGTATTATACTGTGTTATTTTACATTCTAATGTCTTATTTAGTAAATTAATTTTCCTCCTCAGATTGTTGCCACTATTATGTTTTGTTGGTTTTTTAAGCTCATCTTCCTACCCTTTCCTTTTTTCCCTCTTCCCCTTTCCTGGGGCATGGGTCTGTGGGTCCCTTGTCCCATTAGTCACAGAACTGGGCCGAACCAGCCCACAAACCTCTGACACATGATGATGACATTTTCATTTCCTTGCATTTAACATACAATTTGCAATTAACTACAACAGACAAAATTGAGCCTGGGAATGTTTCTTAATAAACTGTGAACTAAAGCAGAGATTTCATAAAACCACAGGATCACTTAAGTTGGACAACATATATTCAAAGCCTATACAAACAGACAAAGATTCTCAGGGACCTTTCCAGTTAACTTCTGAATCTCTCCAAGGATAAATGTACCACAGTGTTGCCAAAAGCTCATCAATCATGTGCAAGCATACTCTATCTCCTTTGGTCTACTTTCCTTGTCCATTTACAGTTGCATGGATGTCTTAGGTGGTCTTATAAGAATAGAGTGGTAACACACCAATGCTTTCAGTTGCTGCAGAGCAATACATGCACAGTGCCAAGGCATTCAGGCTTTCATGCAGCCCTGCTAGTCTCAGGATGCACAAGGAGCTGGAAGGACCACAGCATGAATAGATCACCCCAACTCACCAAAGGGATGCTATATACTGTATGATGTCATGCATAGCAATAAATGATAGGGGAAAGAGGAAGGAGAATAAGATGTTCAAAATGGTGGTATTTGTCTTTCCAAGAAAACATCAAGTGAGACAAAGCCCTGCTTTCCTGAAAGTGGCTTAAACATGAGTCAGCTAATAGGAAGTAGTGAATAAATTCCTTGTTTTACTTCACTTGCAGGTGCAGATTCTCGTCCCCTAATTAACAGTCTTTATCTCAACCTATGATTTCTCACACTTTTAACTTTCCACTTCTCTCTCCCATTCCATTATGGGGTTAGTGAGCTGCCTGCTGGGGTTAAGCCACAACACTTGTGCATTTCTGAGAATAGTCCAGCTCCTTCTAATCAACATCCTTCAAATAAATAATTGAATTATTTTATATAATATATATAATTTATTTTGTATTTTTATTCTATATACACATAACAATATAATTGTATAGGTGAATGATGTAGAAAACCTACCAATAGGATTTCAATGGTACCCTCCATAGGTTGAATAAACTTTGATTTGATGTGACAGCACGTGTGAAATCTTGCTCTCTCAGACTGTCCTTCTACTTCAGGTGTTGCTTAATCATTTTTTCTGGCTGGAAAAATTAAGTGATTTAAGTCATTTGTCACTTGGCTATGCTAGCAATTCAAACTTCGTGTTTCGAGCCTGCATGAATATTTTGATGCTATAACAACATTTGAATAATGTTTGGCCCACTTCACTGAAGTGCAAGGTACTTCACCACTACAGTGGTGAATCTGTTTTTCGTCCATATTCATCTATTTGTTGAATACATGTGCTTCCATGTTGTCTCCCATCATATTCATTAGTTCAGTGTTTAGATCTTTTACTTGTGGAGCTAAATTTCAGAAGCCTACAAGCATTTTTGAATATTCCCATACTGTTTAACATTGCTTCTCCTAACACAAAGTAACTTATTTGTATTTCAAATAAGCAATGAGGAAAGAGTAAAGAAGTACAGTGTGACAAGACTGGATCACTGGTAAGGAAATTACTGAGGTACTCTTAGTCATTTGTTAATTAGTAATAACAGCATAATTCAAGGTTTGCAATTTGGCCTTTTACATAATAAAATGGTTACAGTTGATATTTTACAGGAGAAATTGATACCAGGAAATGGACACTCATAACTTAAGAGAACACTCTGTCGACATCCTACATCATTTTTGTCTCTTTGAAGGAATACCAAATACTTGATGAGGATTCGAGATAAATTACATGGAATAAATATGAAATGGTAAAAAGCAATATTTTATTCTATACTAGTTGCATCACAAGAAATGAATGCCTAACACTGGCAGCATAAATTAGAATACTATATTAAGAAAGTGATAATTTCAGTGAATTTAAGACCTGTTAGAAAAATTGGTAGATATATTTCTTGCCCAGGTACACCTGAAGCAAGACAGAACCAAGCTACTGGTCAGAACTGTTTGTCTGATTGGAATAATCCAAAATATATAAACTTTGCCATAATTCAAACTAGAGGATTTTTCATCTAAGGAAACACAACCTTGCTTCTGAGATAGACTGAAATCAACAGTTGTATTTGTACTGAGAGAATAACATGGTCAAGTCAGCCACTCATTTGGTTTCTAAGAAGCAAACTATCCAATTATGTTTAGGATATTGAAAATGAGTACAGAAAATGTCACTTTCTTGATTTGGTGCAAGAGAATAAGAAGTTACAAATCATTACAGTGTCATTACAAATTGCTGTAGTGAACAGGAATTTGAATGCATTATACCTATCCTTGAATATATGGAAAATAAGGAAGTGATTTTCACTATAACACAAAGGCAGGTGGCAAAGGCATACAAAGGGTCCCTACATACAAATGTTGAATGAAGAACATTCTTGGACATTAAATTATGTAGTACACTTTGGGGAGTGATGAGTTTGAGAATGTAGAGTCTGTTTTAGTAAGTCAACAAATACCTGAGAAAAAAAAAATCTAATAAGGAATATGTATCAATTTGCATGAGCCTTGGACAAAATGGATAGCATTAGTCTGGCTTGGTCATTGTGTCTAACAGTGCCAGCTAACAGTTTTGTAATTAATTTTCTGTACTCAGAAAAAGCTATTTTTTTTCCTCAATTGCTTTCCAGCATGTAAAGAATGAAGAATGTCGACAGAAAGAGAAGAACAAACTATCACTAAAAATAACATTGAGTCTCTGGAATTACAAAAAATTGGTTTAAAAATGAAAATACAGGAAAAAAAATGTTATAATTCAATAAGAGATTATGTTGATAGATTTTTCTTTTATACCACTGTTCAGATATTGCTCATAGAACTTCCATGTTCGTCTGTATAGAAGTAATAAGCCATCAAATGATGTAAAGTACACAGAAATTATGTTCTGCTTTTAGAAATAACAAAGGACATGATGCGACACTGAAAAACACTGCTTACAGCTTCCTCATTAGAGTTTTATACTTCTACCTCAATCTTTAATTAGAATTTAAAGTTGAGATCTAAAGCACTAGTTAAAGCCAAATTACAGCTGGATTTCCTGACCTTTAGCTGAAGTGTCCCTTTTATCTGAGGCTGCGGTAACTTTTCCACTTTTAAGAGAAGGAGCAATTTGCTCTGGGATAATGTGATTGTCTGCCTAAAGGCAAATTTTCAAAACATGTTAGATGCAAATATTACATGTGTAAGGATCTGTATTTCTACAGGCAAGCTGACATTTGCAAGTGCAAATTAGATGGCAGGAAATAGTGTTATCCAGTTTACACATTCAAGAGATTAAAGTTGTTCTCAGAATATTTGGGCAGATTTGTGTCATAGCAATGGGAAGGCATTCTTGGGGGTGGTAGTTTACAGAGTATTCCCAGCAAAATATACAAGCAGACAGCTTGAACTGGTAAGGGAATAAATACATGCAATTTCTATGTAGGCAAGTGAAATATGGTATCGAAGTTATTTCAAGTTTAAATATACTTTTAGAAAACACGACCATCAGATCCTCTTTACCAAATCACTGTTTATTAAAGAAGCTTTAAAAAGAAAGTGGAGAGACTTTATGCAAAGTGGAAAAACAAGGAGAAGAAGTCTGTTACTTAAGAAATACTCTAGCATAAAATTACCAGAGAAAACGTAGAAAAGGGAATGTTTTGTCCATGTCAGTTCTGTCAACCAGAATAATGGTCTTGGGGTTGCAGTTATAGGCTTTCTGTTTTGTTTTGTTTTTCCATAAAATACTCAAATTTCAACAGCTAAAATTCTTGCTGGGATTACTGTGCTTCAAATTTATGCAAGCAAATTAGTAATCTATATCTAAGATACTTTCATGGCCTCTGTTATCCAAGAGGAGACAAATATCCCTCTGGAGACTCCTCTTCCTTACTATTGATAATAAAAAGACATTAGAGTGATAAACTAGGATTTTATGGCTATGTTTAAAATAGATGATCTAACTACTGAACATCTAAGTAAGACAGATGAATCCCACCCAAGACTACCTATAGACATTTGGAAAGCAATGGCTGTACCAGATGCTGCAGAATGTGAAAACTCAGGAACCAGACTGTGCTGCACCTGAAACTGTTGTAAAATCTGTTTGTGATGACTTGAGACATTGAACCTACAGTGATGTTTGAAATCTGTTATTTTCTTTCTTTTTTTTCCTCCCTCCCTCCCTCCCTCCCTCCCTCCCTCCCTCCCTCCCTCCTTCTTGCCTCCCCTCCCCTCCCCTCCCCTCCCCTCCCCTCCCCTCCCTCCCCTCCCCTCCCCTCCCCTCCCCTCCCCTCCCCTCCCCTCCCCTCCCCTCCCCTCCCCTCCCCTCCCCTCCCCTCCCCTCCCCTCCCCTTCCTTTCCCTTTCCCTTTCCCTTTCCCTTCCCTTTCCCTTTCCCTTTCCCTTTCCCTTTCCCTTTCCCTTTCCCTTTCCCTTTCCCTTTCCCTTTCCCTTTCCCTTTCCCTTTCCCTTTCCCTTTCCCTTTCCCTTTCCCTTTCCCTTTCCCTTTCCCCTTCCCCTTCCCCTTCCCCTTCCCCTTCCCTTTCCTCTTCCCTTTCCTTTTTCCATTTATTTATTGAAGGGTACAGGAAGAAATAAGCCTGATTAAACTAATTTTCTCTAAATAATGGTTCTTGCCTCTCTGAAGTTCTGACTCTCTGACGACTGCTAGGAACTTTGTAAGATTTGCCTTTTTTTTTTCTCTCTCTCTCTCTCTTTTAATTTTTTTATTATACCTTAAGGAATGGAGATTTATTTAATGAGGTTATTCATGGACATGACTTGTAGAGGTATGTCTTGATGCATGTTGTAACATAATTTAATCCTATTTCTTTTGAAAAGAGTGCTCTGGTAAAAACCATGTTTCTACCATACTATTGTCAAAAAATTAACAATTACCTAGACTGCAAAGAACTTGCTTTTAGTACTTATATAATTTCTTAATGTATCCTTTCTAACAGGCTTTAGTATTTTTATTCTTAATGATTATAGTACATTCCAATCTTCCCAAGCAGTGTTCTGATCATACTCGTTACGGATTTTTTCACTACCCTTCACTTTTTACCATCTCATGGAAAAGACCTTCCACATCTCAAATAAAGAGACACTATGTTCTTTGTTTTATATAAGAGTTTGTTTTTCTCTTTTTTTTTTTTTTTTTGGGGGGGGAATACTAGTATGGAGCTATTCTCCACTAAATTCTTACTTTTCCCTTCCATTTCCTCTATGCTTCTTATTTTTATTCTTATATTCCTATATTCTTATTCTTATATATTTTATAGTCTTATTCTTATATTTCCTCTGTATTTCTTATTCCAACCCATCTTTGTCTGATTGATACAAGGCTATTAACTCACGATATCTGGCATATCAACCAGGTAAAACACCTGTCTGGTAATATTTGAACTTATCACATGAGATTCTTGAGCTTCAGAGACCCAATATGTTGTGAACGTAAAATTAATCATCTGATCTACCCTCTGTCTACATTTATATTTACAGACTTCAATGTAAGAAATCTTAACAAACCCCATGAAAACAGTGATGACAGTAAAAGGAAATCTTCAAGGGTTTAACTCAAAATAATTGGATGAGAATTCTCACCTGTCTTTACTCTAGAAGATGTTTCCAATGGTTACATTCAGAGAAGTTGTACTCTTTCTGCTTCCTGACTCCTCAAAGTGTATCTCTGGGCAAAAGATCAATGTGACTGCATCTTCCATCTGGGTCTGATTCCATAAAGATTGAATGATCCTAAAGAACATCTTTATTATCATTTATTTCTTGTATAATGGACATTTATTTTGCCATTTCTGAACAACTCCTAATTTTATGTAATAGGTAAAAACTGAATAAAATAAAAAATAAATAGAAGTTAAAAAGGAGGTCTCACATCTATCAAAATAATGCCACATTACTTTTTCTCTGCAGCTATTTTTTCTACTCAAATGTCACTGTTAATAGGTTTTAGAAGATCACTTTTCTTCATTACTTTGATTTCAATGGTTCCTTAATTGCATTCTGTTTCAAGTTGGACTGTTTTTGTTTCTTCTTTCTTTGTGACATGTACTCCAATCTCAAATTATTGTCTTTCTTTCTGTTCCCAGACACATAAATGATAATTTTTGTCTTTTTTTGTGTTTTACAAAGTTTTCTTTAATTTTAGCTTGCCTATCAGTGACATTTTCATCAGAGTATCCTAGTTCAGTTTACATTATCTTCTTTTCTTTTCTTTTCTTTTCTTTTCTTTTCTTTTCTTTTCTTTTCTTTTCTTTTCTTTTCTTTTCTTTTCTTTTCTTTCTTTTCTTTTCTTTTCTTTTCTTTTCTTTTCTTTTCTTTTCTTTTCTTTTCTTTTCTTTTCTTTTCTTTTCTTTTCTTTTCTTTTCTTTTCTTTTCTTTTCTTTTCTTTTCTTTTCTTTTCTTTTCTTTTCTTTTCTTTTCTTTTCTTTTTTCTTTTCCTCTCCTCTCCTCTCCTCTCCTCCCCTCTCCTCTCCTCCCCTCCCCTCCCCTCCCCTCCCCTCCCCTCCCCTCCCCTCCCCTCCCCTCCCCTCCCCTCCCCTCCCCTCCCCTCTTTTCTTTTTCTTTTTCTTTTTCTTTTTCTTTTTCTTTTTCTTTTTCTTTTTCTTTTTCTTTTTCTTTTTCTTTTCTTTTTCTTTTTCTTTTTCTTTTTCTTTTTCTTTTTCTTTTTCTTTTTCTTTTTCTTTTTCTTTTTCTTTTTCTTTTTCTTTTTCTTTTTCTTTTTCTTTTTCTTTTTCTTTTTCATCTTTTTTTCCCAGTGTCTATCACTACTGTTTTCTGATTACTGTTAAGTTCCTCATCTACAGCATCAGCATTTTTACCTTCATCATCTGACGGGATATATTTGGAAAAAAAGGAGAAAAAATCAGGAAAGAACTTTTCTGCTTCCACATTTTTGGCATCTTCTCTCATTTTCTATTTGGATGGGAAGTTTATTGGGTTTTTCTTTAGGATATAATTCATCTTTATGCTTTGGAGAGCATGAATGAAATTTTCTGTTATAAGTTGCCTCAGTGGCCTTAGATCTGTGCTTTTACATCTCTGTTGTATGCCCATATAATGTCTCATCCCATGAGACAACGCCAGATTTCAGAAACTGATACTAAATGTAATGGAAACAATTTTTTTTAACATTTTTTAATTTTTTCAGTGAAGGAATACTGCATGCTAGTCCACAGAAGGTGCTGACCCCCTTACCCATGTACGCTGAAAATGTATGGTTATTGTTACTTAAGTTTGGAGGTCACCAAATTCTTCATAATCACCCAGCCATTAGGAGGCTCTTACTTTGACACAGATTTCCAAGGAGGAGACTCCACAGCCTCTCTGGGCACCATATGCCAGTGCTCTGTCATACACATAGCAAAGTACTTCCTTGTGTTTGGATAGCATTACTGTATTCCAGTTTGTTCCCATTGCTTCTTTTACTGGCATCACTGAAAAGAACCTGACTGCAGCCTCTTCAGACCCTCCTTCTACATTTTTATTGACAATGATGAAATCCCACCTGAGCCTCATAGTCACCCCTAATTTTTCTGTGTAATTTTTCTGTAGAACTTCAAAAATTCAGATAGAACTGTGTTTCTACAGCCATTAAACCTTCAAGTTCACGGTGAGCAACATGGTAACTTAATCTCATAAAAAACTTATTTAGAAACTCTATTCTATTTCCCCTTTACTAACATTTAATTCTGTGAGAAAAAACAAAGGGAACTTGAATAACCTTGAGTGATCAGCTCTTTTAAGCTTCTGTGCACTCTACTGAGTATAGGCCCTTCATCAATGATGTTCCATCAAGGACCATTCTTAGTGTCATCTCGCTTATCTTGTACTGATGAGCTGCAGCGAAGGTTCTACATCTGCACTAGACAAGCTCATTAAAGTTTGTGAAATGCTCAGAGAATGTGTTAATAGAGGGCATGTAAGTATACAGATAGACAGAAACACTCACTAATTGCCTGGAAGAAGGCTGATTGTACTTCTGGCAAAGTACAATCTATACGCTGTCAGATTTATTATTTTTTTGAGGTGACCAAATGGTTGAACTACTCTGGTGCATCCCATTCTTCAAAACAGCTAGACATAGTGTTATGCTTAGGATATTATTCCTGTTTCTGAGATCAAGAATGTTGTGCTTGGGTCTGTTTTTAAAGAATTGAGATGTAAAGCTAATTTTTTTTTAGTTTCTCAATCTTACACATGATGTACACAATACGCTTACATTTGTAAAAGTATGTGCACTCCATCCATTCTGTGAGGTTTGATTTAAAGAGATATTTAAGAGTTTGAGCTAGAGTAGCTATTTGTAGTGTAATTAAATTATCTCACTTTGCTTCCCTGGAAACCTCAATTAGGAGAGACATATTTCTGTTGCAAATGGAGTGTGTGTTTTGTTGATGCGTAGGAGAAAAAGAACAAAGATGGAAGGGAAGCAGTGGTGTCTAATGATGGGGAGGGGAGCACGTAGCAGATATAGCCAAGAATTCTCCATCAAGAAGAGGATGTTAATGTCTCAAATAATGGCTGTAATATACATAATCCTTCAGGAATGACTATTATGGCTAATGTAATAAGAAATAAGTTAATAACACTTCAGCTCCTTCCAGCAATTCTGCTGTACTTACCTTATTTAACTGTCATATAATAGTGATGGGATGAATCAGAGATTATGGTGTCACGTTGACAGTGAACAGCTTCCTGTGGAAATACTAGCGTAAGAGGATCTTTTTCAGAAATCAAATTTCTTCCTTCTTTTTTTCTGTTAATACTAAAATGATTATTACTGTCATTGTAAGGGAAAGAGGGAAACTGTTATTCTTTCGGGAAGAACCTTCTGAATCCTAGCAACTTGGAAACACATCATTTTATGATACAGCAGGAATGTAAACATCTCACCCAATTCTGAAACATAATAGCAGCTTCAGGCAAGACATTCAGCAGTCTTAGGCTAACTTCTTAATCTTTGTCTTCTCAGATTCTATCCTAGCTCTAGAAAAATGAGAAGTTTATGAAGAGGTGAGGTGTTCACCTAGTTGAAAACTTCAGCTAATAGTGCTCTCAATATTAGCTGTATCCATATATACAGTGACCAATAAAATGATTGCTAAAACTAAAACAGATGTGTCACTGAAATCTGAGTTATGTCTGTACTACATGGCTAATGCAAGCTGAATTTGCTTTTTAAGCCTGTCCACCACTGCTTTTAAATGAGGATCTGGAAACCATCATCAATGGAGAGACAAACTAGAGTTTCTTTCCTGTCTTGTCCAGCACCAGGGCAAGGGACAGTGGGCACAAACTGGAAAACAGAAAGTTCCATAGGAACACGAGGAAGAACTTCTTGAAGGGTTCTAGAGCCCTGGAACAAGCTACATGTAGAGGTCATGGAGTCTCCTACACAGATATTCAAAACTCTTCTGGATTCTTTCCTGTGCAACCTACTGTAGGGAGTCTGCTTTAGTGGGTGAGCTGAGCTAGAGGTTTTCCAGAGGCCCCTCCCAACTCCTACAATTCTGTGATTCAGTGAACTGTGTGTAGAGATCTGAACTCTATGTACATTATACTCTACTATCTGAGATTAATAGTGACTATATGAATGTTTTGCTATCCTTTTATCCTGATATAAAATCACATAAGGCTTGCTCAAGCTCACATAGCTTAAGCTCACTGGAGGTTTGAGTGCAAATGGCCTGTGTTCATCAATTCAATATTTAATATAAGAGTAAAACAGAAAGAAAATCTCTCTAGAGGTAGTGGTTTACATTCATCCACTTGACTTGGAACTGCAATGACATATAGAAAAAACACACACTGGTCTAGATGTTTAATAAATTCCAATATAGAGGAATCAACAATAGGCAAGACATAATGTACCTGAATAAAGATTGTATTCTCTGCCTAATCCAGTACTGTACCCACTGCACAAGACCATAACAAAACTTTAGATGTCAGTGGGCTCACAATTAAATTCTTTTTTTGTCTCTGAAACCTATTTTCTTTGTTAACAGATTCTAATACCTGGGCTTGAGTAATAAATTGGTGAGAACTGTGTATTCATCACCTCTAATTTTATAATTCAGAAATTTGTTATGATGCTAGAAATAATGACTTATTCTAGACAGATATCAGCGTAGCAGAGGCTGGTATTTTATTTTGTTTTGCATTACCGAGCTACATCTGCTAGTCAGTTCTGTCGTCTCTACAGATAAGAAACTGCACAATTTATGTTTATAAACTCTTGATTCCCTTCATCACATAGCAGTGCAACCCCAAAAATCAAACCTTATATTCAGTCGTTATGTATTGATAATATAGAAGTTAATTAAAATATACATATGCTTTATTTTTGCTGTATTGCACTGTCAGGATCAACATTATGCCAGAATTTGTTTTTCAAACTCCCTTTGGTTTTGAACAAATCATTCATCAGAAAATTATTCTAGACTAGAATGTGAGCATGTTTTGTAGAACCAATGAATTGGGAAATCAAATGTGTTACAGTAAAGGTCCTTAAGTATAGGATCTCTTAATATAATAATCATAAGATTCAGTCAGAGAATTACCTGAAGAATATCAATAAACTTGAAATTCCGGTGTTGCTACTGTTTCATAGTCATTTTAGGCTGTTACATTTGTGCATTGTCGTAAGCAGATAAGTTTTTTCTTGTGCTGTATACTATAAATTGATATTGAACTATAGAAGTTAACATATATTTTTAATTACAAATGAACAATATAAAGGTTTTCAGGGAACAAATCCAAGATTCTAAGATGATAGATATCAGTAATACAAGTACTGTTTACTGTTTGTTTACTTGAGCCCTCATTTGTCTGTTGCACTAAGTATTCAAAACTGAGTATTTGTTACTCTAATGATCAGTTCAGAAAGACAACATAGTTATCTCCCAGAATACACCCTTCATACAGCACAGAAGAAACTTTCTTTTGACCACTCCCCAAGTCTTTTCAAAAATCATTGAAAAGCTAAGGATAACAGACATTTAAAACTGCATTTAACCATTGCACAGGTTATGATAAAAGGCAGGCTGCTTGCTTTTTTCCCCTTCAATCCTTCTTGAATGCTGCTGTGAAAGTCAGTTTTATCTCCTGAAACTCAGGCCATGAAACTCCCCAATTAAAATTCTTTCCCTGCTTACCATCCCTTTAGTCATGTTCAAGGTCCTCATCTTCCCCATCAAGGCTGTGCTTTCATTTCTGCCTGGTGCACTTTTCTGCACACAAGATTCCCACCTATCTGGTGCTTTCAAATCCTTCTTCTACTTTTATCTTTGTGGTTATTTTTTTTCCTGCCCATTTAAGTTGGAACTGCAGATGAAATTCTTCACTGACAGAGATTCCTGTAGTGTTTGTGCATAAGCTCCTTGTCAGCTGTACCGTACACCTTTGCCTGTTCATCCTCAGATGATAAGAATGTTTTACAGTCCTATACTTTTGCCATGATGGATACATGGAGGACTTTGAGAGCTGAAAGTACTCTTCTCTGTAGCTTAATTTAGGTAGACGTGCTCTGTGGTTGGGAGTGAGAATTTCTCACATTCTCTTTGGACTGCCTTTAGGAAAAGATCATAGCACAAAAAGACTAGTGGATTACACAGAGACTGCTTTATCTTCCATCAGCTGCCATCTGCAGTGGTACAGAGAGCTGTGCGAAATCTTGAAGGAATGAGGTTTCAAAGTTTTGGGGCTTCTATGCAGTTTTAATGGCAAATATTCATCATTAACCAACTTCAATTTTTTCTCTTCCTTAAAAATAATAGGAAGATTTGCTTCGGTGAAATGTAGCTTTTGTTGTTATCATGCCCCTGGTTTGCAAAAGCCTCAGATCAGGAAGAAGATTGCACATATTCTGATGTGGCATAATTTCAAAGTAAAACTATAAGAATTGTTGATTAAGATGAAAGTATATGTTCTAAAGCCTGTCTTATGCTTGCTATCTGTAGGAATAGAAGATATAAAGAGATGAATGTGGTGAGTTTGGTTTGATGGCTTGACTTTGTATGGTTTGTGCTTAAAGCATAATTTTGAGTTTTCAGATCATGTCACAGCCAGCTGATCTATCTACGTATAAGTACCTGTGGGCATAGAAGTAATATGTAAAAATCAAATACTGTATCACCAGGTTAAAATAGCTTATTTGATCCTAAGTGGAAAAACCCATTATTTTGACTGAAATTTAAGTATGAAGAGCAGATGCAAACTTAATTGCGAGCAAATTGAAGTAATTTGTTCAAGAATACTAAGAGAGTATGCAGGTGAAAACATGAGAGTTAGTGTGTGTAACTGTAATGTTGATATTATAGCAAGTAATTTCTTCTGCAAAGACTGTGAGGATGGAGAAACAAACAAAAGTCATCAATTTATACATGGGAACAAGATCATTGCCTGACATTATGTAATATAGAAGTCAGTTAAAGCTATAAATGCTAATATTGTAATTTCACAGAATTAATCAAAATTCTGATTAAAGAATTGAAAATAAAACCAGAAGAATGCAAACAAAAAAGGAACAATATTTAAAAGGAATATATTGAATAGGCAATTAAAGGTACACTTTAACCAAAATTTCCTTCCTCAGCAGGAAAAAATTTTGATTTAAGTGTACCTTTCTGGCAATGGCCAAGAAAGTTAGAAATGTAAAAAGTAGAAATATAAAAAAAATAATCTAAACCAAAGAAAGGAAAAAGGGCAAGCAGATACAAAATAATACAAATACATTTAGCAAAAAACAACAAAAACAACAAACAAACAAACAAACAAAATCAGGTTGAAAATCCAGAAAGATTAAAGAAATAAATGTGGGTTTTTTTGAATTAAAAAAAAAATATTTTAAACATAGCAGGAATGCAAGAAGTATAATCAGTAATCTTTAATTGGTGAAGTTACTAAATTATGCTTATGCATTAAGTTGTAGATACACAAATGCTTCATTAGTATTTCTCTTCCATATTTTGGTAGAAATATATGAGGATAATGATACGGTTTTCTTCCCATTGATAACTCAAGGAAGATGTATGTAGCATCTACAGGAAGTATAACAAAATACTCTGAAATGTTCACAACCTGAATAATATGTCTAATATGAACATAAGATCTATACTTTTCCTATCCTTCTTCTGAATAAATCTGAGTATTTCAAGGGAAGAAAAGATATCTTCTATTAAGATAATTAAAAACAGATTGACAAAGCAAGTAAAATGGTCAGGTAATTGGAACACTGAGAAGAATCCAACAGAAAGCAATGAAAAACTTCAACAGAGTTCAATTGATTGAGTAATGAAATACACAGATATAATTAAGCACTAACATTTTAATGAAAAATTAGTCCTGTCAAACCTTGATACTAATAAAAAATTTGCTGATAAAATTAGTAACATACATAATAATCTTACACTTTTATCAATGTTTAACAGCATGACATGAAATTCTGATTTAAAAATTAATCCTATACAATAGCAGAATACCATACAGAATGTGAATTAGTGAATGAATAGTGAGTGAATATTTCAAATGAGGAAACATCCTTTTTATTCTCTTTCTTGCCAATGGTGTTCTCTAGGAAAATCCAATTTCCTCTTAATATCTTTATCTGTAGCAAACAATAAATAAATAAATAAATAAATAAATATTCATTGAGCAGATAATACCTATGCTCTCTCCAGTTGGTGATCCCTGAATTATTTAGAAGTTGTCCACTTAGGTTGCCCTCACACTATAGAGACTGATAAAATTATTGTTTTGTATATGTATCCTTCAGTTTTAATTAACATGAAAACTGTACTACATACTTTCAAGATTAGTTTTTTATAACATCAAACTGATGATAAATGTGTTCATGAAATCATGGATGTGAGATAATGGATGATGTAGAACTACACAGGGCTAGGAAACCAGACACGGAACTGCATCCTTACTACCTGCTGAAGCTAGTTTTTAGAGCCATCTATCTTCAGAATCATACCTAAGTCTAGCTTTGGAAAAAATAAATTACTATAGAAATATTTGGGCAGAAAAGTTAATTTTAAGTACTATCAAATGCTTAAGGCCCAACACACACCAAGAAATTCAGTGGGTAGGGGTTCTATCTTTGGAAGTGGCATCTTGAGAAGCTTTTAAAAGTAGTATTATGAAGCAATTAAAAATGATTTGACAGTAAAATGTTGTACATTAAAAATATAACTTCAGGAGTAATAAAAGTCTTTGAAGTCCACATATGAAATAAAGGATATCAATAAAGGATTTCTGCATAGACTTGTGATATGAAGAGTCTTCAGAATGGCCAACAAATTAGAGTGGGTACAGCAAAGAAGTAAACTAGAGAAAATCCCTCATCAAACTGAAAAAATACTCTCTATTTGTCTTAGTGAAGTAAAAGCTGAAAGTTGCTTTGACTACAGTGTCTGAACATCTTTACAGAGAGAAGTTACTAAATGCCAGAGTACTCTTTCATCTGCTGGACAGAAGAAAAACAAATATTATTGGTTAAAAAAGAGTAGCTAGAAAATTGTATATGAGATATTAACAATACAGATTTTGAAAAAAAAAAAAAGAAGGTAATTAAAGAAAAATAAATATAAATATGACTCATTTTAATACTTTCTTTTCTTTACACAATTCTCAGTAAGAAGTCAAAATATTATTTTTTAAAAACCTTTCCAATTTCTGAAACACTTGCAAGTCCCTGTTGACAGCTAGATAAGATAATGTAGATGTTTTAGTACATTAAGACTTTTAAATACACTGTCAGTAAAACACCAAATATAAAAAAAAAACCTGAAGATTTTTTCTCAAATCTATTTATGCAACTAATGTAAACAATATTGCTCACAGGTAGACTGTAGTGGATTTTGAGTTAGAACTCCTTTAAGATAAAATTTAAGCTTTGACTGGGGCTACTGGATCAGTGAAAAAACAGACTTACTAGTATATATGTTTTTAATTAAAAGCTTTTAATTAGAAAGTCCTTGCAGCCCAGAAAGCCAGCAGTATCATGGTCCATTTCAAAAGAAGTGTGGCCAGCAGTGCAAGGGAGGTCATCCTGCCCCTCTATTCTGTGCTGGTGAGACCTCACCTGGAGTACTGCGTCCAGATGTGGAGTCCTCAGTAACAGAAGAGACATGGACCTGGAGGGTGTCCAGTGGAGAGCCACAAAAGTGGTCTAAGGAATATCCTGCAAGGACAGGCTGAGAGAGCTGGGGCTGTTAAGTCTGAAGAAGAGAAGGTTTGGGGGAAACCTGAGAGTGGCATTTCAGTATCTGAAGGGTGGCTGTAAGAAGGAACAGATTCTTCAGCAAGGTCTGTTGTGCTAGGACAAGGGGAAATGGTTTCAAACTTAAAGAGGGAAGATTTTGATTGAAAGAAGTATCTTCTTCATAAGGAAGAAGTATCTTTTACAGTGGGGGTGAGTAAGGTACTGGAATAGGTTGCCCAGAAAGCTAGTAGATGCTCCATCCCTGAGACATTCAAGGTCACACTGGATCAGGCTCTGAGCAACATGATCTAGCTGTAGGTATTGCTGTTTATTGTAGGGGAGTTGGAACAGATGATCTTTAAGGGTCCCTTCTAACTTAAACAATTCTATGATTCCATGGTTCTAAAAAGGAAATAAAATACATTACTTCAGGAAGAGCAAGTTACTTTTGACATGTATCTGAAGCCATTCAAAATGAAGTCCTAGCATTCAAGCTGTAACAATTTCTAACAAACAGAAGAATGGGGATTTGGAACAGCTTTATAGCAGTAGTAGCGAGAAACAAACAAACTCCTATTTATTCTTAAGATGGATTATTTTATGTACGGATTGTATAATAGTGATCTGTGATGGCAAAGGTTTGAATTTAATAAGCCAGGAATTCACTTCCAATTCCCTGTGTTTATTCCATAAAGTAAAATATCAGGTAGAGGGAGACAATATCTGAGATTGGCTGTAGGCTTCAATTCATAAAATTTAAGGAATAAATGGGAAAGTGTGTTCCCTATGCTTCTTCAGAAATATTAAATACTGTGATATATAGATATGATACTTTGTTCATTCATGTAGGACAAGCGTGTTTAAAACTCTCACATCTCTTAAATTTATAGATAAATACTGAAATTCTTCAATTTCAAACAGTTTCAGAACAACACATTCTAGTACTTTTGTTTATAACTGATTCATGCTAAGGTTTTATGACCATTTGTGAAGGAATGTTCAGTACTTATTTAATAGAACTCTGAAGCTAACTTTGTAGAAGAAATACTCTGCACAAAGAATTTTACTGTGAATCTTTTGTAGCCAGATTTATGCAGTTCACACAGATGTGTACACATGGTGACATGAGACTGTTTCTAATTGTTCATTGAAATTAGTGCAGGCATAAAACTATCGGCTGCAGTGCTCAAACTCTTGACTTTTTAATCTCTTTCCTGAAGGTATCCATTTCTCATTGTAGCTGAGAGATGAATGCATAGCTGCTAAGCGTGATGAGGATAGCAACGGAAATCAGTAATGTTAATTCAATTACAAGAATTAACATATCTGGTATTTCTTGCTCCTCTAAGCTTTTGCAGGTGATAACAAGAGGTTAACTAGTGAAAATTATTTATGATTCCTTCCTTCTCACAGAATGATCTATTTCCAAGCTTATTGCCAAGACAGAGTTGAAATTCTCACTGGTTGTTCCTTTGTTTGTTCTGGACTCCTCCCTCTTCTCAATAGAATCAGTATTGAAAAGAAAAAATAAATCCAAAACAACAGATAGCATAAATGAACATCTTTCTATTGATCTTAGTGGGAGAAAACTTGAACCCTACATCTTTTTGTGGTAAAAAAAAAACCAAAACAAAAACAAATAAAAAAAAACCACACATATAATTCCACTCCTTGAGAAAATAACTAATAAAAAAACCTTTTTTACACTATTTTGCTTGTATGCAAAGTTGGTCAAGCTTAGAAAATATATATTTTAAAGTACTCTAGAACTAATTTAATTGCTCTTTAAATGTCTTTAAACTGATATTCTGCTGAAAGGAGACAAGTAGGTAAGAGTCTCACTAAGTAGCTTAAGCAGATATTGTTTTCTACATTCTTTTGTCCTCATTTCAGCAAGATATTTAATATTTCTGTAGGAGTCTTATCTACTCAGAGATACCCTTTATTTTACTATTGTTGTAGACGAGTTAATATTTGTAGTGTAATATTTTGCAATATGTTTGAGGTTAAAGTAAGTAAATAAATAAATAATCTCAAATTCTAGGTATTACAGATTTCTCTTCACATAGTAATTTACATCTACTTTTTTAGTTAGCATATGTTCCTCCATCTGCTTATATTTAACATTTATTATTGAGGTTAATCGTTGTTTTCAGTCATTGTTGGGATTACGATTTGTCCTTTTTGAATCTATCATCTAAATGAGGCACATTTATAAACATGCTTACAACTCGACGTTTCATCACTGTTACAGAGGAAGACATGATATTGTAGAAATTTGTAATTGTTTTGGTAATTTTTAGTTCTGAAAAATTTTCCATTTTCCATTGAATTCTATTGGTATTAAAACTGAAAGCCAAACAGAACCAATGAAGTTAGTGTGATACTGTAGACAGAAGAAGGATGAAATAAATGACAAATACCCCTTTTTGCATATAATTGTTGGGAATAAGATACACAGTACTTACTCTCTGGAAAATTCCAGCAGATTTCAAGAGGACCAGCAGTTTTTGAGTCAGAGTATGACCTGTTATTCAATGATAATGCATTAGAAAACAAAACCAACCAACCAAACAAAATTCATTTGATGAAAAAATAGAGCTGTATTAAGTCTAAAATCAAATACAAGACATCTTCACTATTTTAAAAGGTCTATCTTCCTTCTTAATGATATTAAAAACAGATATGATTGATAACTAAATTAATAACATTTTGAAAAGCTTTTACAGGGAATTCGTGTGCCATATCCAAACCAAAAGAATCATCTTGTAAGTATTACTCAATTTGTGACGTGAAGAAATATAATGATTAGGTAAAGGGCTTTTTCTTGCTACACATGGCAAATTTCTTTTCTTGACAGAAATCAGTCTTCCAGAAACAAGCACTCATTGTCTCAGCAATCTTAAGACCAACATGAAACGAGGATTGACACAAAAAGCATTAAAGAACAATGTTAATTACATTTTATCTATCCTTCCTTCTTAAAATTTTCTGAGGCTTTATATTTTCAGAAATTTTTTTGCAACTCACCTTGAAATACTCTTCTTCCATCTCATTCATATGTTATCTTCTGTGCCATTCTCACAGTATAAATACATGCATTTCAAACATTTATCCAAAGCTTGTCTTCTGACTTATGACTGTTATCATTTTCATGCCACAGTACTTTTTTTTCCCAAACAGTAATCTTGCTTCACTAGTAGAATCAGCAATTTGACCTTCAGTACCTTTTTCTTTATTCACTTGGGAACTGAACTCCTGTTGTTAGAAGATACTTGCTCGTACCATTCCTTGAAATTATGCCAGAGTTCTGTGTAGGGGAATGTATACCTGTGTCATAAGTGTTAACCTGTGAATGCTAACAGGAGGCATATAATTGGATATATGTATGTGAGTGTGAATATGGAGAAGTGAACTTTTGAACTTCCAAACAAGAAGCCTGGTACCGCTAGCTGGAAGAGGTATTGACTGGTTGTAAATTTTCATAACATCTGGACTAAACAGATTTGGCAGGTCCTGAATCCTTCAGTTAACAGATATGAGAGAGAATCATAATTTAGGAGGCTGGTCACGTATTATATTTCTGCACATAGACTACCTAGTTGGTGAAAACTAGGGGTTTAGAATGCCTAACAGGTAGAACTGACAAATTAAAAAAGGTTCACAAAAAGAAGAAGTGATTTCAGAAGGAAGGAGTAGCCTTGGAACAATGGTGATAAAGATCTTTCTTTCTGGAAGAAAGATTAACTGCAGAAAGATCACAGAGATCGGAGCTGCATGAAGAGGGATTGTGGGAGAGCTCCAGTGAGAAGCCTTACAGCAGACACAGTGCTGTGTGCTAACAACCAAGTAAGTAGCTGAGATAATTAAGTAGGATAAAAGTGCTACTTTAGTTTTGAAATAAATTCCTGTACCCAGATCCACTCCCTGCTGTCATTTACTTTGCCTCTTCTTAGATAAAAGTGCAGGAATGAAGACGCTAAATGTACAGTATTTCCAAAATCAGTGAGTAAAACAAACCTGAAATAAGATTTCCAACGTGTAACTTCCATTAGTTCTTATCACCTGTGCATGTACATGAACAGTTCTTAAAAGGAGAGAAAAGGGAATCTACCTGTTTCATACACCATCATGACAACATCTTAGGCTATTATTAGTTAGTCATCTTTCTAAAGTGAATACCTTTTGTGTCATTAAACAGAAAGAAGCAACTATTCATATACTCCTAACATTAGTAGATAGGTAGAAAATAAAATACTCTGGATCTATTTCAAAACCACTGTTTTTCTCTCTCGAATACTTGTTCAATAATCACCTAAAGCTGAGTGGTTTTGACTACATTCCATCTTCAAAGATGAAATACAATTTAAATGGCCATACGATGTTTAAAACAGAACATAGCAAGACTTTTTCATATTTTTCATATTTTTCAATATTTTTCAAATATTACCCTACTGTTGCTGGAAATCATAAATCAGGAATATTTTAAATGATAAGTGACTTTTTCAAATATCTGTGATTTTAATACACTGGAGTTGGGCTCAATAGCTTGATAGTGATGAGGAAATGAAATATCTACCTATGTTAGAAACAGTGTAATGTAGACAACAAGATTTTGAGGAAAAAAAATGCCCAAATGCATCACTTTAGATAGCATCTGATTTGCCTATATTTGTTTTTGAAAATGAATCTCTCATGTGCTCTATGTGTTATGCTTTGGTTAACATCAGAAGGTTAATCTCAGAATACACCAAGTGCTTTCCTGCCTGCTGAAAATACATTGGAAGTTGTGTGGCAGAAGTGCATCTAACAGATCCTGCCTACCTCCTGCTGTACACTCAGACCATGGGGGAGGCTTCCTCTGACATAAAACACCATCAGCATAAACAGCATCAAAGTTGAGTTCTTCCCAGCAGCTCCTTCACTAACTTCAGATTCTTCCTGCAGAGCCACAGTATTGTAGCACGAGCATAACTACAGAGTATTGTAGAGATCTTGCTTTTTACTGGCTTTGCATTCATTCCTCTCTCTCTCATTTTCCAAGTTCATAATGCTTATTTTTGTATTGATACAGGAAATGATTTCTCACCACAATAGCATAGAATTTATTAAAAAAAAAAAAAAAGAAAAAGTAAAAAGTTAGGATTATTGCTAGTTACTGTCTCTCCTATAGAATCTAGAGATAAATCTATGACCAGCAATTGCCTTTAAAGTACAATGTGCCCAGTGAGACTCAAATAAGTCATTTACTCATATTTGGGATATTGCTAAAATCAGACCATAAAAAAATGAGGTGAATAAAATAAAATCTCAAGTAAAAAAAAAAGAAAAAAGAAAAAAGGCTTCAGAATTTCACTTTGGTCTTTACTTTCAGAAGGGACTGAAAAACAGAGAGTATAAAAGTAATATCCAGAATTACATATGTCATTCACACACACACACACACACACACACACACACACACACAAAGTAAGAAGAGTTTTGTATATTTTTAGTGTGTATTTTACTGACAAGATCCTTTTTTTCCTTTTTTTTTTTCTTTTGTCTGCAGGAAAGATGATAGTTCTGTCAGTTATAAGTTGGGTTAATGAGTTCTCTTAAAATCTTTACTTTGATATTTTATCCTTGCACTATCACACTGAGAGTGACAGTTCTATGCCGTTAGAATTATTGTACTATATCACTGCACCAAAGGAGCAAAACCAGGTGGTTAAACTTTGACTATTAAGTTCCATTTACCTTGTTCCAAGCTGATTGCAGTATCAGCTTTTTATTGAGTCTCCTAGATGCTACTTACAGGAAAAATACTACACAAACATATTTGCCAACAAAAAAATTAATGACTGACAAAGGTAAACCAAGAATTTGGCTACTATGACTTCTCACTTGTAAGGATATTCCCAATTAATAATAATTAAAAAAAAAAAGAAACAAAAGTCATTAACAGTTAAGTCTGACTGATTAAATAGGCTAAACATATTAGAATATTAGAACCCTTTAATTTATTTTAGATATATTATAGGAAAAAATACTTCTTCACAGAATCACTTTAAAGTGAAGCTTGATAGTGTGTTTTTATTTTTGACAAAAAAATTGTCAGAAATTATCCACTAGTTTTAAATCCTACTGATATCGCTGTCAACAACAAAGAAGAAATGGTGCTTAAATTCTTACTGAAATGAGAAAAAGAAAAAAAGCTATATGATTGGCATAATGACCTGCTTTCATCAGATATATTTTAATTCCCGCATTGATTCAGGTATAGTATTTACACAAAATAAGGAAGGGAAAACTGAAAGACATTTCTGTGTTCTGCCCATTGCACTAGTAGCCTTCTGGACAGGGGCTGGTCCACTATGGGAGAGATGACAATTGGAGTCCTTCCCATGTCTGATGAGTTCTCACCCACCAGAATTAATCCATTTTGGGCTGTGCAGAGAATATCCTGGGTTTAGGTAAGGGTGAAATAAAGTCTCTGTTTCTGCATATGAAAGCAGTTTTATAACATATGAGAGCTGAAAACTGGCAGACAACTCTAAGACACAGTGATGAAATCATGTGAATGGATACATTTGGCTCATACAAATTTTATTTGAATTAATTACAGTTTCATATGTTATACAGTTATTTGCCTGGTACTAGTAAAAAACAAAAACAAAACAACCACTCTTTCATCAAAAAACAAAACAAAACAAAAAGGCATGCAAATGAATAAACAAAAACACAGAACAAGACAGCACTCAAAATGAAAAGCCAAATCAAGACAAACAAAATTATTTAGAAACTTTAGAAGAAAAGAAGAACTTTCCTAAGTATGTTGAAGTCTTTTGGCATTTTGCTTCTTTGAATAGCTGATTGGAGGCTATAGGTTTATTCAAAAACAGTACCATGAAACATAAGAAAATTTACAACTCAATGAAGAATATTAATTCTTGCTTCCAGTATTTTTAAGAATCTCCTAGACTTCTAATCTTATACTTTTTCTGTTTTCTTCAAGCTGAAGGTGGTGACTGTGGTTTAGTCCAACCCTCTGAAATAGCAACTGGGAATGAATAAGCTAAAGCAGTCCATCTCTTGCTACTGAGACTGGCAAGGGCATATTTGAAAAAGGCAAACAGGAGAAAAACAAGCATCAGACCTGCAACAATCTTGACAGCATACTACAACTCTGATAGGCAGCCTGTGCAGAGGGGAGAGTACAAAGACAGTTACAAATGGCAAGGTGCACATTTATGAATACCAATAAAGTTCCCCTTCTGCTCTATCATCTCTTTGAGGTTCTATTTTTCAAATAACCATTTTAAAAGCAGCTTTATAATTCCTTTCACTTTAAATACTTAAATTAAATATACGTATATAAAATAAGGAGCATTTGTCTCACACCTTTTTTTATTCAGAAGCATGGCACTTTTTAAAGTAGAGTTGCTGATTTATAAGCAATATGACTGACTTTTAAGTGATGTCTATGATTTATAGGTCAAGACTTCTTGCTTTGTGAGTATTAAGATCTATTTTATGAAACCCAGTTTATTTGTTAAAAAAAAAAAAGACTGATTTACTAGGCAGATTCATTCATCTTGCCTTGGAAATTTAAACCAAAGTCTTATTTTAAACTCTTCTATTTATAAATTAGACACTTAAATAAAATTCCAATTTATACATAATGAGATTGGTTCTAGAGATGTCCAAATAGTAAAATATCCAATCCCATTCCTACCTGCAGGTAACAATGACCCTGTTTTAGGAAGTAATTTGATGATTACCAGCACTCATGGAAAATTACCTATCTTTGACTTCAGACATGAAAAATTATGTAATCAATACATGAAACATACCATACTATTTTGTCCAATACACTGGAATTTCATCTTTTAATCCTTCAGCAGTGTCTTGCAGCATTATCTTTGACCTACTACTTCTTAATACATCCCTTAATTCTGAAGACGTTGCCTTCAGGAATAAATAAAAAAATAAATCTTGATCTTGAAAGATGAAGCCTTGAGATGGTTCTATGAGCATGTTCTGTACGTTCTGCAAACATAGATCCTTTCTGAACTTACAGTTACACAATTTGTTAAGAGCTCCCTGGTTTCCTATGTTCACAGAGATACACCATCAGTCTGAAGGTTGTGTGTCACACCATTAAAATCAGAGAGGAAAATTTGTTAAAATAATAGGAATCAGGCAGCTTTTCATTCTGTTTTGTAAATGGAGTTGATACACAGAAGGATAAAATGCCTTCTGTTCTAGTGCATCCCTCAAATACTTTGTACCTTGTGCCAAAGTGAAAAACATGAGTAGGTAACATCAAGGGACTGATTGACTGAGGACAGTCTGAGTGGCATAACAGAGTCCTTCTCAACCCATCCTCTCTCATGACACTCTTCACTGAAGCATGCTTTCCTTTTGTATTTGTCCAGGTTCTTTTTCCTTTTTCTGCAGAAATCCCAACACATCTGTTCAACAACCCCACCTCCAGCTGAGAGAAAGGTAGTGATGGATTGCAGGATCCTGCTCCACATTCTGTTAATCTTGGCACTGCCTTCCTATTCAGACTCAAAGTACAGGAACTGCAAGTTGCTTTTGTTTTACCATTCTGTCCTCTTGCAGTGTCAAAAAACAAAAGGGGGGGAAAAACGGGGGAGAGGTGGGGGCTGGAGGGGAGCTACTTTGGTTTGACTTGATCCTTGATTTGGCTATCAGCTGTCAGTGTAAAGCAGTCTAAGTAGGAGGCGATGCTAAGGCATAGGTGTGGCAAACACTTGAGAACTAGGGCAAAGTTTTGTGAAATGTTACAAAATGTTTCCAGGAGCACTTTCTCCTGACAACTGCAAAATGAAAATTAAGCTACGCTTTCAAAAGAGGAATTCACCGTGGATTTTGGACGACATGCAGTTGTGGATTTTGTTTGTTTTGTTTTGTTTCGTTGTGTCTTGCTTTGTTTTCCACTGTCATTAAAGAAGTTATTACAGAACAGGCTCAAATCTCAGTTCTCCCTAAATCCAATTGCAAACTTCAGTATGAAATGAACTCTCATACCTCTTTAGCTTTTAAAAATCTCCTAATAGCTCATTTTCTCTAATGGACTGCTCTTCATTTGTAAATTTCTTGGAACTGGTGTAGTTGAGGTGGTGACCTCCCTAGTCAGTGTGAAAAGGCAGAGCATTATGCCTGACCAAAATACAGGTCTGGATCTTTTAGTAGTCTGACAGTCCTGCTATCTATTAGTATTCTGGAAATAGAAAAGGAACATGAAAAAACAAGTGCAAATGAGAATTAAGAATTATTTTAATAAACAAAAAGGAGAATAGCAAGGGAATTAAAAAAAAAAAAAAGATCTTTTCCCTGTGAAATTATTCCTTGTCTACATCAAGGAATGTGAAGTCAGAGGGCTAATTGCTGTTTCATCATGAAAACAGTAGAGGACCTACCTAAAAACAAACAAACAAACAAAAAAACAACACCCTCCCTCCACATCTTCAATTTAGACAAATATTCCATCTTACGAGATTAGCTATATTTATTTCTAGAAGTGTACCAGTGACTGAGCTTTGGTAGTTGAACACTGGGATTATTTTAACTGGGGATAAAGTAGTCAAGGGAAAGCAGAAAATTCTTTTCCACAGTCAGAACAAGGTCTGAAGAACCTGCCATGTTTATTGAGGTGGGCAGGTTCTCTTTCCTCTTTTGTGGCTCTAAGGAAATCAAGATGAAGAAGAATGCAGGACTATCGGGTATCAAGTGGAGACCCTCTGAGTTCCTTATAGATGTAGCTATTATCTTTACAGAGTAAACTTACCCTATGCCATTTTCCCATGTACTGATTTAAAAGGAGGTCACTATTCTAAAGATCTCAGGTTCCAATAGTACAATAAGAGAGCAAGGTTTGGTACAGACATTTGCTCTTTTCGCTCTTAAACTTTTAACTGTGCCACTGAATTGAAAGGAGCGATGATTTTGAGTAACTAGTTGCCATTTCATCACCAAAAACATCCTATATGCTCAGGTGAGATACATTTCAATCTGAGAAAAGGAGAAAGACTTTATTGGATTTATCACAAGGGGAAAAGACAAGGCAAACTAAATATTAAAACAAACACATAAAAGAGACAAACAGTGAGTGCAATATAAATACCTGAAAAGAGTAATAAGGTAAATCCTAGAGGAGAAAAAATATAAGGAAATAAAAATGAAGAGAAACTCTAAAAGAATGTATTAACAGAAGAAAGATATTAAGTGAATAGCATAAATATTGGGGAGAAGGTAAAATAACAAAGAATGTAGTGAGGGAATAGGAAAATAATAAAATACAGGTACACCAACTGAATATAATAAAACAATTCACTAAAGTAAGACAAATATTACTCAAACAGAAAGGAAAAACTATGAAAGCTACTGGAAAGAAAGACTTGAAATAAGATGTATATTGCAAATTTAGCCATCAGAACACTGCATGAGGCTTGATGCAGGTGGAGTGAAAACAAAAGTAGAGATATATTTTGTATAAGTGAAGCTGTGAAAGGTTTGACTGACAGACATTTGATTATACAAGCGAGAGAATATCCAAAATTTACCGAAAGAAATGTTTCAAAAGCAGCTTGAGCTTTTCTCAAGTTATCTCAGTGTTTTTCAAACTGTGATATACTGTGAACATAACAGAAAAGAATTTGCTTATTTGTAAGATTAAGAAGGAAATAAAACAAAGTATGTGTGATCTGAAGTGTTTCACTGAAATACTATTCTCTATGCTGAGTGTGACTCCCACACAGGACTCATAAATACTTATCCTGCTGTTGCAGTGGATTTATTTACATTATATGAGTGTCCTAAGGGAATGGAAAGGTCAGAGCACTTGTTGCTCTCCACAAACTATTTACAGGCTTCTGAATGTGTGGGTGGTGAAAGGGGCCTTAATGCAGCAGAAGACAGGCTAGGCACTCAAGCCATCTGTGAAGAGCTTATTAAACCAGGAAAAGTGTATGAACAGAGTAAGAATGCATGTCATCTGAAACAGCATTTGAACAGTTTAGTGGTGCCAAGACTCCTGAAATCCACGCTCTGTTTTGATCAATTTTAGGGGAATTAAAATCCCTTGATGTTGCTAGGAATCTAACGAATGGAAATGGCCACAGATGATCTATTCCAAGTAACCACAGCACTCATATCAGAGCCCTTGGAGCTCACCCAGCTGAGCCTGATCCTTTCCAACCAGGAGAAAAAGCCAAGACCAAGATCTCTTCTGGAGTCAAGTGGCTTGCCCAAAGCATATGCAGTCTTTCTACTACTAAGGATTAATCTTCATCCAAACCTTCCAGGAGAAATTCAGTTTTGAAGTGACAAAAGGAAAGGGACATAATCCTCTAAAGTATCAGAACTAGCAGGAATGTCTTTCACAGTTAGAGGCTGCTGGTTACACAGGAGGATAAAGGAAAGATCAAAGCCTGAGTTAATTCTTCCTCTCCTTTCTCCCTTATGAGCTACCAAATATAATTGTCCAACAAGCTGCCTGCCAATTGTGCTTGCAACCAATAAATTCAATAAAATTCACTGGTTCATTGATTTTTCTGTCTTATTTGTCTTAATCTGTTCAATAATGGATTTAAACTTGTTTTATGCTGTCATCACATAACAGGGTGGAAAGTAATGCTGAATAAGTGCTTGGGTAGGAACTGGCTCTGAGAAAACTCCTAGGAGATCTCAAATCTGCTTTGGTTTTATCCAGGGATATTTTCATGACAAGAGTGCTTCCCAGTTTTGGTATGCTATTCATTTAAAAGAGCTTTGAAAAACACCACAAAAGCTGTTTGCCTCTGTCACTATACGTTGCTTCATATTGCTGCTGCTCACTCAGCTGAGATCCATCCTGCAGGCCAAAAAATTGTAGAAGCTGCACTTCACTGCTGCTCTTGGCTCCTCCTTTCTGCTCGGGAAGAACAGTCCCAAGCAGGCTTTGCCCTAGAGCGGCTCAGGAGCAGCACAGAGTATAACATAGTATCCCTCACTTTCCTTAAATGAATGGACTGCTCTGTGTAGCTCCGCCCTAGCAATCAAAACAGTGTAAAAGAAAACAAGGTTTTCTCTGACTGTATTTGGGATTACCCTAGTTGAGGTGCAGGACTCGTTGAATTTTATGAGGTCTACACTAGCCTACCTTTCCATGCCTGTCAAGATCCCTCTGGATGGCTTCCTTTCTCCCAGCGTATCAACTGCAGCACTGAGCTTAGTGCCATCCACAAACTTGCTGAGAATGCACTCAAATCCCACTGTTAATCTTGCTGAGGAATATGTTAAATAGCATGGTCTTGGTACCAATGCCTTAGGAACACCACTTGTCATTCTTTTCCAAACTGAAATCAGGTCGCAATCACCCAGACAATTCCTTATCCAGCAGGTGGTTCATTCATCAAATCCACGTCTATCCAATTGAGAAATGTCATGCAGGTCAGAGTCAACTGCTTTGCACAAGTACAGAGTCAAAATATCAGTGCCTATTCCCTTGTTAACCAATGCTGTAAACCCCATTGTAGAAGGACGGCAAATTTGTTATGCACAGTTTATACTTAGTGAAGCCATGCTGTCACCTCCGTTTTCCACATAATTTCCAGAATAAAATGCTCCATGATCTTGAAAGGAAGGAGGTAAGATTGTCTGGCCTGTATCTCTCCGGGCTCTGGGTCTTCTTGTCTTCGATTATTATTATTTATTTATTTATTTATTTCCTTAAAGAATGGGAGTAACGTCTTCAGTTACTGAGAACTTCACTGGACTGTCACAACTTTTCAAATAGGATGGATGTAAAAACTTCATCTGCCAGTTCCCTCCAGATTCACAGATGCATCTCATCAGGTTATCTGAACTTGTGCACCTGCAGGTACCTTTTTCTTTGCTTTAGCTTGCCTTGTATTTCCTTTCCTGTTTTTCCACCCCAAGCTGTCTTTCAGTCCTTCTGTCATCTGTTCCTGGATGACATCTTGCCTGCAAGCTAGGCTTTACACATACAACAAAACCCATCTCTTCACTTTTCCTTTCAGGCCACTCCAGTTCCCATCAGCGTTGACAATCCCATCCCCCTCATTGTCACTCAGTCTCATAACCTAGTATTCATCTTTAGCTTGTTCATCTTTCACAGTTCACAGACCATAGCCCGTTCCTAATCCATTAACTTTCCTTGTGTAACATTTCTAGTTCCTGACCTTTTCTTTTTTTTTATTCATTCCTTGAGCCCTGACTCTTGTCTTCACTACTGCAACTTCTTCTGTTCTGCCATCCGTGACATCCTCATGCCCTGCTCCAGACTGTAAAAGGCACAGCTGCTAAGATTGCCTTCCTTGCACATCAGTTTGCTCAGTGTCACGTTTCCAACCTTTTAATCATTGCACAAATTTCCTGTGTTTCACAGCAATAATTTTTAACAGTTCACCCTAACATCCATCACAACTCTGACCCTTTTTATCTTTTTATTGCATCTTCTGTCCATCTGTAAAACTGGCTTTGTAAAAATACTCATCTAACTCTTCAGTTATTCCTGAGCTTTTTCTCACACTGGCTCAGTGCAAAGCATATAGCATCTTTCCAATTGTTTTCTACAATAATTTCATATATATTTTTTTATGTTGCTTTCCTTTTCAACAGCCACTATTTGTTCTGATTCCTCTAATGGAAGAATTACTTGCCTGAGCTGTAGGTAGGTAAGGATAGAAGGTGAGTCATCATGGGTGATTCCCTTTTGCAAGGAATGAAGGGCCCTGTATCTCAGCTAGACAGATCCAATCCATAGGGCAGTGTGCTGTCTCCCTGTGACCCTAATAAGAGACAGTACTAAGAGTCTCTCAAGCCTGGTTCACCCCTCTGAATACTATCTCTTACTGACGTTTCAGGCAGTGATGCATTCTCTGAGAGAATGAGGGCTATCAATTGGGACTTCAGGGCACTGGGACACTTAGTTGTTGGAGCAGGAGTTTAGGGGAGTTTTTCTCTATACCTTTAGTGGCAGGGAGGGATACTGTGAGGACCAGGAAAACCCATCTGATAAACACATTCCTAAGAGGCTGGTACCACCACAGGAGTTCTGGCTTTTTTGATCATGGGGAAGTTTACATGGTGCCTGGCTTCATGGCTGCAGACGGGGTCCACCTAAGTCAAAGAGGGAAAAGAGTTCTGACCCAGGATCTATCTAGGCTCACTGTCACACTAGTTTGGAAGGGGAAAAGGGGTGATAGCAAGACACAACTGAACACAACAAGATGTGAAAGAGCATAGCTAAATTAGAAGGACAAGGCACTAGCAGGGGCTCTCAACCTGCTGCATCTTATGATGATGAAGTCAACAGAGATGCTAAAGATAAATACCTCAGAAGAATTAATTTAGAGATACAATTGGAGTTACAGCATCAGTGGATAAAGGAAGAGCAACTGGTGTCATCTATCTGGACTTGTGGAAAACATTTAACACTGTCCTGAATGACATTCTGATCACCAAATTGGAGAAAAAAAAATGGATTTGAGACATGGATCACTCACTGGATAGGGATTTGGCTGGATGATTGCACTCAGAGAGTTGTGGTCAATACCTTCATATCCAAGCAGAAACTGTTGATGAGAGGCATTTCTCAGGGATAGATGTTGTGACTGATGCTATTTAAAATCTTTGTAGAAAACGACAGTGGGATTGAATGCAATTTCAGCAAGTCTGCAGATGACACCATGCTGAGTGGTACAGCTGAATGGATGCTATCCAGAGGGACCTGGACACCTTGAACAGTAGGCCTGTGCCAGCACCTCAATGTTCAACAAGGCAAGTGCAGAATCCTTCACCTGGGTTGGGGCAGTCCCAATCCCAAATACAGGTCAGGCAGAAAATTACTTGAGAGCAGCCCTGAGGAGAAGGATTTGGGAGCAATGGTTGATGAACATGGGCTCAACATGAGCTATGTACAATTGCAGCCCTGAAGGCCACCCATATCCTGGGTTGCATCAAGAGAAGTGTGACCAGCAGGTTGAGGGAGATGATTCTGCCCCCGTATTCCACTCTTGTGAGACTACACCTGGAATCCTGCATCCTGTTTTAGAGCCTTTGGCACGAGGACATTAAGCTGCTGGAGCAGGTCCACAGGAGGGCCACAAAGATGTTCAGAGGGCTGGAACACCTCCCCAATGAGGACAGGCTGAGAAAGCTGGGGCTTTTCAGCCTGGAGAAGAGAAGGTTCCAGGGAGACCCTATAGCAGACACCCAGTGCCTGAAGGGGGCCTCCAGGAAAACTGGACAGGGACTTTTTACAAGGGTATGTAGTGACAGAACGAAATGAAATAACTTTAAACTGGAAGAAGGTAGATTTAGACTAGATATAAGGAAGATATTATTTAATGTGATAGTGATGAGACATTGGAACAGTTTGCTCAGAGAGGATGTGGATGCCCCCTCCCTAGAAGCATTCAAGGCCAGGATGGATGCGGCTTTGTACAACTTCATCTACTGGGAGGTGTTGCTGCCTACAGCAGTGGGGTTGAAAATAGATCTTAAAGGTCCCTTCTGACCCAAACCATTCTATAATTCCATGAATTAAGGAGTTATCCTCCAAGAAGGTAATGAGTCTGGCTGCCTAGATGAAGTGCCTCTTCACCAGTGCTCACAGCTTTAGAAACAAATGAGGAACTGGAAACCACTGGGCTACTAGAAAACCATGATGTAGTTGCTGTCACCAAAATCTGGTGAGATGATACCCTTGACTGGAATGTGACTACTGACAGGTACAACATGTTAAGAAGGGGCAGACAAGAAAGGACAGGAGTAGACACTGCTCTCAACATCAAGAAAAAAATAGAATGAGCTCTCATCAAAGAACGGCCTGAGCAAGTCAAATGCCTATGAGAGAATTAGAAACAATAAAGGGAGCCTTGTGGTTGGTGACTACAACTGACCACTTGGTCAAGCAGAGCCTGTAGATGAAGCCTTCCTCCTACAGGATGCATTTCATTTGCATCCTGCTGGGGAATTCAAACACCCTGACATCCACTGGAAAAATATCACAGTGAGGTGTAGGCAATCCAGGAGGCTCCTGGAATCACAGAATCACAGAAGTGTAGGGGTTGGAAGGGACTTCTGGAGATCATCTAGTCCAGCCCCCCTGCCAAAGCAGCTCCCTAGACCAGGTGGCACAGGTAGTCATCCAGGCAGGTCTTGAATGTCTCTAGAGAAGGAGACTTGGCAACCTCTCTGGGCAGTCTGTTCCTGTGCTCCATCATCCAGAAAAGGTTTAGATTGGACATAAGGAAAAATTTCTTCTCTCAGAGAGTGGTCAGGCACTGGAATATTCTGCCCAGGGAGCTGGTGGAGTTGCCATCCCTGGTAGCGTTCTAGAGGCATCTGGATGAGAAGCTATGAGATATGATTTAGTAGCTTGTGGTAATAATGGTAATGGGTGGACAGTTGGACAAGATGATCTAGTAGGTTCTTTCAAACCTTGTGTTTCTATCATTCTATGATCAATGGTTCAATGCCCAGATGGTGCTCAGCAATGAGTGATGTCCCTCAGGAATTGGTATGAGGACAGCTGCTTTTTAACATCTTCATCAATTATATCAATGCTGAGATTGAATGCACCCTCACCAATTTTTGCTAATGACTCCAAGCTTCAAGCTCTGTGGTGTGGTTGATGTGCCAGAGGGACAAGATGCCATCCAGAGAGACCTAGACAGGTTTGAACAGTGGGTCTGGGCAAATCTCATAAGGTTCAACAAATCCAAGTTCAAGGTTTTGCATCTGGGTCATAGCAAACCCTGCAATGAATACAAGCTGTAGGATATAAGGATAGAGCACAGCCCTGCTGAAAAGGACCTGGGGGTACTTGTGGATGAGAAGCTGGACATCAGCAAGCAGAATGCCCTTGCAGCACAGAAAACCAACTGCATCAGAGGAAGCATGATTAGAAGGTTGAGGGTGGTGTTCTGGCTCCTCTACTTTTTGCTGGCAAGAGTGCTGCATTGAAATGTGGAACTCTCAGCACAGGAGAGACATGGATCTGTTGTAGAGTGTTGAGAGGAGGGCCACAAAAATGTCCAAGAGATGGAACACCTCCTTTATTTGGACAGGCTGAGAGAGCTGAAGCTATTCAGTGTGGAGAAGGCTCCAGGGAAATCTGATAGCAGCCTTTCAGTATTTAAAGGGGTGCTTTAAAAAAGGAAGGGAACAGACTCTTTAGGAAGGACTGTTGTAACAAGACAAGGGGAGATGGTTTCAAATGAAAAGAGGGGAGATTTACACTGGATATAAGGACAATTTTTTTTTTAGTAAGGATAACGAGGCACTAGAACAGGTAGCACAGACATTCAAAACAAACATGCAGACATTCAAGATCAGACTGGACAGGGCTCTGAGAAACCTGATCTAACTGAAGATGTCCCTGTTCACTGCAGAGGAGTCATACTAGGTGACTTTTACAAGTCCCTTCCAACTCAAACAAATCTATGATTCTGTCTCTATAGTTGTTTTTAAAGTAAATCAGTATTAGGATGATTTGAGACCTCTAAAAACGTGAAAAATCTTACTGTTAATAGTGATTATTGTAATTCATATGAATTGTCATTAATTATTTTAAAAAATAATAGGGACTAAGGATCTTTAATATCTGCATGTGTTTCTACATATCTTTGCAAAATAGTACCTGAAGTTAATGCGAACTCTCATAGTATTGTCATTCTTTTGTGGTTTTACTGAATCATGTTCTGACAATTCTTTGTAACAAGGTGTAATACAGGTAAATGCACACTGAGAAGCAAAGAAAGCATGTGGAAAAATGTATAACTTCCTGCTTACATGCAAAACACACATACATTTTTAATCATCCACTGTTAGATTTAATATAGAATATTTTCTTTCAGTGTCAAATCTCCTCTTTTATCTGGTTAGAGTTCAAGTGACTTTAAAGAAAAAGTTTGAAGGCTTCTTAGATGTTAAGTTGACTTTGAAAAATAAAGCATTAGAGTCACAAGAGACAATAGAAAATATCCCATTACAGTGAACAATATTACCCATACTTCATCACATATATATGTCCCATGAATAAACCCATTTAAAGATAGAATGCTAATTCAGTAACATAATATGTTAGATGCATACTAATGCCTTAAAGTAAAAGCTTGTAAAGTATCTGCCACACAACACATGCACAAATAGAAGAAGTATTTTCAGTACCTGGACACTTGAGGATATACAACATCTTGAACTTAACTAATGCTAGTTTTTCAGTGACAGTAATGAATGCTCCAAGGGGTACATACATGATCTGTAGTCAAACAGTCTTGGTATAGCAAAATTAGTAAATTACGTTTAAAAAATTATTGTATATATACATATATTAGTTATGAAATATTTTTAAAGAAATAAACATTGCTATTGATATTGAGAGAAATTATCTTTTATTTGGTTTACAACTAAGGAAATACTTCCAATATGTTCTCGAGAGTGCTTGAAAAGACTAGACATAAATAACCTGCAGAAATGGAGAATATAATATTGCTGCAGTCCTAAATCATGAAAACAGATCTCAAAGGACATTGCAAAAAAATATTGTTTCTCTTATATTAAGATCATAATGTAAAACAGGCATTCTTCCTGCAAATTTCCTTCCTAAGACATAAAGAAAAGATGTTAAAACAATATTATAAGAATAACAGTATATTAAATCATCTAGAGAAAGATAAATATACACTTTAAATATACTTGATAGGGAAAGAGTACACTAAGAATAGACAATATTAGCTTGAGCATACATTTAGACTAAAAAATATAAGTGGTTGTTATTTGAATTGTAACAAACAAGAATTTACAAAATTTATTATGTTACACTTAATACCTGCAGGAGACAGGAATGGAAACTAATATTCAGGAATTCTTTTTATACAGGAAGGAGGTTGTTTATGTATTCTCTTGGCTTAACATGATGTTAGTGGAAGTATTGTGAACGTTCACAAGCTCTGACACAATAGCATCAATAGTACTGAATACTCTTCTAACTGAGGGCTAGGTTGACTGTGGCTGCAAATGAACACAAAGAAACCATCCTCCTATTTTGAGATACTAAATTTGTTATAGATACTACTATTATTCAGATAACAATAGCATTTGCTCTGTGTTGCATAAATAAAATGAATCAACACACTTAAAGTATAATTTTTATGAAGTGTAAGTGTTTTGATGAACTTCATTATCTTTTTTCATTACTAAGAGAAATGTTGGTTGTCTAGTTTCTTACTATGCAATGTGATGTAAGTATATAGGAAAGAAAATTTTCCATTTTGTATTTCTGACTCTAGTCTATGTTCCCGAGTTTACAAAATAGGTGGTTAATTAGGTGTTTTTCCCCTCCCCCCCTTTTAAATATTCATCTCTTCCATAAACCAAAGCATTATGGAATTTTTTAATGTCACAGCTGTGTTTGAAATCTTTGTGATATTTTGTATTTTCCCAGTTAAAAGTGCAGTTTACTCTTAAATATTGCATTGCACTTAAACACATATTCTTCTAAGCACTACACACAAGCACATAAAATGACTTTGCCTAACAGGAATATACATGCAAAAGTAACTACTCAGCACTAGGAACTGGTCCAATGAAATCTGCTAAGATATATGTTTAAAGGACTTTATCAGACTGAGACAGCGCTAAAAGTGAATGGACTCATCTGTACTCCTAATAGAAATAAAGAAGACACTGTGACTATTCCCTTATAATAAAATTGCTAGAAATATATAATTAAGGGAGTTTCTCATTTGGAACTGTAGCTACTTTGTGAATATGCTTGAAAGTAAACATGCAGCAAACTCACTGAAATATCCTCTAATACTATTTCATTACTTGTGCACAGATTGTAACTCGAAACCAAAACTGTGAAGAAGTTACTCTTGTCTCTGTAAAAAGACATATGATCTGAAAGTTCTCACCTCTACAGCTAATCTGATAATGAAACCAAACTTTCAGATAACTTCATAAATCATTGTAACGTTTGACAGTCAGGGAACTAATGGGTGAAACTGTGTCCAGTTCTGGGTTTCCCTGTACAAAAAAGACAGGGATCCCCTCAAAGTAGTCCAGTGGATTGCCACAAAGATGATAAAGGGCCTGGAGCACCTCTCTTATGAGGAAAGGCTAAGGGACCTGGGTCTGTTCAGCTTTGAAAAAAGAAGACTCAGAGGGGATCTGATCCTGATTCATGTCTATAAATGTCGAAGGAGTGTGAGACAAAGGGATGAGGCCAGACTCTTCTCTGCAGTATGTGGTGATAGGCAAGGGGAAATGGCCACAAACTGATGTGTAGGAAGTTCTGCACAAATGTATGTGGGAACTTCTTCACATTGCAGGTGACGGAGCACTGGCACAGCTGCACAGAGGAAGAAGCAACCTGTCCAGCAAAGACTGTCGTAACTGGGCCTCAGGCCTAGTGTCAAGCTAACAGAAGCAACTCTCAAGGAGCACTTTCTCAGAGGGCTTTCTCTGTCTGTAATTGTATGGAATGTTAAGATATTTGGGTGAAAAAATATTTCAGGATTACATAAGACTTTATGGGATGTTGAAGGGAGGAAAAAGAGACAGGAAAACATGTAAGTGATCTGGGAAGGAACAAGCATGATGAAACATAGGAATAGAAAACACTAACATGTAAACAGGTTGTTGGTGGAAGGAACTGTCTGATCTTGTCCTGTGCCTCATCAGCACCATCAGTTCTATCTTATTATTAAACTTTTTTTTTCCCCCGTGTGAAAAACTGTTCTTTCTATGGGGATCTGAGTGCCAGCACCTGGGGTGGGAACAAAGGTCAGTGGTTCTTGGGACACTGGAGAGCATGCAAACTTAGGTCATTAGTGAGTATCAACCTGTACTAGCACTCTAGGTGAAGTTGCTTGGGAGCCAGAGGTGATTCTATTTGCAACTAGAGAGGTGTGTGTTGTGTGTGTACTTGTCTGTGCATCCCTTGTAGGATCATAGAATCACAAGGTTGGAAAGGATCTACAAGATCTAGTCCAACCATCTACCCATTACCATTGCTACCACAAGCTACTAAACCGTATCTTGCAGCTCCTCAGCCAGATGCCTCTTGAACACTGCCAGGGACAGCGACTCTACCAGCTTCTTGGGCAGGCCATTCCAGTGCCTGACCACTCTCTGAGAGAGGTTTTCCTTATGTCCAATCTAAACCTCCTCTGGTGCAGCTTGTGGCCATTTCCTCAGGTCCTGTTTCTTGCCTGGAAGAAGAGGCTGAAGCCCTCCTCATCGCAACCTCCCTTCACGAAGTTGAGGAGTGTGATGAGGTCTCCCTGGAGCCTCCTCTTCTTCAGAATAAACAGTCCCAGCTCCCTCAGCTGCTCTTCATAAAACTTGTGCTCCAAACCCCTCACCTATTTTGTTGCCCTTCTCTGGATGTGTTCAGAGTCTCAGTGTCTTTCTTGTAGTGAGGGGCCCAGAACTGACCACATTCGAGGTGTGGCCTCACTAGTGCTGCGTACAGGGGGATGATTAACTCCTTGATCCTGCTGGCCATGCTATTTCTAATGCAGGCCAGGTTGCTGTTGGCCTTCTTGGCCACCTAGGCATGCTGTTAGCTCATACTCAGCTGAGCATCAACTAACACCCCCTAGGTCTCTTTCCCCTTCACAGTCATCCAGCCACCCATCCCCAATCCTGTAGCACTGCATGGGTTATTGTGGCCAAAGTGCAGGACCTGGCACTTGGCCTTGTTGAACCTAATCCTGTTTACCTTAGCCCACCAATGCGGCTTATTTAGATCCTCTCTGAAGGGTGTCCTTACACTCAGGTAGATTGATGCTGCTTCCCAACTTGGTGTCATCTGTAAACTTATGAAGGGTACAGTCAATCCTGTCATCTAGGTCATCAATAAAGATATTAAACAGGATGGGCCCCAAAACTGACCTCTGGGGAACACCACTTGTAATAGGTCACCAGATGGACTTAACTCTATTAACCATTACCCATTGGGCATGGTGCTCTAGCCAGGTCCTTACCCAAAGAAGCGTATACCTATCCAGGCCACAATCAGTTTTCCCATGAGAGTACTGTGAGAGACAGTGTCAGAGGCTTTGCTGAAGTCTAGGTAGACTACATCAACAGCCTCCCCCACATCTACTGAACTGGTCACCCAGTTGTGAAAGGAGATGGGGTTGGTCAAGCATGACCTGCATTTTGTGAACCCCTGTTGGCTGGGCCTGATTACCCTGGATGCCACACAGATGCTGTGTGATCTCACCCAAGATGATTTGCTCCTTAAATTTCTCTGTTTCTGAGGTCATACTGATAGCCATATAGTCCCCCAGATCCTCCTTACAGCCTTTCTTGTAGATGGGAGTCATGTTGGTGAGCCTCTAATTCTCTGGGACCTCTCCAGTTAACCAAGAGTGCTGGTAGATGGCTGAGAGTAGCTCAGAAATAGCCCCTGCCAGCTCCCTCAGCTCCCTAGGATGAAGCCTGTCCAGTTTCATGGATTTGTGACAGTCTAGATGGAGGAGGAGCTCCCTAACTGTCTCCACCTGAAACAGCAGGGGGGTATTCTGCATAGCATCCCAGACTTCCAGATCAGAGCATAAAGTGTCCTGAGGATAACTGATCTGCCTATTAAAGGCAACTGTAAAGAAGATGTTGGAGACATCAGCTTTTTCCTTATCCTCAGAGGTTGCATTCCCCACTGAATCAAGTAAAGGATAGAAATTCAACTTGTTTTTTCTTTTACCATTGATATATTTGTAGAAGAATTTCTTATTCTCTTACTGCAGTGACCAATCTGAGTTCAAGTTGGACTTTTGCCTTCCTAACTTCCTCCCTGGATACCTTAGTAAATTCCTTATAATCTCCCTAAGTATCCTGTCCCTTCTTCTGGAAAGGACTATTTTTCTTCCAGAGTCTTGACAGTAGTTCCCAGTTCATCCACACCAGTCTTATTCCATTACAGCTCAGCTTACGGCATTCAGGAACAGACTGTTCTTGTACCTTTAAGATTTCTATCTTGAAGAGTGTCCAGGCTTCCTGGACTCCTTTACTCTTAAGGAGCAACTCCCAAGGGAGCCTTGCAACAAGCATCCTGAACAGGTCAAAGTCCACCCTCTTGAAGTTGAAGATAACAGTTTTGCTAGTCACCCTTCTGACATCTCTAAGAATAGAAAATTCTACGATTTCACGGTCACTCTGCCCAAGACAGTCCCTAACCTTTACACCTCCCATCAGTCCTTCACTGTTAGTAAAGAGCAGGTCTAGCAGGGCACAACCCCTGGTAGGCTCTTGTAGCAGCTGTGTGAGGAAGCTATCTTCCACACACTCTTGAAACTACTTGGACTGCTTCCTCTGTGCTGTATTGTACTTCCAACATATATTAGGGAAGTTGAAGTTTCCCACTAGAACGAGTGCTGGCAATCGCATGACTTCTGCAAGCTGCTCATAGTATGCCTCATCCATCTCTTCATCCTGATTAAGTGGTCTATAACAGACCCCCACCAAGATGTCACTCCTACAGGCCTTCCCTATGATTCTTACCCAGAATCACTAAACTTTATCATTCCCAAGATCTTCAACATTAAAACTATCTTAAATATAAAGTGCCACACCACCACTCTTCCTTCTTCGTCTATCTCTTCTGAAGAGCTTGTAGCTATCTATCACAGCACTTCAGATCTTCAACTTGGGCACCTCAGGAGAACAGGGTGCCCAGGAAGGTGGCAGAGTCATCACCCCTGGAGGTTTTCAGGAAGAGTGTAGATGTTGTGCTGAATGATGTTTTAGTGGGCTTGGTGGTGATGGGTTGACGATTAGACTTGATGATTTTAGTGATCTTTTCCAACCTTATTCATTCTACAATTCTTTGAACATGTCATCAAATCCCCTTGCTGTAGCAGGGTCAGCTACATCAGGTTGATCAAAACTGCCCAGATTGTCTTTGAGTATCTTCAACAATGGTGACTCCATGACTTCTCTCGATAATTTATTCCAATGCTTGAACAACCTCACAGCAATACTAAAATATAACAAATCAAACACGCATACAAACAAAAAGCAAAAGAACAACAACAAAAAAAAAAAAAAAACACTTTTTTTCTGATGTTTAAATGGAATTTCTTCAGTTTGTGGCAACTGCCTCTTGCCTTCTCTCTGGACACCTCGGAGAAGCATGTGTTCTATCTTTCTTCCCTCCAGCTTATTTATTCAGATAGTTAAGATCCCCTTGAGCATTCTATTCTTCAGGCTGAGCAGTACCAGCTCTCTCATTCTCCATTCCTGTAATCACTTTCATCATCCTTTGCAGTACTTGCTCCAGTATGTCCATGTCTCTTTTTGTACTGTAGACCTTTGCACTGGACCCAGTACTCCAGATTTGTATCACCAGTTCTGAGGAGAGATGAAGGATCACCTCACTTAACCTGTTGGCAAGAAATCTCCCTAATGTAGCCTAGGTTGTTGTTGGCCTTCTTTGCTACAAACAAGCAAACAAACAAACAAAAACATTGCTTATCCACAGTCAGCTTGTTATCTCTCAGTATTCCCCAGTTTTTTCTTTACAAAAATTGCTAATTGTCTTCCGGACTGTGCTACTGTTTTGTGCTATTTCACCAGGTGTATATCCCACTGTTGAACTTTGTGAGGTTCCTATTAGTTTATTTTCTTATCCTCTGAGATCTCTGAATTCCAGCATAAATATTTGTTATATGAACTACTTCCAGTTTTGTATTTTCTGTAAACTTATTTAGGGTTCAATTGGTCACATTATCCATGTCATTAGTGAAGATGTTAAGCAGCAGACACCTCAGTATTTCTTCCTGGGGTGTACTGTGTCTGGTTGGACTTTGAGCCATTGCTCATGATCCTTCCTGTCGCATCTGATCTTCTAGTTACCTTCACCTTAGCAATGTCCTTCTGTCATATGTTCAAAGTTTGGAGCTCAATAGAAATCTGTCTGCTAGAAGGACTCCAGCTGAATACTTAAGCATCACCATTATCAAAACCCTTGTTAACAATAACACAATCATATTGAATAGTGATCTTCCATTTTAAGTACATCAGTAAGAGTACTAAATCATCTTTAGAAACATGAAATATGTTCTGGAAAAAGGCATAGCAGTATCTTTCAAATGAACCAGGCTTATCAGAAACTACAGGGGTTATGCAAGCTAATCACAGCATGTTACCAAGTTTCAGCGTCCTTATCAGTGATTTCAGGAAATGATGGTTACCTTGCACTTAGGCACAGATATCACAGGAAATCATTCAATAATAACAGTAAAGTGATTTGACATTCATGAATTAAAATCATCAAATGATTAAGAGAAAATTGCTTGGATGGCAGTGAAACAGTGCAGCATATAGAGACAGTTCACCCCACATGTAGAGAACCTTAAAATCTGCTAAGTTGTGTAAATCTCTGCTTAAAAAAATACAGCTCTCCCTCGGTGCTGTTTTCTGTGCTTGTCCAGTTGACTTGGGATGACAGCAGGGCAATGTCACTGCAGAATCTTTCAGTGTTTAGGTCTGATAGGAAACACTTGTTAAATGACACTGTGTCAGGCAGAGACAGAAGCCAAAGGGAAGAGTTTTCTCTGTCTTTAGAGAAATTTGTTACTCTGAATCAGATTAGGAACATGACTTTAGTATAACAGCAATTGACTTGTGGAGGTGTAAGAAAGATATGGATGCTACTGCAACGATAACCCTATGAAGCCAAAAGTCAAAGAAAAAAGATTAGCATAGACACCTGCATAACTCTCTGATTTTTGCAAATGAGTAATGTACAATATGTGTCAGGCTCGTAAAAGACTTCTCCTTCCTTCTGGGTCAGTCTGGTAGAACTAACAGTTTAAGTGTAACATGCTTCTGTTTGTTAAGCCATGTATTATTTATCAGTAATAAATTAGGAATTTTAAGCTCAGCTACACTTACAACTCTTCAGTACCAGTCACATTTAACATATGTATCTTGAGAAAATGATATTTATAAAATCAGTTTTAATAATGTTGCTGCAGGAATAAGGACAGGGTGTAACAACAGAAATGAATTAAAAATGCTCATGCATTATTAATACTGAATATTTAATGCCTATCAAGGAAGGAACTGCAATAGTTTAATAAGATACTATTCTATGGATATTGATATGTCAATAACTCTCAAGTGATTGGTATATTCATTCACACCTCATTAAAGATTTACTAGTGTTTAATTCTAAGCAAACTCAAATATGAGACACGTGGAAAAAGAGGCAAACTTTTAATAATATCTCCTCTTTTGTTTAATTTTAATATAATTTATCCAGTATTACTTTTCCAGCAAAGTGTTTGTCACCCAGACTGAAATGTTGTTCATGGTTTATTAAAGATTTATTGCTGCTTCATCCCAGAGGAATGTTTGCATGAAGTGTATTATAGAATTCTAAAATGAACAAAGTAACAACAAAGAATAGCCCTATTCATTAATATGCTTTTGTATGATTTTAAAGTATGACACTAACTTTGGGACGTGGCATTTATTCACTGAAAATGGGATAAATGCTTTTCATATTTTATTAAGTTTCCTGGGGAATTTCATTGCTGAATATTGTTGAGCCTCATACTATTGACTGAAGTTCCACTGCCCCCATCTATTTTGGATGTAGCACCAAAACAGCGGAGCAGTTAATACTATGCAAGAAAATCAGATTTTCTTGAAGTACACTAATGTGAAAACAAAATCAAATCAAAACAAAACAAAATCAGCAGTATGTAGGAGAAGAAAATGCGAATGCAGAAGAGAGGACATTAGATTAAACTTAATTCCTGTTGTGGAAATTTGCAAATTTAGAACTGCAGCTGAAAGACAGTAGGATACAATAAGAGTCTGATATGATTCATTGATGGAAACAGAGATACCCATAACCTCAGTATAGGTCATATGCTTTCAGGATGTTGTAGCATTACACAAAGCTTTTTATGGCCTATGAAATGAAAAGGTTGTGTTTGGTACAGCTGTCAAATGAGAAGTTCTTGTACTAAAGTGAGCTTTTCACAGTTTATCATATATACCAGGTAGTTTTGTACATCTTGTAAAGTGAGAATAAAACGATAACATTCTGTTGCGGTATTATAAATCCATCTTTCACTCACTTTTCAAAGACAAATATGTCTGCGTCGGGTGTAAGTCAGTAAATTATCAGTCTCCTAGTATATCATTGCAGATCCCATTAGATATGCCAGATAAAGTTCTTCCCTGCTCTCAAATGCCTTATTTGAATCTATACCTACATAGAAAGGTATGCAGTACGTTAACATGTGTGAGATCCAAGGGAAGAATTAATATATCCCTAGACACCTTTCTGGCTGTGAGAAAACTTAGTGTCCTTCAACAACAACAAATGTTTGCCCTTCAAATTCTTTCTGTAATCCATTTTCACTGTGAACCTTTGTAGGTTTATGCAGATTAAGTGCTTCTTCTCAGCTATCATGTATTAATTTCCAAAACACTTAACAATTCAGTCTTCTAGCAGTTCACTGCATGTTTTGAAGACTCACACTTTAAAATAGTAAAACAAAAAAACAATACAGTGATTTCTAAGCATCAAAAGTTGACTGAAAAAAAAATTACACAGTTTAGCAGCCTATAAAAATGCAAGTACAAGTAAGCAGATATTGTAAATCACTAATAGAATGCTGAAACTTTTCAGAACATAATGTAACTAGGCTAAAAAGTACTGCAGATATAACTCTTAGCAAATTTCTCAAAGCAGCCTCAATTAATCTTAATTTTTAGTGTAACATTTATCAGAATTAACACACAAAAGATTATATATGTGGGCTATTTATATGATAATGAAATTGTATAAAATCTGCACTATGCACAAATTAAGCATTTATATTTGCTTGCTTTCTTGCTGTGTTTATTTAGCTCTGTTTGCAATATCATAATTTATTTTCATATGCCATATTTATGAATTAGGAAAAGCAATCTACAGAAGTTTTTATCCATAAAAGGGGGCATACAGAGGACTTTTATATTTCCTAGAGTAACCACAGATCAGCTGTGTCAGCTTAGGCAAGTGATAATCATTGTGCTCCTTTATTTTCATCTGTAAATTGAGGCTTTCACTTCTCTCCATGGGTATTGCAGTCAATAGACTTCACGAGAATAAAAAAATCACAGTGGTTATATGGATATGCTGATTGTGATATATGCTGTAAGATTAGATAGGTAAAGCACAGTTTCATGTAACTTATTTTTCAAGTTAAAATGTTGTACGTCCAGTGAAATTTTCTGTATTTTAAAAACATTTAAGGATACTTTGACTTACTACATTTAATTTCTGGAAAGATGCATAGATCTATACTTTATAAATCTCCACTTTTAATTTTAGAGTTATTGATGCTCAATCTGCATCATATATAGAAGCAGAATCTTACACAAATATTTATCAACTGTAACAAATTCTGTTGATGGGGATATTGACACTATTTGAGAAGGTGGAGATATCAGTAGTTATTTTCATTGTCAACTGCTTGGAAATGACAAGAAATGAAAATAAACCAAGATATATGAAGAACAAACTCCATATTCAGTGTCTGGACAGTTGGTGATTTCTGGTGGTGAGAAATAAGTGGACTGGTGTCACCGGTTTGCGGGACAGTTCGACCCGGTACCGTGACAATTGAGGCAGGGGACCCACGGGCCCACACCCCGGGGAAGGGGAAGGGGGAAAAGGGAAAAAGGAGAAGGGAGATGGGCCCAGGAACAAAACAACGGCAGCGATCTGAGGAGGAAAGCTAATTTACTAAATAAGATATCAGAAAGGAAAATAACACAATATAATATAATATAATTGGAATTGAGGCAAATGAATCAAATAAAATGAGCAAGAGAGAGAGTGTCCGATAAACCGAAGGCCTTACGCTAACGCTGAAGGCGGACGGCTGCAACAAACACCCACTGCCGAGCTCGATCCCGAAGGGAAGAGAGAGTCCCGTGACTGCAGACAGTTTTTATCTTTCCCTCTGAGCGTAAACACGTAAGAACGCAAAGCATCGCAAAGTCCTCTGGGGAATGGAGTTCTTCTTCTCTTCTGAGACAGGCATACCTGGAACTATCGATGATCCACGGAGCTGGAGCATTAACTCTTTAACTCTAAATGCACTACATGATGTTATGATGTGGAATACCATTACCAAAAATCATAAAACCATGACATTCCACCCCTTATTCAACATCATTACGTCATGCTTAATATATATATATATACATAAAGAAACAATGATTAACAAGCATTAAATACAAACACATACAACATATATATATACATATATACATATATACATAGTAATAGAATTACTGAGGGCGCTCTCCCCACATCAAATTCCCTTGTGGTACACATTGAACATCCCCATTCTTCTGCATCACCCACCAGGTAGACCCAGGTCCCTGAGCAAAAACAGTTCCACGGAGAGGTTTGCCCTCTCCAGAAGCTGGAAGAACCCAAACCGCTTTTCCCAACATGTTCTTCACATGTACTACAGGAACCTTATCTCCTTCTACAGTAGGTAGAGAGCTGGATTGGGCAGGACCATCGCGATTGATGGATCCTCTGGTGTTGACCAACCAGGTGGCTTCTGACAAATTCTTCTCCCAGTGCTTAAATGTTCCACCACCCATTGCTTTCAACATTGTTTTTAACAACCCATTGTACCTTTCAATTTTACCAGAAGCTGGTGCATGATAGGGGATATGATAAATCCACTCGATGCCATGATCTTTGGCCCAAGTATTTACAAGAGAATTTTTGAAATGAGTTCCATTATCTGACTCAATTCTCTCTGGAGTGCCATGCCGCCATAGGACTTGTTTCTCGAGCCCTAAGATGGTGTTCCGGGCGGTAGCATGGGGTACTGCGTATGTTTCAAGCCACCCAGTAGTTGCCTCTACCATAGTGAGCACATAACGCTTACCACTGCGAGATCATGGTAAGGTGATATAATCAACCTGCCACGCCTCCCCATATTTATACTTTTGCCATCGCCCTTCCTCCCAAAGAGGTTTCATCCTCTTGGCCTGTTTAATTGCGGCGCATGTGTCACAGTCATGGATAACCTGTGCAATAACATCCATAGTTAAGTCCACCCCTCGGTCTCTAGCCCACTTATATGTTGCATCTCTTCCTTGATGGCCCGAGGTCTCATGGGCCCACCGAGCTAGAAATAATTCACTTTTGTGTTGCCAGTCCAAGTCTACTTGGGCCACCTTAACTTTGGCAGCTCGATCTACCTGATGGTTATTTTGCTGCTCTTCAGTTGCCCGGCTCTTAGGAACATGAGCATCTACATGGCGCACCTTTACAACCATATTCTTTATTCGGGCAGCAATGTTTCCTAGTTGGCGAGCTTCATTACTGTCGAGGGACACGCTGTTGGCCCCGTTGTCCCAACACCGAAGCAACCAAGTGACAATACTCTCATCTGGACGTCGAATAAACTCCTTTCTTGAGCCTTGGATCTCAGACATTTTCATGGGTCGACGAAACGTGGTAATTTTGACTCTCTCATCATCCTCATCATCACTATGTCCATGCCTCTCACTTTTCTTTGTTGCCTTTCTTGGTGGTGGTGGTGTTGAGGACCCCCCCTCGCCTGGATCTTCCTCTTCTTTCGCCACCTCTTCTTTGCGTTCTAGGCGTGAGGACACACGTTTCCATTTCTGGCCTTCCACCGGGGCAACTGACTTTGATACCGGTGCTTTCTCTGGATGGTCAGATGTGCCTGGGAGGTTTTCCTCTTTGGTCTGAGCCTCAGTTTGGACACACTCTCTCTCCAGCACAGTATATATGCCTCGGTAAGCATAAGCCAAGCCCCAGATAAGCTGTTCCACCTCAGATCTTTCTGAGCCGCAACACCCATTACTCAGATACAGGCCTAGCTCCTCAGGATCCTGTAAGTGCTCAGGAGTAAAATCCCATGGCACCGGGGGTCCCCATGCTTCTAATTTCTTTCCTAAAACTCTCCACTTTCCCTGCCATTCAGCATTCTCTGTTTCTGGGAAAAGCTTCCTCCATGCAATGTAAAATCCTATTACAGAGAGTACATTCAGGAGGACTAATATCCCAAATGCTAACATAGTCCCTAAGCTGTAATCTTGAAAATTCATAAGGAACTGAGAGGAGAAACTGGACACCCATTCAAATATTGTTTGGTTTGTTAACATGGTATCGTTTGTTACATCAGCCGGGGTGCCCAGGTATCTGGTAGATGCCACCATCACTGCTTTTAGTTTGTCATATAGGGACCAGGCTCCATAGATCAGACTGGCAAGCTTAACCAAGTTCCAGTACGTTTTGAGCATTAAAAGGGAAAAAGCAATGAAATACAATCCCTGTAAGGGCAGTTTTAACAGAAACAGTAAAAACATTTTTTTTTTTTTTTTTTCTTTTACTCAAACAAGCTGGCAGCACCCGAAAAGTTTACAAATATTCCAGGAGAACTGGCAGTACGCCTGGACTTCAAGGTCGTGTTTTGCCGTACAGGACCTGCAGTACAGATAAGCTTCCGAACAAAAGACAGAGATTCACTCTAAAAGTATGTCTCTGCCCAGCTAAGGTAGCTAGTCGTGCCCCACGTTGGGCGCCAAAATTGTCACCGGTTTGCGGGACAGTTCGACCCGGTACCGTGACAATTGAGGCAGGGGACCCACGGGCCCACACCCCGGGGAAGGGGAAGGGGGAAAAGGGAAAAAGGAGAAGGGAGATGGGCCCAGGAACAAAACAACGGCAGCGATCTGAGGAGGAAAGCTAATTTACTAAATAAGATATCAGAAAGGAAAATAACACAATATAATATAATATAATTGGAATTGAGGCAAATGAATCAAATAAAATGAGCAAGAGAGAGAGTGTCCGATAAACCGAAGGCCTTACGCTAACGCTGAAGGCGGACGGCTGCAACAAACACCCACTGCCGAGCTCGATCCCGAAGGGAAGAGAGAGTCCCGTGACTGCAGACAGTTTTTATCTTTCCCTCTGAGCGTAAACACGTAAGAACGCAAAGCATCGCAAAGTCCTCTGGGGAATGGAGTTCTTCTTCTCTTCTGAGACAGGCATACCTGGAACTATCGATGATCCACGGAGCTGGAGCATTAACTCTTTAACTCTAAATGCACTACATGATGTTATGATGTGGAATACCATTACCAAAAATCATAAAACCATGACAACTGGAAATAACTTGTTACTTCTTTTATGATTATTATAATTATTTTACTGCTTCATTCATGAAAATTAAACTTATTCATAGACTGAAAACTCCATTTGCTTGGATTGTTCCAGTCATCAGACAGGAGCTAAAAAGATACTTTGTCCCTCTTTCCTTGATGTTTCATTTTTCATATAATGCCTACAGAGTCATGGTGAAAACAAGTAATGAAGGAAATGAAATACAGAAGCAAACTGTCAGATATTTTTGCTTTTTACTGGCCTTCATCCAGTCCCACAGTCATCACTCCTTGGTTCAGACAACATCGTTCTAAGGCCAGTTTAGATAACTTTTAGAGTAGCAAAAAATTTAGACTAAGAAATCTTACTTTATCTCATACAGATTTGCACAATATTTGTCTCAGTTGGTCTCTTAACAGATAATCTTTCTTCCCTCTTCCTCATCCATGAATTTCCAGATAGCAGAAGCAGATTGTATACTATTGCTTCAGAAATACTAGAATGAAAAAGTGGAAACATTAAAGCGCAAAAGATAGTGATGAATAAGGAAATTTTATCAATTAGATCTGTAACATTATTGCTACATTTAATACAAGTGCCTATAACAAAATGAAGTAATTTCTTTAACATTATGAGTAAAATCCATTTTATGGTGGTAAAATCCCAGATAAACTGAAGAAAATAAGAAAGTTTTCATGGAATTAAAAGGATGCAAATAAGAAAATAATTTTAATGGTCATGTTTATTTAGTCTTGGAATGAGCTGTCAAGAGAACTAAAAATTCTGTTTTTGTATTTGAGCAAATGTCTCGGAAACACAGAGACATATAATCATTGTATGATTTTTTGTAAAATTAAAGGTATGCTTTATTAATTACTTGGTAAAAATTATTATGATTGCACCTGGCAAATGTAAAATTCAGAGGGCAGAATTCTCTTCAGATATTTATTGTTCTTATAACTTTAATATTTCAAATATAATTCTTGTCACCTAACTTTTATTAGAGAAGAAAGTATTGATATTATTATTATCATCTGGAATACTGTGTCCAGTTCAGGGCTCCCCAGTACAAAAGAGACAGGGATCTCTTGGAAAGAGTCCAGTGGAGGGCCACAAAGATGGTGAAGGGCCTGGAGGATCTCCCCTATGAAGAAAGGCTAAGTGAGCTGGGTCTCTGTAGCCTTGAGAAAAGAAGACAGAGGGGACCTGATCCAGGTTTAGAAATATCTAAGGTGTGGGGGACAAAGTGACAAGGCTAGGCTGTTTTCAGCAGTGTGTGGAGACAGGACAAGGGGAAATGGACAGAAACTGCAGCACAGGAGGTTCCATGTGCACGAATGTGCACAAGAACTTCTTTACGGTGAGGGTGACGGAGCACTGGCACAGCTGCACAGAGGGGTTGTGGGGTCTCCTTCTCTGGAGATATTCGAGACCCGCCTGGACGCCTACCTGTGTGACCTGGTGTAGGGAACCTGCTTTGGCAGGGGGATGGGACTTGATAGTCCCTTTCAACACCTATGATTCTGTGGATCTATGATTCTGTAATTATACTCACATATAGCATATATATATGCTATTGCATGTAGAAATGTAACATGAATGATTCAAAATATTTGAATTGTGATAAATGTTTCCAAATGTTTTAAATGCTTCTTTTTCTCTTCAGCTCTATATCTTTTATTATAAAAACAGGTAAGCTGTTTTATGTTAAATTTTATTTGATTTTCTACTTATTATTTGCCTGAAACTGATGCACAAAGAATAAAGAAACTGGAAAAATGTAAAATTCATTTTTTTCTGTAAAAGTTTATCTAATTAACAGCCCTCTTCGTGCTTCAGACATTGTAGTACACATACATTTAACAAAAACACCATAGCTTCTGCTACGAGATGAGTATGATAAATTGAAGACCTATGACTTGAAGTATTTAATATAATATAACTTGCTCTATTTGCTGAATCATAAAGAAGGTCATATCCACACTCATGTTCTCTATAGAGACAATTTGAAAAGTGCAGTAATTTCCTCACTTCACTTTAAGACATTATAAGTAAATTGTTTTTTACTACTAGTTTTAATCTATTAAATTTAATGATATTATTCCATAATTATATTATTCTCAGGTTTCACTGACATTAATAAATAGTGTTAGGCTGATATTTTTTAATGTATTGACTTGTTTCTTGGATCCTGAAATGTTTAATCACTGCCCAACACTGCCAGTATGTTGTAGTAAGAATAAACAAAATGCTTCCCTCCAGATACTGGACATTCAAGGTCTGATACCTTCTAAGTATTCCTCCTGAATTAAATTGAGTTACATTTAATGTGAAAGCTTTGTAGATTTTAAGAGTTTTTAGAATTGGACAAACATTAGACAAGCACAAACAAAAAAGATCCTATATCGCTAATGAAGTGGGACTATCAGCTTTAGCGTATTGAGTTTTGGTTGAAATGATTTTGATGCTTATTTTCAATACCAAGAAACAGTGAACAGTGTTCCTAAGAGGCTGAAAATGTGAATATTTATGAATATGAATCAATGATTAAGATAAAAGCATCTCTTTGCTGATCACTGACTGCTCTCTTTGTGTAAAATAATAAAACAAAATTATGTTGCAACATAAAATAGTCAGAGCTTGCTGAAGGTCAGCAAATCTGCTGCAGGCATTGAATCTGATATTCACATCCATCCACAGGGTAAAGTTTTTCTGAAAAGCATTACAAAAGGCAGATACTATACCATGGGTTGTATCCGTAATCATGACACATTTTCATTAATAATGTTTAATGGCTCTTTAAAAGCAAAATAGTAGTAAATTTTTGTCAAGTTGTCACAGTTCATGGGAACTCAGAGGTAACTACTTGAACTTTGTTCAGAGAAACATAGTCTAAAATTGAGAGTTATAGATGTCCAGACTGTGTTTCTAAAATCAGAAATAGCTTTGTTGTTGTTGCTGGGTTGTTTTTTTTATATTTGTTTGTTTTTCCAGATAAGGTCATAGGCCAATTAAGGATAAATAGACTGTTGTACATATTTTTATTTTAAGTTTTCACTCTAATACCACCTCGGCATATAAAGAATGCATAAACATGTAATATAGTGCTGCATAACTGGTCACATTTTACTGGTAAGGATAGTCTTGCCTAAAGTAACGTTAATGGTATTTTAAAGGTGTGCATTCTGAAGCCTATTTTATTTTGCTGTAAGAATTACATACAGAAAAATCGGTCACATTCATCATTGAACATAGTTTATTGAACATAGTTTATTTCACTACTAGGCACAAAGTTATCATTGCCCCGTCTTCCTTCTTTTCTTCCTATTTTCTTGCTTATTCTATACACTTAACTCTGTACTTCAATTTTACCCGATTCATTACTTTGGAAGTGTTTGTGATTAAAGCCAATTTTAAGTTGTGTACATGCAAAAAATTTATCCAGTGACTATATTCCATATCTCCTGCTTCATGAATGAATGGATGAACGCTGAGAGCTGACCATCTCAGTTTTTGTGTGCTGTGTTAAAACTTCTCTTGCCCTGGATAATTGTCAATATAATATTATATTACCTGTCCATATAGTAAACAAGTACACCACAGGCAATAATCTATGCATTTTCACAATGTTCTTCTAAAATATTTGGCTGTATTATCTGTTTTACAAATAGGCAGTTGAGTGAACAAAAGTTTCTAATTTTGGTGCCTCACACAGTGTACTGAAAACACATTTTTTCAGTATTGTTACTACTGTAGAACTTATGATGTGTTCAAGGTACAGTAATTGTGGCCATTGCTTGTTGTTTTGTGAGCTCAGCAAATCAAATCCTGCCAATTCCCTTGTCACTATATGAACTGTGAAACAATATATTATTTTTTGTTCTGTGATTGCTTGAGTTGGACTGGTGGGAAAAATGGCATAGTGATAGGGAGGGGAAAAAATAATAACATAAACTCAAATCACAGTTTAAAACATGAAAAACGTTTTCTCTCTTTTTCATTCTCACCATCGAACTAATTGTATGTTTTAATAAAAAAGAAAAATATTCAATTATGAGCCATTTGAAAAGTTTCATAAATACACAGTTGGTATGCTACATGCATCAGTCATGAAATTGTATCCAACCAGTAAGAGTATATGGGAACATTAAGTAAGAGAGATTGTAAGTATCAGAGAAAGTCTTCTCATAACTTTGCTATTACTCTACTGTAAGTCTGACTTCTATAACACCATTCAGATATTTGAGCTGTAGTTGTGAAACCAGATAAGTTTTTGTTTATTTATATATTTTATCTCTGCTAGTCTTCATTTCAGTCATAGCTATTAGGTTAGCTATGTCCAACAAAAGGAAACTGTCCTATGTACCTGCTGTTATTTATTAGAAAGAAAAAAATGAAAGAAAGCTTATTAATTTATGCAGCCAAGTACAAAAAAGCCAAGCTGTCATTTCCCACTTTGGCCTTTCTGTTCACAATTCTTTTAACCTCTGCTATGCAATTCTCTGCTGTTGAATGGACAAATGGTGTACATGCAGTGGAGCATGTAGACAGGAAAAAAGAATGCAGGGAAAGAGGAGAAACTCCAACTCCTGAATTTAGATACTGGACAGTTCTGATAAGAATACTCACCTTTGATTGTTTATCTTTTCTTCCCCTCTTCAGTTTTCTTGAAGTTATGACTCATGAGTGTAAATGTTATTTGCTGCTTCATGAGAAAATAGGCATTAATATTCTATTATTCTCATGCTCAAAACTGCCAAAGCAATTGTGCGTAAATCCTAGGTAAGAGGATCACAGCTCTGCAGAGAATAAGCATGACAGCTTGCAACTTTAAACACAAGTATTTGAGAAGGTGACATAGAAGTATAGAAAAAATATGGGAATCCTTTTACAGGCAGGGATTGAATTTCCCTGTCAGGTAGAGTCATGTCTTCAATTAAGCTATGAAATCTTTACTTATGAAAAATGTATTTATAATTCAAAGGGAATTTTTTTCAACACGATAGTGATCTGCTAGTTTGTTCAAGAAGTTTCAGTTCAATATGAACAAATTCAAAGATGGGAAAAGGGCTGGAAGACATGTCCTACAAGGAAAAGCTGAGGGCATGTGGATTGTCTAATATGGAGGAAAGAAGGCTGAGAAGGGACCTCATTGCTATCTACAAATTTCTGAAGATGGAAAGTGGAGAGGAAGATACCAGTCACTTCTCCCTGGTAACTGATGATACAATTTGGCAATGTGGCAATGGCATAGAACTACACTGAGCTATCCTGGTTTTATCAGTATACCGTATCATGACATCATGCAGCAAAGCTGTTCAGTACTGGAACACAGAACCTTAGACCTGCATGCACTTCCTTGTTACTAGCTCCTGGCAGTCTCAGCTATTTTCACATGGGTTCCAGCTCTCTGAGAAGAAGATAAGCTGAGAAAGGACAGACTGCAGTTCCCAGAAGTCTCTACATCTACTCCCCATGTGATTTCTGATTCTGGGCAGTACAAGTGAAATCTATTCCTTTCTGGGACATGGGGATAGCAGCACAATCAGAAATCCTTTCTCTCCTATTTGCTTATTACTCATAACTCCCTATTCGTATCCTACTGTGTTAAATTCTTTCACCATTTGTAGTATATTAGTTATTTCTCCTTTTCTTAATCATGTTGACTTCATTTTCTTCTCCTTGAGAAAGGGGGAGAGGGGAAAAAAAAAAGAGGCCAGGAGTACTCTTGTACCCTTGTAACATCAAGCAAACTGCAACACGGGGAAACAGGGCATGGGGATAAAGTTATTTACTGTGTAGGTGGTCAAACATTGAACCAGGCTTCCTAGAGAGGTAATTGATGCCCCATGACTGTCAGTGTTCAAGAGGCATATGGATAAAACCCTCAATATGCTTTAGCCCCGAAGTGATCAGGCAGTTGGAATAGACAGTCTTTGAAGGTCTCTTCCAATTGAGCCACTTATTTCCTTTCCTTTCTCTTTCCTTTATTTTGCATGTAAAAATAACAAGACATTTAAATAAAGTATTATGCACATGCTGCCTCAACATTAAGGTTACTTCTTGTTGCTGATCCACCCAGTAGGAGAACACATACTTCTTTAACCAATATAATTTTCACCTTCTTGCTATTTATGGCTCTAGGATATCAGCTGATTTGGAAACTAGAGATCTAAGTCTGCAATTTATTTAAATATGTGCAAGCTTGCTTCTTCAACTTTTCAGCATAGTGCATTTTAAAGCTTTAAAGTCATTTTGTTTTTAGTGTTAGGCCCACAGCTTTTACTGAAAGAGTAATGAAATGAAATGTTTTCTAGATAAGTTCCTAAATATCAAGGGCAGATGTAAGGTAAGAAAACAGGGAATGGTAACACTGAGTAGATAAAATCTTGATTCTGCAAGGTGGGAAAACAGAGATTAGCTCTTCATTATTTTTATAGGGTTTTTCAGTACAGATTCTAAACTTATTACAGCAAAGAACTGAGTGTGAAAGCAAAAGTACACAAGAAGGAGGGTGAAAGGGAGGAAAGGAAGGAAAGGAAGAATTGTCTATAAAGGTGAGTAGAAAAAATGACAGTGTGGAAGACCTTATGAAGTACAAGAAAAAATAATTCTGGGGAAAACAGATTGACACGATGACTCAGAATAATAAACTCTAATACAGGAAATCTGCATGAATAGCTTTCACTCCATTTTAATCTATTTCATTCCATTCAGTACAATTTTTTTTCTATGTATTAAAGTAATTCTGACACTTGGGCTAGTGTTATTTGAGATGTTCATATATTCATTCAAACCTGTATTTATCAGAAAGTTTTTCTTTGGTATATGTAAGCTCTATGTCCTAAGCAAGTTGCAAAGTCTAATTTCAGCATGTAAAGTTGTTTTTAAAGTAGTAAAATGTACAAAAGAAACTTCTGGAGAACAGTTGCAGTGCTTAAAATTCATTCATATATATCTGCTGAGAGCCAGAGAGAAGTTTGAGTGAGAGAAGAAGGTTAGTAGGCATGAGATTAAATGTTGATAAGTTAATTGCAGGAGATTTTAAAACAAATATGTGAAAATTATCCCATTTACTATTTTAAAATTTTAAATATTACTAAGTTTTCAGGTTAACGTGTAAAAGCTTTAAAAATGTGTAAATATTATTCATAGTAGATTCCTCATAGGATGTGCTCACTTCACTGGTATAAAATCATGTCTTCTACTCAAGGATAAAAGTATACTTTCTTGAATAAGCTTCCTGTCAGAGTGACCTATTACACTTTTCTATGACATTAACTGTCTGAATACACAGATTGTTTTTCCATGTAAGGGATATTTATATAGCTGAAAATGGTATTTGGAAACTTAGAATATTTGCCTGAGGATAGATTTCATATTTAGATAAACAAACAGATTGAGGAAACTACATATTTTATTCCTTTAGTCAATAAACATGTATAAAGTTTAAAGTTATGGGCACTGAGACACTGGGCTTGTGACTGAGAAGTCTTGGTCAGATTGGAGTTTTAGCACTGGAGGATGGGTGTTGATGCCTAGCAACTATCGAAAAACAATGATCTTACTTCAGTCAAGTACCTTGACTCTGTCTGTGGCAAATACTATGGAAAACTGCAGCAGATTATCTAGTGGAAAATAATTACTTTACTGCTAGCTTATTGTTATTTCTTTGTTATTTGTTGAGTAATAAGCTAGCTAAGCCTAGCTCATGTCCTAAAGTATGTTTTCTCTCTCTTCCAAATACAGTTTGTGTTTGTGCATTTATCACTAGGAAAGATTACTTGGATAAACTAATCTGGAAGTTTTTGTAAGATAAAAAAAGCAGCCTAGGCACGATTGCTTTGAGTCATATAGAAATACATAGAAACATTCAATTTTTATATGTTAGATAAAATGGAGAATGAAGAGTCTTCCTTCTTTTTACTACTTGATATTTCTTATGTAAATGTTCTTAAAGTCACTGTTCTGTTGTTGGTTCCTCCTTCTATGATAAAAATGAAAAAGTCTTGTCAAGACTATCTTGCTTTTAAGATATTTTTAGACCGTGAACAAGTAATATCTTAATATCCCATCTAGAATCTGAGAAGGTCAGACCTCCATATTCCTTTACCCTGATGCAAACCTATTAATATCAATAAACTGACCCATGGACTTGTAGAATAGATGAACTGTTTGAGTAAAAGAAGAAAAAATACAAAAAAGTTCATTTCTGTAAACTGTGGTTAATATGGTCTAATTGCCTATTTTGCACTCATATCTTGCATGCGTACTGCATGCCAAGCAATAGTGCAAGGTGAAGTATTTCTGACTGATGTAATAAACTTGTTTAAACACGTTGTTCATTTTAAATAGGAATCTGTACTTTATCTAGAGGAAAAAATAACCCTCCAAGACAGATCATGTAGTGGTAGAAGCTGGTATGTTTTCCTTTACTTCCTTGGAACTGATTTGGACCATGCAAGTATTTTCCCATTTCCATGTTGACCAAAATTATTGAAACATTAAGACTACATGGTGCTTAATGATTCGTCAAATCAGATGTTTACAAATCACATTCACATCAGTGAATCACTAGACTCTGTACTCACACAACATAAACTGTATAAGCTTCATTTATCATGCAGTGAAAGTGGAAGTCTGTGAGTCCTGCTGACAGAATGATAATATGTTTGAATGCAGCCATTCTCTAATCAAACAGTGGAGAAACCCCAGGGGAAAAAAAAAATTAGATTGAACATTTTTCCTTTCAAACTATTTTTATATACTTGTCTCAGAGAATGCTATATGAGAATGGGAGCTCTTGGAATTAATGCTTATTGCAAACAGTGTTACAGACAAAAAAAGCCCAAAACAAATGTGATGGCTTTACATAATGACCATTTCTTCTTTTCATGTCTACATTTCTTATTGATACGTTTCAGCCACAACAAATTAAGACTGCTAAATCCATTCCTGATGCATGGATCTCACCTTTTACCATTTAGACTTACATGAAGAATTCCGCCTTTCTGGAGTTATTAATCTAATTTAGTGAACTATGAAGAAATTAATTTGGTACAATTGTAAAGCCTTTACAAGCTAAGTATAGAATACTCTCATCATACTTGCTTTTGTGGCAGAGTCATATAACTTCTAGAACTTTAAAAATAATTTTTAAGAAAAACTAAATCATAGTATATATGTTACATACATTTTGAGTAATTTTATTTTTTTTTTAGAATGGGTGCTAGAGTTATTCATATTGTGCATCCTGGAGTTAAAGTTTTTGATTTAATTATTTTTTTGGGAAAGCATTTAACTGGTTTTAAAGTTTCTGTAGTTGGTTACCTTCTAACAATTTGTGGTGGAAATTTCCCTGAGATGGTTGACTTGGCACTGTGATAACAAGTATATTTCTGTAATGCTTTCCATAACAACTGCTGTAATAAAGTACACCAACCATTCAGTGTTGTACTCTCCCTAAATAAAATAAGTCTTCCCAAAAACGTGTCATCATATTTTTTTCTTTTTTAGTTAATACTTACTCTCATTCTTGCACATTTGTGTACAAGTTCAGCTCTTGCATATTTATGATTAAATACATTCCTATTAATGTTAAAATTATTTAACTCACATAGAAACAATTCTTTGATCTCATTTATGGGAAAGATAATATCTTAGTGAAGATGTTAACCTAATCCAGGCCTAAGGGAATTCAAATTTCTTTTTACAATGGAGTACTAATAGCAGTCAATGAAAAAATTATTTTTTACTGAATGCAGGCAGAACTGCCTAGGTGTGAGAAAACTGGTTGTCATATTTTCTTTTTGGGGAACTAGAAGTAGTACATTTTTTTTCTGTGTTTATTAAGGGAGAAATCATGTTTTGATTGTCATCTATTTCAGAGCATTCAAAGAAGGAAAGAAACAAAAATACTTTGCTTTCAAAAAGTACCATTCTGTGATTTTCTTTAACATCAAGGAAAATGAAATTTTGTAGTAGAAGACGTGGTGAACTGACTTTTTAATACAGAGAAGAGGAATCATAGATGGGACAGCAGGAACATGTGATAATTAAAAGGAAAGTTTCTTGACCCTATAACAGTAGTGATGTGGTTGAAGCAGACATGCTGAGAAGTCTCTGTTTTTGTATCAGCACGCTATTTTCTCACTTCTAGAGCTTTATTTTGCCTATAAACATATGTTTGACAGTGACAATGCAGTTTAATATTTAATGTGATGCTAAACCAAAGTCCCACCAGAAATAGACTCATAATAATACATAATATTCTTAAAAACTGTGGCAGAGCTTGCTCTTACCTTTTATAATGCTTAGGAATTAAAAATCTAGGACTGGTTTAAAATTTAATCTATATTCACATAAGAGATGTAATTTATATTTAGAATTATTTCTAATTCATTCCTACATAATTAAGCATAGTACTTGTTTTTATCCTTTTTATCTTTGACAAGTTCTTTTCTCCTAGCCCGGAGGCTTCTGTGCATGGTTCCTATAATACTGATGGCTGAAGAATTTTTTGTTTTGTTTTTGCCTTTGGATGATTTGATTGTGAAAGGTGTATAAACCCTCTGGAAGCTAATAGAAAGTACATTCTTCTGTTACATTATTATTACTAATGACACATATTAATTCATACCTTAACCTTGTGGACTAGTGTCACTTTCTTTATCTTGGCAATGTTTACTGGTTAGGTTCACCCAGAACTCCTAAGAATGAGATGCTGTTGTAATATGAAAGATATTTTGTAGACGAAGACTCAAGATACACAGAAATTAAGTCCATCCTTCTTTACTTTGTGTTAAGGTTCAAAAGAAAATACATAGAAAGGAGGATTTTCTATTGATCTGTTTTTCATGTCTATGTAAAATTTCCTTAGAAATTGCAGCTGAAGTGTATCCTCATACAACTTTTAGATACAGTGTCTGTTCAACTATTACATACAATAAACAACATCAAACTATGTGAAAAAGTAATGAAAGATACACAAAAATTCTTATATTAATACAGATAGGAAATAAGGATAAACTAAAATTCCAGGGACAAAAAGTAAAATATATTGTACATACAGGTTCTCTGTAAATTTTTCTGTCAGAGCTAAGTAGAGATCCAAATGTTTATTGGAAAGCTTTCAATAGAAGTGAAAATCTTCATACAAAAGCGACATTTATCTTTCCCAAAATTTTGCTCATATGATCAAACAAAAAGTGCTGTTTGATCTGTTTTCTTTTAAGCAGAAGCAAAATTTATTTGTAGAGGAGCTGTTCAGGTTTCTTTCTTGTCAAATACTTTTTTCTTTTATGAATGTTTTCCATTTCAATATCTGAGAAGCTGAAAAAATAAAAAGAAAAAAAAAGGAATAAACTGTGAGATCCAACTCTCTGATTCAACTCAATATAAAACAAATTAAATGAAGTCACCAGTATAGGTTTCAGTAAAGATACAGTTGAATCGCATTTTACCCTATCTTCTGATTTGATTAATCAGCAAATATAAAATCATTATGTTCTGAATATCTTTTTGTAATTGTTCATGAGGTACTTCAAGTTTGTTAAAAATGTTTTTAAAAAGAGGGAGAAATAGTGATATTCAAAAAAATCTAAAGAAGGATTTGACAATGTCTGAATGAGGAAACTGTGAATTATTCTATCTGGATAAACTTCTATTAAAGAACTAAAAAAATAAGTCAAGCTAAGCACTTTGAATTTGGATCTGTTTATCACACTGGTCAGATAAACTTCAAACTGAGACGTATTGTATAAGTATATATAATATACACAATAATAAGTTTAATATGCAGAATCACATATAAACTGACTTTACAGTAGTATTTGAATGTTCTGTCCCCAACAATTTTGATCACTTGATTTACATTCTGCATAAATATTTCCACTGTTTTTACCTATGATGAGATTTCAAAAGTTATTATGCTGGCATCAAAAACACTTAATGAGTGAAAGTGACAAACTGAAAAAGCAGAGTCTCTGAGGGGACGGCTTGTGCTACTAGGTTTTAATTCCTTGAAATTTGCCTCAGTTTTCAGTAACTTATCTGACATTTAAGTGTGTAGTTCTAGTTCAGTATGTGCTTAAGTGCCTTTATAAATGAGCATCTGCTAATATATACATAATCCAACATCCCTGGATATGCAAAAGCTGTTTTTTGTTTTATTTTCCTGTGCTTCTTGATATAACCTCTTCATTAAGGTTTGTCACTGCAACTCCCTTGGCTACAGCCATGCTTCCTGCTTTTCACAAGAGAAATCAGAAAGCTACTAGTGTCTTATAATGGCCAATGCAACATCTCATTGTGCTTATTATTAATATAATTTAAATTTAACATTGCATCCATATTACCCAGCCTAACAGATGGTTCCCAAAGCTAACAGATGTCATTTTGTTTATTCACTTTATATAATATTTGTGACATAACCATTAGCTTCTGTAGAAATAATTTTGATGTCAGAAGCAAAGAACAAAGGTTTAAAAATAAAAAGCAGAAATATATTAAATCATCACGTAAAGGCAAGACATGAGTTCTCACAGATTTATATGAAAGACTAAGAACTGATTTAAGAACTCATTCTAGTTTAGGCAATTCATAGAATCAAAGAGTCAAGAATGGTTTGGATTAGAAGGACTTTAAAGTTCATCTAGTTCTATTCCTCTTGCAATAGGCGGAGCTGCCATCCCCTAGATCGGGCTGCCCAGGGCCCCAGCTGGACCTCCAGGGATGGGGCATCCACAACTTCTTGAGACAACCAATGGAGCAGAGGGAGACAATCACCTCCCTTAACCAGCTGGTCATGCTTCTTTTGATGCAGCCCAGGATGTGGTAGGATTTTTGATCTGCATGTGTACAGTGCTGCCTCATGTTTATCTTCTCAACAACCAGAACCCAGAAATCCTTCTCCTCAGAACTGCTCTCAATCCAGGCTCTGTTCTCACTGTGTTGGTTCTTGGGGTTGCCCTGACCCAGTCACAGAACCAGAACCATGCACTTGGCTTTGCAAACTTGATAAAGGTACATTCAGTCCTGCTGCTCATGTCACTGATGAAGATGTTCATCCCAATTTCACCTCCTGAGGAATGTCACTTTTCACTGGCCTTCACAGTGATGTCAAGCTACTGACTGCAACTGTTTGAGGGTAAACCCAGCCAATTCCATGTAAGTACATCATGAATGCTAAGGTCTGTTGTGTTCACAGTTTCAACTTTTCCAAAGGCTAAAAAAGAAGGAAAGAAAGAAATATAAATATAAACAAGAAACCTAGTTATCAAGGATATTTTTGAGATGATCCACAGCATATTCTACTTCTTGGGATCCATTTGCTGGAATAATTTTAGCATGTCAGTTTACGTTAGAAGAGTTCACTATGTTCAGTATGGATGTACTCGTATACTACAGTTACTTGAAAATTATTTTCTTGGATTATACAGATGGAATCCAACCAGTGTGTATATGTTTCGCTGGTTGTTTTGTTTCTTTTTGTTTGTTTATTTTTTGGGGAGAGAATAATGTAAATGTTTAATGTTCAAATTTGCATCTTCCCCGCTGCAAGTGACTTCTGGTCTAGGAAGCCTGCTTGGTCAGTGGGGGTTGGACTCAATGATCTCTAGAGGTCCCTTCCAAGCCCTTCTGTGTCCTTCCTAAAACTCTCCTGGGTAGCTTTAGGATTGAAAAGAAAGTTGCCAAATACTAATGCAATAAACTGGCAGTAGGATTTTTACCATTGGAAGAGAAGATTACATAGAAAAACTCTTTTAGGAAGGTTATGTTGTTGTTATTTTGGGTAAATTTATTTTCTGAAGAAAGGTGTCATGTTATTTTCTTACTATTTTCATATATTTATTTTTGCTTTTACTTTTCTAATTCACTATTTCTTCCAGGATATGAATAGTATGATGAGATGAGTGTATATAACAGCTAAATTTATGCTTAAACAGGCTGGGCTATAATATGATTAATGAGAAATATGAATGGGGTTTTTCCTGAAGAGTATTTTTATGCTCCCTGTTTGCCTATTCCATGATGCCTGCTCTAGGGCCTGAGTTTTTTTTACTATCTTCTGTGAACGCAACTTGTGATTTTGGAGAAACACTAGATAATTCTACACAATGTACTCAGGGACCAGCCATTCATTCTGAACAGATTTAATAAGATCTTGATGAGGTAAACCACTTTTAAACAATAGTTTTCACTTAGAGATTACAGATGTAACATTATATATACACCGGAACAGTATAAAGATGAGACTATTATAACAAAATTTAAGATAGATGACAGTTTTGCTCAGAACTATTCAGATAACCTAATGGGTTAAATAAAACCTCCTTATATTTTTTCCTCCTACTACTCCATTCTTTGAATATCTTTTAGTATTCTTCTTATCTTCTTTATATTTTTCAGATATTACATTCATCTTTTATACTCTGCATTGTCCTTCAGCGGCTTTTACTTCAAACTCCAAGATAGGTATTGCTAGCATTCTATCCTTGCCAATACAGGGATAATATTTTTGATTCAGACAATGTTCTTCATGTACCGTCTCCATTCATTCTTATAACAAGGGATAACAGTATTATTAGTAATAATAATAATTATAACTACCACTAGTACTACACTTTTTATTGTGCCCTCTTTGCCAAATAAGCTTATTGCACAGTGTTATTTGCTGAGTGCTAATGGACAATGGGCACTGGGCTTCTAAAAAGTGGAAAATCGCTTTACTGCATGTCTGGATGAACACTTATATGCTGTGATTTTTTTTTCTGTAAAACACTCTTTTTATGTAACATCAACTATTTGAATATTATCCCACCATACCACTTAGTTTCCTGGTATAGCACAACATGATCTATGTACTTATTTTCTCATGGAAAGAAGTCAGTGCACTGAAAAGTAATCTGTTGATGCAGTAAAGATGTGATTGCTCAGTAAACATTACAGAGTGAAGGTAGGAAAATAACAAGAGTGAGTAATATAGCAGAAGTATCTGGTGATTCTGCAGAGTTGGCACATGCTGTCTGTAAGTACTTAACTCATTGGTATCGTTCGTCATATTGCCACCAGCTTCAGTAATGACTGGATCAGGGATGGTGCCTGTCTCTAATCACTCCTAGAGACTAGGAATACATTTTCTAGTATCTTCGTAGGAAGCTCATTAGTATTTGTACAGATATTCCTGCTGATATTTACAATCTTTTTATTCTTTGTTTGCTTTTTATTACCCATTAGTCAGAGATTTTAGAAAAGTACAGCAATTAGGTTCTTTTCCATTATTCATTAATTTCCTTTACTCACTTACTAATAAATGTAGAGGGCTTTTTTTAATTTATTTTCATAAGGAATGCTTTTTTCTAATGTTAAAACAGCATCTTTTTTTCCCCTTTATCTGCAAATCTACACTGCAGAGTAGATTATTTCCCCTCCCCAAATATTAAAATTGTTACAGTACTTCAGGTTTATATGTATTATTTCCTAGTGCATTACAACTTCACTTTTCATGACTGTAAAGAACTGAGTGGCTCACAAAATCCATCAGAAAATGCTGAACTCTGACTACAATGTTGTGACTGAAGTCCTCAGTTCACAATCCTTAGCCTACACCTGTATGTAGGTTCACTGCCCTCTTCTCACTAAATGAAAGAGGTCACAGGAGATCTTAGTAGTGCTAACACTACAAAAGCCAGTATCTTCTGACAAAAGGGAAAATCCTTCGTAGTGAAAATGTGGGTTTTTGGTTTCTTTGTTTGTTTGTTTTCCCTGAGAAAGACTTCCTGCATCTTTTTGCCTATTCTACTTGTCAAGTAGAAACTTGCCGTCTCCGTGCAGCTCCTCCAGGTGTTCTAGTGTGGACTATAGCAGGGCATCCACTTTCTATATCCACCTCCCACAGAACTCCGTGCAAAGCCCAATATAAGACTGGCTGAAGTATGCCAACAGCAAAGAGGAGATGTCCCACAACATTCCCAGCCTGGCCAGGACAAGACTTCAAGCTTTGGAGTCTGTGAGAAGCAGCCAGAACTTGGAATCTGATCTGTAGGTGCCCAGCAGTTGACTTTCTAAGAATTCAGCAACCATCAGCAAGTCTGTCTCCCAGTAAGCTCAGGTATTCCTCCAATGCTGAGCAGACTTCCCTAACTGTGCACAACCAATGATAGCTGGGTCATGCACAGACTCTCTGTTACCATCCAGGCAGCCTGTGAAAGCTTTCACTTATGCAACTCCTGTTAGTGAAGTTCAAAGGTTTACTGAGCACAGGCTCTTCTTCCAGTGGCAGTTCCACTACTAGAAGCATAGTCTCTGTGGCAAAAGATTCACCCATTAAAGCACACATCTGTTGAAGGAACTTCAGTGCCCAAGAGCAAGCTGACACCACCATCCAAGAGATTTCTTCGATCAGTAAAAACCACACAAAGCCCCATGGATGATTCCTGGAAGGACAGGGTGTTACTGACACAGCCCAAAGCACCAATGCATTGGCAAACACCTCTGTGAAGCAGAACCCCAGCTGGCTGGGCTTGAGAACATTATTTTAAAACAATATTCTATTTGTGAGACCCATTGCATTGAGGCCAATATGTATATAGTTCCTTTTTGGGGCGGCTGGACTAGATGATCTCTAGAGGTCCCTTCCAACCCCTACAATTCTGTGATTCCGTGATCTCAATCTAAAAGGACATTTTGGAACAAATCTCTCAAATCTTCTGGTTCTATTCTTCATAATGCAATTAGTTATCGAACCTCAAGAATCCTTGTAGTACTTTATCAAGCAGACAGGAACCTAGTTTATGAATGCTGCTATGTCTCAGCTATGGCTAGAGTCAGAAAGATTTGTCTTGCTTACAAGTAAATATTTGGGGCAACTGTCTTCTCTTGCTGCCCTCACCCTTTCTTTTCTGACAATTTCACCATGAATTGTTTTCAAGCAGGCAGTGATCATGATACGAGTTTCTTCCCAGCCCACAGAATCACAGAATTGTAAGGGTTGTCTTGTCTATGTGATGGAGAAAGTGGCACCTAGCTCAGCAGCTGAGGACTAGCTGAGACACAGTCAGCCTAAACATAGTTTTGAACACTGGTTTAAGGTAGAATTTTGAAAAATAGCTAGCTCAAAATTGCAATCAATATCCAATATGAATCAATAATATTACCCTTAAATAGTAAGCAGCCTAAGAGCCATGTGAACTTTCCTGTATGATAGCAGGCTGCATGGAAGTATCTCCACTAAGCAGAGATGCCTCTCAAAATTACACTTGCTTCTGTGATTCCTTTCAGCTTGACATAGAGACCCCTTGCTAAGACATATCCTGGTAAGTGAGTAACTTAAGATTTGTGAACTTCAATAAGATTGTGTCTTTGACACATCAAATTTCATAAGCATAAACCATTGATGTAAGATGGGACTAGGAGTGAATTCAGCCACACTTAGGCTCCTTACCTCTTTGGTTCAAGGAGTTTAGAAAGTAAGGGTTTCCTCACTTCTAAACCTTGTGACTTATCAGCAGGATTTCTGGTTGAGTGTGTGTTTAACTCTATCCTCTATGCAGAAAATAAGCTAGGTTACTTCGCCAGCTTTAGTCTTGTTAAGTTAGTCTTATTCATGCTTAAGCTTTGTTAAATCATTATTTTGTAATACTGAATATTTTGCCTCTTCTCTCTTATGAATGAAGCATAGAGTTTCCATCCAGAACATATCTTTAGAACTTTATTAACAAAATAATACATAATGTGAGTTTTGAGTATTGCATTTTGAATTTAGTTTATCTGTCTCGGTTTGGAGGTCTACACATATTGGCATTCTTAAAAGCCTTTAGATATTTAGACTGCCATAATAAATGAGGTGTTGTGTGTTTTTTTTAATTGTCATATTATATCCAGTTTCCAAACATATAACTTATCCCCTTTTGCAGCAAAACAATATGGCATAGGAAAATACATCATAGAGTAACAACTCTGTATCTTCTGGGTCCCATCTGACTAGAATTACAGCTTTGAGTCCCTCACGGTTTGGAAAAGAAATGGAGTGGCATGAAAATGTCTTGAATATTGAAATAACAGTGAGTCAAATAGGATAGCAGATGAAACAGTAATATCAACATTTCTGAATGGAAGCAGTAGGCCACTGAAAAACAAACAATGGAAATAAGACTGAGGAGTTAACAGAAAGAGGACTGTCATGAATACAGGGATTACTAGCAAAAAAAAAAAGCAAAACTTCAGAGTGGGAAAACAGAAGAATTTATATGACATATATATTACAATGCCAGTATGTACACAAGGTAGAAAGAGGGCTGTAATGGAAAAAAGAAGAGTAAGTGTAGATGCGTAGTATATGAGATACAGAAAGAATTGGAGTAATAGTGGGATGCATATGCTCACATAATGTGCTAGCTGGATGGCCAACAAAGTCTGGTGGTGTGCATGGAAATTGTGACCACTGAGAAATGCTGCCATATCAGTCAAGACATTAAGAGAATAGATACTGATGAAACTAAACTTAGAATATTTTTTATTTAAACAGGTAATTTACTGGGATTTATTAAATAATTTTATGTTCCTTAAACATCAACTACAAAACACACAAAAAAGTTCAATGTTAATAGTTAATGGCTTTTCTAATATAAAAAAACAATAACAACACAAGACTAAAACTTGCTCTACTAACTGATGTGATTTCCAGCTTGGCATTATCACAAAATTTAATGCATATGAGGTATGTATCCTCATGTAGTGTATTTGCTGGTTGGTAAGATATCAGCTTAGTGCCAGCCACCTGCATGGTACATCTAGAACCTGCAATTAGTGAAACCTCAAAAAAGATGCTTATAAAGCATCTCATAGACAGAAAATATGTGATGAAGAGCAAAAGAAAATGGAACAATGTTTTCAGGAATAGTAACCTAGTCAGAAAGTTGTTTGAATGAATTGTTTTGAATGTAGCATCAAGGGGCAGAAAGCACCTTATTTTTAGGTCCTGGACTGGCTCAAATTTCACCTAAACTTAAATAATTATAGTGGAAATGACTGGTCACTCTAATTCCCTTGACAGAGGTAAGACTAAAAATTTTTAAGGCATAATTTATTTCATTTTAAATTAGACATTCTAAAATATAAACAGAACAGATACCTCCTGAAAAATAGTATCAAATGATGATAAAAAAAAAACAACTTTTTTTTCTTTTCAAGAATTTTCACTCTAAAAATGTCATGAAAGAACACTAACATCTCTTGATGATAAATATTTTAGATTACTTTAGGCTCTTGCAATTTTATATAAAAGAAAATAAATCAAGCACAGTGCATCTTAAGAAAAACAAAAATACCTAAACAAATGTTTTTTTATATTTTTTGAGAAAAGAAATGTTGATGCAAGACTGCTTATACAGTTAATCAAAGAATGTTTTACACAGCTTATGTTTTCTAGTCACCTGGATCTAAGAGGGAACAGAAAATATGTTTAAATATGCATTCTGGTCCACCATACAGAAGCAGTCAATTTGCAGTATATCTCTTTCTAAAAGATTCAGTACCTTTTCTTTTCTGTCTGTGCAGTTCCTGATCTGTAGATAGATGTTTTTATTTTCCTGTTGAAGTTTACATACCTGTTCTGTAATTGTATTATAGTTTCATTGCTGTAATCCATTGACTTTAATGGAGTTATTCCTTTATGGAGTTATTCCGACACAAATACATTCTGCAAAGCCTGTAAGATTTCTCTTCATCTATAATCTAAAGATAACATTATACTCATTGCACATGTTCAGGAAAAAATAATTTGTGGGGACAGAAGGAAATCATACTATACTTACATAGCAAATTTGGAGGCATGAATGGGTAATCAGCTGTAAATCAGAATGTCTTAACCATGAGGCACAGATACACTCTTCTTCCTTTCTTCTTGCACTTTTCCAGCATGCAGAAGTATCTATGTACCTGGCAGGTGAAGCTGTGTTTATAACTGCTTTGCATCATGCCACAGCAGTTGGAGCACTCTGGCACATCCTGCCCCTTATTTGATGTGAATGGAAGTAAGAAACAAAATTTCACAGGAAAGTCTCAAAGTTAAATTGGAAAGGACACATCTACAGTTGACATAAATCCTCTGCTAGTGTAAATCATGAGTGCACTGGAGCTAGACTAAACTTTCATATGACTTTAATCAATTTCAGATCTAACCTCAGATCCTGGTTTGTGAAATTATGAATGGAGACACTGTAGAGATGACAATCAACAATAGTGTCTAGTAGGAAAACAACTCAAAAGCTCTTGTCATGTCATATCATGTCTAGTCATTATTTTACTGAATAGAGGATATTTTTATGAGCTGACAAAGATAGGTGAGATGTACCACGGGAAGCTGGAAAACAATCATTATGCATGGCATAAAAAAACAAATGCAAAAAATAATGAAAACCAACCAAACAAAAACAACAAAAAACACCGACCTCATATTCACGTTTATCTTTTATGATATTTGTCTGAAATAGCCATATAAGCATAATTGCAGCCACACTTCATAGACATTCAGCAAAGTAATGCCATTTAAAGTTAAATTCCTGCTGGGCTATTTTGACTTGGCACAGTGTTCTGAAAGACAATTTTGCAAATGTTAGTTTTACTTCCATGTACTTGGTTGCTCAACTTACACAAAAATACTTGCAGTGTTTATGTAATGTCTGACCTTTCTTACTGCTCACATTTAACGTCTTCCTGATTTAGTGTCTTTTTGTTTTTGTTTTTGTGTTTTTTTTTAATATCATCTCCTGATAAACAATATTTTATTGATTCAGCTGCAGATTTTAGTGCCTCAAAATGTACAACTGCAGCCTATGTTCTGTGGTACATAGTTTGATGCTCCAATTAGACATTTTACAGATCCAGCTGCACATGTTGATGATCCAGTTGGATTCTTGATTTTCAATAAAATTGGAAATCGCACTATGTTCTTTCTTAAATAAAGTTATTACAGTATTTTGATAATCAGTTTGGAGAAATGAACTCAGAAAATAAACTAAAATAACCAACCAACCAACCCCTCAAAATAAACTTTTACTTTTTCTCATTATACAGAATACTAAACCCAGAGGTTTTTGTTGAGTAAATTTTCTTAGCTACTATGAAACTATAATGACAACAGTGTTACCTTGTCACAAACATGAGAGTCATCTAGATTCACGCAGTCTCTCTAGTGTTCTACTCTTTGCCAAGTGTATTGTAGGTAATTCCAGCTATCAGAAGACTTTCTGTTCTCTCTTAAGCACAGAACATGCAAGATCCATTCAACATATCCAAACTACATTTAAGATGTCTTTTAATAATTTCACTAATGGAATAAAATTCCCTTTTGTACTTTAGAATTCTATTACATTAGGATGTTATGCGCTACAAGACTACAAGAGTGATTGTTTTTAGCATCAGAAAGTAACTAAATGTAATGGAGACTAAAAATTGTTATAGTTCACGTACAGACAGTATGTTTCAGTGATATATATATATATAATACAATTGTATTTACATCTATCTTTCAGTAGTTTTCAAGAAATTATGTTCTTTCTCTACTATAACTTGCAGGACACTTACCCAGCCCAGTAACTGGTCACCACATATTCTTAATCTGTAAATGATTACTTCTAGGTAAGGAGCAGATTATAGGTGCTTTAGTCCTCCCCACTTCCAAAAACAACAACAACAACAAAAACAAAACAAAAACAAAACCAAAAAACCCTCTGCAGCTTGTCCTTCTCTCTGACATAATTTCTCTCAGGAAGCCCTTCATCTGTAGAGGCAATGAGGCTTCTGCTATTCTTCTATTCTTGGAATCATAGAATCAGAATGACCTGGGTTGAAAAAGACCTCAAATATCATCTGGTTTCAACACCCCTGTCATGGGAAGGGTCACTGACCACTAGACCAAGCTGCCCAGAGCCACATCCAGCCTTGTCATGAATGTCTTCAGGGATAAAGCATCCACAGCCTCTCTGGGCAACCTGTTCCAGTACATCACCACCCTCTGAGTGAAAAACTTCTTCCTAACATCTAACCTAATTCTTCCCTGTCTTAGTTTTAAACCATTCCCCTTTGTCTTACTGCTATCAAACCATGTAAATAGTCATTCCCCCTCCTGTTTATACGCTCCCTTCAAGTATTGGAAGGCCACAATGAGATCTCCTCGGAGCCTTCTCTTCTCCAAGCTAAACAAGCCCAGTTCCTTCAACCTTTCCTCATAGAAGAGGTGCTCCAGCCCTCTGATCATTTTGGTAGCACTCCTCTGGACCCATTTCAAGGAATCTGCATCTTCCTTTTGCTGGGGACCCCAGGCCTGGACACAGTACTTCAGATAGTGCCTCACAAGAGCTGAGTAGAGCACAGTCGCCTTCCTCTCCCTGCTGGCAACCTCTTTTTGAATGCAGCCCCTCTGGAGGCTCTCTGGACTGCATTCAAAAAGAGGTTATATTTGGCCCTTTGGGCTGCAAGCATGCATGGCTGACTCATGTCCAGCTTCTCACCCACCAGGACCCCCAAGTTCTTCTCCATAGGGCTTCTCTCCAGTTCTTCCCCCAGTCTGTATAAATACCTGGGATTGCCCTGGCCCAAGTACAACATTTTGCACTTGGCCTTGTTGAACCTCATTAGGTTCACATGGGCCTAAAATGAGCCAAGAGAAGGAACACTGCCCCTACAGGGACAGGCTGAGAGAGTTGAAGATTAAGTCACTTCTGACAGACATGATCTCCGCTTTGATTACACAAGAATAGATTGGGAATATCCATTTCAGCTCAAGAGAACAGTTCCTTAAAAAGAGGGAGCAATGATCTACAGTCTTTTACTAAAATATATCACAGCCAACAAGTCCTTCATTTTGCCTGTGAATCTAGTGAAAATATTTCAAAATCTAATCATAGACCTACTATTGCCCTGTGGATCCTATAGAAGGTAGATAAAGCTGAATCTGCTTTAGTTTTACCAAGTACTTAGCACATACAATTCATGGATCTCAACTGGCTATCCTGTTGTCCTCATGTGGATGTTGTTTAGAGACCACTGTTTTTAAAGAAAATTTCCTTCAAGATACTTTTGACAAAGGTTAACAAATTGATTAGTAGTAATATAATATAATGAAGTGAAATGTAACAGCCACTTATCTCACGAGCCTCCTAAATTGGTAGCATTCATTGACCTTTTTTTATTTTCTTTCAAATTTCTTAAAACCACCTTTCTCCATATCCTTAGCAATAGAGTTTTAGCTGAATATTTCTGCCACTGTAGATTATGAAATTCACACAGTTATCACAATAATTTACCATACCACATATTTGGCAGTCATCTTCCTTACTTTGAAGGGGCATTTTTTTCCTTCATACTATATTGCTGTCAATACTGGAGTTTCTATTTCTTTCAAAGTAAACTCTTACTGCTTCATTTGGGATTAAGTTTTTTTAGATAAGAAATATCTAGCTCCTTCTACCATAAACATACTTATAGTTTACACTCATTTCCGCTGTGCATTTGACTGGACAATCAGAAGAATATATTCACTTTTTTTACTGACATTATGGCTATGGTTATAAAAGCATTGCTGAATCACACAGATATTGGACTTTGGAGATGAGAGATACATTTGTGCCTGATAGGGCTTCTTTTTCTTTTTCTTCTTCTTCTTTATGCTTATTTAAGATTCTATTGTCACATCCCCTCCCCCCCTTTTCTGTTACTGAAAACTATTTTCTAAATACTTGTATTATACAATATATAATTATATATATATATATATACAAAATATAATAATATATAATACAATATTATACAAATACAAAGACAGACTCTGTATTTGCTTCTTTAATTTTTATGAGTTTTGTAAACTACTCTCTTTCATTTTTGTTACAGTACAGAAGTGCTTAAGGGCCAAAAGATTCAGTAGCATGTTGACATCTGGTTCTTCTCATTTTTTGTATTAAAGTGTATATTTACTATATACTTTTCACAAGCTTTCCTCATTTTCTGAAACTTTCATGATTATTGGTGGTATGATGCCATTCTGATACCAAGGTTGCTAAACAAAACTTTTCTAAGCAAACAGTAAAATTAGAAGACCATATAGACAAAGGGCACTGAAAATAGACAGGCCTCATTCTGTGGGAGGCTTACAGGATACCTGGCAGTCTTTTACAGCCTCATGCTAATTCTGTAGAGTTTCAGTAGGTACACTTTAGTTATGGAACTTCTTCAAAAGGTGAGTGGAGTCTGTCTAAAATTATCAGTGCAATTGGTAAAAGTTCCTGAGATCTTGTTCAGTGCCTTGAGTCCATAGCAGTAATTTCTGTTGTCACCAGTTTTGGCTGCCTCTGTGTTTCCATTTGTCACCGGTTTGCATAACACCATTTAATCACCTTACAGACATTTTGGTGTCATCTCCCAACTATGTTTCTTTAGCTTTAATTCCTGTTCCTTCTGTTACTTTGTGATCTGTGCTAACAGCCCTTGGGTATCCACACTGCTACTGCATGGGCCAACCTTGGCCTGCCCATTTGAGACTGAATTTATTTCAGAAACCATTTTCCCCTCTGGTCATGCTGTTTCACCAATGATATGAATTCTTTGAAGTTTTCCCCAGTACACTGCATGTTCCTCTCTCAAAGCTCCTCATATTCATTTTTACTAAGTCCTCAAAAAGCTCACCATAAGATAGCCTTGTCTTATTCAGATATTACAGTATCTACTTCCTGGTTTATAGTATTACCTACACAATTTCATTCTCAAATTAAATTTAGATATGAAAAACCAAATTGGATTCTCCATTTAAACAAATTGTTACCTTTCCCATGGCTTTATTCTGAGAATTTCTACTTCGTAAGCTTGTACTTTGTACTAGTTGTATAAAATACTCTGTTGCAGTTGTTAGAACAGAAGAGCAAATTCTCACCAATGCGAGTGACAACTGACTCAGTTTGACTAGTAAGAGAGATTTATCTCATCGGCAATGTCATGCTTACCATAACTGACAGAAGCGTTCATTTTTTACTTAGTAGTAGAATATGATATTCCAGCTTCAGGCAGCCAACTAGAATTTACAACTCCCTCACCAGAACACATTATGTAACTTGCATGAGGATAGCGTTGGCCATGAGGTTGCCAGATGGCATTCCAAAGATGACACAACAGTGTTGTCTTGAGCCCAGCCCTATGACCCAGTCTTCAAGCAGTCAATGAAATCCCTGAAGAGCTGTTGCAACTGCAGCTGGACCTGCTCTGAGATGTGTAGAATGCAATTACTTGTCTTCAGATGTACCAGGAATGTAATTAATTCCTACATGCTCACTGTTTTCTCTCTGAATAAATCTTGTCTTCAACATTAAGAAGCGACTCCTAACCTATTAAGTTTTTTGGGTTTTTTTAAGTCTTTACTCATGTTTTGAATAGAGACTTTGGAACTCTTCAGTCTTTGTCTATGAGAAGATCACAAAATGAATATCATGAAGTGTGTCGAGAATGCAGTACTTATTTTATAATAAACATTACTCAATGACTGATCCACAGACAGTGGCATTCATATACCACTTGCAAAAAATTTCCTCCTCACTGTTGTATTTTTGTCCCAGATGGAGGCCAAAATGAGACACAGAGACAAAGATAGGAAGGCAACTGATGCTGGGTTTTCTGCCAGGACTCAATTTTCAGGTATTCTGTTCAGTTGTTTCTAAGACAAAAATTTGTAAGGGGTGCTTCATTAAGTCTTCCCCTCCAAGATATTCTAAGGTGTTGCTTTCTCAGTGCTGGGAGAAGCATTCTAGGACCTAGAAGCACCAGAGACATTCATGGTGTGATAAGAACAGCAAGTTTATTTTCCTGCTCCAGATTGATTTGATCAAATTCAGGTCTGCTCAGTAACCTAATAACTCCAGAGTTTCTGGAGTAGCTGTGGAAGATGTTGCCAAGATCCTGCACTCTGTATATACCACTGCAAAGGAACTGGGGACCAAAATTGAAATGGACTATCTCTGTACATAAATGGATATATCATAATGGAATTCAGAGGGTAAAAGGGCAAAGTACTTCTTAATATCTTCCTTGTGCAGTGTAGTATGTGTTTGTAGTTATACTATAATGAACTGTAAAGGGCCAGCATATCACCCTTATGTAATGTTCTTTTTCCTCTATGAGAACTCTAGGAGTAGATATATTCTGTAGGAAAGTAGTATTTCTCTAATATACACATGGATTATTTTGTATTTTATTTTCCTATCAGTGAACCCTCAGGAGGATGAGAAAGATAACCAACAAACAGCAACAAGACACTTTGATGATAGCTTTAAATAAAATTCCAAGGAGTATGTAAACTTAGAGATGTCAGCTGCATTCAATAAAGTCTGCACATTGATTACATCTCTTTAAACGTGGGATAAGTACAGAGTAAAGGTCAACAGATTAAGTATGTAGTTTAATCAGCAAATTATGCAAATGAGCACAAATGAAATATACCATCCAACTGTTAAGATCAGTAAAGCATGCAACTCTATTAGTGAATTGTTTGAATGTTGGACATCTTAAATATACATCCAATATACTAAATTTCAAGAAAAATCACTTGCTGGAGGAAACAATTAGAAGGGTTTATCAGCCAAATGTGTGGGTTGACCATTTATTTTAATATAGCTATTACATTAGAATATATTGTAAAGAATAATTAGTGGAACTGGTGAAAATTGGTGACAGCAACAACAAAACTACATCTGAAGCTTTTTTCTCCACCACTGGAGAATGAATATCAATTAGTAAGTGGTGAGATAATATGGCTACTTGACAAATGCAGATCAGTGAGGAGGAATTTATGGACACTCAACAACTTCTGTACATGGCTCAAGTAACAAGTTACCTCCTAGACTCTCATCTAGGTCAAAATCAGCAAAGCACTTAAATATGTGCTTAACTTTTAATTGTAGGAGTGGAGCCCTAGAAGTCATTTTCTTGCCTTCTCATGATGATGCTGTGGAAGTAGAGACCTGAGATCACGGCTCAGTTGTGGTAATTACAGTTCATAGAAAAAAAAGTGACAGCCTCTGAAAGACTAGCAATCTAAAGAGACAAAGGGAGGGAGGGGATAAAAAGAGAATTATTATTCTCTTTTCTATCTTCCTTGTCTCTCTCTCTCTTTTTTTTTCTTTTCCTTCACAATTACAATAATTAGGTTAGAAATTTTGGAATGTATCCCAGATATCATTAGACGTATGAGTGGGCTTCAGGAATGTCCCAGTGTTAACGCAGATGAACAGTGTTAATACCAATGAAGAACTGTTTATACACTCAGAAATAAAAATCAAAATTTAAAAAGAAATATAATTTGTACCCAAATAATATGTTATAAAACAGACTATATTTTTGTCTCTGCCTTCCTTGTAATATTTAAGCCACTGTAACATGATTATGCATATTGGTGAATAAATGACTTTCTTCTATTAATGCAAGCAAGCAGAACGTTTTACAGGGAGACAGAGGCTGAACTTGCATTACTGTTTTAATTTGGATCATAAGTCTGCTTTTCATTTAATTTCTCAAAGGTTTCCACTCAGATGATTTTGGTTCATATCAGGGAAACTGTTCGAGCACATATTTGGATTTCTTTAAGAAGAAACTCAGCTGAATGTCCTTCAGGGACACACTTACTACTTGCCAGCTGCAGAAGGACACTCCATTGCACAGAGAAGTCTAAAACAAGTTTTTACAGAAGAATCATATAATAGAATCATAAAATGGCTTAGGTTGAAAGGGACCTTAAAGATCATCTAGTTCCAACCTATATGCTATGGACAGAGTTGCCACTCATTTGCTGACCAGGATCCCATTCAACTTGGCAGGTTGCCCAGCACAGTTGTAAATGCCCCCTCCCTAGAAACATTCAAGGCCAGGCCAGATGTAACTTTCAGCAGACTGATCTAGAGGGATGTGTCCCTGTCTATAGCATGGGAGTTGGAACAAGATGTTCTTATGTGTCCCTTCCAACCTAAACCATTCTATGATTCTGTGATTCTTTGATTCTATAACTGCAACACTCAGCTTGTTGTTACCAGCAAACTTGCTGGTGGTACTTGGAGGGTACACTAAATCCCACTGTCTATATCACTTATAAATGATCCTGGTCCCAAGATGGAGTCCTTGGGGACACCGCTCAAGACCAGACTCCACCTGGACATAGAGCTATTGACAACAACTTTCTGTCTACAAGCATTCACTCATTCATCTATCCACCTAATATTCCAGCCTCCAAGTCCACAACTCTCCAGTTTAGAGGTAAAGATGTGGTACAGGACCATATCAAGGATCTTGCACAAGTCCAGGTAGATGATATCATTTAACCTTCTTTTGTCCACTGATACTGTCACTCCATCATAGAAGGCCACCAGATTGGTCAGGGATGATCTGCCCTTGATGAAACCAAGTTGGTTGTCTTGGATCACCTCCTCATCTTGCATGTACCTTAACATCACTCCCAGAAAGATCTGTACCATGATCTTCCTAGAAAGAGATGTGAGGATCACTGGTCTGTAGTTCTTCCTCATATCACATGTGTCTTAACACCTCTGCTAGACGGATCTGCTCCATGATCTTCCCAGACACAGATGTGAGGCTCATCAGCTTGCTGTTTCCTTTACCTGAGAGCCACAAATATGATGGAGATTGACTTATCAACCAAATCATCCAGTTATCTTCTGAACACTGGGATGCATAGCTTCTGTCCCTGCAGATTGGTACTCATTCAGACTCAAGAAGTGGTCTTGGACTTGCTGTGCTCTTACCCTATGAGAGACTTTGTTCACATTACCATTGTTTAGAAGTTCATTTCAAGAAAAAGTGACCCAAACAAGCAAATAAGCAAACAACCAAAAAACCCAAACTCAGAGCTAGTAATCTTGCTTTAGAGATTTTCTTTTATTGCTTCATGTTTTTTGCTAACATGCAAATAATCACAGTGCACCAAAGTTTGATATCTCTAGTGGTAGTATTTCTGCTCCTAGGACTGTGATAACTTAACTCATTACACTGGGATTTTTTGAGCTTGAAGACAGACAATACCAGCAGTACCACTATAGTGATAGCTGGTTAAAGAGAATAAAGATTATTTCTTTCTCTAGGAATGTGTAGAGATAATTTTATATCAGCCAGAGAGTCTCTTATAAAAAGGAAGGCAACACTGTCAAGCTAATATATTATAAAATATATATTTCATACTGAAAAGATATATTTTGACTCAATCCTTGCAGAGGATAGCAAGTAGATTCTAAAAACAATCTCAGATGTGGAGGACATTATTTTCCCCTTCCTCCCTTCTTCCCTCTCCCCCTACCACTTTACCTTTCCAAAAATATCATGATGATGATAGATACAGATTGACAACCAGAATATTGTTTTTAAGTTTCATCTCTACAAAAAAGAATTTTTGCAAGCATCTTTTCTCATGTTGTCTCTTTTCAATCTCCAAAAAATTCCTTCCAAAACTGAACTGGAATTTATATTAAGTAAGGAGACTGACTTCTTACAAAATCTGATAGTAATAGAAAACGGGGAAAGGTTTTAAACTAAAAGAGGGAGATTTAGATTAGATGTGAGGAGGAAGATTTTCCTTCCGAAGGTGATGAGGCACTGGCACAGGTTACCCAGAGAAGCTGTGGATGCCCCATCTTAGTAGGCACTCAAGACCAGGTTGAATGGGGGCTCTCAACAGCCTGATCCGGTGGGTGGCAACCCTGCCCAAGGGTTTGGAAATAAATGACACAAATCTATCTGTGATTCTATAATTACACTACAGAAATTTTAACAAGCTTATATCCTTCCATTAGAACACAACTACTTATCTTCAAGCATCAGAATTATTTAAATAATGAAAAAAAAAGGCAAACAAAAATTTGGTAGTATGTCAGTAGCTAGAAAAAAGAGTTTATATTGCAGTGGCCACAAAGAATATGTTTAGAGCTAGCTGAGCGACACAAAAACAATATGTAAAAACTAAGAGTTGCCAGAGAAAAGTCCAGATTTAGGGTAATGCAGAGCCAAGAGTTAGTAGTCAGGGATGAAATGATCTATCCAATATTTCAGGTATGCAGGAGTAGTAATAACTGTTCAGGCAATAAATGGAGTTTTAATTTTATGCACATGCAGATAAATAAAATCAATTTCAAGTTATTTCCTCTTTGTTGCATTGCTGATGTTAGTTAGTCATGCTTATGAGATGCTGTATGTTTTAAATGTGAGGGAATAAATAATCAGGAAAGGAAATCTTTTTAACATAAAGAGATGAGAGAATACATAAGGAAAATGAAAATAGTAATTACTTTGACCTTGGCTGAGGTTAAAATAAAAATTCTCTGAAGATCTAGTCTCATGAAGTCCAGTGTGATCCTTCATGTATGAAGTTAGATAAAGTTGAGTACTGTGAAAGGACTACTATGACAAAATTTAAACTAGCAAAATATACATAGGTACACTTGCAATTATACACACACAGATAAATGTATGTAGGTGTGATAGAACAAATCTTTAAGCAGAGAAATAATATTTTGTCAGATTTGACTTGTTGGACATGATTTAAAGCCTGAAAATAAGTCCAATTCTTGATTAAGCATTCAGGGAACAGTTAGGCAAAGTTTCTTTTTGTATCTTTCTCCTTACTGTCATTGTAAGTTCCCTGCCTTGTGCATGGAATTTACATTGTTCATTCTTTCCAACTCATTTCTGTCTGCTTCTTTTTCCTGAATTCATTTGGTCAACTGGTTTGTTTTTGTTTCCTGGTTTGTATATTTGGTTTCTTCTTTCTTTCTTTTTATTTTTGTTTTGTTTTGTTTTTGAGGTCTGCCCAAGACAAAATATAACCTGCTGAGATGCCATTCTCATTCTCTCAGAGATATCACAGAGAACAAGCTGACAGCATCTACCTTCTGATTTCAGTAGAGATATTACTATTGTCTACCTGTTCCAGTCTACTGACTACTGGGGAAATAGGTGTGCCTTATGAATGCCTGCTTCCTTCTGAGCAGATCAATAAATGGTAACATTTGTATACAGTAACCTTTGATTTTGTTTCCTTTATCTCTTTGTGAGGTCCTGTGCTTTGGGAAGCACAACAAAGCAGCATTGTAATATACCTACAGAAATGTTTGTTATGGAAACAAAGTCCATGTGCATTTGTCTGTGCATGTGTATGCCTCTTCTTTGTTCCTGTAGCTTTTGGATCTACTGATTTTAGCCAGATTTGACAGAGTAGTAGAGGTCTCAAAGATAATTAAGTGCCAGTTCCAGTTTCTTGCACACTTCTCAGATAGCAGCTGCTACCCTTTTGCTTTCTATTTTAATTTGCCATTGATACCATGCTAACTGCTCTACTATTCGGAAGAGTTTATAAGCAGCCACAGTTAGAACATAAATTCCTGTTTGGAATTTTCCTCCTTGGCATTTTTTTCTTTCTCCAGAAAAAAAAAAAAAAGCAGCCTTGTGTAGAGCAACATGAGAGAGTAATAGCCCCCCAGTATCTAGAAAGTCTGTTGGAAGGAAAAAAATAAATATAAGTCTTTCAAAGCTTTAAGAGGAAGAAGCAATACAGACTGCTGCAAATGAAGTCAGGGATAGAGTTTGACATATTATCCACATTCTAGGAGATGCTTTAGCTTTAGGGTTGAAACCAGCATTTGAATTATTGATGATGCTTAGGCAGAAGAAAATTGTCCAACCAATTATTTAGTAATTAGGAAAGTAGTTATGCAGATTTCTAGGTGGCCAGGTTGGACAATGAATTGCTGATATTACCATAGGTGCTACTTAAGTATTTCAGAAGTATGTAGAAGAACTACAGTGTAAGCATAACCATAGGTAATTTCATAATAATTATGATAGCCTTTTACAAAATGAAGATAGAGGGATAGATGAAGAATCATCTAGACCCATGAAAGAAAACTGAAAATAGGAATGTTTATGTAGAGCAGACGAGATTTCTAAAACCAAATGAGAGAAATATGACAATTGCAGAGTGTATGTAAAATTATATAAAATGTACTTTCAGTTTTAAGTGAGATTATATAAATAAGGTTATTTGATGGAAACAATTCAAGAAAAGAGAACCTGCATAAGTAGGAAAACAATCACAACAACAGAAACTGTGACAAATTATTTCATGAAATAGAAAATGACTAGGAAGGATAAATTCCAACAAGTGAAAGTTTGGCATCGCGATGAGTATTGTTGGAACTATCATAGACTGATAATACCTTTCTCAGCAGCGTACAGTCCATGAGGTAAGGGAGTGTGAATTGTGGATCACAGGAGAGAAAAAGAAGTGTTAAGAAAAGAAGAACAGAGTATTTAGATACTGTACTGCATCATTATGATCTCTAACATTATAGCTTTTATCGGTGCTGCAAGAATCATTATTGTCTCACGGACTAGAATGTTAGGGGAACAGCCACTTTACAGATTTTGTCTGAAGCCACTTTACAGATTTTGGCTTTCATCACTCTAAAATACTTTATCTTCTCTTATTCCATATATCTAGCTTAATTGCCTTGTTTTACTATTGTAGAACTCCCCTGAGTCTTCAGAATAGTTTAAATGCATAGAACAAATGAAAGACTGCAGATTTTACAACACTAAGCTTAGGTTGAAAAGGAACTCAAAAATCATCTAGTTTCAAACCCTCACTGTGGGCAGTTGCCAACCACCAGACCAGGCTGTCCAGAGCCACATCCAGCCTTGTCATGAATGCCTCCAGCAATGGGGCATCCACAATCTTTCTAGGCAACCTGTTCTAGTACATCACCACCCTCAGAGTGAAAAACTTCCTCCTAACATCTAACCTGAATCTACCCTGTCTTAGTTTAAAATCAATCCCCCTTGTCCTGTCACTATCAGCCCATGTTGATAAACAGTCATTGCCCCTCCTGTTTATAGGCTCCCTTCAAGTGTTGGAAGGCTACAATGAGACCTCCTCAGAGTCTCCTCTTCTCCAAGCTCTAGTTCTCTGATCATTTCAGTGTCCCTCCTCTGGACACGTTCCAAGAGCTCTACATCTTTCTTGTGCTGGGGGCCTGTCACAGAGTTATCTTTAGATCTGAGTCTGAGTGCTCTGGGGGGTTGGGAGAGAGGGGGAAGGGTAAGGAGGTAGAAGGTGGTCTAAAAAAAAGAATGACAACAATCTGAGGAGGAACGGTAATTTACTAAATCCAACAAAATCAAACAAAATGAGAGAGAATAATCTAACAGTATGAGATCTTACTCTGGTAGACTGCAGGGAAAGCACACATGCTTCTCTTTGCCACAAAAGCCGAGAGCCAGTGTACAGCCAGGAGCTCCACCCATCTTTCTCTGCCCTCCAGAACATTAACTCTTTAACTCCTATTGTTTTACATGATGTTCTGATGTGGAATGCTGTCAGCAAAAATCACAAAGCCACAACAGGGACCCAGACCTGGACACAGTACTTCAGATGGGGCCTCACAAGAACTGAATAGATGAGGACAGTCACCTCCCTCTCCCTGGTGGCCAACCCTTTTTGAATACAGCCCAGGATATATTTGGCCCTCCAGGCTGCAAGTATGCATTGCTGACTCATGTCCAGCTTCTCATCCACCAAGACCAACAAGTCCTTCTCTGTAGGGCTGCTCTCCAGGAGGTCTTCCCCAGTCTGTGTAAATACCTGGGACTGCCCCTGCCCAAGTGCAACACCTTGCACTTGGCCTTGTTGAACCTCATTAGGTTCACACAGGATCACACCTCCAGCATCTGGGTGGATCCCCTTCCCTCCAGTGTGTCAACTGCACTGCTCAGCTTGGTGTCATCCACAAACTTGCTGAGGGTATATTCCATTCCATTGTCAATGTAATTGATGAAGATGTTGAAGAGCACCAGTCCCAAAACTGACCCTTGGGGGACACCATTTGTATCCAGACTCTACCCAGACATAGAACCATTGATGATAATTCTTTGGCTGTGACCAGCCAACCAGTTTCTAATCCATCAACCAGTTCATCTTTCAAATTCATACCTCTCCAATTTAGAGAGAAGGATGTGGTGAGGGACCATGTCAAAGGCTTTGCAGAAGTCCAGATAGATGAAATCTGTCACCTTTCCCCTGTCCACCAATGCTGTCACTCCATCATAGAAGGTCACCGATTTGGTCAGGAAAAATCTGCCCATAGTGAAGCCATGCTGACTGTCTCAGGTCACCTCTTTGTCTCATATGTGCCTTAGCATGGTTAACAGGAGGATCTGCTCCATGAACTTCCCAGGCACAGAGGTGAGGCTCGCCAGTCTGTAGTTCCCTGGGTCATCCTTTCTTTCTTTCTTAAAAATTGGAGTAATATAAAATGACAGTGCCATAACAAGTCCAGAGTAACTGAGATTTCTTTTATCTCCACGTTTACTATGATGTTATTGACCAAATATAGACTCTACACCTCTAAATAATAATATTATCATAAAAATCACACACTCACAAAAAAAAAAAAAAAAAAGCCCAGCATGAAGCAAACTCAAAGTCACAAAACAAGATACAATAACCTTAGCAATAATCATTAACAAAAAGAGCAAGAAACTCAGCTGCTGTAAATAATCAGTTCTAGAGTTAGCTCAGTTAGCTCTACAAACTTCTAACATACTGGCTCAAACTTTTGAAGAATGAGAAAATGGATATTGAAATGCCTTCTATGGTATTTAATTTGCAAGTAGGAGTTAAACTTAATGAAGCAGATGTATAAAAAATAGAATCAAATTTTAAAAATCATATAAACTAATTACAGTAAAATTCCTTATCTTTTCCTGATTCTCTAGGTAGAGGATTGTGAACTATAATCTTCCTCTTTAGACTATTCAGTGTGTTTCTTCTTTAAACAAATTATTTCACATTTATTAGCAATTTTGCTATTTTACTTCAACTTCACATTTATTTTTACCACTTTATTAATAGTGTATTGAATGAGTTTACAGGTATGTTTTTATCATATGAATTTTGGGGAATAATGCAGTTTTGTGAAGGCGGAAAGTCAGATATACTTATTTGTAAGAGCAAAATTGTATAATTAGAAAATGAAACCATCTTTGAAAACCTGGTACTAAAGGACTAAAGAGACTGTTTTATGAGGAACACAATGTAGTATACAAAAAAACAGGCATGTAATATCTTCTCTGAACCTAAAATATTTGACAACACTTTCAAACATGCACAGTACACAGTGCATGAGTCAGCCATATGAAATAAAACTCCAGTATGATTTTCAATATGAAAAGTACTGTTAAATAAATGACCACACTAAACATTAAAGAGATAGTGAGAGACAATGCACTAAAGATAACATGGTACACTCATGATAGGGCAAAGTGCTGAACAGACTGAATGAGCCATCTAAAAGGTACAAAATTTTATCGTATTTTTTTTCTTCCTCTCTTATTACTTTGTTTCTTGACACCCCATAGGATAAAGGTAGCATAATTAATGAATTTATACCAAAAACAAACAAAACACTATAACACTTGGAAATACAAAGCTTGTATCTGTTAAATGTGTCACTAAAACCCATTTCCTGTGAAAGAACATAAATTCCTGCTGACTAATTTTTTCAAAGACTTTTAGCAGCATGTATAGACAAGGTGTTATGTGTTTAACAAACAAACAAACAAACAGCAAAATGTTAGTAAATGGAAATACAGATAGCAGATCGATTAAATGCATTATTAAAAGATATAGTAGAAATATATATTAGACTATCTATATCTTAACTTGAATTGGACTCCATTCTGGTTTCTGAGGGCTGACCTCTAACTTTTTATTAGAATTGTTCCACAGAACTGCAATTCCCATTTATGCCCATGTGGCATAAAAATCACTCTGATCAACTCCTATTAGCTTGGCCATTCTATTCTAGAGTGTATAGAGAATGTATTTGAAGGAGAGTAGTTAATAAGGGCTGCTGCAGACTTTCTAGATGCGTTTAAACAATTTTCTGTTTTAGAAATTCCTCGCATCATCTCTTGATTGGAAGAGTACTGGAGTTAGGCACCAAAGTAAGTCTCTTTGTGTAACATTTCAGATGGTAATTATTAATCATCTGATGACAAAGAAAGAGGAGAGTTTTTGAACCTGATCAAATTTCTATGCTGTTGTATTTTTTACCTCTCATGTCATTTCTCTATCTAAGCTGTCCATTTTCTAGGAGAGTCCATATAGACTGCTTAGAAATTTTTGTATTCTGGAGCATATTCCCAGAACAATCAGGCACCATTTAACAAGTTAATAACTTTTATATGAAATCAATTAATAAGTTACCAAAGTTAATAAGGAGTAACAATCTTCCCATAGCTTTGTTTAAACTCTGTAAGCAGCTGATGATAAATTTTACAGGATGAATTGCTAAAAAGATAAATCCATATGAAAGCAATTACTTTCTATTCAGCTCATTTATATTTACTGGGGAAAGATAGACTGTGTAAGTACTCACCATGTTTCCTTCAAATGAATCCATAGTTATCTGTGCGGTCATGTGCCACCAGAAAGTAATACTCATTGGGATTACGCTTAGGCCATTGATGTAGGTAGTTTTTGAATTTTTACTTTGCTAACCTCAACAGTGTTTCAAAGGGCTGTCAGAAGTGCAGACTAAGAAGAGACACTGCAATGTCCATTGTAACTGTGGCTGCAAATTGCTGTACATAAGAGTCTAGAATTGTTTGTAGGCAGAGGGAAACATTAAAGGACAGCACAGTGCAATTGATTGCTTCTTGCTTACTCTTCTCTTTTTAAACATACTGAATATATTCTTTATCTTCTGGACTCTCATATCTTTTCTGTATCCCTCAACAAATGCATGCAGTGCTTGTCACAGCAAAGCTTCCAGCCATCTCAAACAACATTATCAGTGAAATACTGCTTATTAGTATGGATATAAATATAAATATAAATATAAATTCTTTTTAGGTATATATATATATATTCATGAAGCAGAAGTAACATGTAACTTCAAATTTAATGTTGAGTCTTTTGTCTGTCAATTCCCTCATGATGACACAATGAAGGAGCATGCACAAAGGCTTCTGCTCCCTTCTACAAGAAAATAAAAACATAGAAACTGTATTAGAATATCAAAACTGTAAAAGAGAGGAAACTTTTTCTTGTCTGTTTGCTTGTTTGTTTAAACAATTTAGCAAAAAAATGTTTCTTTCTTCCTTATTCTATTGGAACAGCAACATTTGCTATTATGTAAACAGCATACATTTGCTATCTCATCCAAAAGACGCTTCATTTTCTTATTTGCCCTTTTTTTCTTCTTTTGTTTCATTACCACAGCTAGTACAGGTAGATACCATGTTAAGAAACCCAACCTGTTCTTTGTTGTTTTGTCTCTTGTATAAGTGACATAATTTACTGTATACTAGATGAGAAATAAACACCATATTTTAAAAACAGATTAAAACCACATCATGGATTTGATCTTCAAGGCCAAAAGATTCACTTCCACAACTCTACTAGCATGCTATCAACTGTTAAATCTGCAAATATTAGTGCCAAGGTGCACAATTTCTTGTTAACAGCACAGAAGATGACTTATACTACAGGAAAATTTAAAAATAAATTGCTTGAGAAATTTCAGAGTGACAAGAAAATAAGCAGGTAAAATGTGAAAAAAACTTTTATTTTCATATAAATGTAAATGGATTTTTCTAATAATAGAGAAAGCATTTTCTCTTCACTGCATTTAAATAAGATAAAGGTACTGTTTTGGTGAGATCACTGTAAATCAGACCACAGAGGTCAGAAAGTTGTATATTAAGAACAAGACAGGAGAAAATGATAAGTTCTTAAGTACCACTTTTCTTACAGAAAAGGATGTATTGCTGTTTACTGTTGGAACTGATTTATTCAGGATTGATATGAAATTCCACAACCAAAAGTAAAAGAATATGAAATGCATTTAAAAAACAGTGAATCTGAGAAAATCAGTAACATTTAGGGACTTTTAATAAAAATCTCCTATTAACCCCAATTAAATGATTTCTTAATGATACTCTGTTGTTTAAAGGATCATTGCATTGTTGTTCAGATCTGCCTGCACTTGGAAAAAACTAAGCGATGTGTGTGTTTTTGAACAAGTCAATAATGCTCTGCCACTTTCTGTTTTCTTGTTCTGTCACTGTCCATCTGCAACATGCTAGATTTGTTTACTTTCTACTCAGGTTTATATACATTGCCACGAAAAAAAGAAATTATACTCAAGTAGTTTAAGACTGTACTATCTGTCATTGACAGTAACTTTCCTTTCCTGGAAACCCACTGAAGTAAGTATATGTATTTGTGGTCTAATGTGATAGAGCATGTGATCAACTTTAAAAGAAGCATTTAAAACTTTCAAGATAAATTATCTTGACCTTTGAGTAATTAAGAATAAAATTTGAAGCATGCATTAAATAAAAAGAATAAACATTTCAGATATTTTTATTGTTGTTGCTGTTACCATAAAGCTTGTCTATGAAAACAAAGAACTTAGATGATCTTTTTGTCTCACAAATATTAGAACTCAGAAAAAAAAAAAGTTCATCAGTGGGTAGTGTTTGAAGACATTGTTAGTTTATTGTAAGATCATTTCAACATAAATTGTTATTTCCTTGCTTACGCAGCCACCATTATTCGTGTGTTGTGTGTACAGATTTTCTTTATGTCCAGCTTACAGAGCAGGAAAGAGTATGCTTATAGTTAATACTCTTGTTCAAACATTTCTCATTTACCACATGAGAAAATAACATAGTACCAATATGTAATCACAACTCTTCATGGAAAGGAATCAGTGTTAGTCATTACTGCTGACATATGCACCTGATTACCATTAAGTTTTAATTGCATTTCATTATAGATAATATCAGATCATCTAACCTTCCAGCTGTATTTCACCAATAAAATGACTTGCTGGATGGATTCCCCATCTGTAATTCCAGGAAATACATAGGACACTTGAAAGTAATGCCTCCTATTTATTTCCATTGAAACTACAACAGACAGAAAGAGCACAATAATAGTTTGATAGAGCACATTTTCAGTTACAAAGCATTATTTTTTCAGCATAGTCACCACCATTAGCTATGCATTTTCATAAGATGAACAAGAGACTGCATGCCACACTCAAAAAAAATCTGCATGGTCATCTGAAATATGACTTCTCTTGTACATTTCTGTAGCCACTGCTGTAATGCAACACTTGCTGCCTTACTGTGCTCACATCCACTGTTCAGTCTCCATAAACATTCAGCCAGTGTCAGTGAACATAAATAGGTGCAAATTTTTCTACATGGAGGAATTCAACGACTCACCTTTCCTTCATATGCCCTTCATATGTGAGACGTCATTTTGTCAGGCTGCCCTTCTGCTGTCATCTGTTGCATGGCATCAAAATGTAGCAGAATGTTGGTGGGAAGGTTCACCCTCTACTGCCATGCCATCAGTATCTACTTCTGACATCACAAACCAATTCAATAAAATAGGAGGTATTACTTTGGGAATAGCCTTCATATATACATCCTTATTGATCTAGGTTATTGGGAATGGGATCAGCTTAAATTGAGAAGAAATTAACATCTTAATAAGTGGTTTTTATTTATTGTTCTTTATTTGTTTGTCTTCAAGATTCATCTTTGAAATAGACCTCGAGAAAAATGCCAGTCGTGAAAACACTCACTTCAGTTTTACTTGCAGTGTTAATAACAGACAGGAACGCTGCAATCTTTTTGTGCCATACATTCCATAAACTCTTTGGGCTGGATTCTCGTTAAATAGTTTTCATTTTCTCTTCATCAGTGTCTGACTTCATCAGCTTTAAGGATGTTTTTGATTTACAATAATTTTCAGAACGAACCAAGAGCAACCTTCATACTATGCCTTTGCTTTTTAATGCATTATCTGCACATCTTTTTAAAAAGAACTCTCCTTACAGGATCATGATATGTGGAAAGGAAAACATTATATAAATTTCTGAGACACATATGAAATAAACTAGAATTCTTTGAAGAAGTAAATCTCTTAGCAGGACAAATACTTTGAATATTCTGCCAAACAAAAAAAGCAGTAGTCAATATTTGTTGGGTTTTTTTTTGTTGTTGTTGTTTTTTAAGGTTGATTAGGATGTGTTTATCATGTAAACAGTAACATATATTTTTTTTTTCTGTTGTAACTAATTATTTTGAAAAATCCTATAAATGTTTGTCTGTTACTAATAAAAATAGATTTATTTACAGTAATCAGTGACACTGGTAGTATCAGAAACAATTTTCTATTTGTTTTATGAAAAACAAAATGCACATGAGTATGACCAAACTATTTCAGAAATATTCCAACTAACACTAATTATATAGAAACATAATTTTAACGTTTTTCATCTTCATTCTCTTTAGTGCTTAGTAAAGCTAAGATTACCTGTATCTGATGTTCTGAGAAACTAATATTATTTTATATCTCAGTTCCACAGACTCATTCAATATATACTTTCACTGCCTTGCAACAAGCCTTTCTCTATGAATTGTCAGTTTATATGCTTACAGAAGCATTTTCAAGACTTACTGCAACATCTAGCAGTTTATGTGGTGTTCAGCTTCATGGCTGTGTTTGCTATGCTTATATAGCAATACTTTTCATGCTAACGGCTTGCTGAGAATTGCTGTATATCATATTGACCTGTAGAACTCTCCCTCACATGTGGTATTTACCCATTTACCATCTGGTGCTGTGACACTTTCCCAAACTGTTAGAAAGCAAGTACCACAACTGTTCCTGAGAGGAGGAAGTTGATCTGCTGAATCTCCTGCTTAAATCTTAGAAACAAAAAGACTGTAACAGAAGCACCCATCTTATATCCTGAATCTATTTACAATGCACTGGTGAGACACGAGAAAATGATTTTCTTGAAATTACAAAAAATTCTAAAATTATTTTCAAACTCTTGATATGGGACACTCATTGCATTCCCAAGTGCTCTTGGAGACTTTCCCAAGTGCTCTTGGAGACTATCTGTAGTTTGCATGGCAGATGCATAGAAGAAAAGTAGACTATTGCAAATCATGCTGGGTTCATGGCTATTGTCTTGGCTATCCAAGGTTTTCCAAAGTTAATGTAATACTCTTAGAATCAAACAAATTTCACATCTATAATATCCCAAATATATTACAAAGATCACTCCAAAAGTAGTGTCTACTATTTAATTCAGTGGCAACAATAACAAATACGAAGAATACTATATATCAAGAATACACTATTGGATAGTGGAAGTTCTCAGGTGCAAAATACTATTTTTCAGCATAGTCACAAACATTAACTATGAATTTTCATCAGCAGTGAACAAGAGCAGGCATGCTGTGCTCATAAAAATCTGTGTGGCTCTCCAGAACACATTTTTCACGTCTTTGTCACTACTGCTGAAACACACCACCCACCACTTCACTGTGCTAACATCCACTATTTCATCTCCAGAAATGTTCATCAAACATTGATCAGTGTCAATAGGTGCAAGTTTTTCCAGATGGAGGAATTCAGTGACATACATTTGTTTCATATGCATTTCAATCACAGGCGCCATTTTGTCAGACTGCCCCTATGCTGCCATCTGTTGCATAGAAAAAAATAAATTAAGGGAATGTTGGCAGGAAGGTAATTGGACCTTGACCTAACAAAGTAAGGATAAATAATACATGATAATACATGTTGGGATCCAGAGTGTAATGATAAAATCTACTTTGCTTCAGAAAACATCTATGGTTGCAATTATCATTCATTTCCTTCTGTGGATTCTTGGCAGCCTCTCTGTTGGTGGTTCAGACTATTTTATCTAGCCTTTTAGCTATTTCTTTATGGTATACTGAACAACACTTGTATCTCTACTATTCATTCCTTTCAAAATTCCTTCCAATTTTTTTTCAGGAGGCTGGTGACTTTCACACAAATATTTTTTTGCTAACAACTCACATAGAGGCCAATGTGCCCCACCAGTTCTTGCTCTTTGTAAGCTCTTACCTTTTAGTGCTATCACAGTGTTTTTATTGATCAGGATAGATTTGCATGACAGGCATTGTATATCTGTTGAGTATTATTGATATTTTAAAGTAAACTTGAGATATTGTTGTAAAGATAAAATAACTTATTAGAAAATAAGTCAGCTTCTTTCCACTTTCCCTGTCCATTTAACTATCAAAAGTGTCTAAAGTCCTTAAACTTAATCATGTCTGGCAGCAAAAACAGAATAATAATCATATAAATCAACCTCTTATGCCAGGAGGAATATTTGATTTCATAAATAAAATTTGAGGTGGTTGCACTTAAAATAGGTAAATTTTATACACTTGGTTTGTTGGTTTGTGTGGAATCCACCCCCCCCCTACCATTTTTTCCTTTTATTTTTTATTTTTATTTTTATTTTTTAAATTTCTAACTTTCATGACACTTCGTAAAATCTCCAGGATTTTTACTTGAAGTTTAGTGCACAGTCTTACAAAATTCTCCTCTGTCCTTGCAATACCAATGGGAAATTCTGATAAGGCACATGCTTCAGTCTGTCTTCCACTAAAAATACCTTTTATTTAGTCTGAACCCTCAGGGGGTTTTCAGCCTTGGTGTGAAGAGCGAAAATTTCTGGAAGAAATATTTTCATATATAAAAGTGGATCACTTAGAACTTCATTTTTGTCCTCTAAATTTAATAGAAAAATGGTAGTTATCAAAGAAGTGTTGACTGTCTCCTCTACCTACTATTTTGTATATTACTATGAGTTCCATGGACAAAAGCGGAGACGAAAGGATGGGTGTGACTGGGAGGAAGACTCAGCAATTTTTTTTCTCCTGCATAGTTCGTTTGTTTTTTACTATATAAAGATTTGTGTCTAGAAACCTCAGTACCATTTTAGTCTGAAACAAATAAGAGAAAGTCATCCTTGAAGAGGCACATTGTGTATAAGGCACTGTGTTCAGAGAATATATTAAATATTTTTTGTTTCTCAGGATATTTTGTGCATTTACAACACATTTTTGAAATTCAAGTAGAAAGTGAAATCATGAATATATTTCAGCATTATTCAACCAGCTTGCAACATTCAAAAATGTTGCTCAAGAGTTGGATCTATGATTATTTGTTCTCCAGGATTATGGTTGGACTACAAACTTTACTACATTGAAACATTCTGACTTTAACTGAGTTACTTGATTATTGTCATTAATTATTTTCATGCCACTATATACATCTAAAAATTTCAGAATTTTTGAGAAATTCAAAATTTGAATTCATTAACTGTTTTTCTTGATTGTGTGCTGTAAAAAATTCACATAACTTGCAATCATTGATTTATTAACACTAAAATCAGTACTATATATGTTTCTCTTTTGAAGCCACTAATGTGTAGTGCATCTTAACCTGATTATTTACATTTGCTAATAACTGGCCAAATTATATCATCAAACAAAATTGCAAATAATTCTGATTTCTTTCTTTATTCTTCCTATTCTTTTACTACAAAATATCATAATACTGGACTTTATTAGGGAATGGAAGGGTTGATCACATACCTGTCAAAAAAGATCTGGGGGGCTGGTGGATGGAAAACTGGACATAAGCCAGCAATATGCCCTAGCAGCCCAGATAGCCAACCATATCCTCAGCTGCATCAAGTGAAGATGGCCAGCAGCTTGAAGAAGGAGATCCTGCTCCTCTGTTCCCTGCTGGTGAGGCCTCACGTGGAGTACTGCATTCAGATGTGGAGTCCTCAGTACAGGAGAGACATAGACCTGTAGAAGGACATTCAGAGGAGGGCAACAAAAATCATAGAATCATCATAGAATCATAAATGGCCTGGGTTGAAAAGGAACTCAAAGACCATCTAGTTTCAAACCCTCATCATGGGCAGGGTTGCCATCCACCAGACCAGACTGCACATAGCCACATCCAGCCTTGTTTTGAATGTCTCCAGCGATGGTGTATCCACAACCTCTCTGGGCAACCTGTTCCAGTACGTCACCACTCTCTGAGTGAAAAACTTCCTCCTAACATCTAACCTAAACCTCCCCTGTCCTAGTTTAGAATCATTACCTCTTGTCCTATCACTATCAACCCATGTAAAAAGTCATTCCCCTTCCTGTTCATGAGTTCCCTTCAAGTATTGGAAGGCCACAATGAGACCTTCCCAGAGTCTTCTCCAAGCTAAACAAGACCAGTTCCCTCAACCTTTCCACACAGGAGAGGTGCTCCTATGACACAGAATGTCAAATGTTAGCCCAACCAGTTTATTACAAATTCTATCAGCTTTGGGAGATGGGGAAAGGAAGATGGGTGATAGAGATAGGAAATAAAAGTGAAAAGTTTTTGTAGAAAACAAGAAATATACAGTTGGCAGCCTTGCCAGTAGGTAAAGGGGAGCAGGGAGATGCCAAATTGTATGTTGCCTTTGCAGGTTACAAAGGTATCATCCCACAAACTCCCATAGCATTTATTTGGTCACAGGCAGATCTTGTGCCAGTAACCACTCCTGAGCACTCTCTATCAAAGGCAAACAACTCCAAATAAATCTACAAATGTAAAACTGTTCACAAAGTGGTGTGGGCCCATGACACCCACCACTCCCTTCCTGGATAAGTCAGAGTCTTATCACAAAAAATGCTTCAGAAAGCAAGCTTTGAGAAATGAGAATAAACAATTGTGATCTTTCACAGTGACCCTAAAAACTCTGAGGATTCTGATTCCTCATGTTCTTCATCCTTGAAAACAGTTGTTCACAAATGTACCTACTGCCAAAAAGTGATGACATGGATAAGGAATGATTGTGAAGCATATCTTTATCTGGTAAGATAAATCTGATAAATCTGATAAAGTGACTTAATCCAATTTTCATGTTGAATATCTGCTTGTAGCTCATTATATGCAATTTCATCCCAGGCACTGTTGTGTTGTGTTCACATAGCAGTGCTGTTGCTGAGTGATGTGCACATTTCTAGGGCTGGTTTAGGCTGCTCAGGGAGGAAGATCCACCACTGGGACAGTGGCAGAATGGGCTGGGACAGGTACCACATGATCTGCAGATATCAGATTAGACATGCCTAAATCATTGTCTCTTCCACCTGACCGAGGAATGAAGGAATCATCTTTTCTTCTATATATTAAGAAAGGCCTATAGTGAAAATAGTCATCGACTCAATATTATTGAACAAAAAAAAAAAAAAAAATCAGTTATAACTGACTAGAACGTATAACTGAGAGTTATATGCTATTTGTAAGGAGGAACACCAATTATGGATTACCATGGATCCTCAAGGCCAAAGACTGAACTTAAGATATAGTTTCAGAGATTTATGTTTCACATTCATGAATAAATTTGTATGAACTATCTTCAACAGTCCCATTAGAATCTAAATAAATGGCAACTGTGCAAAGCTCCTATGTGAAAGAACTAGTATCACGAACTGAGAAAAGAGATCCCTCAAGTGAACTATGGAGAAGTAGAGTAGTTTAACACTTTAGAGGTTGATTCTCACATGAATGAAATTCCTTTTATTGACTTTATTGCCTTCATACCTTTAAAGATAGTTTCATACTATAAATGGGATTCTCTGAGTTAGGCCCTGGTTGTTTTTTTTTGTTTGTTTTTTTTTAATAAGGTTCTTGCAATCAGATTTGTCAGGAAATATTGCACCAAAAAATGTAGATATGAAAAGTGAATAGAGGAGAGTGACTGGACTGTAATCTAGATCCATGCTAATGATAGATGAGCATGCCCGTCTGAATATTATAGATGTAGAAATGGTAACCATTAAACAAACAGACAAACAAAAAAAAAAAGAATCGTGGTAATTAATTCCCTTGTTATATACATAAAAGTCTATAATTTGAGATGCAGATTGACATATTTGATAAAAATTAATGAATTTGCTTATTTATCTATCAGCCCTAGCTAAAGTTATTGCAACAGACATTCTTGAACACTGAAGAAAAATATTTCTCCATTCTAATATCAGCAGTAAATAGTCCCTTCTATAAGGAATCATAACTTTGGTTCATGTTTCCTTAAGGAGCTGTTATTTAAACAGGATTCTATAGGGTTCATAAAGGTTAACATCAATGACTAAGCCTGTCAGTTTAGGATCTGTTGACTTACTCATTTACTTCTGTTGTACTATGAATAAAAGAGAACTGGGAGGAATATTCAGGAACAAAGCACCCACATGGGAAGCTGAGTGGAAATTTATTGTAATAATAAGTCCTAAAGTAAGTTACATTACCTTCATATCTACTGATACACCTTCTGGCAAATAATCTTTCTATGGAAAACCTTTTTCTATACTAAAAGATGTTTCTAGGTTAGGCAATAATGACAAAAGATTTATGACACATGAAAACAGACAGTGAGTGAGTAAAGGTATAGATCTAGGAAAAAGGGTGCTATAGAGGGTAGGGATGCCATCCAGAGAGACATGGACAAGACTGAGAGGTGGACCCATGCCAATCTCAACAAGTACAACTAGGCCAAGTGCAGGGTCCTGCATCTGAGTCAGGGCAATTCCAAGCACAGATATAGGTTGGGTTGAAAATGGTTTGAGACCAGCTGTGAGGCAAAGGGGTGTTGGTTGATGAAAGATTCAACATGAGGTGTCAATGTGTGCTTGCAGCCTGAAAGCCAACTGTAGTATCCTGGGTGTTATCATGAGAACTATGACCAGCAGGTTGAGGGAGGTGATTGTGCCCCTCTATTCTGCTCTTGTGAGACTCCACCTGGAGTACTGCATCTGGTTCTGGGGACTCCAACACAAGAAAGAGCTGTTGGAGTGAGTACAGAGGAGGGCCATGACAATTATTAGAGGGCTGGAACACCTTTCCAACAAGAACAGGCTGAGAGAGAACTGGGCCTCTTCAGCCCGGAGAAGAGAAGGATCTGGGGGAGCCTTACAGAAGCCTTCCAGTACCTGAAGGGGACCTGCAGAAAAGCTGGGGTGGAACATTTTATTAAGATCACGTAGTGACAGGACAAAAAGGCAGGCTGCTTAGCTAGCAAGGATGGAGCTGGCACAATCGCAGTAAATTTAAACACTGACATGTGAACTGGTCACTACTACAGAAACCAGCTTCAAGGCAAATAAGACTGCAATGGGCAAGGGATATTAAGCAAAAAAGGCTGACCAAAACTCTTTCAGAGCTTTTTTGAAGTCAGGAAGGCACTGTGCCTTTGCCAGGGCTGGCAGCTTGTGCACAAGCTGCTTAGCTAGCAGGGGTGAAGCTGGCACCACCCACTCTTTATCTCTTGATAATGACCTTGACCCTTGGCTGCAATGCTCTAAACAGCCCCAGGGAGGGTGAAACCTAGTTTCTGTCCACACAGCACATTAAGTGAGAAAGGGTGTTACTGCTCATTGACAGCAGGGAGGGGAAATCAGAGTGTGAGGGGAGCTCCTGCCACCTATATAGTACCATAGCAACAGGTGTAGGAGGTGAGTTGAATGGCAGGGTGTCCCTTATTGCTCAGGTGATCAGCTCTCTTACTGGTAGTGTCTGAGACTGCAGGTTTAGCCACAGTCTCCACCAGATTGTGGGCTTGACACAAGAAGACTGTAGCAACTCAAAGGGCCTGCCTAGAAAACATGGTGATTCAGGACTCTGTAGGAAGTGCCTGAGCCTGCTGCTGCCAGGGGAGGGTGGCCAGGATTTCACCTGCATGAGGTGTGAGCAGGTGGATGAGCTGCACAGCCTGGTGGTGGAGCTCAGGAAGGAGGTGGAGAGACTGGGAGCCATAAAGGAGCATGAGTGGGAGGTTGACTGCTATAGTGAATCGCTGGCGGGTCAGAGGGAGAGATGCTGGGGACATAATCTCAATAAAGTGGTGAACCCCCTGTCCTGTCACAGTTGGACAGATCTGACATGTAAGGAGGGTTGGAAAGAAGTCCCAGCTTCCCATCAAGGATGAACTCCTTGCCTGCCTACCTAGGTGCCCCTAAGCAATAAGTTTGGGATGCTGGAAACTGATGAGGAAGTGAGTGGGGAAGCGAGGGTGGATCTGCCTAAGAGGGGGACTAGGGCGAGGCAGTCATCCCCATGCCTTGAGACTGCCTCTGCTGGGAAAGACAGAAGGGTAATTTGTGGGAGGCAGGGAAATGGAGGATCTCCATTTTCCTTTCTCAGGGAAATGGAGGATCCCATACGCAGACCTGACCCAACTCATAGAGAAGTGTGTGGTTTCCCTGGTGCCTGGGTCAGTGATGTCACTAAAAAACTCCCAGGTCTGGTTTGATCCTCTGATTATTACCCATTATTTATAGTTCAGGCAGGCAGTGATGAAATGGCTTAGGGAAGCCTGAGAGCTATTAAAAGGGATTTCAGGGGTTTAGGGAGGTTGGTTGAGGGAGTGGGAGCACAAGTGGTGTTTTTCTCCCTGCCTTCTGGAGGTGTTGAGGGATACAGAGTTGTCTAGGAAAACTCAGGCTATGAATAAGTGTCTGAAAAGCTAGTGCTGTCACAAGAACTTTGGGTTCTCCGATCATGGGGTAGTTTACTCGACACCTGGCCTGATGGATGGGTCTTGCCTGTCTCCGAGGAGATAGCAAATCCTAGGCCAGGAGCTCCTTGTGAGAGCTTTAAACTAGGTATGAACAGGGAAGGGGTGAAAATGTCCCTTGCTAGGGTGGAGCAAGTAATTCAGAGTTGCCAGCTAAATCTCATTGAGGAAGAGGGTGGAAGACAGAGAATGGCTTGGGGATATTGTCACTGTAGGAGATAGCAGGGTGTTATCTTTGAATTGTCCTGTAGGATTTTGTGAGGACTCCCAAGAGGAGTTACCATTGAAAATTCCCAGCCTCAAAACTTCTTGAGTCCCTTTAGGGATACCTGCATCTGTTGTTTCCTTAAAGTGCCTGAATACTAATGTGTGGGGCATGGGCAATGAACAGGAAGAGTTAGAAGTCTGTGTGTGGTCACAAGGCCATGATCTCATGGCAATCACAGAGATGTCGTGGGACAGCTTGCATGACTGGAATGCTGACATGGATGACTATGTGCTTTTTAGGAAAGACATGATGGCAAGGCATGGTGATGGAGTTGCTCTTTATGTGAAAGAGCAGCTGGAGTGTATTGAACTTCACCTGGGGGAGGGTGGAGAGCTTGTGGGCGAGAATTAAGACACAGGCTAGTGTGGGTGACACTGTTGTGGGGTGTATTATATTCGCCCACATAGAGGAGGTTGATGAGGCCTTCTACAAACAGCTAAATGTAGCCTCAAGATTTCAGGTGCTGATTCTTTTGGGGAACTTCAGTTATCCAAATATTTGTTGGGAAAGCCAGACATGTGCTCTCCAGATGGTTCCTGCAGTGCTGAAGATAACTCTGATGCAGGTGGTGGAGGAGCTGACAAAAAGTGGGGGCATTGCTGGACCTTGTTCTTACTAATAAGGATAGGCTTGTTAGGGAAGTGAAGGTTAGGGGTAGATTGGGATGTAGTGATCATGAGATGGTGGAGTCAAAGTTTTTGAGTGGAAGAAGCAAACCAAAAAGTAGGATTGCTACCCTGTATTTAAGGAGACCTGACACTGATTTCTTCTGGGACATTATTGGAGCTATTCCGTGGGCTACGGTGTTAAAAGGCAAAGGGGACTGTGAGAGCTGGTCAGCATTTATACAACACTTCTTCCAAGCTCAGGATCAGTGCATCCCTGTGAGTAAAAAATCGGGCAAGGGGAGGCAGGAGACCTGTGTGTATGAGGAAGGAGCTCATGCCTAAACTCAAAGGGAAGAGAAAGGTCCATGAAATGTGGAAAAAGGGTCTGATCACTTGGGAAGAATACAGGAATGTTGTCAGAGCCTGCAGGAATGAGACAAGGAAGGCCAAAGCCAACCAGGAATTGGACTGGACCTGGCAAAGGAGAATAAGAAGGATGGTTTATTTTTTTATTTTTATTTTTATTTTTTTTTAAGTTTAAAAGGAAGACTAGAGGTATGTATGTGGGTCCCCTACTAACTGAGACAGATCCCTTGCCACCGTGGGAACTTCCCCTCAGGACTCCTGGACTGTGGGAGCAAGAGAGAGGGTATGGGGAATGGAAAGCTCCTCTTTGGTGAGGCAGGAGATGGTCCAAGGGAGTCTATGCAACATCAATGTACATAAATCCATTGGCCCCAAAGGGGTGCATACACTTGTGCTGAGGAAGTTGGCACAGGTGATTGCTGAAACACTCTCTATCATCTTTGAGAGGTCCTGGAGAATGGGAGAGGTGCCTGAAGACTGAAGGATAGCCAATGTTACTCTCATCTTCAAAAAGGGCAAGAACGAGGATCTGGGGAATTACAGGCCAGTCAACATCACCTCCATCCCTGGAAAAATGATGGAACAGTTTGTTCTGGATGCTGTTTTCAGGCAGTTAGAAGAAAAGAGATTTATCAGGAGTAGTCAGCATGGTTTCACCAGGGGGAGGTCATGCTCGACCAACCTGGTGATCTTCTATGATGTCATTACTGGCTGGGTGGATGAGGGGAGAGCAGTAGATCCAGTCTACCTTGATTTCAGCAAGGCATTCGACACTCTCTCCCACCGCATCCTTACAAATAATTTGAAGAAGTGTGGAATTGATGAGTGGACAGTGAGGTGGCTTGAGAACTGGCTGACAGGCAGAGCTCAGAGGGTTGTGATTGGTGACACAGAGTCCAGCCGGACTTAAACTTTGTAGCTATACTATACAACCTTAAGGAGCCAAAATAAGCTTCACATCTACTTAACAGCTTTATGACTTTATACACATAAGAAATACAGCTTTTAAGAAGCTGAAATAGATTTTGGAATAAGTTAATAATTTTGTGAGACAAAGAGTAAAAAAAGAAAAATGAGTAAAATGGAAAAAAAAAAAAGCCAGAGAAATGAACAGGGAAAAGATAGCCTGTTTTGAAGGCCTATTCTGAGGAGTTCCAGAAGCAGCCCACAATGATGGAGAAAGAATGGGATGATGATCACAGTTGTCATCAGGGGGATAGTCTTGAAACAGCAATGACGACCACCGAGGGAGAGGGAGGAGGAGGAGGAGGAGTCTGACAGAGTCCCTGTCAATTATCCTTTTATGCCTGCTAAGTCATGAAAAAGCAAGTTTGCAACAAGTTTCACAAAAATAAGTTTGCAGCCAAAACTTTCTTGCAGGATGTGTTAGCCAGTTTGTCCGATTTCAGACTTTGGTTGTCATGGCAACAGCCTTGCAATGCAAGTGTTTGAGTTACATCAAGCTCACCTCAGAAATTCAGAAAGTGCTTTTTGTTTTTCCTTTACATTACCTTTTAATGACTTGAATTGCAAGATGACAGCACAGACTCCTCATTGAGTTACTGTAGGGTTATTTAACATTTACTCTGAAGTAACTGACAAGGAATCAAGAGAGGTTAAAGGTAGGTGTTAATACCGAAACCATCCCCGAGGCCACTCAAATTCAATATAGTTTCTATATTTTAGAAATTGGTAAATTATAATGGCTGAGAGTTGAAAGCTGTTCTCTTTCTGCCTCTGAAGATTGTCTACAGATCTCATGTCTCCTTATAATTTCACATTTCACCAATAAATCCTACCAAACAATTAAATAATCTGGTTAATAACATTCCACTAAAAGAATAATATACCTTATTAGTTTTCTATTTTGCTTACCATACTGATCAGCAGGTGTTAGATCACACTTTTCTTCTCTTACTTGGGGTACACTTCTTCAAACAAATGGGCTATTTTCACATCTCTCTCAGTTCCGTTTTTTGTGACTGTTGATGAAGAGAGCTGCAAGTCAGGTTGCATCTGTTAATGAGGTTCCAGGTATGACAGTAGAACTGAACAGAACAATGTCTGGAACACTGAGAATTGTTCCAATTTATTGCCTCCTATTTTATTATATTGGCCTACAAAGTTGGAAGCTGATGTTGGTGGAAAGCAAAGGGACAGTCTGACAAAATGGTGTCTGACATGGAAGTGTGTATGAAGTAAAAGTGTGTCATTGAATTTCTCCATGCAGAAAAAATTGTACTCACTGACTTTCATCAATGCTTGCCAAACATTTCTGGAGACTAAGCAGTAAATGTTAACACAGTGAGGTGGTGGGTAGTGCATTTCAGCAGTGGTGACAGAGACATGAATGACAAGTCATGTTCCAGAAGACCACAAAGATTTTTAAGAGCATAGCATGCAGTCTCTTGTTCACTGCTGGTGGAAACATAGAGCTACTGGTAAAGATTATGTTGAAAACTAATTTTCTGAAGCTGAGAACTGGCTGTGAAATATAGCATTCCTATGCTCTATGTATCTGTTGTAGTTTTTATAAAAATAAATCGGAGGTATTACTTTCAGGGTGACCTATGTATTTGTTGTCTGCTATAGGATACCTTACTAGGAAGAAAAAGAGCATGAAGCCCTTTACAGACAGATAGAAGAAGCTATGTGTTCAGAGGCCCATGTCTTTGTGGGAGTTCAACCACTCCAATATTATCTAGAATGATAACACAGAAGATTGAATGACCCAGGAGATTGCTGGAAATCACTGATAATTTTCTCACCCAACTGGTTGAGGTGCCACCTGAAATTCTGCTGCTTGAAGTTCTGCTTTTATTCACAGTCACTCACACACACACAAAAATAAATAAATAAAAGGACTTGTTTTGGGTGTGGTGGTTGGAAGCAGCCTTGTCTATAGTGACCATGAGATGCTTATGTCTAGGATAGCAGTGTAGGGAAGAGGGCTACTAGGAAACTCACAACCCTGGCCTTCAGCAGAGCAAACTAGTGTCTTCAAAAATCTGACTGAAAGAGTTCCACAAGATAAGGTGTTCAAGGGAAAAAGAATCCATGAGAGCTGGTTAGAATTCAAGGGTGGTCCATCCCATCAAATAAGAATATGGGCAAAAATGTGAAAATCTTTTCAAATTCAAAATTGCTGGGTGGTGCCAACTTCATTGGAATCAGAAAACTACCCAGCAAATTATCTAAGTACAGAAGTTACCCAAAATATACAGTCTTCTATAAAAAATACATAATGTAGGATTACGAAGGGATGATTTCAGATAAAATACTGTTCATTATCAGGAGGTGTAATACAACTTGTAGCTTCCAGATGCATTTTTTCATACCTAAAATATTACTTTTTTTCGGGTTTGTAGGTTTTTTTTGTTTTTTTTTTTTGCATTAATATTCGAATGCTGAGCAGTTTTTCCTCTGATGCAAATAAAATATTATTATTAACTAAACCATAAAAATCATACAGATATTTTCATTCTACTGTTTTAAAAAGGAACTCTGAACTATACTCCTATGCACTTCTGATTTGTTAGAGTAGAAGAAAAGTGATTGGATCATGTTTTATTCCTTTCTTTTGACACAAAATTGCCATCTGCTCTTGACAGATTCATCTTTTTCTTTCCTTTCTAATTTGTATGTACTATTATTCTTATTGAAAATATTCAGTGATACTTGATCCTTATTATTCATTTATGCACATGTAGTGTTAAAATTTCTCAAGCATCATTGTAATCTGTCAGTCGTTTTCCTCATTCTCTTTTCATTGTTTTCTTTTGCTTTCTTGATTGTTCATAAAAATGTTCTTTACCATGATCTAGCAATGAAGATCTGTTCTTTGTGGCATTCTGAGACAAGGTCAATCAATTGAAATAATTTCTTTTTTTTTTTTTCATAGAAGCAAGTCATAAGAATAATTTCTGCAGCTTTACTTGATTAGCTTTTGAATGAATGGTTTTAAATATCTTGATTGCATTCTCCATTAGGCACTCTAAATGTATTATATTTTTCTTATGCTATGTATAAAGAAGTGAGGCAGGTTGACTTATTTCAGGAACAGAGTCCTTTCTCATCTTAGAATCATAGAATCATTAAGATTAGAAAGGACCTCTAAGATTATCTAGTCTAACCATCCACTTACCACAAATATTGCCCACTAAACCATGTTCTTTAGTAGTATATCTACACATTTCTTATCACCTACAGGTAATGGTAACTTCATCACCTCCTTGGGCATTCCAGCACCTGACCAATCTTTTGGAGAAGTTTTTTCTAACATCCAACCTGAATCTCTCCTGGCAAAACTTGAGGTCATTCCCTCTAGTCTTATCACTAGTTGCCCAGGAGAAGAGGGTGACAGCCAGCTCAGCACAATCTCCTTTCAGGCTGTTGTAGAGAGTGATAAGGTGTCATGTTCTCCAGACTAAACAAATCCAGTTCCCTCAGCCACTCCTCATAAGGCTCATGCTCTAGATCCCTCACTAACTTTGTTGCCCTTCTCTGGACACGCTCCAGGGCCTCAATGTCTTTCTTGTAGTGAGGGGCCCAAAACTGAACACAGTACAACAGATGCAACCTCAGTAGATTTGAGTTTAGGAAGGCAGTCACTTCTCTGCTCCTACTGGCAACGCTATTTCTGATACAAATCAAGATGCCACTGGCCTTCTTGGACACCTGTGCACACTATGGGCTCATTTTCAGCTGTGTCAACCAGCAGCCCTGGTTCTGTTTCTTCTTTCATTCACTCTGTCCCAAGCCTGTAATGTTTCATGGAGTTGTTGTGATCAAAGTGCATCACCTGGTATGTGGTCTTCTTGAACATTTTCCCATTGGCTTTTACCCAACAATCCAGCCTGTCCAGATCACTCTGAAAGGCCTTCCTACCCTCAAACAGATTGACACTTCCTCCTAGCCTGGTGTCATCTGCAAACTTACTGAGAGTACACTTAATTCCCTCATCCAGGTAATCAACAAAGTTATTAAATAGGTCAGACCCCAATACTGACTCTGACCACTAGTTATAGCTGGATGTGACTCCATTCACCATCACTCTCTGAGCCCATTTCTTCAGTCAGTTTTTTACCCAGCTGAGTGTACCTGACCAAGACATGAGCTGCCATCTGCCTTAGAAGAATACTGTGAGGCAGCATCAAAGGCTTTACTGAAGTCTAGGTGGACTATGCCAACAGCCTTTCCTTCATCCACCATGCAGACCACTAGTTCATAGAAGGAGATCAGGTTGGTCAAGCAGGAAATGCCTTTCATGAACCCATGCTATCCAGGCCTGATCCCCTGGTTGTCACACACAAACTGTGTTATCTCACTGAAGATGATCCATCCCTTCCCCTTCCCCTCCCCTTCCCCTTCCCCTTCCCCTTCCCCTTCCCCTTCCCCTCCCCTTCCCCTTCCCCTTCCCCTCCCCTTCCCCTTCCCCTTCCCCTTCCCCTTCCCCTTCCCCTTCCCCTTCCCCTTCCCCTTCCCCTTCCCCTTCCCCTTCCCCTTCCCCTTCCCCTTCCCCTTCCCCTTCCCCTTCCCCTTCCCCTTCCCCTTCCCCTTCCCCTTCCCCTTCCCCTTCTCCTTCCCCTTCCCCTTCCCCTCTTGAGATCCACGTTTTCTATAGGAATACTACTAATAATACTTTTAAGCTTTTAATTTTTTTTCTTTTTCTTTTTTATAGCTTAGAGGGACTGAAAGTGGTATTTGTATAAAAGTTTTCTCTTCCAGTTCTCTTAGCTGAAAAAATACATTAAGTGGCAATGCAATGTATTTTTGATACCTTTTTTTTTTAGATGACATCCAAACTAGAAAATTAAAAATGTGCCTGGAATATTTCTAGGACGTAGAATATTATTATTTTATATAATGTTAGATTATTAGAATAATCAGACATGTTTCTAAGGCTGAAATCATCTATAAAATCTATTCCTTAGGAGCAGGTGCCTACATGACTCAAGTTTCCTGTGGCTTCCAGTTTTACAAGGGGAGGTTTAGACTAGGCATCAAGATTTTCTTCATCGAAAGAGCTGTTAGGCACTGGAACAGGATGCCCTGGGAACTGACAGAGACTCCATCCCTGGAGACTGTGGAAGTGGTGCTTAGGGATCTAATTTAGTTTTGCACTTGGTAGTGTTACATAATGGTTGAACTTTATAACCCTTTATTTTTATTTTTATTTTTTTATTTTTATTTTTATTTTTTTTCTGACATAAATGACTCTATGATTCTACAATTTCAAGATGAAACATATCTGTTAATTTCACAGCTGAGAACCAAGGACACTCTAGAAGAAAAGGAAAACAAATTCAAGCAAGTTGAATGATGGCCATGTGATGATGACCCTGAATGAAGGAAGAGTGCATGGCTTGGAATGACTCATGAATCTGATTGAATAAGCACTTGCAGGCGCAGTTAAGAAATGTTTGAGGAGTATTTTGATGACATGTGAAGGTGGCTGGGAAAGTAAAAGAGAAACTTGTGAATGTATATAAGGGATGTTAGAACTTGTAATAAATGATTTGGATTGTTCACATCTGTGTCCGTGCCTCAGACGCTCCAATGAGTGACTGGTGAACAACTCAGCAAAAAGGAATCTGCAGGTAGTGATTGGCAGCAGCCACAATATGAGTCAGCAGTGTGCCCTGGCAGCCAAGAGACCAAATTGCATTTTGGGATACATTGAACATAGATAGCCCAGTGTTCAAAAGAGATCATTCTCTCAATGATATTTAAGTGTCGGTGTTACCTGAACCTGAATATTGTGTGAAACTTTGGGCTCCAGAGTATAAAAACAGTTAAAGCCCATGAAACCATACAGGGGAGGCCAACTGAGAAGGTAAAAGAGCTGGAACGTATGTCCTATGAGGAGAGCAGAAGACACTTGAGTTGTCCAGAATGGAGGAAAGAAGGCTGAGAAGCAACTTCACTGCTTTCTGCTACTTCCTGAGGAAAAGTAGAGAGGGAAGTGCTGATCTCTGCTACTTGGCTACCAATAACAGGATATGAGGCAGCAGCATAAATCTGTGCCAGGTGAGGTTCAGACATTTGGAAAAAAATCTTTACCATGAGTGTTGTTCCAGTTGTAACACTGCAACAGGCTTCCTAGAAAGGTGGTTTATGTTCCATGCCTATCAGTGTTCAAGAGATATTTGTATAATTCCTTTATTAATATTCTTTAACTTTTGTTAGGTCTGAAATGGTCAGGTTAAATAGTCTTCAAAGGTCATTTGCAACAGAACTATTCTTAATTCTAAACGTGAGTTACAGATTCCATTAAATGATAAAAACTGTTAAAGATAAATCTTTGGTACTATTTCAACAGATATGATTTTTGAGAAATACAGTAGTCTATGCTTCTTTTCTCCAATGGTTACTAACATATTTTAAATCACATGAAAATATTAATCTTATTTCTATAGTTAATTTTTTTTATGTACAGAAACAAGGTGAGGAAAGTAAGAGATTTATCCCATCTGTGAAGCTTTTTGTTGACATACAAAACTTAAATTTACATGAAAATGCTCGAAACACCAGTGGGGTAACATCTGGAATACTGTTTATGAGCAGAGGTGTTATGTTTTTTTTACCTTATCTGCCAGAGTTAAGCAATGAGTTATACATAGTCATATTCAAATGTTTTCTATATGACATGTAGTAAAGATAGTACACCACCAAATCTGAAGATATCACCTGCTATCTTCAGCCACAGTAACGTTTCCTAATAGCAAGGTACTGTCATTTATGGCAGGAAAGTATGGTCTTCTCATTTTTCATTACCTTCTTGATACACAAATCATGTTTTGTGCTCTAAGTTTTTCTTTTCAAGACTATATTATCAAGTTGATCATATAAGAACACATATGGGAATTGAAGAATATGTAATCTTAATGTTCAGAAAAAATTCAGAGTTGAAAGTCAAATCATAATGTTTTACACTCAAGTTTTACATGAGAATGATCATAGAGTATGAACACATACTCCTTTTTATCACAAAAATATTTTAAGGAAGTGGTACTGTGAGCTTAGTTTCAATAAAAGCATTTCTGCACCACTTTTTGTTTTATATCTACACTGATCTTTTTTTTTTTTTTCTGTTGTCTGCTGTCTGAGAAATGGGAGATTTATAGTATATCTCTATATTGGAAAGAATTAGTGTGTTGAAATCAGAACTAAGACTGTGAATACATTTTAAATATTTACAAAAAGCATAATGTATTATTATTTTAATTGAGATGCATTTAGTACAAATTCAAACTACTTGAGAGGGAGTTGAGTTCGAGGACCTGTAGATCTAATTCTTTTGTGCTGGTGAATGAGAAGGAAAACAAAAATTGAGTTTTTGATCAAGAAGCATCATATTTACCTCTGGAAGAAATGAAATGAGGTTATAACTTTGGATGAAATTGTATTGTTAACTGCATTTTTCATAACATTTTATACCTGTTAAACAGAAACAAGTTTTCATGGATGTTTTCTTTCTAACATCTTATTCAGAATCATTTAGCTAATAGAACAGCAGAAAATTTCTGCAGACTTTTGATTTTCTTCTACAGACATATTTCAGACTGTAAAGATTGTATTGAAACATTAAAACTTTGATTGTCATGGTTTTATGATTTTTGCTATCAGTGTTCCACATCATAACATCATGTGAGGCACTGGGAGTTAGAGTTAATGCCCTAAGTCTGTGGACTGATGAATTTCCAGGTACCTAGTTCTCAGAAGAGAAGAACTACATACTCCAGAGGACTTTATGTTGCAGTTTTCCACTCAGAGGGAAATATAAAACTGCACACAAAAAAAAAGAACAAGTCCTGAGACTTGTTCTTTTGCTGTTCTTCTCAGCAGTGGAGGTTCCCTAGCCATCTTGCCTTCAGCTTTAGCATAAGGCCTTCAGTTTTGGACACTCTTTCTCTCATTTTATTTGATTTATGAGCTTCAATTCCAATTATATTGTGTTATGTTGCATTCCAATATCTTATTTAGTTAGCAAGTTTTCCTCCCCAGATCCTTCTGTTTTGTTTTTATGCCCATCTCCTTACCTTCTCCCTTTCCCCCTTCCCTTTTCCTGGGGCATGGGTTCATGGATCCCCTGCCTATTAGTCACAGAACTGGGCCAAACCATCCTGTAAACCGTTGACAGGCTCTTGATTTTCTTCTACAGACATATTTTGGACTGTAAAGATTTTATTTAAACACTTTGATATAGAGAAATTTTCATAGTAGAAAACTTAAATATATATTTAAGGCCAAATTTTGAGGAATAATGAAGAAATTCTCTGCCTTTGTTGACTAATTCAGATCAAATTATTGTTAGTGCAAAGAAAATTCACCTTCTCCAATTGTTATGATTGTCTGATAGACACCATCAAGTGTATTGACTGAGAATGCTGGAGTGATGGAAATCTGCAAGCATGAGTAGTAGTGCATAAATTCCTTTTCTCCTCTAGAATTGTTCTGAAGTGGAGAAAGGAAACAGAGAGTGAGAAGAGGTCAAATGTAAAAGTGAGCAGTGTACTGCCAAGGTGCACACAATATCTGTGAGAAAAAATACAATTAGAATGGCCTATTTCTCACACTGACATGAGTGTAATCCTGGTAGAATGACAGACAAAAAGCATAAAATTATTACTTTCTTATTGGAGTTATTAAGTGAATAATAATTATAAAAATGTGTACCTGAATGCATTGAGATCACTTTTTTCCCCAGCTTTTATGTCCCTCCATCAAAAACATAATACAGAAATTCCAAAGGCATTGTTATCAGAACTACAGTTAACAGCAGAATAGGCCGAGCTATCTAATCTCAAAGTAAATAAAGCACTCTTAATACTGTATTGATGGCAACAACTATTTTTCATGTTTACACCATGATGTACAGTGTAAGCATACTTACAATACTCTTTGTAATCTCAGGAGTATTGCTTGTGGTCTTGCTCAGTTCTTATGTGCATTGTGATGAAAAAAGCATGAAAATGAATCACGTTTCCCTTCAGCACTAATTCTGGGCAAAATTCAATAAAGCTCCTCAATGAACTGTCAGCTGAATTTTGAGTTTATGATGTAATCAGAAGTTTTCTACATGGTAAGTCAGGTTGTCTTTTACCTTGTGCTATTGTCTGCCTTTTCTTCTCCATTTTCTTTTAAATTTAAAGGAATTTATTTCCACACAATATATGAGATTTTCTTTCTTTCTTTCTTTCTTTCTTTCTTTCTTTCTTTCTTTCTTTCTTTCTTTCTTTCTTTCTTTCTTTCTTTCTTTCTTTCTTTCTTTCTTTCTCTTTCTTTCTTTCTTTCTTTCTTTCTTTCTTTCTTTCTTTCTTTCTTTCTTTCTTTCTTTCTTTCTTTCTTTCTTTCTTTCTTTCTTTCTTTCTTTCTTTCTTTCTTTCTTTCTTTCTTTCTTTCTTTCTTTCTTTCTTTCTTTCTTTTTTTTTTTTTTCTAAATTACCATTTCTTGACAGGTTATGCTCGTTTCTTTGATATTCAGGTTGGACCTAACAGTATACCATTTACTATGAAAGTATTTGAAAACAGAATACAAAATGTAAATATGCTGAAAGTGATCAAATACCATCTGAAACCTGAAAAAGTTGAGAGATTGAAAAGCTGAAAGTAGCAAAGATAGTGTTAAGCTAAAATATTGCTGGGATGCATATATTACTTGGGCTTGCTCTCGGTATGCTGGCTAACCTTGATTAAGTGTCAAGAATATTGAGTAATCTGAATCCTGGGGAGAATGTTTTAAGAGGGTAGAACAGCCATCTGAAAACTGATTTGCCCTTGATGTAAAATGTATTGCTTCTGTATACTAATGACCTTATTTCTGCATCTTCAGTCATAATATAAGTTTATACTCCCATTCCACCAACAAAAACCATGCTGCTCCAAATTAAGGGTACTCAAAAAAGATATCTGGGAATATTTTGTGTAATAATAATAGCATTGGTAATTTAGAAGGTGTCCGTTTTCTTTTTTTTATTATTATTATTTTTAATATTGTGTCTCACTTCAGTGGTAATAATTGTGTAGCTTGAAAATATCATATTTAGAGGTAAAGGAAATAACTATCTTTTTCTATGCATTGTTAACTTAATAAAACTAGGAAAGCTTTTTGATCGGTAACTGAGAGAAATACCTCTAAAAATGTTGACAATCATAAGGGAAAGTGATGTGATTCTTGGTGTGGAAAGTGTTTGAGTTCTTTCCTAATTAAGTAGTGGAACAAAACTGTGATGTATGTATTCGCTTGGACTGGAATGTGCTTTGACTGAGTAGAGGCAAAGCTTGATTTAGTACTCGGTCTGGATAATGCATTTTATAATGGTAGTTGCTTGGACGTCACATTTTTTTAAACGTTTCCTTGATACTGTTATGATTTAATAGCACTTTGGTATAAATGCCAATAAAACCACCTTAAGCTAATGGAATATGGCATTGTGAGTTTACTGTGGAAGATATGCATTACCTGTATTTAATTAAATATGCAAATAAGGGAACTTCAGGATAAAAAACATATTAAAGAATAACTCATCTGACTTCTTCAAGGTGATGAAAGAACTGTCATTCATCTTGTTTCTGTCATGCAGAATGACAAGTGTGAGAAGCCCTGTCTAGTTTTGAACATAATTTTGACTCTGCTGATGAAGATAGCTTACATTTTGTTTGTTGTTAGATTTCTTTATATGCAGATTAGTTAGCTACATTAAATGCAGGCTTACATTTTCAGGGGAACAAGCCTGAAAAATCAATAATTTAGATATTTTTATATGCACTTGATAGGTTTTGTATAAATCTACAGCCAAATGATTAGCGAAAAGTACTGCTAATCTATTAGACAAGATTTTTTTGACACTATCATCAATTTTTCTTTATTTATAAACCAGATGATAAAAATATACCTGTCTGATCAACAGGAAATTATTTAATTTATTTATTTTCCCTGTGATTTCCTTATTCTCAAATGATCTTGAAAAAGAGACTGAGAATGCATTATACCATTGGTAGATTTCAGTTAGGGTATGTAACTCGTTTGGCAGATGATTCCACTATTTACACTAGATTTCCAGAGTATAAAAGAATATAAAAGCTGTTTACTTGTTTGGCTTCACAATTTTTCAGGAAATAAAAAGTAATTAATATGGATAGGTATTAAAATAATCTTTTATATTGTCACAAGTATTTTAGGATAGGGAGAAATAACCAACTTTGATCTATTTTCTCCTATGCCACTAATAGAGCGGTAGTTATGAAACTTCAACTTTTTACATGTATGTCCTTGAATTATTTCTATTCTTATAGAATTTTCAGTCATTTACACTTCTCACAGTTCAGTAGAATGAGAAAAAATGATCTGTGAGGTTAGATGATTTTTAAAAAAATAAGAAAAAAAGAAATGATGGTAATTATTTATTTATATTACAGATAGGAAAAATATATATCCATGAAGAAGCTTTGTAAGTGTTGTATTGCAAGAAGGTTGGAGAAGAAAAAATGAATAGAAGCAAAAGCTGGGAGCTACTTCTTTTCAAGTGTTTTATGACTCAGTGAGGTGATGTGGAAGATTTAAGTCAGTAAAACTGTGTGGTATATAATTGGAAGGCAGGAAATACATAACTGATTCTTGCTCTTGAATAAGAGGCTATCAGTGTCAAATGTACTATGTCTCAATTGCGAAGTTTAAAGATAGCCATTAACTGTTTGACCTATTTCATCAATAAAAAGACATTCTTACACCTAATATTGAACAAGTTATTCTAATCTGAAGGCAATATGTTTAAATAAAGAAATATATGGAAAGTCAAAGAACTTTCCTTGACAGTGAAGTTGGACACTGCCTATTCTTCCCTTGTATCTTCATGAATGCCTCCATGATCAGTTGTTGAAGTGTATGAGTCTTTGTCTATATATGCTGTTACATAAAGGAAAAGACCACGAATCACTTACTGGAACATTGATTACGCCCTTCCTAAAATGAGTTTGCGTTATGCAAGCTGTTTTTTATGTTGTCCAAAGTGTTTTGAGCCTTTTAGATTTCCCCTATCTGCTATCTGGTCTTTTATGTCTGAAATAAAATATTTGGGTTTTGTTGCACACCCAAGCAGTGGTGGTCTTTACAGAATACATTGAGAAGTATGGGCTAAATGCCTTGGCATATACATGAAAGCATGTGGGAAAGTTGAGGTTGCAAAATCTGCTTTCTGAAGAATCATTGTGTCATTGCAGAAGTTGCATGACGTAAAGTATGGTGTAGTGTCCATTCAAGTACCTTTTTGTAGTTGTCCATGAAGTAAATTGTTTCCTGAACAGAGCCCAAAAATTGTCTTAGTGAAGGCAAATTGGAGCAGTCCCAAATAGGCTTATGCAATGAGCTAATAACTGAGTAGTATGGACCTAAGTCAAGCTTCCTATGTGATTCTCCTTTATTCAGTGGAATGACAAACCTGGTGTGACCCAGGTAATATGACACCACAAACAGGAATGGGGAAAGGTGGTGAGTACACTAAACTTTATATAATGCTTTTGGTTTAGGGACAAATTTTGTTTTGCCTATAATAATTTCAGGCAAGTGTGAACAGCATTACTGTCATCTTTTAGGCTGAGCATTATATTTATTCTGGAAGACAGTGAATTTTCACATGTTGGTGTTCAGTTGATCATTCTACCTTGCTTTTCAAATAATATAATAATATTTACCTCTTTCTGAAGTGATTTGAAAAAGGCAGTAAAGACGTTTTTACTGGTGTGCTGACAGGCTGAGTAATTTTATCTCAAGGTTTAACAAAATGTTGTAAGCCAAAATTATGATTAAACACCTAGATCATAAAAAGTCCTTGGAGTTGCTTTTGAAGACTAATGCAATATACTTAAACAGATATGAGCATATTTTAGTAATGATGGACAGAGATTTGAGAAATCTAGTTCAGAACAGACTATTTCTTTATTGCTTAACTCATTTCATTGTCTTTTTTTCTTTTGTAATGCAAGGACGGGGTTTCTTCACTATGTTAAAACACTAATGTCATAGTTGATTTTTTTAATGTTGCTTAAATCTTATCAAATATTAATCATCAAATTCATAAGGGAATTCTTGATATTTAGCTCTTCTGAAAGTTGGTGATATCCATTTGTTTTTTTATATATGAAATCCAAGATTAAATGTTGCAGACCAAAATGAATCTTATGTAATACTCACCTACATCCTCATATCTAGTGTATCCATCTAGCTACCTTTAAATGCCCAGAATCACAAAAAATATAAAAAATAAAAAACACCTCTTTTTACAGATTTATATGAAAAGCTTATCAGTTATATCCAAAGTTAGTTTTTTCTGTAGAAAAATGTAGCAGGGAAGGAAATGTTTTAAATTTTGATATTTTTTTCATGTGTTGAACATGTCACAGAGTCATATAATCGTAGAGTGGTTTGGGTCGGAAGAGACCTTTAAGATCATCTGGTTCCAACCCCCCTGATATCAGTAGGGACATTTCCCTCTAGAAATGTTACTCAAAGCCTTATCCAACCTGGCCTTGAATGCTTCCAAGGAGGGAGCATCCACCACTTTTCTGGGCAACCTGTTCCAGTGTCTCATCACTTTCACAGCAAAGAATTTCTTCCTAATATCTAATCTAAATCTACCTTCTTCCAGTTTAAAACAATTTCCCCTCATCTTGTTGCTACCTGCCCTTATAAAAAGTCTCTCCCCCATTTTTCTGTAGGCCCCTTTCTGGTACTAGAAGACTGCTCTGGTCTCCCTTAGAGCCTTCATTTCTCCAGGCTGAGGAGCCCCAGCTCTCTCTGCCTGTTCGCATTTGGAGAGGTGTTTCAGCCCTCTGTTCAACTTTGTGGCTCTCCTCTGTATCCACTCCAACATCATAATGTTAAAATTGTCCTCAGAGCTGCTCTTAAGTCATTCTCTACCTAGCCTGTATCTGCGATTGAGATTCCCCCATCCTCAGTTCAGGACCTTGCAGTTGGCCTTATTGGACTTCATGAGGTTGGCATGGGCCTCTCTCTCCAGCATCTCCAGGATGCTCTGGATGGCGTCCCTTCCCTCTGCTATTTCCATGTTTAACTAAGGACAGAAAAGAAAATCAGGTGATTATAGAATGTGCATGTGCTGGAGGAAGATTTTATATTTCATACAATAGTATTGCCTATTTTCTCTCCTATATAGAAACAAATGAAAAAAGTTCCTAGTCTTGATTTGTATGTCTTCAGTCGCAACTGAAGAAAAGGTAAAATGACATTTTAGGTTAAGATCATTTCACTTAAATTAATACATTTAACAGAGGAATCTAAATTAAAAAAATATGTTCCTATAACTATATGTCTGATTTAGAAATCCAGATAACTGCTTTAATAATGTGAAATACCTTTCACATGCTATTTGTCTAGCCATAAGCAGGTAAATGGAAGATAGTTTGCTGTAATTCTTATTGACCATGAAATCATACCATATGAATGAAACCATATGTCACAAAATTTATTCCAATGTGCATTTAAATATTATTAATAAAAATAAAAAGTATAACAGTAAATAATAATTAGGTAGTTGTGGTTGCAGTTTCAACTGTCTAGGAAGCTAACTTGAGACTTCAAGAAGTTGAATATCATACTATTTACTTCTGTTATTTTGTCATGATCTATTTGTTTCATATCCCTGTTCAGTTCTTACTTCTGTAATGGGTCATTGTTATTCCTGAATAGTTCAGATAGGAATGTGAAAACTTAATATATTCCTACTATTTACTGAGGTTTGCAAATCACAGGGAACATATGTGTGTTTTATGAACACTCTTGTGGGTTACAATGTACAGAAATGAAAACAATGCATGTGATACCCATACAGCAGCAGGCTGGCAGTGAAAACATGGGACATAAACGTTTATTATTATTATCATCATTATTATTAATATAATATATATATAATAATAATAATAATACCTTCCCTTTTTGTTTTGTTTATATTACATATCTGAAAGCTATGGATATATCCAGTTAGTTCTTCCAAGGGAATATTCAGTCACATCTGAGTTCTGAAACTTGCTTTTCACTCAAAATAAAATATTAATGGCAATAACGTAGGCCACAACGACTCCTTTTTAGATGGTTACTATGGAGGCTCTAGAGATACAGTAATTCACTGGTGTATAATTAGTTGAGAATTAGTTGAGTATACACCAGGAGGCACTCGTGAACACTGACTGCCTGAGGCTGCTCTGTGGAAAACATGTGAGCGGATTATGGGAAATGATATGTTTATGTCTCCTTCTTGGCTCTTGGGTTCAATAGGTTCCAAGAAAACTGCATATTGGAAAGGTAAGTACCTATAAGTAAAACTTATGACCTCCATAAAAGTGATATTTCTGGTAGGGCTAGAAATAACCCCTCTGCTCCTGTATTTGTGTTTAAGATGGCACGATGAAGCTAGTTTCACTAGACACCACTGTATCATTAAACAGAACAGGTTCATTTTCTGGTATTAAGGATTACTGGCACCACATAGCTTACTGTCTTAACAGAATGTGGTGGCTTTGTCCATCCTGCCTGTTGAAAACCACCAACAGCATAAACTGAACATTGCCTGGAAGAGTGTTAGTTCACAAAAGCCAAGACCATGCCAGAGGTGAGAGATACCTACTAAACAATGAAGAATGAATACTTTTGATTTATTAATCCATTATATATATATATATATATATAAACAGATTATAGAAAACAAGAAAAGAATGGACAAAAGCATGTCTTTTTTGAATGCCAAGTCAGTCTGTTACTTTTCTCATCTGCTTGATAACAGAATCTTTCCCTTCCCTTCCCTTCCCTTCCCTTCCCTTCCCTTCCCTTCCCTTCCCTTCCCTTCCCTTCCCTTCCCTTCCCTTCCCTTCCCTTCCCTTCCCTTCCCTTCCCTTCCCTTCCCTTCCCTTCCCTTCCCTTCCCTTCCCTGCCCTGCCCTGCCCTGCCCTGCCCTCCCCTCCCCTCCCCTTACTGAATTATACTACAGCCATAAATATTTAGGAATTTCTTCAAAATAGACTTGAAATATTCTTTTTAAAACAAAATTTTATGTTGCCCAGGTACCTTTTAAATAAATTTGTGTATAGAGATTTAGTGGCTATTTAAACAAAGATGATAAGTACTCCCAGAGCTGATGTGATTATGCTGAATTCTATTTTTACAGTATTCTATCAACAGTATTCAGGTTGCTAAATCCACTCACTATAGCTGTTCTTAAAGGTATTTTTTTCCTGTTGATTTTTATAGTATGCAGCTGATACAAATGTCGGTTTAACAAACATGAAATTTGCTAGCTGTGGTACTCCGGAGCCCAAAAGATTTTCAGCATAGGTGTGTGGATTATATTGAAGCTAGTTTTACACTGGTCATGGTCTATCAATCTGTTGATGGAAGGCAGCAAAAACTTCTTCATGGCTTCTCACAAGTAACAGAGAGCATTTGATCTCACTAACTTTTCCTTAAACCTCTGTATCTTATTCCTGCCTTCCTCTTTCTCTTCCCAGAAACACGAGTGCTAACATTCTAGCAGCTCATGCTAGCACTGCAAAGATTCTGGTGCTTGTGGCTTCTCTCACTGATGAATGAGATATTTGCTTAGAGCACTGAAATGGCATATGCTGTTTGGAGATTTGCTGAAATCTTGGTCCCACTTCAGCTTCTTCAGGGAAGCAATTTAGTCTGTGTTATCTGTTCAAAACTTGCTGCACCTCTGCAACACATCAGCACACATAAAGGCAGTAGGGATAGACTGCCATGGCTTTGGTTCTTTGCAGTTGAGTGCCTTTAAAGCAGCACAAGTGCAGACAAAGTGTCGGATATATCTAATGATTACTCTTCTGTGTACCAGTTAGCTTGCTATAAGCTGAGTTTATCTTCAGATTAAGCCACTTTGCAGGCTGGTAAAGCTGGTGTCAAACTTGTCTGGTAGGCACAGCTGCAATTTGCAAGGGAAGATAATGAATTTCTGGTGTGCTGCTCATGGCTGACATTATGGGTTTGAGGAGAGATTTTGAGTGCAGCCCACAGCCATGCAGGGGTTTTCAGTCTCCCAGGAGTCCCTCAGCACACACAAAAGAAGTAGAGCTGGTGCCTTAAAGAAAAAGTGGCTATCTATCCCTGCCCTCATGAGGCAATAGCAGGACCTCAAGCAGGAAATTCTTCAGCAGAAAGTGTCTAAGGCTGTCTCACCCCATTGGAACCATGTCTATTTTGAAAAGTATGCAAACATACACTGTATGGCTGTTCTTTTATGTCTCGCCTGCTCAAATACACTTTCACCTGATCATCCTTTTATGTGAGTGTGCAACAGAGAGATAATACGCTGAGGAGGGGAAAGAGCATAACCTAAAGGTAACTTGGCAGGAGTGGAGACAGATGGTTGATCTGAAAGCATCAGAGGTTTGCTCCCAGAGTACTTCCCAAAATAGAGCGGATTGTAAATTAGAATTGCCCTTTATAGAGAAGGTGTATTGTTCTAAAGTCTGTCCATCATATTACGGGTGCAGATGGTCTGTTACTGTGAGGATTCAGAGGTGTAAAGGTATACATGACAGCTAAGTGCCCCAGGCTGATATCTCAGTGGCCTAAGGTTACACATGCTGGATTCAGGTTGTATTTAAAAAAAACAAACAAGTATTCCTTTGCTGAGGCTACTAACAAAGGTGTCAATAGCATTGGTTAGGAATGTTTAAGTTATACCTACTTCTTCAGAACACAGTAGGTTAACTCCAACAACGAAGTTTACATGAACCATGGATCAATCTTAAATATTTTGAAATATCATGTTCATGAAAGTTCTAGAATATTAAAATATTTGCACTGTATTATATATATCTATGCACATGTCTGTACATGTTGGAACCCCCATTTTGAAGAGTAGGCTACTTAATACACCTAGTCTTTATTTTAGCACATTACCAGAAACTTTAGAGCTTTTTCTGAGCTGAGGATGTCTTGGTGCACAGAGACCGTGGCACTTGGCTTACAAGGTGCAAACAAATGAATAAACAGCTCCACTAAAATATTCAAGATCTCTAAAACAGTCTGAATAGGTATTCATCCATTTACGAGGAACATCCAAAAAAATACAACATATTTTAAAACATTGCTGCGTGTCTAATCCCAAATTCAAGATGAAAATGTTTAAATGCAATCACATGTTGTTTGTCCATTTATATGTATTTCTCATATTTACGTCTCTACCTTCATATTATATGCACAACTTACATAGGAGAGTAAGGGAGCAACTATTTAATGGTTCAGTACTAGACTAGAAAGAAATACCAATATATTGCAATGCAATGCCTATTACATTATCAGAGCTGTTTTAATGACGTGAACTCAGAAAAGTCACTTCATTCCATTACTCCATTTCCCTCTAGTCCCATGTTTCTCATGATTATTTAAAATAAAAACATTTAGAGGTCAAAGATTACTTCCTATAAAAGTGTACAATGCAAAGTACATTGATTACTTTGAAAACAATGATTACAATGATAAATCAATATGAGTACTATGCATCAAATACATGCATAGATATATTCCAAATACAGTGCAGTAAAATATATATATATATACATATACTTTAATCTCTTAAATAATATTTCTTTATATCTGCAAAACAGTCTCTTTCTTCTCCTGTTTAACCTTCACAGTTACACTTGTGTTTCTGAGGTTTGGGGAAAGGAGACACTAAAAGACAGATAAATATTATTGTTCAATTTTGCCACTGCAAAAATTTGCGAATTATTTTCGAAAAGTTTACAATAAAGTTGAACATTATTAATATGTGATAATCCTAAAATGTGCTATAATACTGCTTTCTGTAAACATCCTAATGTTCACATTCCTTCTCTCCAGCCCTCCCTCTCTCCAACTGTTCCTTCCCTCCCTTGGTCCCTCCACCCCTCTCTTCCTTGGAATGTTATTTAGTTTGAAGACCTAGGGCTATGCTTTAAAAATAAGTGCACTTATTCTATTTCAAGTATAACCTATTGAAATCACAAAGATGGCACAACTGCTTATAAGCAGTTAAACAAGATTTTGTATGTTTCTAGACTGGGAATCGCACATTATCATTGTGAGTAAACTGTCTTCCTCATCCTTGTAAAGTCAGTATAATTTACATCACATTTTCCTAAAAACCTGAAAATTATATTTTAAAATTATTCATTAAGCATTCTTTAGTGTGGAACACCTTTCGCAAGGAAATTTATCCTCTCTTCTTCCACCTTTTTCCTTCTATAGAATACCTACCAATTGTATTTGTTTCTTTGCATCTGGTTACCCTTGTAGTGATTTGGAAACTTTTCCAAATATAAAAATTATGAAGAAAACTAGTCTCAGGTACTGATGCTTCCAAAGGCAACAAAATTATCAGAACAGGAGTTACTTATATGAAAATGAATTAATCTTACTTTTTTCCCCATTATTTAGCTGAAGTTACTGCAAACAAGGAACAACAAATACTATGAAATCAGGTACTTGAAAATTATATACTGCAACATTTGAAAGGGGATATGTAACATGGGAAAACAAACAAGAAATCAAGGAAACTGGAGTTTTTAAAGGATAAAAATACCCTTCAGTAATTTCTTATCCACTAAAATAATGTCTTCACCTCCTTGTAGCATTTTTTGGAGCCCAGAATGCTTTATTCTTTGTAACAAGGGTAGGTCAAGGTTTGTAAGTACAGTTACATGCCCCAGAAACTTGTTTATTTTTTCTGGCAATTACAGGTGACTATCAAAAGACGTTAAAGCTTCTTATAATCCATGTCCTGTCTGTGTTCTTAGTTCATTACAGTTAAAAGAGAATGCCACTGTACAACAGGATACTATTTTAGCCCAGATTTGAAATATAGATCTCAAGGTTTTCAGTAAGTTTCAATTTTCCCATGAACACCAAAAGCAACCTCACACAACTTCAGAGGGCAAAAGGGTAATTTTGATGGCATAAAGAAGCAAAAACTATTTTCTTTTAACTAAAAATATCAGAAATAACGGTAGTATCATCAGTATTTTTGTTTGCTTTTTTATTTAATAGATATCCATTTCTGCCCTCAGTGTTCTACATGGTTAAAGAAGATAGATGCACATTTTATTTGAAGTCATGTAATGGAACTTAAACGATGCAGTGAACCAGCACAACGCCTGTCAGATCTGATGCCTATACTGCAACACTAAGGACTGTACTTTTATTCCTATTGCACACTAAATACAATATCCTGCACTAATGTAGATGACTAAAATAAAATAAAATAAAATATAGAATAAAATAAAGCCAAACCTGAACTGTTTCAGAAGAATTCTCAGCCCTAATGGAAAATAGTTAGAACTGTTTAAGCCTCCTTGAATCTGGGGGGATTAACTTCCAAAGTTACTTACAATTCTGAGAGTAAGTGACTCAAGTTTCCACAGAAATGCAGTTTAGTACTTTCTCCTTTGAAATTTAACCTTGTGATTTTTTGAAAGAAACTTAACTACTTTTCTAGTGTATAATAAGTTCATACCAGAAGCAATATCTTTATCTGTGTTTAGTGCTCAAATGGGTAGAAGCAAGTAATGCAATTTAGAATTTATTTAAACCAGAGCATGTTGAAGTGTTTGCAGAGCCACAGTGTAATAAGCAACTACAATTTGTTATAGATTTGACAGTGAAGAAATGGTATTCTATCTCTTTAAATGCTGATATTTAGCCCTAATTTTCCAATATACTGAGAAAATATTCTGCTCTTGAAAAGACAGATGATACTTAATGTCATCTGATATGCTGTTAATAATGATATTTAGTTTTTTAATTTTATTCATTTTATTAATTATACAGACATTTGAATTATCAATACATAAGAAAATCTGTTGATAACAAATGTTTAGAAGGCAGATACATTATCTGTACTGGCTTGCTTACCATTTTTTAGAATTATTAGGCCTAAATTTCCCACAGACTACAGGTGCATGCTGAATCCCATGCTACCCTTTCTACACATAATTCTAAAACATTGCTTTAAAAGCCCTGGGAGGCTCCAGAGCCATTCTAGCTTGGTTTAATTCTTTTCCCATATAATATGTTTTATAAGAATGTGCCCCTTAGCAGTAAACAAAAACTAATCAATAAAATCCACAGAAATATGACCTTCTGTTCACCCTTAGTCTTCGTTGGACTTTTTATTTTTATATTATTTTTTAAATTACTAAACAAATGGTGAATACAGTTTTCTGTGTTCCCTTACGGTTGGCTGCAGTCATTTTGGGTAATCACTTACTAGTGTAATAGCTATTTAATTGCACAGCATATATAGAACTGGAACACTGTATTCATAAATGGGCCCTGGTTTTCATTTAATACTCGAATGCTTCTGAAAGGAGGAGGCTGATAATACTCGATAGAATCAAGTAAAATGCAAGATTCTTCATTGCTGTTTTAGTACTGTGCTACAATCTGGCCAAACAGAGATCCTGCTGCTCTTGTCCTAAATACAATCAGCCAGTACCAGATGTCCAAAAAGCCACAAGGTGCCTTTTTGATGCAGACAAACTTTCATGAAAGAGGAGAGACCACAACTGGATCATCAGTCATCCATCTAAAGTAAATAAGTATTCTGCTCATGGCTTTATGTTACAGTTGTAACCATACCATCAAAAACTTCTCTTTGTTAAAGAAAGATTAAACATAGAAAGCTTGTTGTATTGTCAGTGCAGCGTGAGATTAAAGCTTGATTACTTTCTATATATTTCTCTGTACGCTGGTGCTCCATTTAGGGTATAGTTTTGAGCTCTGATCCCTTTTAGAAGGGGAATTCTCAGCTTCCTCACTGTCTTCATGTGTACTAAGGTGCTCAGCCTTGCAGTCTGCTAAATCAGTAAAAAATGACTGTCACATGTAGCAGTACATCAGCCTGCTTTTTTTTTGAAGCATAATATGAACACTTAAAGTCAATCTATGAACAACTCAACAGAAAACAATGCAGGCAAAAAGTGCTTAAGTCTGAGAGTAGATCTATGTTGCCAAGTAGAAAAGTGGCACGGAAAAGCCTTGAGCACTGCATCTGCCAGGATATACCTGCTCCAGGAAACTATGAAGGGCCATTACACTGGTACAGGATCAGAATCTTTAAACTCATGGAGTTATAGAATTATGAAGTACGTTCCCTGATTTAATGTATGCTGACTGCTGCTCTACAACATGATCGCCCTTTGGTCATTCACTTGGATTAATGATGATTCTCACTAAGCCATTTGTTGCAGCTAGCCTGCTCTGGAGTTGACTATAAGCCATGCTGTGTGGCTTAAGTTTAGGACAAAAAACAGTCCTGGCACACAGCCATGCAGTCCATGCAATGCTATTTATTATTCACACTGATTAAGTATTGGCCCATAACAATTTTGGCTTATACCAACTAGGTCTATCCAAAACAAATCTCAATTAGACAATGTGAATCTAAAACAAATTCTTCTAGATAATTTCAGGGAGAGAGAACCCTCGCCTGTGTTCATTTATCACAAGCTAAAGTGTATCTGTTATAAGCCTATTCTAAAGTCTGCTTCATGGTTTCCTTTGTAGGTTCAGCTAGGGAAGCTTAGAGCTACAGTGTCCCCTGTCTTTTGACGTGTTCTCACAAGGTTTTGCCAGAATTTCTTTCCTTAGTGGAATGCTCAAAAGACACTTATTTCATTACTTTTGACAAGAGAATTGAAAAGGTAGACAAGAGTAACAAAATCATGCCTGCTGCACCTTCATAGCAGTGAGTCTTTATACTTATATTCCACATTTACTGAGCCATTTTCCCCAAGACCATTGAGGAAAAATTCAATAAAGAAATTGTTCTTGACCAGTACATTGCCCTTCATTACAAATTCCTTAACACTGTTCTCTGTTTGTTGCATAACCTCTCAAAAACACAATGGCAAAGCAGTATGAGATTTACTGAAAAATGCATGTATCTATATACATGAAAGCTATTTTTATATCTTACAAATAAGCAAACAAGTACTTATAAACATATTCTGACCACATCATAGCATCTTTCATAGACTTTTTAAAAATTATGATGCTTAGATGCAAATAAGCTATATGAACTGTTTTCAAAACCTGCTGTATACTAGATCCCTATATACAGTTGAAGAAGGAAAACAAAATAAAAATTAAAAACAAAAACACATAAAACCCAAACAGAAAGCACACAAAACAAACAAAAAACAAAAAAAGAACAGTGATACAATAACCACCTCAAAGTCTTTTATGTTCTGGTGGTCCTAGCTTCAGTCTCAGTTTTGTCTCGCTTCCCAGATTCATAAAACACATCAATTGTTAAGATTTACAGTCAGAATATTTCATTCTTTTTTATGAATGATTTCAGGTGCAGCCTGAAATTCACTACAGTGAATTGTGAAATTCACTGCAGTGTTTTAAAAATAAAGAAATTTAAAATCAAATTTTATTTCTGCTAAAATTGATGTAATGTATGAGACAATACTTCTCTCTTTGCAAGTACTGTAGACTCCAAGCCTAGAATTCCCACTGCTAGTAAAGTCCATAGGCTTTGCAATAAGCGTGAAGGTCTCTGGACAGAGTTTTGTCAGGAATGCTTTGTCTGAACTTTTCTTGACCTGCCTGCAGCTGTTTTTACTTGGTTCAGTGGTCACATAAATTTTCTTCTGGTTAAGTAGATATAACTAATTTGTTTAGTTTATCTTTGTATGGTGCAGTCATAACTTCAGTAGTGTCAGGTATTTGTTTTTCAGTTTAGAATGAGATACTTAGGGTTTTAAGATAATGATGTAGAGCAGGGAAATAGAGACACCTGTTAAAAATAGCAGAAACGTTAAGAGCTGGAAACAAAGGATGAGGAACAGGAGTAGGGTAATATCAGATGATATGGGATAGGACACAGGTGATCTTTGGAGACCCCATGGGTGTAAACAACTCACACGAAGCCAGACAAGTGAAAAAAAAGAGAAAGCTGTCAAACATAAAAATGATTCCCAGTGAATGACAGAGCAAGGAAGAAGAAACTCTCAGCATTAACACTGCATTTCTGTATTTACCATATGGATTACAGTAGCACTCCCCCCTCTGCATCTGCCAGAATACCACACTGACTCTAGGACTTAAAGGAGCAAGAAATACCAGGAAAAGCATCAAAGCTAAATATATGTATAACAGTTTCATTTGTACTACTGCTACTACATATACCTTTTATCTATAAAACTATTTTTTCCCTTTTCTGTAATAATTTCAGCTGAACTAATAATAATTATTGAATAAAATTATTAAAATAACCACTATGCTAACAGTAAATTCTTCGCTGTACAAAAGGTGTATTTCCTCTTTGCTAATAGACAAGATTTTCACATAACAGTCTAAACTGAAAGGAATAAAAAAATGGGAGTTAAAAGCCTTCTAGATGGCTGCAGCTTCTATCTCTGATAGATTTTTTGCATGCCCTTTCAAAACTGATCATGAATGGAGAAGTAATGATGGTCAGCTTTGTTCCCAATGTGAAAAAACTTAATGACATCTGAGAAGCTCTAGGGTATCCAAGGAGTTGGCAAGTATGAAATAACACCTATGAGTGACCAGTATTCCTTTCTGGACTGTCAGCAAAAGGGTAGTTAGAGTAATCTAGGGAATCTCAAATGGTATTAGAGGTCTCCAGTCAAGGAACTAATTCCTAAAAAATGCTACTAGATCTGACTCACGGGAGGCCACCCAGAGAATGACTGTGAAACATAAACGCACTGAATTCTTAGCTATTTTCAGATAGTATTTGACCCCATTTTATTTTGCCTCCCTGTTTAATCACAAATGCTATGTTATAATACTGTTCTGAATTCAGGCAAAATATCATAGGAAAGTATTACTGATGATTATAGTCTTGGAATGCAGTTTAATTTGTTATTTGCCTGTAATAGTGATTTAAAAAAATTTCGAACTATAAGCTTCATCACAAGACCATGATTTTAATACTAGACTAAATTACTTCCAAATTTCTACTCAGATCTACAGATTCTTAAGTATTCTTTCAGCTTTCTCTTACTTGGTTTTCCATAAGTTTTTGTATGAGTAATATTGTCTATATTTAATAAATTGAAGCATTTACAGTATAATACATATTGCAACTGAGAATCTGAAGCATTTAAAATATAATTCGTATCATAACTGATATTTCTCAGACAACCACTGGTCAGAAGCAATTTGCTAAAGGTGTCACCATTTATGATGATAACATCTTCAGTATTCAAAAAAAAAAAAAAGAAAAGATTGCTAATCAGTTTTCTTTCTGGTTTCATGCTTTTTAAAATAATCAGAAGAAAGTCTTTAACTGTTTTAATTTTTAAACAATGTCTTTAATTTTTAAACATTAAAATTCTTACTCTGATTGCAAATTTGCATAAAAACTGGATAAAGATCAGCTTTATAGTATCTTTCATTCAAGTCATGTTAGTGTTGCAGGGACATAACATAATTTCTAAGATGACTACCACAAGCTGTTAGCTCAGAGGTGCTAGTTCTAAATTAGAACTTAATTTTGAAATACAATTCAGAGTCACTACTCTGTCATGTTTTTCTCCATATGAGCTGCAGTAGAAAAAGAAAAAAAGAAAAAAATTGAACACTTTAAAAACTTTTGGTTCATACTTTTGGATCATATTTTCAGATCAGTGCTTTTATTCCATTTCCCTGCGCTTTCTTTCTAGACAAGAAAATATCTATTTCATATACGAAGGGAACTGCTTTCAGAAGCATTATACTGATAGCTACCTTATGTGGTAGTGAAATAAAAGTCTAGATCCAAAACCCATTAAGAAGAACTAATGTTTTTGATAAAGACTTTGCATTATTCAGCCCCATTCCTTAGTACAAAACAAATTTTAATCAACAACCATTACTTGCAGGTGAATGGCAAATTTAGATGGCACTTTGTGGGGTTGATTAAGTCGCAAGTGGAGTGAAGAGAAAGAGGACAATCTGTTTGTGAGCTTACTGAATCAAACCATCAATACAACACTGAGAAAAACTCCCCATAAAGACAGACAGTAGTATGGCATATGCAGATGTTGATCTTGGGGTTTTTAAGAAGATGATTCTTTCTCCAATCTACTAGGTGCAATATTTATTTTCTTCATACTAGGGGTTCATAGTCTCATTTTCTTCAGATTTAATAGTGAAAATCTTCATATTCTTTGTTCATATAATGCCTGTCTCCTTGCAGAACTTTGGATCTGATCCTAAAATCCTATTCTGATCATTGCTTTCATTTATATCTTTAGAAACACTTGTCTTAAACCTAGATTGATGTCCATGTATTGCCTGAATTTCTTAAAAAAAAAAAAAAAAAAAAGAAGAATCAGAAGTGTAGAATAAGTAGTTTACCAGGAAGTAATGATTATATCTGAATTCTATGGGATTTATTTTTCAATAGATTTTTGTATGTTTATGTGCTTTTAGGTGTATGATGACATTTATTTTGGTATCTTGTGTTACTAATTTAAGTTTTCTGATACTGGAAACTTATCTTTTTCCTAACTCTAGTTTCATTGCTTGTTAGACATATATTTTTCCCCCTCTAATGCTACAAGTATCTTCATCTCAACCCTGCTGATTTATAATCTTATTTAAACCCTATATTGTAAATGTTCTTGCTGATGTATCTTTAAAATTATTTACTTTTATAATATCTGAGCATCATTAATTTATTGATTTTAAGCTTCGAAACTTTTGCTGTATAACAGCAAAATACGAATTTCATTCTTTTTTTTTTTCAAACCAGTTATCTGATATTTTTTTCTCGTAAGTCTCACAGTTATTTTTTATATACTTCTTTATCCTCCATCATAAAACTAAGCTATGATGAAACTCATCCCCGATTGCATTGAAGAAGGATTTTTCACATCACTTAGCTAGCTTGACAGCTAGTTAACACATTTTCCAGTGATGGTTACAAGTATGTTGTTAGAACAAATGCTTACAGTTTTTAATATAATTCTGATCAAATAATATTTATGAAGGATTAAGAGGCAAAACTCTGCAGAGAAAAGTCTGGTAGATGAATTTTCTCTCTTGCAAATAGTGTACAAAATCCTTCTTTTGATTCTATTTTAATAACCGTTTCTGAACTTAAGTTTCTCAAGGCACCTTATTTCATTAAAGGAACAGCTCATGCAGTTGTGACTGAATGAGCTTTAGCAGTCTAAACTAGCATAAAATCTGTAGGTGCAGAAAGACAGAAACAATGAGAGAAACAATATAGAAATGAACAAAAAAGGAAAAAAAACATGTAGATATACAAATATAAAAGAGTATTTCAATCAGACATTAGACTTTACATCACAAACTGGTATATGATTTCTAAGATGTAATGTGTTTTGTAATTATTTTTCAAAAGATAGGGTATTACTTCTGATTAAAACAAAGCAATTCTCATCTTAAGAAAGGGAAGGAGAAAATGAAAAAATGGCTCAAGTGTTGAGAAAAAAACAAGGAGATTGCTCATCAGTTACTATCACAACCGATAGAGACTCAGCACAGGAAGAGTAATATAATTCATCACCTACTAAAAAGAAACTAGAGAGCGAGAAAATAAAAGCACATGCACTCACCCTCTACTCTCTGTTACTACTGACAGGAACTTGGAAACAGGGATTGAGAATTGCAATCAGTTCACAATGCTTTCTCTTTGCCATTCCTTCCTTGAACTTTTTCCTTGCTCCAATGTGGGCATCTTCTCACAGGAGCAAAATACTTCACAAAATAATTCAGTGCAGGCTTTCTAGAGCTTGCCAGTCTTCAAAAACTGCTCAAACATGTCTTCATACTACAGTCCATCCTTCAGAAGTGGACGACACCATCTTGGTTCTCCATGGGTGGCAGCTCACACATCCTTCCTTCTCCACTGCAGTCTCCTCTTTATGCGCTGCAGTATCCTTCAGCCCTCATCCACTGCTGTCCCATGGGCTCTTCCATATCTACATGAAGATATTGGCTTTGTGTGGTGCCTGTGGGCTGGGATAGGAGTCCTGATACACCATGCACCCCTCCGATTGTCCATGCTCTTTTTATTTTCTGTCTGTGACCATCTATCCAACTCTTTATCCACTGAAGATTCCAGCCATCAAATCCATATCTCTTAAATTCCGAGATAATAAGACCATGTCAAAGGCCTTGCAGAAGTCCAGGTAGACAGCATCAGTTGCCTTTCCTTTGGATGTTGCCACTCCATCATAGAAGGCTAGTATATTGGCCAGGTACATCTGCCCTTGGTCAAGCCATGCTGGCTGTCTTGCATTGCCTTCTCATCTTGCATGTGCCTTAGTGTTTCTTCCAGGAGGATTTTTTATGTGATCTTCGCAAGCACAGATATGAAACTCACCAGTCAGTAATTCCACAAGTTTTTCTTTCTCCCTTTCTTAAAGGGAGCAGTGTTTCAGTTTTTCTGGTCACTGAGGACTTTATCTGACAGTGTGACTTTTCAAATACGATGAAGAATGGCTTGGCAACTACATCATCCAGTTCCCTCAGGTCCCTGGGCATCTAAACTTTCTGGATGGAAGTGAATGCAGATCAATGGGGAAGTCTGTCACAGCCAGAGTCTACATTCACTATTTCTGAACTCTAACTCATGTCAATAGCTGAAAGGGTATATGTAGGGCTCCAAAAAAAGAAGTGTCTTTTTTTCCTTACTGTTAGAAGAAGATGAAGGTGTTCTCACTGCTATTTTTTTTTCCTGTCAACAGTACTTGGAATCCATTTCTTTTTCTGATCAATAGCTCAACTGGCTTCTTCAATACACGTAGGACATCTTTAAGCTGTAGTGCCTCAATTGGCTCTTTTTTAAAAAACTTTTTTTTTTTTTGGCCTGCAAGTGAGGAGATACCTTCTAATGTATTAAATGAGCTGTTCACAGTGTAAGATGGAAGGTTTTGCTCACCCATGAGGAACTAAAAATTGCATGGTATCCTGTGGGGTTTGGCTTAGACAGTAGCCTGAGCATTACTTCAGACTTAAAATATTCTTCAGTGATTCTTCAGCTAAATCCATTTGCTGTGTCAGGAGGTGAGAAGTAGGTCAGCAGACCAGACACATAACATCTTCTTGTAAAGATGAAGAATTTATTAAGAACCAGTGAAGGGAAGATCATGTTTCAGTTTACTAAAGACAAAGAGAGGACCTTTACAAGAGGGGAGGAATAGGATAGCTCCCAAGGCTGGTGTCATATTTTGAAGTATTGTAAGGCACAGTTTGATTTTTTTGTGAGAATAAACCTTTCTGAAACTTCAGAAAAGTTTGAGGTTGTTCTTGCATTTTTAGTTTTTCAGCATTTTACCCACATATCATTATAACACTAGCAGAATTCTATGCCTGATGAGATGTTGGGTTTTTTTCATGCCTCTTAAGAAAGACCTTCTGCTCAGGAAATACAGAGTTCAGGGACACTGAGCAGCTAGTTTTTCTCTGTAGTTCATCCCACCCTACTGAGTAGACAAGACAAAGGTTCCAATAGTACAATTGGCTTGCTCAACTGATAAGCTCCAGTGGATATTCGCAGTCTGACCTCAGAGTGCTGAAGCTTTAAAACCTTGGGCTTTTTGTAGATTCCTGAGTTTTCCAAATGTCTCAGTTCTTGCACACTTGTAGAACTGATTCCTTAGTTTTCTGTTTTCCCTCTTTCCCTTATTCTGCAAGCCAGTATAATTGCAAAACTATCCAAGAGCATGCTTGATAATAATTTTTTTTCTTAGTCTAGTGTTATTTCTAAACTCATGCTCTTCTGCTAGTTCATATTTTATTAATTTATCATATTATAAAATGATGTGTTTGCGGTTTTGAAGTCAAAAATCTTTAACAAGGAAATCTAAAAGTGTTATTAACTATTTTTAATGTAAATATTGTAAGCATTAATATTTTCCTTGATCAGCAATCTTTGGACTAAATGGCATTTATCACATTAAAAAAATAACAAAATATCATCACACTTTGTACACTGGAAGTAGAAGCTAGGTGCCACCATGTAGACAAACTAATACAATTACTTGACAAAATACAAGTTTCTATCAGACTGGAAGAATAATCCTGCAAACTACAAAAACACAAATGTTTCTGACACCTGCAATGAGAAAAAAAATACTAGATTTTGATTGTTTGAGATTTTAGTATTGGATTTTGTGACTTGAGTTCTGCTGATCGTTATTCAACTGTACTTGCAGACTCATGCCATAGGCATATCTTTTGCCACTGGAAGGATATTGATCAGATAAGAGATTGCACTAGTGTTAAAATCTCCAATTTTATTTGTGGGTTTAGCTAAATGATGTAGCTTTTTCTTGACTTGAGCTATGTCTGACTTTTCATGTTATCTAGTAATGATACAAGGAGGATATCTGTAGGATCCAAAACTGGAGGTAAAGCTGGACCCAGGATTTTAGTTAGTGCTGTGAAGTACAGCTGGACACCAATAATGACCAGAGCACGTCTTGTTAACAACTTGATTAACAGTCCAAGCAATGGTGTCAAGCTGTAAGTTTATAGATGACACAAAACTGAAGGCTGAAGTGGCTGACTCACCAGAAGGCCATGCAACCATCGAGATTCCCTTTCAAACTGGAGAGATGGGCTGAAAGTCTTGTACCTGTCAGCAATTAAAAACATGGGTATCACTATACGTTGGTAGTCACCAAGCTAGACAGTAACTGCAGAAAAAGCCCTGCTGGCCCTGTTTGAATCTGAACATGGGTCAGCAGTGTGGCCTTGCTGCTGGGAAAGCTAATGGTATTCCTGGCCTCTGTAAGCAAATTATCACCAGCAGGTTAAAAAAAAAAGATAATTCCCCTCTATTAAACATTGGTGAGGCCACATCTGGAGTACTGGGTTAGTTCTGGGCCCCCTGTTATATTAGAGATCTAAGTATACTTAGAAAGAGTTCAGTGGACAGCTTTCAATATCATCAAGAGATTGAAGGACTGATCCTATGCAGAAAGGCTGAGAGACTGAGGACTGTTCAGTCTGAAAAAGCTGAGGCTCAGGGTAGAACTTACCAGTGTAAATATCTGAAGGGAGAGTACAAAGGGGATGGAGGCAGGCCCTTGTCAGTGATTCCAAGGGCTAGATCAAGGGTCAGTAGACAAACTAGAACACCACAGGTTACATTTAACAATCAGGAAATGCTTTACTGTGCAGATAATAATGGAGGTTTCCACAGAAGTTATGAAATCTCCTTGGAGATCTCCAAAAACAACCTAGACATGTTTCTGACCAAGATGACATACAGAGGTCCCTTCTGACTTTAAACATCCTGTGATGGAATAGTAAACGGTGGCTTTGTTTGCTCATTTGTATTTTATTTTTCAGATAGGATCAGACTATGCTTTAAGCATCATAAATTTAAATTGAATGACTCTTATGAAAGTAAAGGGAAGGAAGAAACAAGAAAGGAAGATTAAAAATACATGTGAAAGTAAAATGAAAACGTGTAATCTTAGTATTTCCAGGATATGTTAAAAATGCTACAACTAAACGTAAGATTTAAAGGTTGTAACCTTCACACAAACTATCCTTCATTAGATAATAAAAAAAGTTCATGCACACACAATTCCTATTTGTAGGCAAAACAAGGCCATCAAACAATTAGTTACATGCTATTACTGGAACTGAAATACGGAGTTTAATATTATGTGGATTAAAAAAATAATAATAATTGGACTTGTTAACTTTATATAGAACAGAATGACTATGTTTATTCAATTTTGACTAGAAAGCACAGTAGATTTTCAACATGTACTCACATGCTCAAGTATAATCAATGAGGTCTAACTTTTGAAAAAAAGGTCATGCTTCCTAGCTATCAATAAAAAAAAAAAAGCTAACAGATATATATAAATTCAGGATAAACATTTGATACAGTAATGCAAACTAGATCACAAAGTATTTGGAAGATTTCACATTTCAAATAGTGTACAAATTCATACAGGATATCTTGCATTCTACAGTAAGCATAGGCATAATATATGCATGCTGACATGTAGCATCAATTTTTCTTATGTATGGCTGTATTAATTTTTAAAGTTCACACAGAGAAATGTGGACCATTCAGGAACAGAAGCAAGCAAATGAATAAGATCCTCATTGGAAACCTACATTAGTAAACTTTTGTTAATAGATGTGTGCATTTAAAAAAGATAATTCATTTTCGTTGGTGGTGTTTTTTTTATTTTATTTTTTAATAGTTTTTAAAAGTGTATCACCTTCTATACTTTAATAGCTACAGATTTTACATTCACAGTCTTGCTTTAAATTGTAACTCTTGTCCAAGGAGGAGAGTATCTGTACAAGTAGCATTTTATAAACTTAACAGCTGGGAGCAATCAGCTTATGGCGCTGGTTTTCACTGAAAACAGTAAATAAATAAGGTAAATAAATAAATTCAACTCTGTAGCAAGTTCATTATAGACAAGTTTAAAAATAGCGTCTGCTGTGTATTATGCTACCAAAAGAAACAGAATATATATCATGCAAATTATTTAGAACAATTCATCACTACATTGAAAATCCAGTAGGGGAATGTTCTCTCTTGTAAACTTACAATGCATAGCAGTCTTCTTCATCTATCTTTCTTGTTTGCCCAGCCCGACACAAGACTTTCATCAAATTCTACAAAGTATTTCAAGCTTTTTTATCTTGGAATTTTTATTGTCACTGCACATATTGCTGAAGAAATACATGATGGAAATGTCACTTTTGCAGTGTGATTGCTAATTGGCACTCCTATTTATACAGCTACATAAACCATAGGAAAACAGGTTTTCCTGCCAAGTGATATTCACTCACTATGGATATGCTTATTTATTCTCTGTTAAAGGGATTTTCCTGCAGGATTTAAAAGGTCCTTCAAAATCTCTTTACAAGAGACAGATGCTTCATATCTTCCCAGAAAAAAAGGCCATAGATTGATAATTGATTGTTTACTTTTATTATTTTTTAACTAATAATCTTGTTAAAGGATTAATCTCTTTAGACAGAGATTAATGACAGCTTAAGACCTCCACTTCATTAAGGTTTCATTGGCTGCTTTTGGAATTAGAAAGTGAAATAATGGGAATGCCAGCTGTGGTTCCATTGACTCTTTTATTGAGAGGAAACCAATTTCATTTATTAACCAATACAAATAAATCTACTGTTAATTAGACCAGTGTCATATTAAGATACAAAAATAAGGCCAAATACTGATAATCTAAGTGAACATATTTGGAGTTTTATACAACCCTGGTCTTGCTGGATCAGCAGTTATCAATTAGTAGGATAAGCTTTGGACTTTTTTGAATATTTTATTCCACAAAGTCCAGAATTCCCTTCATTGATTAGCCAGGACTAATTTGAAGTCAACAACAAAAATGCCCCAAACATACAACAGAACTTTCAAACCTAACATGAAAATGCAGAAATGGTTACCGGGTGGTTTATTTCACTTTCTGTGAGGCTGAATGTATGATGGGGGCGTGACAGCTGTATCTCCTCAAACAGACTGTGAATCTGAGAACTTAATTCAATTTTGAAGAAGTGATTCACTCTTATTCATAACAAAAGGTTAGTTTTGTGACAGGATTTGAAAGAGTGGGTTTAGGTTAAGATGGAAAAAATGGAACTTTCTCTGTTAACTACACTGTACTAAATAAACTATAGGAAAGAACAAAATTATCACTCTTTAAGATGATACTTAAAGATGGTAGCCACATAATATCTTTTCTACGATTACACTACACGCTCTGTCAGCATTTGGCTAGCTGAGTAGTTGATTTCCCTTTCGAGACTATATCTTGTGAACGAAACTACTATTTGTACTACATATTCTTACTTTGAGAGTTGTCACCAGGCAAAACAAAAAGCTTAGTGTTGAGTCAGTAGTAGAATGATGTTATCTACAAGTGCTTTTTAAATTGCAAAAACTATGTTTCATTTGTTTCTCTGGTTAAATTGCTATATTGTTTACAATAACAATAATAATAATAAATAACAGTAACAATAACAGTAAAATAAATCGTGAGCACTTACAGCTTGAAAAAAATGAAATGACAATCAACCTTTATTTTCCCCAAAGAGGACTACCAGAGAATTTATCTTAAATGATAACTCAGAGAGATAAGCTGTGCCAGAGGGGAAGTTTTTACTTGTTTTCTCCTGGATTATTTATTGTTCTTACATTAAAAAAACTTATTTTACCAAGTAAAAATTTTAGACTACATGAACAAGACTTCTATATTTTCAAGCTACGTCTAGAGTTTCTCAATAGATCAGACAGAAGAATAAATATTGATTAATCACCCATCACTTCCTGATGCCCTGGTGATACTGTGAAACTTGGTAGCAAAGATGAGGCAGCACTCCTGCTAAGCTTGCCTAATGTATTAGCCATTGTCAGTGTATATCCTACCTCAGCTGTAAAACCATTAAGAGCTCAAACTTTAAAAACATCTTATGTAGAAAATGTCATTCAAAAGCATATGTCAGTTCTGGACATGTGTTACATATATGGTCTGAAAAAGGCATTGCCTCCCAAAAGCAGACTATTAGGCATAATTTTCCTAATTCTTTATTTTCTTGCAACCTAGAAGCTGGTGGTTTCCTTCATGTTGGTGGGTGGAACATCTCAGTTACCATCTCAACCTACCTGTTCTCAGTAGAACAGTGACTTGACCATTGTCCCTTCTTATCTCTTCCACTGACAGCCTCCTCCAAGAAAGAGCGGAGTAGCTAATATCTATCTCAGCCTCCGAAGACAAATTTACTCAGTAACTCCATCATTATAACCAATCAGAGATCATTATTATGAAAAATAAACAAAAAAAATAGTTATTAAAGTAGCATGCCAAATATTGATGGCGATGCTGAGGAATTATATAATAGTAATATAATTAAGGTATTATTTTCAGTGAGGTGTCTTTAAATTTTTTATTGTGCTATCTATTACCTGATTTTGAGTAGCTAAAAGCTGGTACAGTAGAAGAAAATATATTATTATTATATCTATACTACAGGTAAAAAAAATAAAAAAAGGAATATATATATATATATATATAAGGAAATACATAATACAAAATCCTTCATAATATTTGAACTCATTACTGCTTATGTTTGGTAAGCAGTTCAGATACAAGTTTCAAGTCTCCCTGGAAGGGTAATAATCACGGGTAGCAAACAGGTTTATTTCCTGTCTGCTGCCCAGAAACTTGCACTTAAGTACAGAAAATTTGTGTAAGATATGTTACAGACTCTTTTCTACCTCTCATTCCACTGCTTATCTCAAAAGCAGCTTGGTCTAGAAACTTCAAGTTTATTATATTAACTAAGCCCGAAGGTGAACTATGCACAAGGGTATATGCTGTATGCCTAATTTAAAAATTATTTGAAGAGGAAAAAGAAATTAACTTCTGGATGCTATATAAAATCCCTGCAAAGATAATAGCTTTAATGAATAGTTCTTAACAGTCTGTGGGATTCACAATCTCAGGAAGACTCAAAAGCTCAGTGTCACTGTAGATCATGAATGTATACATGCCCAATTGTCACTTTTTAGTCAGCACAAGTCCTTGTTATTCACTGTTCTCCTACATTTCATTCTCATAAAGATGTCTTCCATGACAGCATATTTCAAAGGATTTAATAGATGGCTACTTCCCAAATTCCCTGATTTCTAGCTTTCAAATTTTGTCAAGTAAATTTTGTCAGGCAAATTTTGCCTAAAATTTGCAAATGTGGAAGTGCCATCATTTAGCTGTTCTTGATCCTGAAGCTTAAAAATTCTTTCTGTAAGGTCTTTTATAGTTACAAGGGTAGCAACAAAAATAACAGTAACCATATACCTTGAGGCATGGACTTAGACAAACACAAGTATAATATTTTCCAGACACCTGCATTTGTAGCAATATTTAGAGATTATGTATATTATGGAAAAGAACTCACCTGTAAGACATATTTACCTACACAGAGAATCATAACATATCAAAATAATAGCTGACTTAGTGCACAGTATGGCATGTTTGGCATCTATCTGACTTTGGATGTTTTAGAAGAATCATAGAATCAGTGAGGTTGGAAAAGATCTCTTTGACCATCTAGTCCAACCGTCCACCTACCACAAACACTGACCACTAAACCACATCCCTAAGTACTGCATCTACCCCTTCCTTAAACAGTTCCAGGGACATCAACTACTCCAGGAAGTCTGTTTCAATGCCTAACCACTCTTTCTAAGAAGAAATTCTTCTTGATATCCAACCTGAACCTCCCCTTGTGTAACTTGAGGCTATTTCTTCTCATCCTATTGCTATTACATGGGAAAAGAAGCCAACACCCACCTCACCACAGTCTACTTTCAGGTAGTTGAAGAGAGCTATAAGGTCTCCCCTAGCATCCTCTTCTCCAGACTGAACAATTTGAGTTCTCTCAGCTACTTCTTATAAGACCATTGTGATCAATTGCCAGCTGCATTTAACTCCATTCTCCATGAATCTCTGGACCCACCCCTCCAGCAAGTTCTCTTCCTAGCTAACAGTGTGCCTGTTTAAGCCATGGATTGCTGCATTCTCCTGGAGAATGCTGTGGGAAGCAGTGCCAAAGGTTTTGGTGAAGTCTAGGAAGATTATGTCAACACCTGGTCCCTCATTCACCAGGCGGGTCACTTGTTCATAGGAGACAAGGTTGGTCAAACAGGACCTGCTTTTCTGTGAGCCCATGCTTGCTGGGCCTGATCCTCTTGTTAAGTTTATTCATTTTAGATATAATCATGTATTTTATCATGATCCATGTAGAAAACTATTCTTATACAATCTGGGCTTTTTAGTTCATCATGCCTCCTATATTTTCCTTTTACTTTTAATGCCAGCCTTCTGGAACAATGTTTATTGCTGAAGTGTACTGAATTCATTTCAATCTTTGAAGTAAAGAAATCAGGAACAGAATAACAGGCATAAATCTCTTCATAATTTTCTAGATTTCAATTCTGATCTGAATATCATAACTTTTGTTGCTTTTACAAAGATTTAAATACTAACCCAAACTAATAAATAGAAAATAGTGAGCTTTTCAATCTGGGCCTAAGTGATACCATTTTGGCCCTAAATCACAGCCTAAAATTCAATTGCAATGTAGTTTTGCTCCACTGAAAAGTATGCAGCAAGCAAATAAATTGAGCACCATGATGTTAAATTTTGTGCATCTTATGGAAGAAGGTAGGCAGATTGTGTCTAGATCTTACACATGCTGAATCACATCTCAGTAATGTCTCTGCTCATTGGGAAGAGAGAAACTAAAATGACAGGGCTTAATTAAGCTGTTGGTTAGATGCCTGAGCTTAGATAGGTTAGTTCAAGGACTTTATCTCCTGTCACAAACTTTAGCACATTCTGATTCAAGGATATATGATTCACAATAAATTCAGGATATTTTATTACAAGATGGCAAATGTACTGATCTATGCACATAATCAGTCTCAAACAGCTTGCCCAAAAGTTGAATTTAAGAGAAATATAAGCTTCTTATGAAAGGTTTTCACCTGTTAGGTATTGTGATGTTAAACAATGTATCCTCATCTTTGGTTTTAAATAGATAGATATCCTAATCCTAATCATCATCATAATCTTAGCTGCTGTTATTTAGTTTTATTTTAGCATTAAGTACACCCTTCAATTACGTGCTTCATAGGCTACATTCTTTATCTTAATATTAATAGTTGTCCAGTCAGCTTTTTTATCTGTGCTCTCCTCTCACCTACTACAGACTGCCAGGTGATTTACAGCAGAGAGCTCTCTATATATTTCTTAATATAAGGATACTGTTGTTGATTTTCACATAACTAATGTATTTTAAATTTTTCATAAAATCAAGTCACACTTAATTCAGCTAAAATATTTCATTTATAAATTCATTACACCCTCTCTTTTGGAATTTATAAAATTATTTCAAACTGAAGCAATATTAGCTGGGTGGTGCTTTAAAACAAGGTAATATGTTACATGTGCTCAATAATTATAAAAAGTTTAGTATAGAAAGTTTCATCTGTCCTCTTATAGTTAATATATCTTTGTGGATAACATTTTATTTATTATATTTATATACTGAAGCAGCCAGTAATATTGTCCAAAGACAGTGCTATTTCCTACCTAGGTTTGATGAAACAAATGATATGTAATATTATTATGACTTACCATTTCTCTCTCTTTCTTTTTTTATTTCTTTTTTCTCAATATTCTCATATGTCCTGATAATTGAAATTGAAGGAATTGAAATAATTTTTTTGTTGTTGTTTTGTTTTTTAGAAATGAATATATTTTCATTCCCTTTATTCTTTTTCTTAGTAAACATCTTTTGTTCTGGTATTAGATTACTCCATTCTATTTTAAATGCAATGTTTCCTATGAAGAAATAATCATTCTTACGAGAGGTTTAGAAAAGAATTGTACAAAGCTATTAGAGAAGATTGATGATGGCCAAATTCCAGAGTTTTTCAGAAATCAATTTCGGTTTCAGAGTTATTTTTGAAGTACGGATGTTAACACAAACCTGCTCTGAACTGGGTATGGATGTGGATTTATACATTGTTGTATGTTAATCATTCTTTTATCCAGCAATCTCAACTTTATATGAGACTGAGAAAAGATAAGGTAATTCTGTCTTTAGCTGTCTAAACATATATAGTTAGACAAAATGAAGTACAACCCATCCTTTCATTGAGATCAGCTACTGTTATCTTCTTTGGGTCCTAGATAGCACATGGTATCAAGTAGTAAAATATGACATAACCCTTTCTAATGTGCATCATGTTTTACAAAACACTGCAAAATACTTAAAAGTCAGTTGCTTTCCAGTCTTTTTATAGGAACACTGAAATGCATGTGTGTACTATTCCACCTTTTAGATATTCCACTAGATTTTTGCCCTGTTTATAGTTATAAGAAAACAGGAGTTTTATGAATGAAAAAAAAAATTAAAAACACTTCATTTATGAAGGATGGTTGAAAATTGATGAAGGTAAGGATTTATCTCAGGTGATAATGTGAAATTCCATTCCCCAGCATAAGAACCCAAACAGAGAAGACAAGATACCTGTGTAATGACAAATGAGCAAGGACCTACAGCTCAAACTGAGGAGGAAGAAGGATATGTCTAGGCTGTGGAAGAAGGGCCTAGAAAGAATTTGGTAATGTTTTCTGGATGTGCAGAGATGGGATCGAAACAACTAAGACACAGATGGAACTGAACTTGGTGAGGGATGTGAAAAATAACATGAAAGGATTCTACAGATATCTTGGTCAGAAGAGACAGACATCATCCCTAGAAAAAAGGAAATATCACTTCCATTTTTAAGAAAGGCAGAAAGGAAGATCTGTGAAGCTATAAGTTGATGAGCCTCACATATGAGTCTGGGATGATCATGAAGCAGATCCTCTTGGAAGAGATACTAAGGCACATGAGAGATAAGGAGGTAATTTGTGACAGCCAGTATGGCTTCACCAAGGGCAGATCATGTCTGACCAGTCTGGTGGCCTTCTGTGATGAAGTGAAAACATACGTAGACTGGGGAAGAGCTACTACTGTCATCTACCAGTACATCTTCAAGGCCTTCCATACTGTACCACATCGCATTCTTATCTCTTAAATTGGAAAGATAAGGATTTGAAGAGTGAATTGTTCAGTGGATAAGGAATTTTTTAGATGGTCACAACCAGATGGCTGTGATCAATTGCTCTTTCTCCAGGTGGAAACCACTGATGAATTGTATACCTTTGTGTCCATTTTGGGACTCATACTCTTCAGCATCTTTATCAGTAGCCTTGAAAGTGGGATTGAGTTCACCCTTAGTAAGTCTGCAGAGAACACAAAGCTGAGTGGTGCAGTTGACACAGTAGAAGAGAGAAACAGCACCCAGGGGAACCTGGGCATGCTCAAAAATTGGGCACGTGAAAACTAATGAGATATAACAAGGCCAAGTACAACATACTACACTTGGTCTGGGGCAATCCCAAATAATGTGTACAGACTGAGAGAACTCAGTGAGAGCAGTCCTGTGGAGAAGGACTTGGGCATCACAGTGGATTAGAAACTGGACATGAGCCAGCAGCTTGCAGTTGTAGTCCGGAAGGCCAATTATATCTTGGGCTGCATGGTGAAGCAGTGGTGAAGCGCTGGATCGTGTTAACCCAAGAAGTTGTGGATTCTATTCTTGAAAGAACTGGTTATTGAAAAAGACACCTAGACAGATTTAACATCTGTGAAAGACAACAACTCTTTTTCTCTTATGGCTCAAAGCTTGCTTTCTGAGGCATTCCTTGCAATAAGACTCTGGCTTATCTAGGAGGAAAGTGGTTGGTGTCACCACGTGGCAGTAGGCATCACTTCATGGACAGTTTAACATTTGAAAACATTTCTGGAGCTGTTTGCCTTCTAAAGGGAGTGCTTAGGAGTGTTTACTGGCAGAAGATCTGGCCTGCGACGAAAAAACTGGTACGGAGGGTTGGGGAATTATACCATTGTATCCTGTGAAGGCAAGATACAATTTGGCATCTCCCTGCTTCCTCTTATCTGCTGGCAAGGCCTTCAAGATGGGAATGAAGGTGTTCCTGCTGAGGTCCTCAAACCAGAAGCTGCTACTCCAAAGAAAGCTGACTCAACCACTCTGGACCTGTAAGTAAGTTTGTACTGTAGTTAAGAAAATGAAGTCATTGTCACCTGAACAAAGCAACCTCCGATGACACATTACTGCTGAAGATCAACATCTGAACAACGAGCAGCACTGGAATCTCGATGATGACTATATCTCTCTTGCTTTCTACAAAGACTCCTTGCTATTATTTTCTCTTTTCTATGGCCTGTCTTCCCTTTCCCATCTCCCTAAGCAACTAGGATTAGTAATAAACTGGCTAGACTAACATTTGACCTGTTGTGTCTTAATCTCACTGTCGAGTACACATTTATCAAAAGAACTTCCTCTCTCTCCTATTGATTGGAGCAAGATAACATTTTAGTAGACTGGCTTTCATACAACATTTTTTTCAGGCTTAATTTTTGAGAAACTTTCACTATGAAAACTGAAGGTGATAGAAACTGTATGTACAGATAAGAATTCTGAACAGATCCTAAATTTATAGTGACGAGTTATTGTTTTTGTAGCTCTGTAATGTTACGTGCTAAAAAATAAAAATAAAAAATAATAAAAAAGTATATTTGTGACTATGTAGTGATTTTATGTAGATGAACATGTTTTTTGTATTGAAACTTGGTTATTTATTAATATTATATTTTTGCACATATTCTTGGTTGTGAAATGGTTGTAGATTGGTGAGGTCTGTACTAAACTCTGTATCTACACATATATATGCATGATGCTACAAGAAGCACAATAATAATAAATAATGGTAATATAGGTGATTACAGTAATGGCAATGTTATTTTGAAGTTCTTTCAGAACAAAATCTGGAACCCACCTTCCAAGCTTTCTTTATTATGATATGAGATTTGGATCTCCATTTGCTCTTGTCACAATTAGCTAACACACACCTTTTCTAATTAATAAATCAAATAAAAAAAACCCATGCTCATATGCAATACAGTGTCCATGTATTTAGTGAAATATATGAATATTTGCTGCATAGTTTAGAATTTCTCAGATTTGTCTCAGAAAAACAGGAGAAAATGAGAATCTTTGGCAAAAGTCTTGAAAAATGGGAGAGCAAAACAGCAAGACTTATTTCCCTTCTATCCTTGCATTGTTAGTATGATAATTGACAATTTAGAAATAAATATATAATTTAGCCTGTATTTTCCTATGTTCCAATTCTCTGTCAATACTAGACAATTCAAAAACCTCATTCTTATGAATATGTTTTAAGAAATAAAGTATTATATACTTGCATTTAGGCTGAAATACATCCATATGGATGACAACAACTATAAAAAGAATAGATCCACTTTTGTCAACAATCTTACAATTTCTATTCATGAATAACTTATGCTCCATTTGTGCTCAATTTCTGTCTAAGTTCCACTGGAAAGTTATACGAAACACCTTCTGCATATAAATTTTTTTAGGAAAAAACAACCAAAGCAAGTATCCCTTCTTTCACCCTCCCACTCACTGCTCCCCACATAGGCAAAAAAGCAAGCAAACAAAACAAAAAAATAAAACCCAACAAAAAACCCTATCCAGACCCATAGTCTGGAGCTGGAATACTTGATACCTGGGGATAGCCCAAATATTAATGAGCAACCTCATTCATTTGGAACTTGAAACACTAAATTAAGTGCGTGGTACTTAATGACCCTCCAGTGCCTTTTGCTGTACTAACTGTTACTTCATTAGTATTCAGCACCTATTATAGCTTGAAAGAACAATAATGTTAAAGTAGAAAAAGGAAACACTGTTCCTTAATTGTACTATGGCCTTCTTGTGGGAAGGATAATCCGTAAAATGAAATAAATGAAAACTACAAGCTTGATAGGATTAACAGTAATGCTAACTAATTAAAAAACATGTTAATGTTCATTAGATAAAGTAGCAGAAGAAAAAGACAGGAATTAGAAGAAAATGTAAGGGAAGAAAAATTGTAAATAAAAAAGGAGCAACAAGAATACACAGCAGAGAAACACTACAGTGCTGAGAGAGTGAGGGAAAGAAAGAAAAATATGCTGCTATAAATAAACAAGTAGAAACACTCAGAGCAAAAATTCTGATATGCAAGCAGTTTTTACAAATATAATGCTTTCTTATAGCAGGTAACAGCTACCAGCATTGTGATTTGTTTTCACAAATTGTGAAAAATATTTTCCTCAGTATGCAAAACTTCAGGCTATTTGTAAGAGACTAATATTTTATACCATTGCCTCAAAGTTTACTGATGAACATATCTGAACATGTCCAAGCTAGTCCTGGGCAAGGGTTGTGAAATCCTTTGTCTAAGGGACAAGCAGATGGGCATGTCCTGGGGCAACGAAAGAAAGATAAGCTGCAGAACACTCTTTTTTGTGGTATTCATCTCCGTGGGGAGATAGCCATCTCAGGAGATGCTTGCCTGGCACGCTAGCATGGAATTTGCCACATAGGCAAGAGAAATGGAGGATAAAGAGGGATCGACCACCATGAGGTTGTTGGTTGGTGTTCTTCCACTGGAAACCTCCTGAGCTGATTCCTGCTGCTGAACTCCCTCCTGGGCCTGCTGCCTGAGACATGCTGCTTTCTTCTGGACCTCACCGCTCCTTCGAGGTGTTCTACCATCTGAACCCTCACGAGCTGATCACTGTTTGCTGCTTCTCCGGTGCTGACTGACGCTGTTCCTGGACTTTCCCCACGATGCTTCTCCTGTGCTGACCCGGTGCCGCTTCTCCAGGACAGCTGCTTGCTGCTCAAGGCTGCCCGTCGCTGCTGCTGTTCTCCCCGCTTCTGCCACCCCTGCTCAAATCCTTGCTTCTTTCCTATCTTTCCTATCTCTCGCCTTCCCTTCCCTGTCACCCTTACTGGTAATGGTGTCCGCCTTCCCCTTCCCCATCTCCCTGGTTTATAGTGGTAATAAACTGGTCGGACCAACATTTGAACCGTTGCTTCTTAATCTCACGCTGGGTATATACATAATCTAAGAACCTCATCTCCCTCCTTTATATTGGAGCGTGACACTATTCCGATGGACAAAACAGGGTGGTGTTACTTCTGTTTGTTTGTTTTTCCATTAACATCCTTTTATTCACTCCTAATACAAGGAACAGTCATGTGCAAACATGTTTTAAAAAGAGGTTCCTATCTATTTTCTGAGGCGAAAAAAAGAACATCACTATATTTTCAGAAAAGAAATTTTAAAACTATAATTCTTTTCAGTGCTACAAAGTACACCCAGCTTTTCATGTACCTAGTTGTATTAAGTACAATACAACACAGAGGTGTCATTAATTAATAACTAAGGCAGTACTGTTGAAAATATGTTGTCTAGTTCTTTCTACAGGAGAATTATTAGTGTATGACAGTGAAACCAGTAGCTCTGCAATAAAATAAATGACATTTTTTTCTTAGTTTGTACTTCTGTTCATAAATGCATAATTCAAGATTAATTTAAACAATGTAATAAAATTATTGTAGGTTAGAATGAAAACAGGCAGTCACACATTCACATCTAGCTCTCCTTCTCTCAAGGTAACACCTTAATGTTAAAAAGAAAAAAGCCAAGTCACACAAAGTCTGACAAAGCTGATCTTGAGAAAACAGATGAAAGCACACAGAATCACAGAGTTTTAGGGGCTGGAAGGGACTTCTAGATATCATCTAGTTCAACCCCCCTTCCAAAGCAGGCTCAGTAGACCAGGTTGCACAGGTAGGCGTCCAGGTGTGTCCAGAACTGCACCAGAGAAGGAGACTCCACCACTTCTCTGTGCAGCTGTGCCACTGCTCCGTCACCCTCACTGTGAAGAAGTTCCCAAACACATTTATGTAGAACTTCCTATGCCTCAGTTTATGGCCATTTCCCCTTGCCCTATCACCACACACTGCAAAGAAGAGTGCAGCCACAACCCTTTGCGACTTGCTCCTTAGATATTTATAGATAGAGTGGATCAGATTCTCTCTAAGTCTTCTTTTTTCAAGGCTGAACAGACCCAGGTCTCTCAGCCTCTCCTCATAAGTGTTCCACAACTTTTGTCATCTCTGTGGCCCTCCGCTGGACTATTTCCAGGAGATCCCGGTCTTTTTATACCAGGGAACCCAGAACTGGACACAGAGTAGAGGGGGAGGATAACCTCCCTTGACCTGCTAGCCACACTCTTTTTAATACATCCAGGGTATCATTGGCTTTCTTGTCCACCAGGGCACACTGCTGGCTCATGGCCAACCTGTCATCCACCATGACACCCAGATTCCTCTCCTCAGAGCTCCTCTCCAGCAGCTCATCCCCTGGCCTGTACCAGTGCATGTGGTTATTCCTCTTTAGGTGCAAGACTTGCCTTGTTAAACCTCATCTGGTTCCTTTTTGCCCAGCTCTCACATATTTAACCTTTGGTTCATAACAATTTAAAGAATTGCAGGGAAATAAAATAGAATATTAGTTAAAAAAAAAAAAAGTCATAGAATAGAAAACAAATTCCATGAATGTGACCAGAGTTCTCATCAGGGTAGAGTGATGAGAGGATGGTGGCAGGGTCAGATCCTAACTCCTGAGGTAGAGGCCCAGTCCTGCACTGCTCAGTGCAACAGCTCGCAGATGTGCAACAGCATCATGCCCTTAAACAGAGAGTATGGAAGACATGGAAGGAGACTGCTGAAGGTTCTCTGGCTGAGCTAGGCTGAGCTGGACTGAGCTAGACTCGGCTGTGCTGACAGAGGAGCTTCTGACCCTTCTGAGCATAGGGTAGTCTTTGTTGGCTATTTGCAGCTGGATGACTCACAGATTCTTTGGCATAGTCCAAGTTCTGCACAGTTGCTGCACTTCTGAGAAAGAAATGTGCATGCTTTTCACATCTTTGTATTTATTTCAAATACTAGAGATATTCTCTCTCTCTCTCTCTCTTTGTAAGGAACAATGTCAAAGCATTGATTTAAATGAGTGGATTTGTTCAACTTTTTGTACATATAATAGCTGAGCTTGAGAAGACTTACTTTTTACCATTTTAGTTAAAGTTGATAAGGTTTACATCAGTGTAAAGATACGCATAGGCTTGTCTTTCTCTTTTTACATTTTCCTTATCTCAAATAGCCTGTGTCATTTTAATATTAAAATGTGGTAGGATAGTGTTATTTATATATGGGAGAATGACTATTTCAGATTGTTTTTAGATAGCTGAAGGTGGATTTTAGGTATCTAAAAAAGAATTATTTCAGGTTAAAAGTATAAGCAGCGCCTAAACTAACTGACACATAAACGTTTATGTGTAAACAAGGTTGTAAACAAATGGATGAGGAAATATTTTAGTTTGATGAAGTTTTATTCTTTGTACTGGATCTTCCACAAAGAAGTAAAAAAACTGTTAACAACTTGATAATCGTGTCTATTCATCAGATATGATGTACTCACCCCATTGGATGGGAAACTCAGAAAAATGATTAACTAGAATGATAATTTAGCTCTTGTTAAGGTAACATTAAGCAAGGTTGAAAAGAAGTTTTTAAAAAAGAAATATTGTTTCATATAGGTTTAGTGTAAAAATTAATGTTGTCCTGTTAGCAAAAGCCAAAACTAACAATTTTACAATAAAACTTCATAAAGTCTTCTACAATAGTGGTGTGAATTACTGCAGAAACAACACTAAAATAGACATCTATTTTCTGGACAATACTAGCATTTAAAGATTATGGACTATTGCCAAGTTTTATTCTCTATTTCTTCTTGGTTTAGGAATGTTGATTGTTTTTGAATATGCAAGAGACGACAATTAAAAAAAGAACCGAAAAGAAAATAAACAAATTCTTGTAGTTTAGAAGCAAATCATTTTAGAATCATTAGTATGAATTATAAGGCTTTTAAAAAAAAAAGTGAAATAAAATACAAGAGAAGAAATACATAGTATGCTTCAAAAGGAAAAGATAGATTTCACGGGGCATCTGTTTAGCCAGCTCTAGTTAAAAATGGCATTCAGCTGTAAAATATCAATATGTCAGGTGCATTACTAATATAATTTTTATGACAGCATAGCATATTGTGAAGACATGATCCTTTTGTGTTTCCTTCAGCTCCATTCAGCTGCCTGTCCTGTTCACAGATCCTCTTTTAGTGGACTCATTTTTCTGTGGAAAAATAAAATCCCCATGCCAGCAATTTAGGTTAACCAGCATCTTTGCCTCATATTCTGCAATTACTATTCAAGTAAATAATCTCCCACTGTTAAATATTCTGTAAATCTACTATCCCAGTGTGGCCCAGATGGTGCGTGCACTATAGGGGACATTATGGAATCCAGCATTTCTGCGCAGCAACTACCTGTAGGAAACTTGACTGCAGTATGCAAAACAGAATAAATTTATGATGATATTTGAACTATATGTGTATGATTTGTTACAATCAGAAAGACGTAATGTTATTTTGAATAATTTTGCTACCGATATTCATTGCACTTCCATGCGTGTAACCCATCACAAATTTATGAAATATTTATAGTACCAATAACAATCAATTTAACTTTCTTCTACCATATGTATGGTGATACCATATGATGCCCAGGTAACAGAAGAGGAAATTTTGCATGTTTTCTTCATAGGATTCCTGTCTCACACAATTTATTATTTCCTCAAACCTCACTAATTTCCTTACTCTGTCTGTTAGGAGACTATTCCATCTTACAGGAATTCTTTCATTTCCAGATGTGTACAACTTTACCATAAAATTTGAAACAAAGAAACAAAACTGCACTTTCTGGGTTTCCAAATACAGCAGAAGTTTTCTTTGAGACTAGAAAATGATGGGAATCTTACAGTGACTATTTAAACAACTATATTAGTACCCTCATCAAGTGCCCTAGTCGTATTTCCATACTGTCTCACTCATATAAAGTGGACAGCCATGATCTTTGTAAGAGAATTGCCTAACCTTGTTGAAAATCTCCTCCTATTTCCCAGTGAGTCAAGCCTGACTTCACATGGCGTAATGTGACGAGAAACCAAGCACTCATCTGTAGTGATTGGGGTTTTCCAAGCAGCACTGCTACATCTTTCCTTTCTTCCATTTGTCTCCTTAACACTACAAGGTTATGCTCATTAAGTAGATAAGGGACTGCTCTTCCTCTGTCTATTGGTATTAGCTAGAGTTCTGCATCATGAAAAGAGTAGAGCTGGATTTTTTCAGTCTTCCTTTTGAGGCATTATACTGACAGTGCAAGCTCACTCTATAGCAAGGCATAAAAATACTGTTCAGTGGATCAAATAATATAACCCTATGTTTTATTATATGCGGGCAGTATTATACAACTAGCTCTTCTGGAGAAAAATAAGGGGGAACAAGGTATTAAAAAATGAAACTAATAAACAGGAAAACTATGCCTTAAGCTGAGAAATCTTTAAATTATCTCTAAAATGCTAGTGAACTGAGCAACTCAACCATTCTCATTGTCCTCCCTTCTCTTTCTCATGTTGTCTCCTTATAAGCAAAATGTGCTGGCAGATCATTTTATTTCTATATCAAATGTTGTTAAATAATTTTGAATGAGAATATGTAATGAAAAAAAATTATTGTACTGTTGCGGTGAGTTGACCTTGGCCAACTGATACTCATTGAGCTCTCAATTCCCCTCCAACAGGGCAAAAGGAGAAAATCAGATGTGAAAGTTTAGGGGTCCAGATAGAGATAGGGAGATGTCTTTATGACATGGGCAAAACAAACTTGATGTCAGGAAAATTATTTAATTATTTGCCAATTAAAGTAGATTTGACAATTCAGAAAAGTTTTATTACAATATCCAAGTTATTTTCTAATTTTGTAAAAGACATCCCCTAATTCATTTCTATTTTCTTTTACAGAATTTGAAAAGTAATTTTTGTGTTCAGACGAGAAAAAATTGATAAACTTAGAAACACTGACTTTACAGGCTCCAAAATAGAAAGTAATATGTTTAAATTAAATAATTTAAATCTCATGCAGGATAGATTTTCATGTTTCTAAAATAATTTCATACCTTCTGAATGTGTGGGACTACTTATACTTGAAGTAGACTTTTATCACTCTAATTGACTTTGTGAATTAATAGAATCATAGAATCACCAAGGCTGGAAAAGACCCACAGGATCACCCAGTCCAACCATCCACCCATCGTCAATAGTTCCCACGAAACCATGTCCCTCAACACAACATCCAAACGTTCCTTGAAAACCTCCAGGGCCGGTGACTTACCACCTCCCTGGGCAGCCCATTCTAGTGCCTGACCACTCTTTCAGAGAAGTAATAATTCCATATGTCCAGCCTGAACCTCCCCTGGTGCAGCCTGAAGCCATTCCCTCAGTAACAAATTGGCTTATGCACCATTCCTGGGAATGTCCAGACCACTTAAATGGAAAACAAACACTTCCATAGTTATTTCTAAAACATACATTTCATATATAATTTCCAGTTCTAGCTTCAAGTCTTCTTTAGTACATTTTCCCTTTGAATAAATGATAAATCAATAAGATAAAATGGAGGCATTATTCAAGATATATTATCCTTAATCTAAAAAATAATAAATAAAAGTAGTTCCAATGGAAATGAAAAATCATGTAACATATAGTAATAATTGTTGCATTGTGATAAACTTGTTTTGAAAAACTTTGTAGGGGGAAAAAGTATTTAGTAGCATTTTCTTTTCAGCTTATAAGAGGATAAACGCAAAATATTGAATCAATGAAATCTTTACATACAAATATATTGCTTTCATAAATACTGCACCATAGCTAGGGTCTGATAACATAAATATATCCTATGCAAAATGAAAGAAAATATGGATTTAATATTAGATCTTATCTGATAAATATTGTAACTCATTAATTCAAATTCCTGAAGCTGGCACTAATTCAAGTTCCTCAGATCTGCTAAGAGACTAATAAACTTGTCATAGAGTACTTACACTGAGAAGGGGTGTAAATGTATAACACAACTAACTTTCTGAAAGAATCAGTGGAAATTAGAAGCAGGAAAGTATTTTTTCAGAGGAGACAAAAGGAAGCATGCAGAAAATTTTTTGTAGAGGCCTAAGCAATGAATTATTTAATTAGCTTATCCATTCTAATTTATATTGTTGAAAACAGTGCAAACTAAATAAACACCACAAAAACAAAAACAACCCAGAAACAACAGCTATGAGACAATAGAAAATATAGCTGGTGTGCGTAGTACTTTCTTGAACAGATATACATAAAATGAGATTAAATATAGTTAAATATTAAAATGATTGGCAATTAAAAGAACAGCAATTCCTCTCTCCATTTCTTTCTCATTCTCCCATTTTGTTAAAAATGGATACCTCAAAATACAATTTAACAAGAATGCATATTATATCCTGCAAAGGGCATCTCTTGTTTGTGTCCTGCCTACAAAAATTACGGCTACCAAGTGGAGGGTGCATTTTTATTCTATATGTAAAGTTCCTGGTGAACCAATGCTGTTTCTTACAGCATGCCTAAGAGTTCACATGCTTAGTTTGTTCTACAAGAAAGTGCAATTTTACAAGTGTATTCTTCCCTTCCCATTCAGTTTTATTGCCTTTGCCAGTATTTAGCAAGGAAGTATTTAGAAAGAAAGGAATGATGGATTAGTCTCTAAAAAGCAAAAGCATATGATAACAAAGTATCTTAAATTTACTACTTGTTCTGAAAAAAGAATATAATATATGGCTCACTCTAATTTCTTTTCATAAGACTGATTTGTCTCTCTGACACTTTATCAAGATCATCTTGCATTTACTCTTATTACCGGGAGACTTCTGGATGAAAGAGATCAATCTGTAGAATTAAACATTATCTTTGCGAATAAAGATGGATATATAAGTAGAAGCATTTTTTAAAAAGATCGTTTCAAGACCTCAGAAATCAGATGGGGGTTATTCCCCTAACAAAAGGAATGATTCATTCTTGAGATATGATACAATATGTTATACATTTCTCTATGTCAGGAGTGTTAACATGATCCAGGCAAGTCACTAAGACATCGGAAAGTATATGTCAAGTATTGAACAGCATCTCTTACTATTGTAAACAGTTGAGGTAAGTTTTAATTTAAAAATGTGGTTCTGTTGACAGGCTTTTTATACTCTTGAACAGTCATGACATTTGTACTTGCTAAATAAAATGTAGAAACTTATATCAGTGAAACAATCACATGTGCATATTATGCTGAACATTTCATAATGTTCCTGCAAACTGTGGAAAATTCTGTATTGATTTGAACAATGTATTTCATTCAGGTGTTAATATGATCCAGTGTCTGCCAAAGAGAGATTGTAGCTGGAGACAGAGTGAACTATGTAGAAGTCATTTAGGTAGTGACAGAAAGGATATCTCACTGATTGTATATCACTTAGTGTCTTTTTGTGTGTTCTGATGGAAAAACCAATTTATCTGTATGAATTCTCTAGTGTAGAAATCAGGATATTAATTAATCCCCTTTTTGTTTCTGATTTTTTTTTCCTCTGGAAAGAACAGCCTTATGAACTTCACTTCTGATCAGCAAAAATCAAATTCTGAACAAGGTCATGATCATGATTTAATGCAGTTACTGCAATAAAAAGTTACTGCAATAAAAACAAAATGCAGTTACTACAATAAACTATTAATTAAGTTAGTTTACAATCATGACACAGTTTGAGCTCTATTTCTCTTCTTTCTTTGTGCTTTAGCTATGAAAACGTTAAAGAATTATCTCCAAATCACTCAATTAGGCAAAATGCTTCCAAGTTTGATGTCAATTGTCTGAAATAGAAGAGGCTAAAGCACAGGTAAATATGCCTCACATACATATATATATATACATATATATATATATATTCCTAGCAGTGTATGATTTAATGCAAATATTAACTTATGTCTATAAAAAAAAAAGAAAAAAGGTAGTGAAGAAAAAGTTGCCACAGTCTACAATATATTGATATATTTTCCTTATTTACTACTAAAAGCTAATGCATTCATCACCATTGTTAGGACAGCAAAAGATATGCAAATCTGCTGTGACTGCTTTGTGACAGATGGCAGACATATTTAGTATGCTTCTTTCCATTTTGCTTTCTAAGCTCAGTATATGTTGTTCAAAGATTTAAGGCTGGGTAAGAAGGAGGAAAGCTGCTTGTTTGTCTTGATGTAGTTGCTTTTTTTGAGGGGGATGGGGAGAAGCCATTAGTAGACAGACAGGTGGCATTGTCTCTGAAATCTTTTGAGCACCAACAGGTTTGGGGATCTAAGAGTGGATGTCTGGCATCGTAAGTGCAGTCTGAAATATCTTGCAGGTTGTTGGTGACGTACCTATGAAAAGAAGTTCATTCATCCACAGGGAAGCCTCTGATTTGACTGAGGGCAAGCTTATGCACACTGTTTTTTTGTTTTTTTTTTTGAAGAACAAACAATCCCCAAATTCCCCTACTTGCCATTAATGCAAAATTTAAGGTAGATGATAGTTAACCATATCACAGAAGCCAAAAAGCCAAACTCATAGTACAGACACAAAAACGACTTCATTCTGCTCTTACTCACATGAAAATTTTCACAAACATAGTTGTCTAATTTTAACCAGAGAGGATAACTGAACCTGCTTGCCTATCTTTTCCAGACTTAACCATTTAAGAAGCTGCATCAGACTAGAAAATCTGTATACTAGTGGCATATTCTCAATAGGAAAAAAAAATCTAATCAGTACTGGGAATTTCAGGTTACAAATACAGCAATTGTTTTAACTTGGATGAAGTAAACATCAAATGGGAAAACACAGAAACCGTTTTCCAAATATAAATCCTTGGCTCATGTTAAAATTGTTTCTCTTTAAGAAAATTACCTCAGCAAACAGTACTGGAGGAGGCATAGTTTCCCATAGCTGCAGGGAAAAATAGCTGAATCTAAAGACAAAGTCTGTAACTTCATGAACTGAAGCATTAAGAAGGAAACAAATGGGGTGCCACATGCTTTTATGTATGACTTTAAGAGGAAGAAATGTTATTCTCAACAAAGTTTCCAATTTAAAGCCTTGACAATCCATTAGGGATACTCAGTTCTGCAGAAGGCTTGTGCACAATCCAGCCGATGAAGTTTTACTTATTTCCTTAAATAAAGTGTGCATTTATTTATTTATTTCATATATGGTAATGTTCTAAAATAAATTAATATCTTTTCCTTATTCTTTCTTTAGTGTCAGTGTATTATTCACTTTCAACACTGTTTCAACATTTACTTTCAGTAAAGATTAACCCTTTCTGATCTAATTAATTGTTAAGGAAATCAGTCAGTCGATTTAAAAATGTATTGCCTTCATATAATGTCATCACTGGATTTGTAAGTTTACAAATGCAATAGCACATTTTGCTACTAGAAAAACACTGAATCTTCTCATGCTACTTATGTGTGTGTGCAGTTGTAGTTAGATTTGCAAAGTTTCATCATGAATCATGCTTTAGGGAATTTATAACTGGTATACTAAATTGCAGCAGTCTTAAATGTAACACGCAGAGTACACAGTCTTAGCAAGGCAGAAACATCCATTTTACCTTTTAAGTATTATTTTAGATATTACAGATACAATTGACAGTAACATAGTGGTGGTATATAACAAACTCGGTTTAAAGAATTCCCATGATAGTTTAGAGTAACATAGAATTGCCACCCTTTATTCTTACATCATCTTTATTGAAATGAGCTATTGGAAGCATGCAGAAAATTTTCTATCCAGAGCAATGGAGATCTGGTTTTATGGGCTGAATAGAAGAAAGGAGTGAAAAATACGGAAGTCATGAAAATTCCACTGGGAAACAATTACACAGGAAGCCATACACAAGGTGAATGAAGTGTCAGAGATCAGTGACAACCTTCAGTCTCAAACATGATGCCACTTCAACTTTAATCAAATAATAAAGAGTTAGATCTTAGAAATAGTGTGGCCAGTGGAACCAAGGAATTGATTGTTCCTCTGTAGATGAAAATGGTGAGACTACACATTGAGTATTGTGGTCAGTTTTGGGCCCCTCACTATGAGAAGGTAATTGAGTTGCTCAAGAATGTGCAAAGAGTAATGATGCTGGTGAAAAGATCAGAAAACAAGGTAAAGAAGCAAATTACAGAGTCTAGGTTCATTAGTCTGGAGAAGAACACTGAGGAGAGACTTCATTGCTCTCTACAGCTACCTGAAAGGAGGTTGTGGCAAGAAGGGTGCCAGACTCTTCTCTCAGAGAACAAGTGATAAGTCACAAGGAATATGACTGAAATTGCAGCAGGGGAGGTTCAGATTGAAAATTAGGAATAATTTTTTCATATTATGAATGGTGAAACATTGTAGCAGGTAACCCAGGGAAGTGATAGAGTCCCTGTCTCTGGAGGTATTTAAGACATATTTGGACATGACATCAAGAGAATTGATTTAGTGATGAGACTCAGTATGTTGGGCTGATGATTGGAACTGATGGTCTTGCAGGTCTTTTCTAATCTAAATGATAATGTAATTCTATATAGAAGAAAACTCATATGCTCCTTCAGATGATATGGAATGTTTCTTTACATCAGGTGTTATTGAACATTGCTTAAGGTTTGTTGTTTTCATGCCCTAATTATGAAATTAAATTAATATATAGGCTGCTCTCAAAGTCCAAAATCTATCTATGTAATAGCATAATTGTAAAATTTTAGTGTAAATATTCTAGATGAACATGTATTTGTGGATTTATATACCTGCTAATTAGGTAGCCTGTGGAATAAATTACAGGAGCCATAGTTTCCACCCTTTGGAAACACTTAAGTATGTACCTAAATTGAGACTTATAAGATCTACTTCATGCATGTTGACATATCCTGATGAAACCAATGTTTAGGAAAAGCAACATTTTTTCTTAGCCAGGCATCATAGTTATTTTAATTTATATAATTCCATCTGTTTAAAATTATGTGGAGTTGAATGACATTTTACTACAGAATTTGATGTTCTCTGGGTGATAGAAAATTACAAAAACAAGTACTGGCTGAAATGTGATTAGCAGCTAAACACCCTAACATATAACAATCTCCTTGTGCAAGAGTTTAAAGTTTATCTAAGAAGAAAGGTCAAGAATAATGCATTCATCATCATGTAATGCAGAACTATTTTTGGTTATGTACAGGTGCTGGTGAAAAAGTTGATAACTTTCCTTGGGAGTTATTGAGGACAGACAACTAAATTAAGTGTAAGGAATTCTCTAAATTAGGACATTCATCAATGTGTATTTTTTATGCCAAATTCAGGTGACTAAGTGTGGCCACAGACATAACTGGGTAGGAAGTGAGACAGAAAAAAAAAGCATGTACTTCATCAAAGAACTACTTTAAATGAAATCAAGTATGTATGAAGCCATGAAAAAGTGATGACAATCTTGAGACTTACATGACACCTAAACTATTTTTAAATTTGCATAATTAACACAGCACAGTTTTACTAACAGAAGAGATCAATAATTACATGAAATAAAGAGAGGTGTTACTTCTTGATTCTGTATTACCTATTGTAGTTGGTAGGAATTAATTTGACATAAATTAAATCAAGGGAAACTAATTATTTCTAAATTTTAGATAGGGATAATATTCTATATCTTTAATTTAGTAGTAAAACTGAAAGTGTGGTACTGCAAAGAAGTTTAGAAGAATTAAGAACAGAAACAGTTTTCTTCCCATCTAAAGGTTGATAATGGCATATGGAATAAAGTAGTTAAAGTTGTAGAAAATTGAGCATTTTAAAGCAATGAAAATAAATGAATAGTGCAAAACTGGGAAAAGTATTAGTAGATTTCCAATGGTTCCTATGTAAATTCACCTTTTAAAATCTATTAATATTCACTGTGATTACTAGAAATAAGCAAGTAATATAGTTCTGTCACAAAGTATTATTTAAATAATACAAATCAAATATTTTCTCCAAATATAGTATTTTATTTCACAGAATCACAGCATCACAGAATTGTAAAGGTTGGAAGGGAACTTTAGAGATCATCGAGTCCAACCCCCCGGCTTACGCATCCAGGCGGGTCTGGAACGTCTCCAGAGAAGGAGACTCCACCACCTCTCTGTGCAGCTGTGCCACTGCTCCGTCACTGCACTGGGAAGAAGTTCCCATGCACGTTTGTGTGGAACTTCCTGTGCCTCAGTTTGTGGCACAGGGTTTGTTTCATCTTTGAAATTAATGATTCACAAACATATGTAATGTCATAAAGTACTAACATGAATAAGACATGACTGTGAAGTCAGGTTTATTTCTCTCTAGTAAGATAGGTCTTATAAAAGTCTAGTAGAGAGGCAGGAACACATTTTTGATTGCAACACTATACATTTCATTTGAAATTTCACAAGCAATCTATTTATGTTGAATCAAAGTGGAGTTGTAAATCTATTATTCTTTCAGCAATTTTGAAATCTATTTTCTTTATTAAAAAAGAAAGCAAAGTGGTATCTTTTCAGCTGTTTACAGGGCTGTGTTTAGACAAGATATCAAAATACATAAAATTATTTGCCATAATGTGGGTTATCCATAACTGTGTCCTCCCCAGTCTCTGAGTTTCAGCCCAGTTAATAGCACACCGGTGAGCCAAAGTGTGAGCTGTGGGCTTTTGGAAGCAATTTCTGCCCTCCTTCTGTTCTGATCTTGGTGTCTGTAGGTCTACTTCTCTCATATTTTCTCATTCCCCATTCCTAGATGCCAGTTTGCAGCATTTTTCCATTTCTTAAATCTCAAAGAGGCACAAGAGGCATTGCTCAGCTCTGTTCAGTGGCAGGTCCACTTCGGAGCAGCTGGAACTGGCTCAGATCTGACAAGGGTCAGGTGCTGGGCTCTGCTCATAGACGCCACTCCTGGAAATCCCCTGCTTCCAAAATCTTCCTATGTAAACCTAATACAACTGATGAATGCACAGAGAATTTGGTTAGGCTTCTTATTTTATTTTATTTTATTTTATTTTATTTTATTTTATTTTATTTTATTTTATTTTATTTTATTTTATTTTATTTTATTTTATTTTATTTTATTATTTTATTTATTATTTTATTATTTTATTTTATTTTATTTATTTATTTTATTTTATTTTTAATAATGCGACTGTGGTCAAACACTGGAACAAGTTGTCCAGATTTTTATTCCAAACTTGTCTGAGCATGAGCAATCCGAGAAGGGGATGGTTTGAAGAACTTTCTAGTCTCATTCATTTTGCAATCCCATTATTAAATTCACATCCTAAATGCAGTTTCATATGAGTGCAAGGAGATCTCTGAAATATGCTTTTACATTTCTTTGCTTTCATTTGTCAAAAAAACTGATGTTTCAATTTTATTTCTCTAGTTCTGTTTCTTTATTTTACATGTCTTTGATTCCACCTGATCATTGCATTTGATAACAATACGTTGTTTACAGTGCTCAGTCCTGGAATCCAGACATTATAGAGTTGTTATTTTCCTTTCTCCTGTCATTTTGCTTTTTATTTCTTAAGACTTATGGGAAGATCGATTTATTTATTTATGAAGTAGTACAAAAACCTGCATTTGTAATCACCTGATTAGTTAAGTGTCAGATGCTTTATGTGGGAAGAGCTGTACAATATGTCAAAGTTTTATGTTTTTTGTTGTCAGTATACCACATCATAACATCATGTAAGGCACTGAGAGTTAGAGTTAATGCTCTAAGTCTGTGGATTGGTGAATTTCTGGGTACTTGATTTTCAGAAGAGAATAAGAAGTAAATACCCCAGAGGAATTTGTGTTCCCCTTCTCCACTCAGAGGTAGAGATAAAACTGCACGCAAGGTATGGAGAGTTGCTCTTCTGCTGTTCATCTCAGCAGTGGAGGTTCCCTAACTGTTTCCTTTAACTTTAGTGTAAGGCCTTCGGTTTCAGATACTCTTTCTCTCATTTTATTTGATTTATTGGCTTCAATTTCAATTATATTGTGTTATTTTGCATTATGATATCTTATTTAGTATATTATTTTTCCTCCCCAGATCCTTGCTGCTGTTTTGTTTTTAGGCCCATCTCCCTGCTGGCACATAAACTGTTGATAAATGTGAGAACAACTATGTGATTATTTTACTCTTTATAAGCTTAAGCATTATCAAGCAATCAAAAATTGCAGGTTATGAGGTAACTTTACTATCTGATATACTATTACTAATTATGAATTTGGTTGAATTATAAAGGTGTATAATTTTGGCAATACTATTGTTTTATTTGGTTTCTACTGTGTGCTGGCCCATAAATCCTTATTACTGTAATGAAAGAGCAGTACAGAGATCTTTCAAGTTATCACAGAAAGAATTAGTTGTAGACTTGTAATCAGTATAGTCACTTCAACAGAGCTGCATCAAACTAATTCCTCCCACCTTTGAGATAATTTCTTATGATGCTATATAAGGTGGATACTTCAGTTCTGTTCCAGGATCTAAGTTAGCATGCCTATGTTTGACACTGTATCACTTCAAATGGAGGTTCAAGCTTGCTGAGAGCTAGTTTGGGGATCTTCCATACTGTATTACATTATACAGTGTATCACCACAAATGACTTTTTTTCAGTTTCATTTTTTGTATTAGCAGTATGCTCACTGATACTCTTTGGTGCCGATAAAAGCATTAGTAAAGGCTATTTTAAAACCTTATAATTGATTTCAAATGTGACTTTACAAATATACTTTCATTCACCATAAAACTTTACAAAGTACAATAGTTCATCAGATCCCTCCAGAAATGACACAAGCCTAGAGGCTTGTAGAAGTCATTCTCTATGTCTGTGTCATTGTGCCTGACAATGACAACAAAAACTTTTCACTTACAGTTTTTGAAATCAAGAAAAAATCAGCTACTTAGGAGTTGAAATGGGAGCTGTCAAGAGCTGCCTCAACTTTGCCAGTTTTCACCTGTAATGTCAGTTTCTAAAAGCCAGGAATACTTTGCATTGTTGCTGACTGGTTGACACACTTCTAGTTGAAGAAATAAATGGTTTTCTGTTTAGATTTAGTGGCAAACATGTACTTGAAGTAGATGATATACCAGACTGAGAATTTCCTAGTGTTCTGAGTTAACAAGGCTTGCACTATTTTCCCAGAATTTATAAATAGCACAAGAGTGCTCTTTTGAGTCTATACAGAAATTATTTCAGTATAGTAAATGATTCAACTACCCAACATACCATACTGTTCTACTTTCATTCTTGTTATTTTCTCTACATTTTGCTTACTTTAGCAATTTAATTGCATTCAGCTAAACAAACTTTTTGAGTTTTATTGACAGAATGGGGAAGTAATTTTGTCTTGTCTATAGTACTGCCATCACAAAAAAAAAGGGTGAGATAGGAGCACAGGCAGTCTCTACTCTGTTAATACTTTCTGTGAAAAAGATGAAAAATTAGAATATTCAAAATGTTATTTGAGTGTCTTTGCTAACATTTTTTAAGCATTTTGCCAATTACCTTGTAAGGAATATGTTCAAACCTACTCCAAGGTAGATAATAGAGGACTATCAGGCATTGAAAGACAGGGAAGAATAGCAACATTTAATTCCATATTCAGAAAAAACAGTGATCATAGGCTTTTACTTGGTTAAAATAAAACCTTTAATTAGCATAGATCAGAATAGTAGAAATTATTTCAATCAATACTAGAGATCACACATCGTTTGATTAGTCTATAATATTTATCTACCTATTTATTTACGTTAATTTTCTTTTAATTCTATGAGTTTTAGAAACAGTACAAAGTTGTAAATATATAAAAGCTATAAAAATAGTTACCTCTGAGTGATTAACATGCTTTGATTTGGGGAACTCCAAGTATTTATATCTAACTACAATGCCGATTCATCTTAGAAACTCTGTATACATTATGAAAGAAAATATTGTCAGCCTAAGGTGAGAGTCAAAGGACAGATAAATCTTTCTTTCTTTGCCTACCACAAATATTTATATACATTGCAAAGAAAATTGAAAGAATATTTACTTCTTCAGAGACATTCTTGTAGATCAGGTACAGCCTAGACTTCATGGACAGTAAAAAAGTGAATATGTATTAAGAGTATTTACAAAACACTACCAAGGATAACCAGATAAACCAAGTACAGTATAGTTCATACCTGGTTATTCTTAAATTAAAACTATTCAAGAATTTTCATTCCACAGGTGTGAATTATACAAAGAAGCAGTTCTGAATTTGATTGATGAGGATCGTAGAAAAGTTTATTATTGTATCTCTTATAAAAATCTAAATAAATACTGTTTCATCTTAAAATATTTGCCATACGTACTTTATGAAAATAGTAACATTTATAATAAAGTTAGGTCTCAGAGAACTTACAATCATATCATTTTAAATTTTCCTTAACTTATATAAGTAAACCTTCAGAATGGCTTTGGATTTTTTAATACAAGTAATATGTACTTCTGTGTGCGTGTTTGTACATATATATATGTATAGATAATACATCTGCAGATATTTGAGTTCTTCAAAGATTAATAGATCCAGTATTTCATCCAAAATAGCACCCATAAATACTACAAATCACAAATCATATGTTGCAATGCAGTTTTAACTATGGTTCATCTACATGATTATCAGTCAACTGTGTCCTTTAAATATAGGTTCATTAGCTCAGGATTTGTACCATATCAAAAATAAATGAGATTCTTTAAGGAAAAAAAATATATTTTTTTAACATAATTTAGTGCCGTATTTTCCTTTTTTTTTTTTTTTACTTTTTGTATCTAAATTTTCTCTTTCTTACTTGCCATATCAGTGCTCTCTTAACATTTCAATTTAAGCAGGACAAATTTGGGATAATGATAATTTGATAAACTTCCGAATAATAAGAATTTTATTGAACAGATTTTTGATTTATTAATGAAACATAAAACATTATCCAGTCTTCTCACAGTGACTAATCAACTTGTGCTGGTGACATTCTGTAAACAAAAGGCTATGACACATATTTGATACAGTGAAATGAAGAACAAAAAGTAGTAATAATATAATTTAAGTTTACTCATCTCATAGTAAAGTTATGATCAAGATAAAGATGTCAGTTCAGAGACAGATGCTACCAATGGTTTAATTATTGCAGTTACTCTTATGCAACCTAAACATATAATATCCTTTTAGAAAAGATTTCTTATGTCATTTTGTTTAATCTGAGTACCTTGACATGTGGCTTCTGCCAAACCTTGTCATGGGAATCCCTTCCATCAGTTCCACAGGATACTTCACTCCACACTTAGGTGTTGAAATTCAGCACAGAGTACAATGCGCAGTTTCATTTCCTTTCAAAATCACAGAAGGATTAGGTACTTGTCTTATATGTAAAAACCTAGAAATGGAAGAATTTGACCTTGAAATGAGAAACCAAGTTTCCTTGAGTTGGTTCCTGTACACAGCTACAGTATTCTAGAATATTAAGAGAATCATAGAATCCAAAGGAAAGCTATGCTGGAAGCCATCTCTAGAGGCCATCTGGCTCAACCCCATTCTTAGGAAGGGATGCTTACTGACATTGCCCAGGATCACATCCAGACAGATTTTAAAATAGTCCTGCTCCTGTGGAAGGAGACCACAAACCTCTCAACACCTGTTCCAATGTTCTGTCACTCACTCAGTAAATAAGTGCTTCCTTATATTTAGATGGAACCTTCTGTGCTTGTACCTATTGCCTCTTGTTCTGGCACCGTTCACCACTGACCATCACAGCCTATCTCTTTGATCTTGCCATCAGGTATTTACATACACTGATGACATCCCTCATGAGCCTTCCCTTTTCCAGGTGTAGCAGCCCCAGCTTTCTAGCCTTTCCTCACTCTGGATTCTTTCCAGTATGCGTACATCTCTCTTGTACTGAGGAGAACTGCTGTAGACATAGCACTCCAGGTTTAACCACACCACTCAAAGGAGAGAAAGTGTCACCTCCCTAGACCTGCTAGAAATAATTTGACTAATGCAGCCTAGGATGCTATAACTCTTCCTTTTGGCAAGGGCAATTTGAATCTGTCAAATATTATAAATTCACTTAAAGCCAATGGGATCATCTTATGGAAAGAAATACAAAGAAGTAAAGGCAAATTCAAAGGGATCGTCTTGCAGTTTTCAGAATTCAAACTTCCCAATGTGACTTCAGGAGGAGTTGTCTGTACTGAATAGTAGAAGCAAATATTTTGTTCTGACTTATAATCAGTTTTAATTCAGTTACAGTAATAGACATTAAACTGTATTATCAATATTTCCTACCTTGTGATATTTTCAGTACTTTTCATTTGCAATATATCCTACACTTACCGTCTTAACTCCCATAATAATTGTAACTATTATGAGTGGTAGGAAGGCCCCACTTCTTCAAATAATACACATAAATATATTACTACATCAATAGCCAGGACAAATGGTTTTAATAGATTACTTTTAATTGAGTCTAGGATATTTGTTACCTTAATCATCTGTGAACATTTGTAGATGCAGAATAGAAGACTGGCAAAAAAATCCAATTTCCTGTTTATTACCCTAATTTTCTTGAACACATAAGACTTCTTAAATACAGAGAGTGTGTGGATAAATTTTGTTTATACACAGAGAGAGAATAGATCAAGTAAATTTTTATGTAGATGGTTACAAAGAGTTGTACAGTAGGGACATTATAGTGAGCAATAATGCACTATTAACAAAAAAAAAAACCTGGATAAGTTCTCGTGGAAATGGAACTGAGGATCAGAAGATTAGGTTATGCAAACTGGCATGTCTGTGATCATTGTTACCTGCCTGTGGATCTGAGGAGCTGGATCTCAAAGCTATTGAAGTGAATTATATCGACTACTTTCAGCAGATCGAGAGACAAGCTTAGTGAAAAGGAGAAAAATCACTTCAGCTATAATCAGCCCAGGGAGAACAGGTAGCCCTGAACATCCTGGAAGAATCTGAACAAAATTACATGGATTCTAAGATTTTACTGGGCATGTTACATATATACGGCCATGTATTCCTGTACAGATTTCTGTATTCTGTAATTCTCAACATTCTCGATTTTGAATTCTTAGTTATCTATACGTCATGTCTTTTGCTATTGCCACTGTTCACAAAGAGTAACAGAAGTTGCAGCATTTGTTAGAGAAGCTCTATGCAAGGACACACACAGACACACACAAAAAAAATGCCTGAATTCTATTGTAGCACAATAGCATTATTTTTGAAGTCCCAGTTGCATCTGAGAAATATTTTTAACCAATCACTTACTGATCGCTTGTCTTTTTGGGTCCCAAAATTTCAGACTGAATATGTGGAACTTTAAAACAAAGTCTCCAAATCTACATGATCACAGTACAATATTACAATTAAGATACCATACAGAATGCCATTTAAAATAACATATGTGGCAATTACAGATCAGAAAGAGAAAGGAGTAACATCCAGATAAAAGTACTTCAGTGCATGTTTTGTGTTTTATTAATTTTGTGGGTGTTTTTTGGCTTATATGTACTTCATGAATAACAACAGAAAATTACAAGTGCACATATGCATTAGGATCATCATAATAATTGTTCTCAATTTGCAAACACTGCCTTAACATTATGATGTATTCAAAGGATTACACATATTTAAAATGGATATACTGAAATGTATACCAACTATATCTGAGTGTCCTCAGTCTTCAAGTTAGCTTGGAATTTTAAGACATCTACCCTCTATAAGTAATTCTTAGATATATCATGTATTTGAAAATAAGCATGATAAAAAGGAACACATCTGAATATGTAATTTAAATCTGCAATTTAAAATTCTGGTATGAATAAGAATTCTGTACTTTTTAAATCAAAATTATGCCATTTATAAAGTTACCTGTTTTCAATGGACTGTGTATGATTATCTATATCAAAGTATTCACCATCTTATTATTACACACATTGAAATAATAAGAGGGAAGGTAAGGCCGAAAGAATAGCTGATTCTTCAGTTAAATAGCTGAAAATTTCAGAAAAAAAAGAAAAAGTCTGAATCCGAAGTAAGTTTAGCATCTTATTGTTTTCTTGTCAAGTTAAAAATAAATAAAGCTTGTCATGAAATTTTACAAATCAATCACATTGTTTATACAGGGTCAGTTATTGGAAAAAGAAAAACAGTAAGAAAATTAATAGTAATTTCTCAAAAATTCTGATTACTTCTCATCAAAACCATACATTTTCATGGAGCATAAGCACTTTTGTTGTGAATACAGGAAATCAAGACATCTGAGTTCTGTTGTTAGTATTTCACTTTTTTGCAAATATGCAAGTACAACTTGTAGAGCAAATCAGCATTTTATTCCCCTTTCAGGTGAAAGTCAGTGCCTCCAAGCTATCAAATAATTCATATGTGCTTTCAGTTTGGATAAATGCTTTTATAATATATAAACTGATGCAGCTATGTCCTGAAGTAGTAACTCAAAATTCCCTTCACTATGGTAGTGAGGGAACTTTCTTTCAAGTTGAGAATCCCAACACTTAAATGAATTCTGTACCTGAATAAAGGCGAAAATTTGGTTTATATTGTCACATACCTCTGGAAAAACCCTTTATGTATCACCTTGCAGTGTATCCTAGGCATAGCAGAAACAGAATAATTTCTTCCTCCTTTTCCTTAAATTCAATTTTTTTTTTGTAAGATCAAGCAAACCTAGCTTAAGAAAACTAAATAGACTGAATTTAAACTAGAATTAGAAAGCAGTATGAAGACTGCACACATTATAGTGACTTCCATACATATTTGGTGTCTAGCACTGGTAGATCCTGTCTGCCCTTCACAATTTTGCTTCTTCTGGTTGAAATATAAATACAGCTTTTTGAAAGACCTATGACTTAAGTATGCTTGTGAAAGTAAACTCCCCAATTAAAGTGTATTTCCTTTACATTTTCAGATCAAAATATTTGTTTCTGTTCCTTGACATTATGCAGCGCTGCATATTATTAACCAGTTAGGTTTTGTCTTTCTTTCCACAAAAATGGCATAGTTAGCTTTGTCAAAGAGCTCGTGTAAGCAACATAGTTATAATTAAAGTGAGATCTTTTCAGTAGGAAAATATAACGCCAAGACATTATATATTTTTTTTTCCCATGCAGAAAAATTACTACAAAACAATATAATACAATACATTTGTTGTATGTTCTCAAATCATCACTGTACATGCAGTTATCCAAAACATCAGTACTGGAAGAAGTTTAAATTAATGTTTTTGTTAAACAGAAGTGCAAACAATAGCTCTTTTGCTTCACAGGCATTAGATTAGTTTCCAAGGGAATTACCAAGGTGTTCATAATTTAAAGGTGAATTCACAGTTTACTGTATATTAGTATATCTCTTCAAAATGAGTATGTGTTTTCTTGCTGTATAACAAACTGCTTTTTTCTCTAAGGCTGCATTTTGCCTCAATTAAGAAGAAAAAAAAAAGAAAAAAAAGGAGAAAAAAAATGTTTGCTCATCATAGACTGTCCCAGAAAAAAAGATAGAATTGCAACCTTTGGATAATTCTTTATATCCTTTGTGGGGTTTCATTTCCTTTGAAGTCTATTCAGTTCCAGTTTTGCTGCTGACAGTTAAAACATGGTGCAGCTCTGATCAGAACAGATTACCAGCCAACCCTTCAGATTCTGTTCCCCTTATTATTCTGATAGTTGTCATCATATTTCTCCCATATCCTTTCACAGTCTCCTAAAAAAAGCATCTATGCATGTTGCTACATCACTGTGCTTCATTCTGCAGCCTTACTGTGATAGTTCGGCCCTCAAAGGGAAAATAATGACAGTAACATTTATGTCCATTTGGTTAAGCCATTTGCCAATATGTTATATGGTTTACAGGAGAGATGAAAGCCAGGGGAAAATAGTTTTAATATAGAATACACCAAATGTCATTCTGCTGTGACAGACCTTCAAAGGAAGGCTGCAAACCAGAAGGATTATTTTGTTGATTACAACCTACTCCAAGTATCATTGGGTAATATCTCTAGTCACTAAGCACAGTACCTTATACCCATCAAAGTGATAAAAATATCTTTTAGTATAAAATTAGATAGAAGCACAGCAAGCAAAAAGTGTGGTATTTCATAAGGTTTAGTACGTTCACCTGTCTTAGAAGCTTCAAAAAAATATGTCTTCTCATAACAGCTTATTAGTCGTCAGCTCCCATTTTCCCTTTCATTATGAGGAACAATACGTCTTCAGAGAAAGGCATGAAATAATGATTGTTCCTGGCAGTGCACTGATACATCCATCTCACAATATTTGGTCAAATTCAGTGCATTTGAGGAAGACAGAAGAAGAGAGAAAACAAGAACAGTGTGTTTAAATACGTGAAGGTAAGTAAAGGGGCATCAGCGTGACTTATTTTACAAACTATAAAAAATATAAAATCTGTTCTGAGAGTATGATGCTGTAATGTGGGTACACATGTATTTTCCAGTAAAATAAAATTATCTTTAATGGGGCATCATTGTAGAATAACTGTGAGAGAAAAATGGTATTTACACACTGTGTCTCAGTAGTAAATAAATAAATCCCCAAAAATTATGTTATATTTACCTATAAATGCTGGAAATCTGAATAATGTACAAAGATGTGATTAAAATAGAGGGTTACATTAAGCAGAGATATTTTCTCTTTCACGTATTTGTTTTTGTTTCAAAATTTCAAATCTAAAAGTATTAGGACTCTTGCATTTGGGGAAAATCTGACTTTCAGCAAAAATCCAATATAGTGATTAGTTTCTCTAACTGAAACAAAATACAGTATTGGTACTCTGATAAAAATCAGATCATATTTTATTTTAGGAAAGGACTTTATTTAAAACTTTCTAAAAGCTGCAGAGAGCTATGCTGAGGAAAAAGAAACCTATAAGTTTCTGAAGTCTGTATTTTTCACTCTTCTAATATAAAAGCCTTTTCTTTCAGAAGTGCATATAAATTCCTACTTCTAGTGTCCCAAATAATAAAATAAAATAACAAGAACCAAAAAACCTCCACAAATGAATAGGAAAAATAAAACAAAAATGAACAAACAAACAGAAAGAAAACCAACAACAAGAAAACTCAACAGCAAACATGTTTTAGTGCTTTCAATTATCTGCTTTTTTTACTTTGTTCAGCCCTGTATTTTTCCTGCTCAGTTACAAAATATCCGTCAACTATAAGTGCTTAAAGGGCTCCTTCCAAGAGTTAAAGTTAGTTTTCATGTCTGCAATTCACTATTATCCTTATATACATATATTTATTTGTAGGTCAATTGATACTGTAGGATCAAAAAAGCTTAATTATAGAATAACGTAAACCTAGTTCTGTTCACAACTAAATAATATACATTTTCCACTTTGATATATTTGTTCATCATTAAAAAAGATCAATAAACAACAACAACAAAAAATATCTTAATCTCTGGAAGGCCCGAGAGACACTGAAACTGTTAAGGTTCAGTTTTTCACAGTGTGTTGTGATTCCAGTGTGGTATTCTGCAACACTTCTCAGCCTCTTCTCCCAAGCAGCTAGCAGTGAGAAGACAGGTAATATCCTTCAGCTGATATTAGGAAAAAATTCTTCTCAGAAAGAGTGGTGAGTTACAGGAACAGGCCACTTAGGGTGGTGGTGGAGTCAGTCTCTGAGGCATGGTTTAGTGGGCATGGTGCTGATGGGTTGACATTTCAACTAGGTTAACTTAGAGGTCATTTCCAACCTTAATAATCCTAATTACATGATTCTAACTTAAAAGCATTGAAAGAGTGCATGGATTAAATGAGTTTAAATTTCAGCGGCTAGCTTTTCTGATGTCATTTCCCTGGGTACAAATAATTTATTTCAGTTTTCTGTAGGAGATAGGATTTATCTCCTTTAAAGGAGTGACTCTATAAAGGCTTATGAAATTAAGAGTTGGAAAAAAATGTATTCTAAAGAGCTTATTTTATTATTGTGTTCCAAAAAAAAGTTTCAACTAGTTAAATATTATTACCTTATACTTAATGTGGTGCAGTTGATACAACAAAAGTAAGGGATGCCATCTGAGGGGATCTTGGCAAACTTGAAAAATGGGCCCACATAGACCAAATGAGGTTCAACACAGACACGTGCAGGATGTTGCAATTCAACAGACGAAATCCTAGATATGAGTACGAACTGAAAGAAGAACTCACTGAGAGCAGCCCTACAGAGAAGGATATAGGGGTCATGATGGATGAAAAGTTGCATACGAGCCAGCAGCGTGCTCTTTGCAGGCTGGAAGGCCAACAGAATCTTGGGTTGCATTATAAGAGGGGAGGCCAGAGGGGCAATGTAGGGGATTGTCTCCCTCTACTCCACCCTTGTGAGGCCCCATCTGGAGTACTGAATATAAGCCTGGGGCCCTCAGTACAGGAAGGATTTTGTGTTATTGGAATGGGTCCAGAGAAGGTCCAGAGAGATGGTCAGAGGGCTGGAATGCTTCTCCTGTGAAGACAGGCTGAAGAAGTTGGGTGTAATCAACCTGAAGAAGAGAAGGCTCCAGGGAGACCTCATTGCAGACGTTTTTTATCCACCTAATAGGCCAGCCTTACGATCCATCTCTTTCTGATTTAGAGATAAACATGATGCAAGACCATGTCAAAGGCCATGATCTTTGAGGTCCCTTTCAACCCAAGTTATTTTATCATTCTAGGATTTTTTGTTCAAGTAAATTATGCAGATGGTACATTAATAACAGACTTAAAACCTTTATGATATAGGAAATCATAAAAATGGTGCTATAAGAGAAAAGTAACAAGTTCAGTATTCCCATATTTTTCTCTCCCTTTCTTCTCCCACAGAGACTTTTTAAGAACTAGGTTTCTGGGTAAAACAAACAAACAAACAAACAAGAAAATAAGCAAACAAAAAAAAAAAGCAAATAGTGTTAAGTTCTTCTAGAAAGATTCAAATAATAATGCTAGTAACCATCAGTTTTACTTTATCTTGGTTGAGTTGTGACAGAATTGGGTATTTATGGCTACCTAGTAAGTGCTATAGGTAATACCTCTGAACAAGATTCAAAGCCCCTGAAAACAAAAGACCTACTTTTTTTTTAACTGAGTTCAGTGCGATGCAAGTCAACATAAATCAGAGTACTTATCTTTACCTTCTCAGAATACTTAGCAAGTACAAACATGATATCTAACTTCATGATTAGCAGATGGAAGTAAAAAGCTAATACTACTGTGTAGTTTGAGACATGAAATGCTTCAAGACAGACAAAAGTAAAATTGGAATGATGTGATTCTGAGATGAAGTTAACTTTTTATTTAGTTATGTATTTATTTTTCTTGTATTCGTCTTGCTAGTTTGCAAAGAATTAACAACAGTAACTAGAGAAAAAAGTTTAATCAACATAGGTATGCTATGTTGATCACCACTGATCACCAATCCGTTCCTTGTGGCATGGCATAAAATGTTCCATCCACCTAGAGAAATCTTGTAATCTGTACCTGATGGGCGCCATCTCAGGAACACACCTTCCTACTCTGCAGTTTCCATGGAAACACTGTCGTTCAAATAAAGCACCTGCTTAACCAATAAGGTAATATCAAAATTGAAGACAAATTAAGCATTATAAAGTGTTGCAACAAGTTATAAAAGCAAAACAATTGTGTTCTTCATTCCTATTACTGAAGGATACAACTGTGAGCAGTAACTTCATCAGGATTTGTCAATCTGCCAAAATCACTTCTAGTTTTTGTGCCATCCTTTTGTTAGAGCTTTGTTTCTTTATGGAATAAATGAATGTGATATTATAAACTCCATCTCACTGGCTGAATTCAAAAAGCATTAAGTCATCCGCATACCTTAGAGAATGGAAACTTGAGGAGAATTGTTTCTCGACACTGTAGGACCATTGAATACATAAGATCATGAATCCACCTGTCAGAAGGGAGGATTTGAAGTTCAGAGGTTTGGAGTTTGAGCTACCAAACAGAATATTAACATTAGGAAAGAGATCTCTTCTAGACTGCCTCCCTGTAGAAGTCTCTTTCTATTTCTATTCTTACTAATTAATCCTGGTGACATTTTTTATCCTTAGCCTGAACTATTAACTGATTAAAGGTATTCAACAGGAATAACCAAGAAGCATGAATTTCTTTTTGACTTCATTGAAGATGAGACTATGGCTTTGGTATGGCTAATTGCTTTGCATAACATTGAGAGTGATTATTTCTCACCCACTTGCCACTTATTCAAACAATTTAACTTCCTTAAAAGAAAATATATGAAATCCATATATTTATAATTGAGTAATTATTTACTTGTTTAGCAACTTTTTTTCCTAAGAATATGTAGGGACTAGTTGTGATATAGACTGTGGACTGTGTTGATCTTATCTGGCTGCAAGAAGCCTTCTAAGCTATCCTCTTACTCTCCCTCATCAACAGAAAAAAAAAATAAGAGCTAACAGGTCAAGATAAAGACAGGGAGATCACTTAGTGTAGTGGTTTCACACTGATAGGAAGCTAAGCCTTACCGTGTTGCTCTCTCACTGCTTCACAGAAGGACAAAGGAGAAAATACACTAAAAAATTCATGTGTTGAGATAAGGACAGAGACAGCACTCACCAATTACCGTCACAGGCAAAACAGGCTCAGTATAAGAGAAATTAATGCAAATGTTTGCCAACAACTAACAGACCAGAGCTGTGAGAACTAAAGTCAAACTAAAATACATTCCCACCTGTCTGCCCTCTCCTATGTTCTTCCCTGAGCAGCGGAGTGGAACAAGGAACGCAAGCTACAGGCAGTCCATAATGCTTTATCTCTGCTGCTCCTGTCACTCCAACTCTGCTCCAGTATGGTGTACCTCTCACTTGATGCCACTCTTCCCAAACTGATCCTGCATGGGCTCCCGACAGGCTGCAGCTCTCCAAGCACTACTCCAACACAGCCCCATACTGTGTGGCCCATCCTTTTTGAGCTGCTCCTTACACGTCTCCACAGGAGGCAGCTCTGGCCTGGAGCTGCTCCTTTGGGACTACTCACGGGCTTTGCCTCCTTCAGGCCTCATCACTGCCGCACTATGAGCTCCTCCATGGCTACACAAGACCTGCTCCACATGGTGACCCTGGGCTGCAGGGGCACAATCTGTTCCTCCATGAGCCTCTACTTGGCTGCTGGGGAATTTCTCTTCACTGCTTGAATCAAATCCTTCTCCTTCTTCAGTGACCTTTCCATTGACAGGATTGTTTCTATCTTTTCTCATTCTCCTCTCCCACCCACTGTTTCACAGCTTTTTACACTCAAAACTACTATCACAGAAGCACAATCGGTGCTCGTTGGCTCAGCTTTGGACAACACCAGGTCCTTTTTCAAGCTGTCTGAAACTGTCTCTTAGCTAAAATGAGGGAACTTCTGTATACTTCTCACAAAGGTCAGCTCTGCAGAACTCAAACTGCAAAAACCTTGCCATGTAAACCCAATACAATTACTATAATGAGAAAAAACTCTACTTGAGGAAAGTAATTTACTGCAAATTACGATGTGTACTGTGCAAAACTGTTGTGGTATAAATCCCACAGTCAGCTAAGCACCACATAGATACTTGCTATCCCCAGGTGGGATGTGGAATAGTTTGTTTTAGAATCATAGAATGGCTTGGACTAGAAAGGACCTTAAAAAACATCTAGTTCCATCCATCTTGCCATAGGCAGGGTTGCCAGCCACTAGACTAGGTTTTTTAGTTCTAAATTTTTGATATAATGGGAAGAAAGGTCAGCAGAGTTTCTAGGGAATCTTTGAGACTAAACGTTAAGCTTCTGAGAGAGCTGGTGTTATGGTTTTATGATTTTGGTACTGGTATTCCACATCATAACATCATGCAGTGCATTTGGAGTTAAGGAGTTAATATTCCAGCTCCGTGGACCATCGATAGTTCCAGGTATGCCTGTCTCAGAAGAGAAGAACTCCATTCCCCAGAGGACTTTGCGATGCTTTGCGTTCTTACGTGTTTACGCTCAGAGGGAAAGATAAAAACTGTCTGCAGTCACGGGACTCTCTCTTCCCTTCGGGACCGAGCTCGGCAGTGGGTGTTTGTTGCAGCCGTCCGCCTTCAGCGTTAGCGTAAGGCCTTCGGTTTATCGGACACTCTCTCTCTTGCTCATTTTATTTGATTCATTTGCCTCAATTCCAATTATATTATATTATATTGTGTTATTTTCCTTTCTGATATCTTATTTAGTAAATTAGCTTTCCTCCTCAGATCGTTGCCGCTGTTCTGTTCCTGGGCCCATCTCCCTTCTCCTTTTTCCCTTTTCCCCCTTCCCCTTCCCCGGGGTGTGGGCCCGTGGGTCCCCTGCCTCAATTGTCACGGTACCGGGTCAAACTGTCCAGCAAACCGCTGACAGCTGGTAAGGGATATTGCCTGGGAAACAGCTCTAGAGGATGTAGGGACCCATGAGAATTGATCATTCTTCAAGAACCTTTTAAAAGCCCAAGAGCAAGCAATTCCACTGTGCTGCAAGCAAGCAAGTAGGACAGTAGACCAACATTACTGAACAGGGAACTTCTCTTGGAACTAGGGCAGAAAAGGATGTCAACAACAGTAGTAGGTCAAAGGAAAAACATTGGACTGGTATTTGGTGTAGGTAGTTACTTAACAAGTAAGGAAGAGAATGGATAAAAAGAAGGCAGAGGCATTTAATGTTTTTCATCTTTTTCTTTTCTCTCATTGTTTTAATAGTAATGACAGAATTGTGGCTGCCCAGTCCTCAGAGCTGGATGACTATGACAAAAGTGATTTTCCATCTGTGGCCTCCAGAACTGTAACAGAATGGTTGCATCATATTCATATGTCCATGGGACCTGATAGGATATACCTGTTGTGTACAAAGGGAATTAGCAGTTCTTTCACCACTGCTTTTTATTCTCTTTTCTTCCCATGCTTTTTTTTTTTTTAACCTCCTTCCACCACCCTTTCCTTTTTCTCTTCCTTGTCTTTCTAAACCAGTGGTATTTTTCTACAAGTTATTGTTCTATTTTTCCCTTAGATTCATATGGTTCATAATTCAGAGATATCAGTGCAGCCAAAGCAAATACAAGCAGCATCTAATTCCTACTACTTCCATGCTCCCTGAGTCAGACAACGAGAAAAATAAATTCATTCATACTTGTTACAGATATAAACTGCATTGGTTGTCAATGGCAAGTTGTTAGCAACATGTGGGTGTTGGATGAGGAGGAGTCAGTTCTGTCTGACAGTGGAAGTGTAAAATATACGTATTTCATATATAGTTCTGTATATTAGAACTATATATTTTCAGCCTTGCTTTGATCCCTGGGAAGTGTGTGAAGTAGCTAATCCTGAAAATCATTTTCACGTGCATGAAAAGGAAATTCATCAGAAATAGTCATCAAAGCTTAAACAACTTGATAAGTGTCTATAATTAATTGACTCCTCTGATAGATGAGAGAACAGTGGACATTGCTTACCTATGACCTTTGATACTGACCCTTACAAGATCTGTGTGGACAAGTTGTTGATGTGTAGACATACAGAATGTACAGAATGGCAGTAATCAATGGTGTGAAGTTTAGTTGGAGATGAGTACTGTAACAGTGAATCCCAGGGATTAATGCAGGATCCAGTCCTGTTTAACATACTCATCTTGTACAGTGGCTCAAAGTGTACCCTCTTGTTCAGTGATAAGACCAGAGGAAATGGGCACAGACTGAAATACAAGAGGTTCTGCCTCACTATCAGGAAATATGTCTTTATAGTGAAGCTAACTGAGCACTGACACTGGTTGACCAGGGAGGTTATGGAGTCTCCATCCTCAAAATTACTCAAAAGCTGTCTGAACCTTGACAGCAGCTCTAGATATGCCTGCTTTGAGGAGAGATGCTGGACTAAATGACCTTCAGAAATACCTTCCTACCTCAACCGCACTGTGATTCTATGAAGCCACCAAGTCTCACTTGCTGCCTAGTGATGCTACTGAATAAATCTATTATTATCACAGGTATGATTTTAGTGTTCAATATTTTGTTTATAATCTAGGAAATCTTTTTCAGGAACAGGAGCTTAGCACACGAAGAAATCATGACTGGCTCAGATTTATGTACCCAACCTTCAGTTAGGTACATAAAAGTGAAGCATCAAAAATAACTTGTTACATTGAATTGTTAAACTTGATATTATTGAGTTAGGGAATGTCTATCCCAATGAAAAATACTTTCGACAGTAAAGTTGCTGTTGGTGAGAAGTCTTTGAAGTAAAAGCCTCCCCCATCTACGTAAGAGTTGAAATAATGTACCCACTTCAGTGAAAATTCTAATTATATAGTATGAATGCCTGCATACATCAAAAAGCCAAGCAATTAATCATGCCTATTACTAACTCTTAAGCCACCCCAGCTGTATGTGAAGGAGGTGTGAAAAATTAAAGTTCAGTAATCTAAAAAAATACTCCATCTAGATTCCTTTCTTTGTAAGTTAGAAGTTGTTGTGGAGGAATCACAGTAGTATTCACCCTGTGGGTGATTTTTGAGATGGACTTTTCTCATCTGAACCCAAATTGCATTCAAAAATTAAAACACATTTTCTCTGCCAAGAATTTTCTGAATCAGGCATACCAAGTAAGCTTCAAATTTTCTGAGTCACTTCTGTTTGTAGTATTTTTTATAATTAAAGCTTTTGAGAGACTCAGTTCTAAGCAGATGCACTAGAGTAACTAGCAGGTGCTTGTGCTTCCACTTGAATTAGTTTATGTCCTACCGTGAGGCCTATCTAGACTGGAGCAAAAATAGCATCTTAACAAACTCAAGACAGATTACGATCATCTATGATCCATCTACCAAAGAATATGTAATCTCATTTCAATCAATACATCAATTTCTATAATAAAGAAAGAAGAGATCAGAGATGTCAGAAAGTAACAGAAGTGTTCGTGCTTACTTGTGGGAACTAGATGGATTATCTTGAAATCTCCTGTTGTTTCTTCTTAAGTGCATACAAAGTTCCATTGAGTTAACTTACTATTATAAATCTATTCTATAGTTTAAGTACAATGAGTCTTATGGAAAAATATGAAGGACAAAAAGCCTCTTAGAATAAAGCAAGAGAGTATTCCAGCTGTGAATGATTGTTTTGGAAAACCACTCAAGGATTATGGGAAAAGTAGCTAAATTAGCAATGAAAACAAAATCCTGAAATACAAGCAATAACTGAAGTCTCAATGGCAGAAGTAATGAAATGAAGACAAATGCAGTGCATAGTAAAAAGAATGGTTGAAACAGAGGGGTAAGTGAAAAGAAGGAAAACAGCACTATGGAGTGTATTATGTAAGTAAGAACATAAAAGGAACTTAACTGATCTCTGACTGTGGAAACTAAAGGATGACAAGAGGAGAAACAGCATTTAGAGAAATGCTGAAGAAAAAATTAAGAGTAAAGGCAAGAGCTGGAAAGGTAGAACACTAAAATCATGCATGTCTGCATGTGAGAAAAATAAGTGAAGCTCATGAAAGTGAAAAGCTCAGGAGATGAAACAATAAAATAAACACAGAAACAAAAAGGAATAAGGACTAGGTATGGAAATGAATGTGAAAATAAGGTAGATAAATTAAATAAAAAGTTGTTGAATATAACATCTACATCATCTCGTGTTGCATTTAGTATATTCATATTTCTACCCTGAGGAAAAGTCTCCAGTGGTCTCTTTTTCTTTACGTCTCACATCCCTATGGCATCAGATAACTTGATCATCAAAGTTTGGTGAAGATATTTCTCATCCTTCTCTTTGATTTCTGTTCTGTTTTTCTCAAGAAATGGATTAAACTAAGTTGTAAAATGAAGTTAGTCACTCCTATATGAGTTTCTCATTTTCTCTTTCTTCAACTAGATTGGCTCATTTTCATTTCTACAAATGAAATTACTCACGAAATCACAGAATCACAGAATGTCAGGGATTGGAAAGGACCTTGAAAGATCACCTATTCTAATCCCCCTGCTGGAGGAGGAATAGCTAGATTAGGTTACACAGGAATGAATCTAGGTGGGTTTTGAATGTCTCCAGATAGGGAGGTCCCACAATTTCTCTGGGTCGCCTGTTCCAGTGTTCTGTTACCCTCACCGTGAAGAAGTTTTATTCTCATATTTATGTGGAACCTCCTATGTTCTAGCTTGCACTCATTGCCTCTTGTCCTATCACTGGATGGCACTGGGAAGGGCCTGACTCCATCCTCCTGACACACACCTTTTACGTATTTATAAACATTAATGAGGTCATCCCTCAGTCTTCTCTGTGCTGGACTCTCTCAAGTAGTTCCCAGCCCTTGAACAGAGGGGTCAAGAACTGGGCACGGTATTACAGATGTAGTCTCACTAGGGCAAAGTAGAGGGAGAGGAAAACCTCTCTCAACCTACTAACCACACCCCTTCTAATACACCCCCTGATGCCATCGTGGCTTCAAGGCCACGATGCTGGCTCATGGTCATTCTGCTGTCCACAAGTCCCAATGCACAGTGTTAGGATGTTACAATAACAAAAAATCAAAAAACCACGACAACCCCATATTTCACAGGCAGTGACCTTCTGTTTCATCATTCCCTCTTCTTTTCATAATAAATAGAATAATTAGAGCAAATCAAAAGACTGAACATAACTCTTAAAAGCAAGAACATTCATCATTTATGACAGAAGTTTCTTAAGCTGTTTTGAAATACTTCCACTGAGGAAAAATCCATAATGTCCAAAGGTACACTCAGACTAAATTTAGCATATGAATATAAAAGAAAATTGGTTGAAGAATTTTATTTTGGGATTTGGGATCTACCCCCCCATAGTTTCAGAGAGCTAAGCTATGTGTTGCTGTAATATTTTTTACATGTAAACTTTTAGATGACATTTTGAAAACCTTAATGGTTTTGAAGTCTTATGAAATAGATGCACAGCACAATTAAAAACAGATAAAAAAAAACTCATCAAAAAAAAAAAAAGAACTGAATTTTAGAACTCATAGCTGATACTTTCAAAATTACCAATCACTTTGAATTACTTAGTTTGACAACAGTGAAAATATATCCCTCATTTAACAAACCAACAAAAGAAGCCTTATAGAGGGAAGTGGTGGGTGATTGCAAAGCTTTGTCCATTGGAAAAATTCATCCACTCAGTGAAAACTCTATAGCACTTAAAAATCAGAGAGGCACACAATCAATCAAGTCTATTTCTACATTTTTAAGCTGTTCCACCTGCGTGTGAAAAAACATCTCTATTTTTGACCTTAAAAAATTTAGGTCTCACAAATTATCTCTTGCTGTAATTGCCTTTATCTTCTCTTAAATCTCATGCTTCAAAAATATATGATTCTCTTCCTTTTTATATCAGCTTTATGTGAACAAAAATATTCTTTATCATATCTTTCCTTATTTTTTTCTTTCTTTTTCTCTTTTTTTTCAATTTAGAAAACAATATTCCAGTTTTGTCTCTTTCTTTTCCTGTCAATCTCTCTCTCAAATACATCGATCATTTCTTGGGAGTGTCCGCAGCTCATATGTTCCTTGCAATTCCAGTCTCATAATATTGGAAGCATTATTCCTAGTGTTTTAAATGAAAAAATATTATTCATACCTTCTAACAGATGCATGAGAAAGTTTGCCTCTCACTGCTAAGTACCAAATCAATACTCTGTCTAAGCTTATGGAAATGCACATGTCCCTATTTAATTTTATCTCTATTTTCCAGGCCATTTCTCCAATTTATCATGAAGTTCTAATTCTGTCCTTCAACATCCTAACTGTTCAATCCTGCTTCATGTCATCTACTGTAATAATCTTGTCCTTTTTTCATCAAAGAGGTAATTATTGAAACACTGCTCTAGTTTGATGTTCAGTAGAGTATCATTATTTATCAGTATTTTGAAACTGGTGAGGGAATTCTTTATTTCTATCTATCTGGAGACATTCATGACAAACTACTTTAGACAAAGTACACAGACGAAGTATATACTTGATGTGGTTTCACAAACTGTAAAAGGCTACATACAAAGCCAAATGCTGTCAAGCTTCTTCCTGTCTCTCAAAGCAACTGATGTTCTTCAAAAACCATGGAGTGTGTAATGACATAAGTTCTCAGTATTTAAAAATGAATAAAAAAAAATAAAAGAAGAGGGAAAAAAAAAGAGAAAAAAAAAAAGGAGAATACCAAACTGCACACTCTCTTCTATTGTTTCTGAGAAAATTGTTTTTTCACCTGAGATGTGTCAGTGTCTCTGTGTCTCTGCTTCCTTCTCTTCCTAGGCATTTACTGAGTGGTAGTTATGTAATCTAATAGTACGTACTGATATAGACCTACATAAATACCCATTAGTCACCCTATGCTCTGTAATCAGCCTGTCAACAGGAAGAAATACTTATAGCACAGTTCATAAAAGAATTTTGATATTTACCTAAGGACGTTCTGATTAATTTCTTTCCTTTGTATGGTAGTACTGATGATTATCTTTGTATCACAGATGACTGCACTTCTTCACATGAAACTTTCCTCTGGTTTTCAATGAAATTTCCTATTTACAGCACCTCTCTGTCTTTGTCTCTGTTTTCTCTGAGGTCTGTTTGACTGGCCAAGCTTAGTGGGTTGTGTTCAGCAGCACAGAGTGTAGTTGGAGGCCTGTAGGTGTTTCCCAAGTGAATGTAGTGGTGCTGGGCCCGATCTTGTTTAACATCTGCATAAGTTGGGTGAAAGGAAGAACAGTTCACTCTCAGCAATTTGCTGATGATACAAAGCTTGGAAAAGTGGCTGACACTCTGGAAGGCTATGCTAGTATTCAGTAAGACCTAGACAGGCTGGTGAGTTGGATTGAGAGGAACACGATGAGGTTCAACAGGGGCAAATGTAGAGTCGTATATCTGAGGATGAATAACCATATGCACCAGTACAAACTAGGGATGACCTGCTGGAAAGGAGCTCAGCAGGGAAGGACCTAGTTGTTCTGGTGAGCAACAGACACTAAAAATCCACATGGACACTCCCTTGTACAGGCTACTGTGGTGGATTTGCTTTAGCAGTGGGTGTGGACTAGATGGTCTCTAGAGGTCTTTTCCAACACATACAATTCTATTATCTTAACTAAAAATTCCTACTACAAGTTTTTACATGTTTTATTTTTAGTGGAAATAAGAGGAGTAGCAGGAACAAAATCAAGTCACATTCACAAATAATTTTATATTTAATAAAAATAATGAAATTGGAGCAAAGTATCTCATAAAATGCTGTGATAGTGACATTATAAGCATATGAAGCAACTTTCACAACATAGTAACTGAATTTATGACTTTGAGTTCAGGCACTCATGAAGATTCTACTGGTTTCATTAAGTATCACCTGTGGTGCAGATTTTCACTTTGTTTATTACAGAATTAAAACAAAATTTTTCATTAATTTTATTATGATCATTTATACATGCTTTATGTTAAGTGTAGCAAGCAGATTGTAATGATTTGAATAATTTGTCATATGTTTATTTTCACTATTAAGTATGCTTTGTCTTTGAAAGCAGTATCTTTTAAAAATATTCTGAAACTTAGAATTACTGAACAGAAGTATAGAATAGTAAAGAAAAGTCTTCCCCACCCCTGTACTAGCAGTGAAGTATAGCTCTGGAAAAAGAAAATGTATTTTTTTTCTTTGTTATCAAATCATGGAGAGATTCAAACAGAAAAGACAGTTTTCAAATCTTTTCTACCTGCAGACCAAACATGTTTTGCACTACCAGGCAACAGTTCACTCTAAATCTGTTGTGAGTCTATTGAAAATCGAATTGCTTAAAAATAGTAGTAATAATTGTAGTTCTTGGCTCCTTAGAAGGTGTCCAGAGTCCATAGACTGCAGAAATGACTAGAGTAATTGGTAACAGCAGTATTTAGGTGTTTCAGAAATACAAACACTGTCAAGGAAATGCCATCCATTTCAGTCAGTTCAAAATTGTGCAACCTATACTCATGCTGTAAATTGATCACAAGGAAGGTAATGCTGAAATGTGCATGCTCTAAAGGAAGAGATGTTCCAGAAAAATGCAAATGGAAAGAGTTAAACAGCTCCTGGTTGTAGCAAGGAAATGGTATAAATGCATCTCCTTTGAAGTAATTGATTTATCTTACAAAGTTCAGCATTCAATCAAGATTTGAGAGGTGTCTCTGAAATTGTTCAAAATTGTAATGTACTCATAGCTCCAAATGCATCTGAAATATAAGTTCAAGACGTGTTTCAGGTGTACAGGTCCTATTTCAGACATGAATAGTTGATTACTCAGCTTCACTCATTGCAAGCTGCCTGTCAAAAGGAAAAAATGTTGAAATCAGTTCAGAAATATCTTAGTTCTCTCAGCCAGACTGAGTGTCAGTTTATTAATGAAATTAATAAAAATGATTCAGTGTTAGAGGCAAGAAATGCACTTAGCATGGACATCCCCTTGTTTGTTAACCGTAGAATCATATAATGGTTTGGATTGGAAAGGACCTTTAAGACTATCTAGTTCCAATCCCCTTGCTGTACGGTTGAAACTAGATGTTTGAATCATAGTGTTGCAGAGGCAGAAAGTCAGCCTTTTTTTGGTGCTTCCATTCCAGCTCCCTGCCAGGTACTTAAACCTAGCTTGGTTGGTTGGATTTTAACAGCTCTTTAGAACACTTTGTTGCAGAGGATCAGTCCTGACACATTAATTCTCAGTAAAGTAGCCATAATAAGTAAACAATAAAGACTTCTTTATACATAATTTGATTATATTCAAATATAAATTAAATTCATTGATTAAATTTATTGTCAGTCTGGCATCTGAAGTAAATAGCAATGTTCAATTTATTCTGGAGTTTCTTATGCTGTTAGATGAGTTGTGTAAAAGAATAACGTAATTTTCAGCTTTTGACAGAAACACTAGTTCTGATTGCAATATTTCTTTTCTTGGATGTAACAGTGGAAAATATAGTTTGGGGAGTACTTTCATAGCACATTATTATTACAGTTCTTTAAATGTCTTCTGTGTCCAAATTTCTCATTAAATGATTCCCTCTGTTATCTTAGCTCTCTTGTTTTTCTTAGTAGGACAGCTAGATTTGACACAAATTTAATTGAGTAGTTCACAATCCAAAACATACTGTTACAAATTCTTATTTTTTTTCTTCTGTTAATTTCTCTTTCTTTCATATTATTTCAGTTTCACGCAGTATACTTTTTTTTCTTCTTTTTTTTCTTCTTTTTTTTTCTTTCAAATGCAGCTTAGAGTCTCTGGTCATGGTCTTCTGCTTTTCCCCGGTTCAAAAGTGTCATCTGTGTAGACATCAGTAACCTGTATGCCATAAAAATGTGTTGTTTTTTTTTTTTGTTTTGCTTTGTTTTTGTAAAACACCTCATACACTGAGCAGAGCCCAAATGGCAGTTTGAGAAAACAGTGCTTCCCAAAGGGGCTGTTGAACATGCACAAATGTATTCTCTATTTTTCTAAAGGCATCTAGCATAATCCTGCTGATGTATGAAGCATAAAGAAATATATATTTGGCATCAGCCATCAGTTCCTGAACATCTATCCTTTGAAAGCTGAAGAAAATCTTAAATAAATTCAATTCTTTTATATTGTGTTTACAAGCAGATATTTTTGATCACAGAATCACAGAATTGTAGGGGTTGGAAGGGACCTCTAGAGATCATCTAGTCCAACCCTCCTGCGAAATCAAGTCTAATACTTTTTCTTACATTAGATGAAAATATAACTTAATGCACAGTGATTTTAAGATAAATATTCTTATTCTACTCTCACACAGAGGAACTGTGGCAATGTTATGAAATGTGAGACATTGACCCTTCTTCAGTACTCTTTAGCATGCCAAAATACTCTGATCTTCAGAAGACCTGATCTCATCTTGAAGTGTGATGGTATCTGATCCTTTACAATGAATATACTCTTGACACATTTATGTATGAAACATTCATATTTCAATGCATTTCTTTTGAATACCAAAAGTTATCCAATAACATCACCCTATAAGTTGTACGTTTGCCCTTACGTATAATTGTTTGTTTAATGAAAACAAACCCATCATTGACAATCTTGATTCTTTTTTTTTCCAGTTTATCATTGATAGTTCCCACTTTCCCCTTGCCCTTTCACCTTAAAAGTAAAAATACTTGATTTACTTTTTTGTCAGCAGCCAATTCTTCTGCCTGTAACATTGTCTTTGTTCTAATGAAAAGTTCCTCTAAGCTAATTGTGCTGTTATCAATTCTATTCTTTGTAACTGTTTCAAATCATCTCTTCATACAATCATAAAATATTTATGGCTGGAAAAGACCTCTAAAGCCAGTTCAACTGTCAACCCTTCACTACCATGCCCACTTAGGTGCTCATGTCTCCTCAAGTGCCACATCTACATGTTTCTTGAACAACTCCAGGGACAGTGACTTTATCATCTCCCTGGGTAGCCTGTTCCAATACTGATACTCAACCAATCTCCAGAGAACTGATTTTCAGATCGGATGGAGATGTCTCCCCATGCTTTGATAGGCTGAAACTGCCTGACAGCAGGCCACAAGACCTCAACTCTGCAAGAGGACGCAAGATGTAACCGATACAGGACACACAGTGCCCCAGAATGCAACATCTGCTCTGCAGCAGGAGGCTACACTTACCACAAGCATGCTCAACTACTGAAAAATGACACCCAAGGCTGAGCCAGCCATTTTGACAACTGCTCTCATTTTACTAACAGCCTGACACAGACATTTCCTGCTGCCCTTCATCTGGCAAAACCTATTTCTCTGGTACGTTACTTACACAGGAAGCAGAGCATAAACCTCCTCTGATCATTAAATCAGATGCAGACGGATACTGACACATGTAATGTTTACACTTTGTTTCAAAATGTTTTTTGTTTCTAAATGACTTATTTTATTTTTGTGGTGGTGATCCCAACATTATCTGTCAGTTCTTAATATTTCAGGGCTCTTTCGTGAGCTTTTCTTGCTTGATTGTCTTTCTCGTGTTATTTTCTCCCTGAGTTCTAATTAATCAATTTTATTAAAGCTAGAGCACATTATGGAATAGAATGGGTTATCTTTCCTACTTGGGAAGTTTCAATTGCCCTCCATAGCATTTTTCTCCCTCTATTTCTTACTGATTTTTCCTATAGTAGATTCACATTTTAAAAGAATTTAAAATCACATATTGAGCAAACATTTGTGTGTGAATGTAATAAAAATATGATTAATGTAACCTTCAAATACTTTGCTTTTCTTGTCACTGCCTCTCCCTGACATATTGCATAAAGTGTTCTTCAGAGTTCTCTGTATTAGTGGAGTTTTAAAACTACTCGGGATTTTAAATAAAGCCATTTTCCTAATTTCTCTGTTATAACTGTACTCCAAATGAACAAATAACAGGGCACAACTTTAGATCATGTTTGATTACTGCTTTACCATTATTGCAAAATCTCAGTTGTCACAGTATAGAAAATACATTTCCATCTAGCTCATGACAGGGGCATATTATTTTTGTTTAGCCTAGTAGGCAGCTAAGCACCACAAAAACATTTGCTGCCACCCCTGCAGTGGGATGGGAAAGATAAAAAGAAAAAGATAAAAATCCTTGGTTGAAACAAAGACAATTTAATAGGACAGAAAAAGAAGCTGAAAAAAAATAGTGTTAATAAAAAATAAATAAAAATATCCCTTTAGACAGTTTGAGTTCTGGCTCTGTCCTCTCTCAGCTTCCTGTGTACACCCAGCCTCTTCACTGGCAGAGCAGTACGTAAAGCGGAAAAATTCTTGATGTAGTGTATGCACTGCTCTGCACCTAAAACACTGACATTATACTGACATTGTTTTTTACATAAATCCAAAACTCAATAAGATAGCAGCCACTGTGAGGAAAATTAACCCTCAGTTGAAAATAGGACACAGCAAGAACATCAGAAAGGTGCAACATGTCTTTTCATTGCTTTTTACTACTCTGAAAATCTATACAAAAATGTTCAAATGAGCTATTCACTCTTAAGCAAAATAAAAGAACAGATTTAAACAACAGGACAGAGGATGCAAAACTAATATATTTAATAACAGAAAATTCTGTTGTTTTGTTTGTTCTTCTTGTTCCTGTTTATGCTCTTCATTGCTTTTTATGCAGATTTCCCATGCATTTTTTCATATGTATTTGAAATCTTATTATTATTCATTTGTGAATTATATCAGTCTTGTCTTCAAATTATTCTCTTATACATGTCTTGATTTACTGTTTAATATATAGAGAAAAATAGCATTAAGCTATGCTGACAGCTAGAAACTGAATCAAGTAATTCCAAAGGGGAGATTTTATTTATAAATTAATTAGAAAAAGAGTTCAAGTGCCTAATAAACAGAGAAAGTTTATTTCACATTCATCAATAAATTTTGAATCTGTACCTCTCTCAAAAATGAACAATCCTATATTTTTAAGACCATTCCTAAAGAGAAGTGAATGTATTTTCAAATTAAATAATATTTAAAGATCATTGTAGTAATCATTATTTTAATAAATACATAAAAACAGCACTTCTTGTTTACTCAAATTCTTAGATTTTTTCTTTCCCCATAATATAGACAAAACTGGTTTGAGACAAATTGTAATAAATAAATAAACAAATAGTTTAGTATTTCAGTCCTTCCCTGTCCCCCCAGTTATTTATGCAACTCTAGACATAAGTTGCAAATTCTTTACGAGGTTTAGCAGTGATCAGATAAGTAAGGGAAATTCTGTAATTTGCTGAAGCTCATTCTTATCTTTGGATACTACTAAACTCTCCTCACAGAGGTATTTGTTATCTCTGACTTATATATGCAAATAACAAATACTTGACATGGAAAAACAACAAATCTCAGCAAAGAAAACATAAATCAGCTGGCCTTCCAAAAATGTAGATTTCACTTTTCTCTAGCTTCATAAGCCATCAATCTACTGCCTCAGTATTTGATATTTTAACTGAGAGTGAGCATAAGAATGCAGAGCTTGACTTCTCATTTAGTGTAATTCAATTCTAATCAAATTTCTCACAGTCGCTGTCAATGTGTAATATTGCAGAAATTCAGAAAAGTTCATGGGTGTTCATTTCTATACTTCAACCCACAGCATAGTTCCATTAACCACAGAGTAAAAAAGGAAAACCAACAAATATGTATTAAATAGGAGGGTGTGGGGGAGAGAGGATGTTGAGGAGGAAAAAGAGAGACAGAGTATTGTTAGGGTCTGCAGTACTTGCACTTGATTTGATAAAAAATATAAGACATAAGATGTAGAAAATATCAAATTTATAACAATCTCTGATAGTTTCACATGGAATAAAATCCTTTCCAAACTCCAACTCTGTAAAACATTTTAACCCTAAGTGGGAGCTTTTCTTAGGGCTTCTGTGAAGATTTTATTCATATTGTTTCCAAACAAAACCAAGAATCATTACTTCTCAGAGTCACAGAATCACAGGAATTATTGAGATTGGAAGGGTTTTCTGGAGCTCAATTATTCCAAACCCCACTCAAGTAGGCATGCCTAAAGCAGGTTGCCCAAGACAGGCAGCTTTCAAAGATGCCAAGGAGGGAGACTTCACAACCTGCCTGTGTAACCTGGTTCCATGATCTGCACAGTAATGAAGTGTTCCTTGATGGAACCTCTCATTATCCAGATTTTGTCCACTGCCTCTTGCCTTGAATCTATATTCTTTGTACCTTCCCTTCACATACTTATAGACGTATTTATATCCCATCTGAACCTTCTGTTTTCTAGGATGAATAGCCCTAGCTCTCCCAGCAGGAGAGATTCTCCAGTCCCATATTCATTTTTGTGGTCCAACATTAGACTCTTCAGTATGCCCACATCTCTCTTATACTGGGGCACTCAGAACTGGACACAGAACTGCAGGTGTGGACTTCCTAATCCTGAGTAGAAGGGAAGGTTCACCACTCTTGACCTTCTGGACACTATGCCTATTGCACACAACAATATGGTTAGCCTTTTTGGCCATTTTTATTTCGGTTTGAGGACCCTTGTGCACCTACATGCCCAATATGCCAATCATCTTTCCACTCAATCATTTTATGTCAAGCAATGAGAAAATTAGTGATTGATTTATGGTGGCTGCACAGGCTTGGTGGCTGTCTCTGTTGCATTTTCTTTAGAGTACTTCAAGACTTAGAATTGCTTTGCAAGGGATATTAAAGCATTTTTCCTTTCTTAATTCATTCAGTGTTCTTGTAAGAGCCTAACTTCAGTATGTGTCTCCTTGTTTTGGCTACTTCTCAAAAGACTTCTGGACATAGGGAAGAAAAAAAACAAAATCCAAAATTAATGATGCCTACTTTATGAGATGATTACAACAAGTAAATGACAAGAAAATGCTGTATACTAGATATGTAACAGATTTAGGACTTTTTTTGATCACTTCCAGCTGTATAAAGACAATACAGCATGAAAAATACCTACCAGTAAAAGTATTTTTAAAATACTGAAATCAACATCAGTTTATGGTTTATGGTTGATTCTTGGGGGAGAAAGAAAGGGAGACATACAGTATCTCACTAAGAACCAATGTATGAACTATGTATGAAATTAATATTATATGATAATATTTTTTGCTATCAGGAAAGATTGACTGGAAATTCAAGTAATACAAAAAAAAAAAAGAGAAAATTAAGTTTGTGGACTAAGTATAAAAGAAGAACATTTCAAACACTGATTTTTTTTTCTGGTTTTTAAAATCATTTATTTTCTTTTTCTTGCATGCTACTCATTTTTCTCCTTACTTTCATACTCTTTTTTTCATTTTTTTTAAATTTTCATTACAGTGTTGAAGGATAGCATCTAAGAAAATTAATCTCTTGTAAGTATAGTCACTGGGCCAAATTGGTCAGTTTAAATTCCACTTATATAAACTACACTCATGTTTAACTATGGAACTTCTTCATTCTTACATCCATGGTCAGATAATAATCCAGTCTAGTGTATTACTTTTTTTTTAATTTAATCACAATCCATTTAATGAATATATTTCAACTACAATACAAAATAAAAAGGAGTATTTTAAAAATTGTAAAATGTTGTAAAACTTATTTAAAAAACAGTAAGCACTGTCTTTGAAATGATAATTCCTTTCTCAAACATTAGTTCCAACTGCAAAGTGGGCCTATAAATTAGTATACTTATTGAATACTGAATCAGTAATGGAACAAAAAATTAGGAAGCTTTGTCATTAAAAACTACTGAAATTATATCTTAAATTCTTCTATTCAGCATTTTATAATTCATACAATGATATTAATTGCATCTGGCATAACACTTATAATTAAAAAGTTTTTAATGTTATTTATCTAAAAGTTTTCATCAAATTATGCTTTGAACCCATTTGCTCTCTTTTAGAGACAAAAACAAAACAGTGATTAGTTTTGTGCATTTTCCTTATTACTTTGCAAGAAAATTTATTTTTTATATATTATATAAGGATTTTATTTAATCAGAAAAAATATGCTTACAGTCTGAAAATATTCCTAGTAAAAAAATGTTGAGTGATTTTTTTGATAGATACATAATGTAAGACATTAATGTCTATTTTACTGGCAACCGTCCATTGCTAACGATATAAGTCATGTTCAGTAGCATCAGTGTTGTTTATTTACATTGAATTGCATATGGCTCATGCTGTTCGCTGTACAGTGATTGCAGAGAAATTATGAAGACTGATAACACTAATGGTAGTAATCCTGACAAAACTGCCCTATGCCAGCCTGAGGCTGCTATACAGAACAAGCTATCTTTTTAAAAAGAAAAATTTAGTTTCATATAGGCTCAAAGTTTGACTACCCTACTTGAATAGGATAATCTATATGAGGTCATATTATTAGTTAAATATTGAAGTACTTTTATTTTCAGTTTGCCTGAAATTTCTTAAATTAGCATAATTGCAGAAAAGCTATTTTTGAAATTAAAAGTTTTATAGTAAACCCTTCCTTTCCCTTCCCTTCCCTTCCCTTCTTCCCTTCCCTTCCCTTCCCTTCCCTTCCCTTCCCTTCCCTTCCCTTCCCTTCCCTTCCCTTCCCTTCCCTTCCCTTCCCTTCCCTTCCCTTCCCTTCCCTTCCCTTCCCTTCCCTTCCCTTCCCTTCCCTTCCCTTCCCTTCCCTTCCCTTCCCTTCCCTTCCCTTCCCTTCCCTTCCCTTCCCTTCCCTTCCCTTCCCTTCCCTTCCCTTCCCTTCCCTTCCCTTCCCTTCCCTTCCCTTCCCTTCCCTTCCCTTCCCTTCCCTTCCCTTCCCTTTCCCTTTCCTTCCCCTTTCCTTCATCTATCTGCGCATGAGCATGGTATTTGAATTTTATGAACATGTTGTACACTGTGCATTCTCAATCAGCTTTCACAATACCTACCAAGAGAATTGTTGAACCTTCCACACATTAGAAGAATTATACATAGGTCAAATTCATGCCTTTCTGGTGTGGAAGCTAAGTGGGAAGCTTAATATCTATTTATGTTCAGTTACATTGAGACACAGAACTCCACTGTGTTTAGGTATCTAGTTTATTGTTAACTCATGTATCTTGTATGTACGTGTATACATGCGTAATCTTCCTATTTACTTCTGCATGTCGACTCCTCCAGTTAAATGTCCTGATCCCAAACTAAATCTACTTTAAATCACTCAATAAGAGAGTGAATTCACAGTAGTAAATGATACTAAGTGAATAAAGGCTACTATATTTGGCCATTCTATGGAATTATTCATATATTAAATAAATAAATTACTACATTGCACTGGTGATGTCCACACCACAACAAGAATCTATGATCATGATTCTTGTAGTCGAAGGAAGAAGCCTTCATCAACAGACTCTGCTTGGTCAGGTGTCCCATAGTAGACACCAGCCATGACTCTGCATTCGTTGTTTTGATCCCTATCTCTTACCCATAAGCTTTTGACTTGATTGAGGCCATTCTTCAGAGACATTTCTTCACATTTCCTTTCTTAATCTAGAGAGTAATGTCTCCTTTCCTTACTCACCTGTCCCTGTTGAACAGCCAGTAGGCATCAGTAGCCACACTCCAGTTGTGGGAATCATCATACCAAGTCTTAGTAAAGTCAACTACATCATGGTTTTCTAGTATCACAGTAGCTTCCATCACTTCCTGTTTGTGTTCGAATCTGCATGCATTTGTGTAGAGACACTTCAATTGGGCAGCCAGACTTGCTGCCTTCTTGAATAATAACTCCTTAATTTCTTTAAAGTATTTCCATTGAGTTTCTTTGCTTTCTGTTGCTTTTGTGGTCCTGGGCTCATTTTACTTACTCAGGGTTTGTTTCAATTCCATTTAAGACCAAGACCCATTGTTTTTGTTCTGTTCTTGTTGTCATTGTTTTATTTTTAAATCATATTTTCCATTTAGTTATTCCTTATTTCATGTGTACATTATGTTTTGGTATAAACATTGTATTTCTCTGTATTTTATTGGTTTTATTATGTTGATTTTTGTTGGAACTTTTCATAAGTCACTCTTCATTCTTATACTGCACTTGAAAATCCTATCATCTCTTCTACTGTAATGTCATATATTTATGTGCTTTCCTTATTCTAAATATTAATGAACATACTGAAGAAAGCAAAGTCCAGGTTAGATACATGATGAATGAAACTTGAAACACTCTCATAGGATATGGTTAAAACCCTAACTACTTATTCAGATTAAGTTTTCAATGGATGACTGTTCTCTTAACTGTATTTTCTTAGCTTTCTTATGAGAATGTTACACATGGCAATGTCAAAAAAAAACTAATAATAGCAAGTTGTACCTACTGCTTCTCCTTTATTCACTTGGTGAGTTAGCTTGTCAGAGAAACAAATTATGTAAGTTTGACATGATCAATTTTTGACAAATTCATACTGTTCACTTTTATCACCTCATTATCTTGTGGGTACTTATAAATTGATTTCTTAATAATTTTTTACAAATATTGCCAGAAATCGGAGTTATAATATAAGAGGGCTATAATTATCTGGATCCTGTTTTGTCTTTTCTTCACATTTTTTTTTTTTATTCTTAGATATTAATCTCAGTGCTGATCAAACTGTGAAACTCATAAATTCCTAAAATAATTTGATGAAGGTCAAGATATCACATAAAATTAATTCCTTATGTAAAAAGATGAATTTAGCCAAGCTGTGCAATTTGAATTTTCCAATCCTACTTAAAGAAAAAACAAAAATATTGTAGTAGAATATTTTCTGTATTCTGTTCTGTACTTCATAACTCTTCATAAGGTTTTTTCTTTGAATAAGCAGTAAAAATAAAGTTTGAGGGGACTTGCTTACTTGCTGTTTGTTTTATTTTTCTGACCAGGGATTACTGATTATTTCTATCTTTGCCCAATCTTATTTTTGTTTTATATTCTTTCTTCCTTTTCTACTTATTTTTAATGTATTTATGGGATCTTGTCATCTTATTTTTCTGTTCCTAGCTAATGGAAACTCATTTTACACTTTAATCTCTTTGAATTTTCTAGATATTATTTCATTATTATTCTTCCTCTTTTTCTGATGTTGCCAGCAGAGCAAGAAAGATGATTTTCCTCCTCTACTCCTCTCTAAGGCCTGATCTAGATTACTGTATCCAGACATAGGGCTCCCAGCACATAAAAAGATATGGAGAAGTTGGAGCAGGTCCAGAGATAATCAAAGGACTGGAGCACCTTTCCTATGGAGAAAGACTGAGGGAGGTGAGCTTGTTAAGCCAGGAGAAGGGAAACATTTAGGTATACCTTGCTGTGGTCTTTCAGGATTGAGAGTACTTATAAAACAGATGGAGACCAACTTTTTACATAGGCATCTAGTAAATGGAAAAAAAGGAATGCCTTTTAACTAAAAGAGGGAAGATTTTGATCAGATGTTAGGGGGAAATTATTTACTCAGAGTGGTGAGGCATTGGAAGAGCTTGCCTAAGAAGCTGTAGATGGCCCATCCCTGGAGGTGTTCAAAGCCAGGTTTTATGGGGCCTTGCAAAGCCTGATCTAGTGGTGACAACCAGCTCAAGGCAGGGAGTTTGAAACTGGATGACCTTTAAAGACCTTTCCAATTCAAGATCTTCTATGATTCTTCTGACGTCAACTCTGTAGAAAAGTCATTATTACTCCTGAAATAATTTTCATCCTAATAATACTATAATTTTAGATCCCCGGTCACTATTTCTATAGACAATTTAGTCTGGCTCAATTCTATTTGGATTCAAAAGTAAATAACAATTTTCCAGTTTCTATTTGTATTCACTGGAGATTTGGTGCAAGAAGATTACAATAAGATAAAACTGATATCTGCCATATGGTGTTGAAATCTGGCTAGAGAAGCTCAAAGATTTGGCATCAATGAACCCCAAATGCTAATACAAATCCCACTTGGATTTAATCACTACCTCCTTACCCATCTTTATTAAGTACATGTATTTAACATGTGAGTGAGGTACTTTGCTTTGACATCTCGTAATGTTACATTCCAAGATAATAATTTGTTAAGTTCACATGGTGATCTCAGTGAGTCAGCTTGGATTTGTACTTTAGGACAGACTGCCTCAGATTGAACACATAGCTATTATCTCACAGATGTCTGTGGTAAAATTAAAAAAATTACAAATGCAACTGGAATGAGCAGGGAATCAATTATGAGCTACAGAAGTTCTTTCAGTGTCTGATTCTAATTATATTAATTATGAACAAATGTGAGATGTAAAAAATGCCATTTCCAATAATCAAGTGAGGCCATCTTACTTGAAAGAAAGGAAGTTAAGCATGTACCCTTTATAAGCAGTTCATTATCAAGTCAGAGCTTAAACATACAATTAATTTGGTGACTACTGCAAAATTTTAGTAATTTCTATATTATTTTTAAATATATAATTGCATTTAGTGCAATCAAATTTATTATGAGGAGCTATTTCAATTTATTGTAAATGCAATATTGTTGTTGTATTTATACAGATGCTTATATCTCTAAGTGAAGGTTTCTGACTAGTTTTATCAGCTTATAGATTTGAGCAAACTTAATAATATGAACCTTGTGTCCAAACATTAAGAGAAAGTTAATGATGCCAAAGCAAAACTTACCATAAGACATCAATAAAGACAAGCTTTTGAGAATGACAGACCTTATGAGAAAATATGGAAGAATAGATTTCCAGCAAAAAAGTTTCAAAGTAATGATGATCATATACTTGCACCTAAGCCTGGATTTCATGCCTGGGAGAGACCTTTCAAAGACCATATTCTAGCAAATCTGTTTTCTTGTACTTGTATGCTCATTTTAGTTGGTATAATGGAAACTGACTACATTTTATAGTAAACAAAATGTGATTCACAGAATGGTTTAGTATAACTACTAATAAAAGCTTGTAAGACTACATGCATGTAAGATCAATGTAAAATGGTTTAATGAATCTTGTTTAATTATTTGCTTAAAATATCTTACTAAAATTAACATTATATTTCACGCTTCTAAGAATAAAATGTTTTCAGATTTTAGATTATGCAGACTTTTAAATTATAGTGAAGAGAAAAAGTAAAGAGAGAGAGAAGAAAAATGTGCACAGAATAGAAAAAAAAAAATAGCTAGAAAAAATCTCAGAGTACTGTGAGCATCAAGGGTTGCCTCTTTCCAAATAGATCATGTAGCCTCACTGTGGTCAAAGTAGGCCTTAAAATGCAATCAATTTTTTACTGTCAATAGAGTTGAATCAGACCCAAAGACAGAATGAATTAATTTGTTAAAGTAGAAAATTCCCATTTTATATAAAAACCAGGACCTTTTCAACTCACAAGGTTACAAATGAGTTCTATGGGTATTGGCATGTCTTTTTTCTTGTGAAAAATAATTCAAATATTCAGCTGTAAATATGATTGGCTGCATTTTTAATCAGTACAGATCAGTTTTTCTGCCTGTGTGTCGTACATACATACTCTGGATCAGAACTGCTTTACAGCCCCAGTGTTGAGAAACAAAAAAGCCAATTACACAAAGACTAACTCTTTTAAGCAGATTATAAAATAGATTTAAATGTTACTGTTTATCATTAAAACTGACTCAAAGAATATACACCTTTACAAAGTTAAGTCAGGTTTCACTGAATGGAGAGCCATGCATCTGAATTTGCATTTTCTTATATATTACCTCATATTCTGCAGAGTTTAACAGAGAAATTCAATCTCCTTATAAATAATGGGTGGACTACAGCTTCTAGCCAAAGTACATATATTGCTCATCATTTGAAGGGGCAATTAAATAAATCAGCAGTTATGCCTTAAAAGATTTAAATCAGGTGACTTTGTAAAATTGATTTATATTACCTAACAGAAAAAATCACATTATAGTTAATACTTCTTTACATAGAAAAAAAATATACCTGTACAATAAGAAGAATTTATAACTGGCTGTATATGTAGATTTCAAAGCTATTCAGTTCATACAAATTCTTATCTCTACAAAGTATAATGTGTAAAAAGAGTAGAAATTTAAAAATGCTACTTAATATTTTTGTCCATAGTTACTGTCTGTCCCTGTCCTGCTGTAATTTGAGGATAATAATTAAACAAAAATTAAACATTTTGTTGCCTACTACAACAAAAGGCACAAACATAAGAGAGTACATCAAACCCCAACTAATGACAAATGAACTCTTTATAATTAACATTATGTGAATACGTACTTGTATGGACTTCAGTCTGGAATTCAGTAAAGCTTTTGACACTGTCTGCCACAACATCCTCATGGAGAAACTGGCTGCCCATGGTTTGTAGGGGCATACACTGTGCTGGGTGAAACACTGGCTGGATGGCTGCGCCCAGAGAGTTATGGTCGGTCAATGGAGTTAAATCCGGTTGGCAGCCAGTCACAAGTGGTGTCCCCGAGGACTTGGTACTGGGGCCACTCCTACTCAACATCTTTATCAGTGTGCTGGATAAGGAGATTGAGTGCACCCTCAATAAGTTTGTGGACAACACCAAGCTGGGAGGGAGTGTTGATCTGCCAGAGGGTAGAAAAGCATTGCGGAGAGACTGGATTGTTACAATAGAGTCAAGTGTTGAGTCCTGCATTTTGGTCACAGCAAAGAAGGGCAACAAGGCTTATGAAGGGCCTGAAGAATATGACCTATGAAGAATGACTGAAGGAACTGGAACTGTTTAGTTTGGGGAAAAGGAGGCTGAGGGGAGACCTTATTGCTCTCTTCAAATACCTGAAAAGTAATTGCAGTAAGAGTGGGGTTGGTCTCTTCTCACTGGTGACAGGTGACAGGACAGGGGGAGATGACCTCAAGTTGCTTAAAGGGAGGTTTGAGTTGGATATCAGGAAAAAACTTCTTTACAGAAAAGGTTGTTAAGCAATAGAATAGTCTCTCCAGGAGGTGATTGAGACACCACCCCAGAAGTGTTTAAAATCCATCTGAATGTGATGATCAGGACATGATTCTACAGAGTTTGGGTAGTATGGTTAGGTTGAAGTTGGACTTGATGATCTTGAAAGTCTTTTCCAACCAGAGCAATTCTGTGATTCTATGTACATTTATACATATGTGTGTATGTATGTGCATGGGTATGAATGTGCGTGTATATATATGTAAGCAAGCAACATGCCAGGGATTCTTTTAATAGAAATAGGATTTTATGTTAAGACAGGCACAGGTGTGTTGACCCAGATTTCCTTAGTTTTTAAATTCCTCTATGCCATATAGTACATTTCTCCTCCCTGCCTCCCCTCCCCCCTCCCATTCCCCATCATTTTTTTTTTTTAATTATTATTATTATTTTTTTGTATTTACAGTAGAGTTTTCATAAGTGAGAACCACAGCCAGCAGTGTGGTGGATTTCCAAGATGAATGAGCCATTAACATAGTGGACTGGCTCTGGTTGGAGCAGAATTCGTAATCTTCACAGCAGCCTGTGTTGTGCTGTACTATGGAGTTGTGACTGAAACAGTCCTGATAGCACATCAGTGTTTTGGCTATTGCTTAGCAGTGTCAAAGCTTCTTCTTTTTCTGAGTCTGACTCTCCACAGAAGTAAGGGTATTGGGGGTAGACTAGAAACTGGAAAGAGACACATCCAGGATAGCTAACCCCAGCAGACCAAAGGGATACTTGATGCTCCATTGTACATGATTCTGTGCTCAGCAATATCTACTAATGAAAGGGAGGTAGGGGGGGATGTTATGTCTGTGGTTTAAGTGCTTTTCCTCCCAAGTAACATCTAGTTGTAATGAACTCTGTTTTATTGGAAGTGGCTATAACATCTGCAAGTCAAAGGGAAGCAGTGAATGAAGTCATCTCTTCGTTTTGCTTACACTCAGCCTTTGCTTTGCCTATTAAACTACCTTTACATCAACCCATGTTTTTTTTTCACTTTCATCTGACTGCAGGGGAGCGAGTGAATAGTTGTGTGCTGCTTAGCTGCCTACCAGCCTTAACCCAGACTAACTCTTGTAATCTTGATCAATTAGTTTTCAGCTTTTGGTTTTTCAGTTCTCTCTCTTATCCCACTGTGGTACAAGGGAGCTCAGCCCACCATGCACAGATAGTGAAAATGCATACAGAGAGAGAATGAAAACATTAGTTTTGAAATTATTTGCTCCAAGGAATTATATGCTTCAGGACACAATCTATCAACAAATTGAAAATCATTAAGGAGATGTTAGAGCAATTAATTTATAATAATGTTTCATAAAGCTCCTAACATGTGATTCTAAAGAATTTGTGAGAAGTTACTCTTGGGGAGAGACTGCTGAGGCAGCTGCAGAGAGTACCATTAAAACACTCTTAAAATGCATGCTACATTAAATAATACTTATGAAAAGAAAGACAGTATGAAAGTGAGTAATTTTTCTGAGAAAGTGCAAAACAATTTTTTCCACTTGTTTTAAGACACAGATAACAGCCTGAATGATTCCCTAGGCAATACTGCTTCCCTTCTTACACCCTTCTAGGTTAATACAACTCAAGAAGAAAAGAGGGAAGGTAGATTTCAACATCATTAATCACTGAAAATCTGCTTTGATTATTTTTTTCCTACAGGAAGAACATAAACAACATCCAATTACAAACAACATTTATTAACAGGTGGCAATTCTTGAAAGAATAAAGGGTATGGAAAACATATTGGTGTAGTAGCATTCTGCAACACAGCCATATGGCAGATTGATAGTGTTCTTCTTGCACTTCAAGCAGTCTACAGACATTAACTCATTGTCATTTCTGGAATAACAAAGTGTTTGTTTAGGTCTCTGTTGTACAGATCTTGGGTTCCTTCTCTCAGCTGTCTCAGAGTGAAACTATCATATATTTAAATCATAGAGATACACATTTCATTCTTCCAGTCTTGGTAAAAGCACTTCAGACATGTCCACAAAAAGGTAGCTCTGTAGAAATACAGGAATTTGTATTGTTTAAAAGACTGTATAATCTTTAATATTTTATTTTTCAAGTTAAAATTTCTTAATTTTTCAAGTCAATATCCTGTATTCACATGTAAAATATATATATATATATATATATATATATATATATATATATATATGAAAATCTCTTTACCTTTGCTACAAGGGCATTATAGGAACTGCTGAAATTTTAAAACTATATAAGAACTGCAAGAGTTAAAATAACTTGCTTTTCAAATTAAATTTGACAGTCAATTATTCTATAAGAATGACAACTACTGCAATATTTTTACTATTTTAGAAAAAGAAAAAAGGAAAATAACAAGCTTTTTCATTTTAAAGGAGATACTGAACATAAATTGAATATTATCATCACTAAAGATGAGATGGGATGTTTAATATTTGGATTTCCTTCAGAAAGTTATGTACCTTTGCAGAAATTGCTGCAATGGACTAACGTACCAACATTCACACTGAGATATATTAGTAATCAACATTTCACATCAATGTACTGTCTCTATTGTTAATAGTTTTGCAGGTGATTTATTCTCCATAGTAAATATGAGTAACTCTAGAGATAGTATATTCCTCACAGCATTGACACATTATCTTAATTGCACAGCTTAGATACTCCTTACAAAAGGTCTTCTACAGCTAGTTGTGTCAAACAGCCCCATGGTAGGACTCAAGAGTCAAGAATATATGTTGAATATGTACTTATTTATCATAAAAAGGAAGAAGGAATTAAAATATTTTGAAAACGTAAAATAATGTATTCAATTATCTCTACCACTGCGTGCACAATATACAGAATGAACTCAGTGTACAAGGAATTTGATGTAAAAATACTTTACATGATACACAGGGCTAATAAATCTTCAGCAAAAATTACTGGCAATGTACACTATGCAAGTCCAAGAAGAGCTTTTCGGTACGTTCTGTATAAACAAATTCCTGCAGTCCATACCGACAGAAATGATATTGCATTCCAATTATTCAAGACTCTTTTTGCTCAGAATTTTCAAGATCTTCAAAATGTGTTAAGTTCAATCCACAGCATTGAAGACCAGTTAAAAAAAAAAAAAAAGTATTTGAATAATGATTTGTTTTGTGAATATTCTGACTTTTTATAATAATGGATACAATAATTAAATATAATCATGATTATAATTATAAATGATTATATATAATCATAAGTACTTGTATACAAGCATAATTATAAATGATAATTTTGCTTAATAGCAATAATACAAAATGCATTGCACTGCAGAATTGCACAGGAAGTTTTCCCCAGATGGAAAACTATTTCTTTAGTTTACTGTCTCACATGCTTTAGAACACCGTGTTCTTAATTAAGCCTTCCTCCAGCCCTCTAGGATCATTTTTCCTTTTTCAAAGTATAAAACCAAAAATAAGAGGAGAACTAAATTACTCTCTTTACAATTGCGTTGTCAAATGGCAAGAAATCTTCAGAAAGTTAAGATGAGCCTGAGGTTTCATAAATTTGATCTTATGCCAGCAAAGTTTGCCTCTATAGCATTTCTAGGGCAATTTGCTAGCATGGGAGGCATCACAGCTTTAAGGAACAATCCTATCTGGTAAAATACTACAAAACAAACAAACAAAATCTGAAGTCAAATACATTAATATTTCTTCATTACAAATATTATGTTAATGTTCAGTAAGTTATCTTTTTTCCTAACTTTGAAGTTGTTTTTCTTCCTTCGTACTTGGCAGTGGTTATCTTTTCACTGGTTGATGACTGAGTGCTCCATTTTCTCTTCAGCTTTATGTATCTTAGAAACAAGCCAGCATACATGCCAAATCCATACCAACTCGCCTATGTAGTTTTTTTGTTTTGTTTTTTTTTTTAGATAAAACAGATTTTTAAGGCTCTAGGCAAAATGGTCTGATTAGGAGTAACCTCCATAATTAGGATTAGAGCAGTTTTATCTGCTAACTTAATGTGACTCACAGATAGTGGTGTTCAGGGACTTAAAATGTAGCAAAACAAACAAATAAACAATAAACCATTTATGACTGGATCTAGAGTTATAAGGCTGTCTGTAGTCCCTGCTCCAGTTGACTCGATCATACATTGCTTGTGTGACCATAGCAAGGGTACATAGATATACTGAAACTAAGCTGTCCAAACTAGTCTGTATGTTATTATGTCTTGTATAAATTGTGTTGGATTTCCTTTAACTTCAGGATCTTCATATCGGATGTTTTATAACACATATATTCTCTCTCAGGAGAATACTTACAGAGTAACATACTTAACAATTAGATGCTACAATTTCTGGAAAAGGATCTTGGTATCCGTGTGGATCTGGTAAGATGCTCTGTGAATCATCCTCCCAAATATTCTGCACTATGCTTAGTAGAGATAAAACAAGCAAACAAAATTTTAGAAAAGGGTTTTGGAACAAAGTTGAAAACCTTATTATGCTACCAAAGACGGAAGAGTTGTCATGCAGAGGGGCCTAGATAAGCTTGAAAAGTGGGCCCACAAGAACCAAATAAAATCCAACAAGGTCAAGTGCAAGGTATTGCATTTGAGTCAGGGCTGTCACAGATACATTTACAGACTGGGAGAACTCACTGAGAGCAGTCCTGTGGAGAAGGACTTGGCAGTCCTGGTGGATGAAAAGCTGGAAACAAGCCAGAAACATGCACTTATAGCTCAGAAAGGCCTACAGTGCCCTGGACTCCATCAAAAGAGGGATGGTCAGCAGGACAAGGGAGGAGATTGTTACTCTCTACTCTCCCTTACTAAGGTCCTGTATGTAGTACCACATCCAGGCCTGGGGCCTCCAACACAAGGCAGACACAGATATGTTGGAGCAGGTCCACAGGAGAGCCACAAAGATCAAAAGACTGGAGCCCCTGACCCATGAAGGAAGGCTAAAGCAGCTGGATTTGTTTAGTCTGGAGAAGAGAAGGTTTCAGGCAGACCTTCTTGTGCTCTTCCAGTACTTGAGGTGAGTGTGTGTAGTCTCAAATAAACCTAAATATGATCTCTACTCTTACCTATACATTATCAATCTGTTTCTGAAGGGTTTTTCAGCTGAATGTTATACAGTATAACTTAGATTTTAACTCCAGGATCCAAAACAAAGACTGATATATAAAACCTCATAATCAATTTCATTTTCTGATTTCACTGTCTCTAGGTTTTATACTGAGATTCCATTTTGACTTTTTTCTTTCTTTTATTGTTTTTTTTTTTCCCTTTGCTTTTTACAGTTCTACCTGCAAAGCATTTTAAGTTTTCTATCCAATTAACTGTGACTGAGATTTTCCATTCAATTCAATGGTTTTGAATCAAGAACTTACTGAGACTAAAATTTCTTTTTCCTTCAGAATCTCAAAATCTTAAAGTGATCTCTCAGTTCTTATTTGCTAGTACTGATAATTTCTGGTTATGCCTCATTCAATTAATAAATCATGCTTATGCAAGCAGGAAAAAATAATGTACACCTAAGGGTAAAAACCAGATAAAGTCAGATATTCAGAAAATATACTCAAACATTAATTTAAGGAACTCAGCTTATGTTTATTCAAGCTGTAAAAATATTTGTCATTCAGAAACAATACCAAAATAAAGAAAGGAAAAAAGGTGTTTAAATATTAATTACATGCTGAATAGGATGTAGGGAGGTAGTTTACAGGAAATGGTTTGTTAGTGAACAGTACATTAATTTTCTTGAAAGGCTTTATATAAACCAACAAACTAGCAATAACTGTTGCAAAAATAAATACCTTACAGATTATTTTCCCAGTCTCACTTTATAATAGTAATAGCAACCTTCAGAGCATCTACCATAAGCATCACTAAGATGCTTATCATACTGATATGCATGTACTTGTTATCTGACCTTGTCAAGAAGCATTTAGAAGTGTGTAGAAAAGAATAAAATCATCAAAACAGTTTCCTGGGAATAGACTACCTGCATTTATTTCCTTCCTCATGATCAATGAGCCCTGGGAAATACCTTATAACTCAATTTCTATTGTTTAATCTACAGATGAACTTACTCCATCTTGCCTCCTGCCAAGATCCTGATTTATTAGGGTGATATCAAGTGATCGTGTATAATCTTACCAGAGACATGAGAATGATCCTGGGTCTGTGCCTGAACAATTAGTATCAGATGATGATCCACCTCCTCCTCCAACATCCAGCATGTTGCTGTCTCCCTTATAATTTGAAGGTATAGGAGTGCTCCTTTTTCAGCTTAACTGTATAGTTTGTTCAAAATAAATAAATTAAAATCTGTCATTCAGGAGTATTCAATAGATTTATGTTAGAAGTACCTTTTTATCCCTTGTTTTTTGTATTGATATGTTTTTGTTCAACTTCTGTTTTGTGTTAGCAGTAACTCAGAGGGCAGTAACAAAATCATATGATGATTTTTAGCAAAATTTCAGTATCCCCTGTAAGAAAAACTAAAATATTTTGTGCTTTTACATATCTGTAAAAGGTTTAAAATTGTCATTCCGTTCATTTTTATTTTATTTTTTCAAATATGCTTCTGATTCATTCATTCACAGCTTTGGAGAGAGCCTATCTGGACATGGTAACTGATTAAAAGAGGGAAACAAGAAGTAAGGATTTGAGATATTGCAGGAGCATCTTGGGGACAGTGAAACTTTATAAAGAAAGTTAATTGGAAAGGGAGAAAGAGGCTGTCAGGCAGAGAGGGGTATAACACAGACTGGTGGACTGTAGAACAGGGCTCATCAGCGTCTGGTTGAGCACTGCACTTGATCTTTACACTCTGTCCTATTCTCATCTACCTGTGTAATCTCACTCTCTATCTCAAGGCCAGTGCTTCAAGGGCTCCGTGATAGCTCCTGTGGGATTTGTGTGTGTGAGAGAGAACTGGGTGCCAGCTGCTAGAGCCAGGCCAGATGTAGGAGTCCTGCCTGTGGTGGCAGCTACTGGAGTCAGTGGGGTCTCAGAGTCAGGTCCTGGAGTGGGTGGGAGTCTTCAGCCCCCAGCCCCTGGCACAGGAGCAGCGTGTGTTCACAGAGCAGCCGCTGGGGAATGGGGTGAAGGAGGTGAAAGAAGCTCTACCAACAGCTGGAGCAGGATCATAGTCATAGCCATAGGCCTGGAGCTGGCTACTGAGGCAGTGTCTGTGCCTGGGATGTGTGTGTGCATTCCCTGGCATACTCCATGCTAGAGCAGCCACTGAGCAGGGGACCCATGGGGTGGATGAGTGGTCTGGGGTCCATTCAGTGTGCTGGCAGAGAGACTACACCAGTGCTTGACGCACCCATGCTTGTATGTGTGATGGTGAGCCTGTGGGTGTGTGCCTATAGCAAGGACCTGCTGCTCTGCCAGCCTGAGGGGAGCAGGGAACTAGGCTGTGATGGTGTAGTGTGAGCCTTGCATGCAGGTGCTGCTGAAAGCAGTCTGTGTGACCAGTCCTGTCAGTGTCTGTCTGTGGGATACACACTCAGCCTCACTACTTGTCAAATCTACAAAGTAGACAGAAGCAGACAAATGCAGTGTCCTTAGGCATATACCCAGGGTCCCAAGGATATTGGATTGGACTCTACCAGTGACTTTTTGTCCGGTCAAAGGAAAGAGAAGAAAGGCTACTTCACTGCCTTTTTTTAAATTTAACTTGAAGCCAGACAGTATAATATGCATGGGTGCTCCTGCAAGAAGCATCTTGCCTGTGTCAGCCATGACACTGACTTGGATGTCTATAAGGTACATCATGGTTGAACTTGCCAACAGGAAAGCTGCAGCCATGCCCACTGGCCTTGTGGAAAGATGCCCAGACATCAGGGCTGGGTACGTGTAAAGAGCATTTCACTTTCTGAGATGACATTTGCTGTATCTTTACTTTAAATGATCATAATTACAGGACATACAGCCAATCCCTAGCTTCAGTTTTCACATAAACACCAGTGTGCCCTTCTTCAAAGAGAACTTTCCTGATACACGTCCATGCTAGTGAAATACTGTGTGCATTTCTTTTCCAGCACAGCTCTTTCATCCTCCCTTTCATGACTTTCTAACCAGATCTTACATGTATCCTAATAAATTTCATTGTTATTTATCTTATACTACTAGTAAATTAGCAAATACTAGTAAATTAGAGTTGGAAGGAATCCTTAAAGGCCACCAAGTCCAACTCCCATGCAAAGAACAGGGACAGCTACAGCTAGATGAGGTTATACAGAGAAAACTTTTTTAATATATATAATTTTAATTCTCCTCTTTTAGTTTTCCTTGTCCTATAAACAGACCATCTGAAAGAGTCTGTCTCTTTCTTTCTTAGAGACCCCTTTAGGGAGACCCATCTCCTTGGAGTCTTCTCCAGGTTGAGCAGCCTTAGCTCTCTCAGCCTGTCCTCATAGGGGAGGTGTTCTATCTCTTGGATCTTTTTTATGTCCCTCCTCTGGACACTCTTCAGCAGCTCTGTGCATCTCTTGTACACAGGACTCCACGTCTGGATGCAGTATTTACGGTGAAGTCTCACCAGTGCAGAGCAGAGGGACAGGATGGCCTCCCTCGATCTGCTGGCCATGCTCCTTTTGATGCAGCCCAGGGTACAGTTGGTTTTCTGGCCTGCAAGTGTGCACGGCCAGCTCATGTCCAGCTTCTCATCCACCAGTACCATCAAGTTCTTTTCTGAAAGGCTCTTCACAATCTTTTCATCCCTCAGCTTGTATTCATAGGGAGGTTTGCTGTGATCCAGGTGCAAGACATTGCAGTTGGATTCGTAGAACCTTGTGAGATTCATCTGGGCTCACTGCTTGAACATGTCTAGGTCTCTCTGGATGGCAACCCATCCTTTAGGCAGGATGACCATACCACACAGCCATAAAGCATGATGTGGTGATGTGGAATAATGGGTGGAATGACATCATTTTATGGTTTTACATTGGTATTCCACATGATAGCATCATGCAGTGCACTGGGACTTAAAGATTTAATTCTGCAGTTCCGTGAACTGTCGGTACTTCTGGTCTTAGTATCAGAAGAGAAAAATGAAATGCAACTCCCAGAAGACTGCATTTTTTGCATTTCTGTTTTATGTTTGGAGGGAAAGATAAAACAGACTGGGAGCCATGAGACCTTTTCTCTTTGCTCCCTGGCTGCTTTGCCCTTAGTATTAGAGAATGGATGTTGGTTTCAGAAACTCTCTGTCACATTTTATTTGATCTATCGAGATTTATTAGTTCACATTCCACTACTATATTTAGTAATTAAGTTTTTTCCCTAGTTCATTGTTCTCTCATTCAGGCCCATCTCCTTATCTTTTCTCTTTTCCCCCTCCACCCTTTTACCCAGGATCCATGGGTCCCTTTATCCCCTTGTCACAGTAACTAGGCTGAACCATGACACATCTGCAAACCTGTTGAGTGTGCACTTGATCTCATTTTACATGTAATGGTTGAAGAGTATCAGCACCAGTACTGATCCGTGAGGAATAGCAAGTAAAGGGGGGAGGCAAAAAAAAAAAAAAAAAAACAAAAACACAACAGACACAAATCATTTAGACACAGGCTAACAAATGCAACACCAAAAGACAAAAAAATTCAAGTCACTTAATGGATGAGTTGTTGAGAAACTTCAGATACAGCTATGGAGAAGTCTTACATGGACTTGGTAACTGAATACAGGGGAGAAACGAAAGGAAAATACTCTGTCAGATAATCTGAATGAAGCAGGTGCTCAGACCTTCCACATACCTTCACAATACAAATTGGATGTTTTACTACTGAAAGAATGTATCCAAAGACAAAAGAAGAATGTAATACTATCAATATATTATTTTTGAAATGTTTTTGAAATACCTCATGACAACTTATTTTCCATGGTACAGAACATAATTTGGATGCTGTTTTAGTTGGAATCATAAAAAACTAACTTGATTCATACTAGTACAAGATTTATTGAAACTGTATAGAATTTATATTAATACAGAAAATTATAAATGAATATACTTCACCAATGTCTAAAATAAGGTCACTTTGACTTTCTCATTTTACCAGTAGGGCAGTTAGCTTTACTGCTGTAAAAATGAGTAACTTTATCACAGCAACACTGCAAGACTTGTGAGATTAAATTTGAAGTTTTACAGCATTATCTACATTTAAGAAATTATTATTTTCCAAAATATTTTTTACATTAAAAACATGTATTTATATTTCTTAATCTTTTAGGTAATATTATGCTCCTGGACTGAGCCTCTTAAATTTGAATAAGTTGTATAAAAAATACACCTTCTGGACTTTTTTTTTATCCTTTGGTGGCGTAATAAAACCCACTGCAACTTAATACATTCAACATTTAACATACCTTTGTATGATCAGAAAAGAGTAAAAGATTTTACTGTAACATTATCAGCAATCTGCAGGGAAAAATAGACTGTAAAAAGACTGCACACACCCCAGGCCTGACGGAAGATAAACTGCTTAACAGTAAAGATGATTTTTTCTGTTTGAAACTATTTAATTCTTGTATCCTCTACATTTTTTAAAAATGTTCTCAAGAAATTAATAAAAACGCATGCACAATTAAAGTAACTCTTATGAAACTAAGCATTTGGCAGCATATCAGCCTACATGCCTTCTCTGAGATAGCCTAACACGGCAGCAGAATTTCCAGCTAGTTAACATGGTGTCTGGAGATGTGATCACTTCTTACTTGTGCAGTCATAGATTCAGTACTTTGCTATTAATTTCTGCCTGGCTTAATTGTGAAAGATCTAAGCTCATTAAACTAACCTTAGATGTTAGCACTTCTAATTCTATTGCTTCCTATATGACCATTACTGAACACAAACACTGTAGTTTTCTATTATAGGGCTTATGGGAAATCTAACATACAGCAGGGAAACTATTTATTTCATAAATAAGAGCTAAGTTCACAGAGGGGTTGTAGTATTTTATTCACATATTTTAATACAGTATTAAATTATAGAAGTAAATTCAGATCTTTACCCCATGAGAAAGTTCCAGAACCCAAATCAATGCATCATGATATTGGGAAAAATGAATTCCAGTCTGCTAGCTATGTATTCACACTAGTTAAATAAGGCAAAAGACCAGTTATGATAAAATACATGTGTATCATAAACACATTTTAATTTGAGATAATGATAAAATATTGCTTTATTAGAGGGCTATATTCAGTAGCATGACAAGCAGGAGAGAGCTGTAGTTCATTGTTAAATGAAACTGAAGATCAGCACTGACATTATGACTTCCTAGGAAATGACATAGATCTGTAAATATCTCAGCTTTGAGCTTTGAAAAAAAATAAATTAAATGAGTCTATATATCTGTATATCTATATATATTTCCAGTAACTCTTGTAGAAAATCCTGCTTATTTTCCTGCTTATCTTGAAAGTACCAATCTGGAAATGAATGCAATCCAGGAAAGAAGACAGTACCTTATATCATTATTTGTGAGTAAAACATTTAAATACGTCTGTGTATATACATGCATAAGTCCATAATTTATATATATGTAAATAAACAAAAATTATTTATTGATATATTTACAAATAAATTGGTTGATAGATACAGATATTTGCAGATACAAGGCTCTGTAGTTCAGAGATTCTCAACTAGAGATCCAAAGACACAAAATTCATCACTGTTCAGGACTTGAGATGAAGTCTAGGTTGCTCTCAATGTGAACCATGGTAGATAGAGAAGAAATGTTGTCAAGAGGTTATGTCTGATTTATTACCTCTTTTCTAGTTCATGGTTGCTCAGCATGCTACTTAGGATATTTTAAACAATAGAGTGTCTCAGGAAAACCTTTAGGTATACAGCAGAAATAAAAATTAATGTATCAATATATATGGAGAAAGCAAAAGCAAGAGAGAAAAGATCAATTGCAATAGGAATTTCAAAATGCTGTAGATACAATAGATGTGATTCTTGCTGAAGTACTGCATTGAGTACAGGTACATTATATGTCTAGATTTTCTATAGTAAGGAATCAATTTCCTCATACTTTATATCTTTACAGGCATTTCTCTTGGGGATTATTGGTGTATAATTTTCTCTTTCTATTCAGTTCACCTACCCTATGTACTGGTCATAAACATATACAACAGCTTTATTATTTTCTCTATATCTAGTCTGTCAGCCTGCTGTGAGCAGGAATAGTAACATTTGGTGAAGAACTGTGATACTAAAATGACCACATTAATATTACCTGCAGTTTACTCTTAACCATTTTTTTTTCTTCCTTACTTCTAAAAAGCTTAATTACTAATCAGATTTGAAAATGTCATTTCATAAACAACTTCCGCCTGCTGGTAAAAACAGGACATATTCATGCTGAGTATTACATACAGCCATCAAGGTTGAAGTTAAAGAAGCACAAATGTGTAAGCCAGATTAGCTTCCACTTAGGTTTCCCATAGCAGAAAGCCAATTTAAATAAGTTACTGCAACTGGAAGATGACAGAGCTGAAAAAGAATTTATTTCAATTCCTATTCCTTCAAGTACAGGTACAGTAACATACACAGTAACAGCAAAGTAGTTTTTCAGTTAATAGAAAGTTGCACAGTGTTCACTAGGTGACTCAAATGTCTCCAGTTTTCTTGTCCAGTCCAAATGTGTAACCCACATAGGTTGCTTTCCACTGTTTGTTTTACAATTTCAAATTTATAATAATAATAATAATAAATAATAATAATATTATTAATAGAAGAGAAATCAGAATGTATTTCCCCTGAAGTAACCCATTTGTACTTATCTCCATCATAAACTGGGCTAGCGCTAGGTTTCCAAACTTCCCTACTTTTACCCCACTATATTCATTGTTTCCTTTTATATTTAAACTTTAGATGACAGGGGGAAAAAAAAAAGGCAGAGAAAATATCATATAATCAAAATGCTTCATAGTTGTCAATGGTTCATGGGGCTTTTGTTATCAGCATTCCACATTATAACAACATGTAAAGCACTGGAAGTTAAAGAGTTAATGCTTCAGTTTCATGGACTGCCAAATTTCCAGTTACTTGGTTCTCAGAAGAGAAGAACTACATAGCCCAGATGACTTTGCATTCCTGTTTTCTGCTCGGAGGGAAAGATAAAAATGTACACAAGTCCCGAGACTGTCTCTTTTTGCTGCATTGTCTGCAGTGGGAGCTTCTTAGCTGTCTTGCCTTCAGCATTAGAGTAAGGCCTTTGGTTTCAGACACTCTCTCACTTTATTTAATTTATTAGCTTCAATAATAATTATATTGTATTATTTTGTGTTCTTTTGCATTCTGATATCTTACTTAGTAAATTAGTTTTCCTCATCATATTGTTGCCTCTGTGTTTTTTTGTTTTTTTTTTTTTTGCCCATCTCCTTACACTTTCTCATTTTCTCCTTCCCCTTTCCTTGGGTGTGGGTCTGTTAGTCCCCTGCCTCATTAGTCACTAAACCAGGCTAGACCAGCCCATAGGCCATAGACAACAGTACAGATTCTTTCTTTGGTTTCAGTGGGTGCAATAGACTTGATATGACCACCTCACACTGGTCATCTAAAAGCATCCATCCTGCTTTTGGAGCCCATCAATGCTCTGCTTCTGGTCAAGGACTGCACTTTTCTCCTGTAGGTCTCCTGTCACATCAGTTAACTAAGGGATGCCTCTAGTCATGAAAGCAACTTGAATGGTACAAGCTACTTTATAATCACATAACCCAAGCTCCAGCTTTTTAGTTTATAATTTAGTACTCATGGAGATTTTCCTTTTCCCATGCCTTACCTGACTCTATTTTTATTTATTTTTTTCTTACTACATTAAAAAAAAATCATAATTACATTCCTATTCGAATTTGACCCAACCTTATCAGTTAAGTGCTGCCAATTTTTATATCTTAGTTCTAAAATCCCTTTTATTTTTCTATCGGGAGGGAAATTCATAGACAAAAGAAATTCCAACACCCTTTCTGTTCCCATTCAAAAAAAACCAAAACAATAACAACAACAACAACAACAACAACAACAAAAAACTCAGTAAGAAGTTGATATTTCCAGTTGTTCAGAGAGGAAAAAGAGGTGGTGAGCCAAGACTAGAGTCAGATCCTCTGTCTGTTTTGACTCTATCCAACTTCCTAAAGACACTTGGAAAATACTGAAACTGGGGTGCTAAGCTCTTCAATGACTGTCAGGAAGAAGAGAAAAGGTAAAACAGCAAAAAGAGTAAAATAATACCAAGGGATAGAAACTAGATCTAAGACAAATAAAAGAACAAAACATTTCTGACAGGTATTCTTGTCACAATACAAATAACTGTAAAATAGCTGATAAGTTCATGGAATGAATGAACATGAGTTCTACATCTATGAGAATAGTCAGTAATGTACCTAGTATAGAATAGAGAAAGTACCAATATATCACTGATAGAAATGAATTATCCTTCAAATGAAAAACAGGGAAATATCTGCACATCTTCCTGGGCTTTATGTGCTGTCTCTGAACATAGAATAACTCATTTATTTTACTATTATAAAATACATATATTTTATTTAAAAGTAATAATTAAGAATGGAAGTGTCAAATAAGTGAAATTGTCTATGCAGGTATCAAGTTGGCTTGTTTGTTTGTTTGTTTTCTCATTGAAAGAAAAATTATTTCTGGTAGACATCAAAGTAACCTAAGATAAATAATCATGACATATTGGCTGAAGTGTCCATTATGCATTTTATAGTATGTGAACATTTACATGAGAGATCTGCATTGACTTAGGTAAGGCACAATGAATATTAATAAAGCAAAAATATGTTGTTGTTAAATTAACTTTTGAAATCAAGAGATAGAAATAATCTTTTGGAGTGATATCCTAAGTTTGTGCCTTACTAGTTTTTGAATAATATTCCTATGGTTTTACCCTGAAAGATATTTTCTAGTTTGCTTATGAAAATTTGAGATTTTGTATTAAAAGTCTTAATAAAGTTAATGTGCCAGAATTATTTGTTCTCTTTATCCACTATACCAGTTACACTGTCAAATATAGAAATCTATTTTGACACAATCTATTCTTCACAAAACCATGCCAGATGTCTTTTATCACTTTATAATTATCTAGGTACTTGTAACTTAATTGTTTAATAATTTCTTCTCCTATCCTTCTAGGAATCAAAGCAAGGCTTGTTGTGTCATAGCTCTCTAAACTGTTCACCCTTTCTGTGGGTAGGTATAATGTTTGCTCTTCAGTCATCAAGAATTCCATCTAATTTCCATTCCATTCCATTCTAGTTTCTTAACTACTTCAATGACAAAAATTCCTCATAACTTCTACAGTAAATTTCAAATGATTTTCCTTCTAAGAAATTCCCTCCTGTTCTTTCTATTGACTTGCACACACACTCTAGACTGTTACAATTCATTGCTAATGTAATTGCTTTAATAACTTAAAAAAAATAACACTTTTAATCTGAAAAGATGTAGATGTATAGTAATCTAAAAAGATGTATTAAGATGTATAGTTCCCACATACTAATGATTTTATACTTTTAAATATCACTTTTTCAATATATTTATAGAGCTATTGTATTTCCTATCAGGCTGTTTTATAGTTGCACCTTATTTCATGCCTTTACTTTGGTGCTTTTATATTTAAGATTTCTGTCTTACTTACCAGTGTGTTCAGAATTTACCTTTGTATTATTCCTTTTTTAAGTTCTGACTTCATTAATAAAGATCTCGCAGTGTAGTCATATGAGTTTCTCTTATTTTGACTTCCTTAAGCCTGAAAATTGTGAGGAAAACCTGTGTCTGTAACTCTTTTAGGAGTGCTGAGCCTCTTTTACAACTCAGAAATCTTTCCCAGTGGATTTCACCTGCTAAGCCATTGAGTTAATTGAAATTTACACTTTTTAAGGCCGTTCTCATGAGTTTATAACTCTGTCTCACTCTTCCCTTAAGATAATTCACTTTGCTAATATGTAAGTATTTGCTTTCTGTAGGCAGTCTTAAATGCTTTTCTCTGCTTATGTGAACGAAATTCAGTCTAGTTAGACCACCATCTGTAATTTTCCTTCCAAAAAACCCCTTTGACCATTAAGTAGTTGATCATATTCAGGGAGGAGCCATTAAAGTCTTTTTGATATTCCTTCCCAATATCATAGAATCAAAGACTCATAGAATGGATTGGGTTGGAAGAAGCCTTTAAGATCATTCCATTCCAACTCCCTGCTATAAACAGGGACATCTCCCTCCAGACCAGGTTACTCAAAGCCCCATCCAGCCTGGCCTTGAAGCCCTCCAGGGTGGAGTATCCACAGTCTTGTTGGGCAACATGTTCCAGTGTCTCACTACCCTCACAGTAAATCATTTCTTCCTTAAATTTAGTCTAAATCTACCCTCTTCCAGTTTAAAACCATTTCCCCTCGTTCTGTCACTATATGCCCTTGTAAAGTCCCTCCCTAGCTTTTCTATAGGTCCCCTTCAGGCACTAGAAGACAACTATAACGTCTCCTCAGAGCCTTCTCTAGGCTGAAAAGCCCCAGATCGCTCAGCCTGTCCTCACTGGGGAGGTGCTCTAGCCCTCTGATCATCTTCATGACCCTCATTTGGACCTGGTCCAACAGCTCAGTGTCCTTCTTGTGTTGGGGTCTCCTGAACTGGACGCAGTATTCCAGATGGGTTCTCACAAGAGCAGACTATAGGGGCAGAGTCACTTCCCTTGATCTGATCTGCTGGTCATGCTTCTCTTGATGCAGTCCAGGATACAGATGGCCTTCTGAGCTGCAAGTGCACATTGCTGGCTCCTGTTGAATCTTTCATTAATCAACACTCCAACTCCTCAAGCCTGCTCTCAAGCCATTCTCCACCCAAGCTGTATCTGTGCTTGAGATTATTCCAACCCAGATGCATAATCTTGTCCTTGGAGATCTGATTAAGATCTGATTTACTGTCTTGATTCAGGAACCACGTAGTCCCTTTAGTCTTTGTTGAATTCTGGACTTGGGGTGATGGTGGTCATTTCTGTTCAGCATCTCTACATTCTGCTGAGAAATAATGTTCATGGAGAGGGTAATGAGAATGATTAGGCTCAGAAAATAGACCAAATGAGGAAAAGTTGAAAGAGATGGGGTTTTGTTGTCTAGAGAACAAGAAACAAAAGTAATATTCAACTGTTTAAAAGCAAATAGATCAAGAGAAGATTGATCATGTGTTTTGAGTTGATAAGAAGTACCTGTATTAATTTGAGATATAATATTTAATTGTAATGTTAGAAAACAAAAGCGGATTAAACAAAAGGATAAGAAACCCTGTTTTGACTGTTTAAATTTACTTGAGTGTGTAAAAAGATACTTGCCTAAATAATGTTTCAAGCTTTATGTGACTATGAGTATATAGTATCATAGAATCATATGAGTTGGAAGTGACCCTTAAAGATCATCTAGTCATTCTCCAGTGCTGTGAAGAGGGACTTCCACAAATAGATCAGGTTTCTCAAAGCCCCTTCCAGACTGGCCTTCAGTGTCTTCAGGTACAGGAATCCACCCCCTCTCTGGGCGACCTGTTCCAGTACTTCACTACCCTAAATAAATAAAAAATAAAAATAAAAATAAAAACTTTTTCTTATATACTATCTATATATCTATTATTTTAGCTTGATTTCATTTCCTCTTGTTCTGTCACAATACACCCTGCTGGAGTCTATCCCCTTATTTCTTCTAGCCACCCTTTAGATAGTAAAGTACTACACAAAGCCTGCTATCACATCTCCCTGGAGCCTTTTCTCCAGTCTGAATGGCCCCAGCTCTCTCAGCTTGTCTTCAAGGGGGAGATGTTCCACCCCCTGGATCTTTTTCGTGGCACCCTTCAACAGGTCCATATCTCTCTGGAACTGAGGATTCCACATCTGAATGCAGTTCTCCAGTTGAGATCTTACCAGTGCTGAAAAGAGGGGCAAGATCACTTTCCTCAACTTGCTGTCCACCCTTCTTTTGATGCAGCACAGGATAAAATTAGCTTTCTGAACTTCAAGGGCACAATGCTGACTCATGTCCAGCTTGCCATCCACCACTACTGTCAAGCGCTCTCATGAAGGGCTGTGCTCAATCTTTTCATCCCTCAGCTTGTACTGATAGTGGGGGTTGCCACAACCCAGTTACAAGACATTGCAGTCAGATTTGTTGAACCTCATGGGCTCACCTTTATTAAAGTCCAGATAGAACCTCAGAGGCTCTTCCACTCTCTATGGAATTATACCATTATAGAAGAATAATAGGTTGGCCAGGAAACCTACTCCTTATGAGAAGAGTTTATAACTTCAGGACAGTAAAACTCTTCAAAGTAATAAACAAACAGACAAGTAGTGCTTGTTTCTCACTAGAGAAAAGAGTATTTATTTTATTTATTTTATAAGAAGAAAATGAGTATTAGGTACTGCTGTAAGATATAATGTCTGTGATCAACTACTTTAACATATCATTACACTGTCTTGTTTTTTTTCCTTTTTCCCCCTATTTATCATGCACTTTAACATAGATAATTTCTTAAGTGCTGCATGGTACAGTAGAAGGAGGAATGATATAAAAATAATAATCAGAGTGTGTAAAAATGTGTACAGATACTCAGGGTACCGTTTTTTCAGATATTCAATACACAAAAATTGGTATCGTGGAAATGAACTCCTTCAGTGAAAATAGACCTCTTTAAGTACTGATAGTAAAAGCATATTTTTTCCTAATTATGTGCTCTTTTTCTGTCATATCAGTTTGTCTCTGTAAATTATACAGAAAACAGTGAACATGTTTTATAAAAATTTCATTCAAATATACACTTCGTGTCACTTGAGAATGCCTATGCATAAACCTTGGCCTCTAGCTGCTTTATTTTACAGTTTTTTCAAGATTCTTTTCATCACTCATTGTTTAGTTTATGTTGGTCTTCTTATCATGCTATCAACATCTTGAACTTATTTTTTTCAGAATTTAATGCAGTTACTGTTATTATTTTGGCTTTTGTTAAAATACTGGTTGGCTTTTGTTGTATGTTTGTTCATGACAGAGGGAGAAAGTAATTGAGATAACTGCAAAATCAATTCTGCTTCTCAGATTACTAGAGACCTCATTTGACCTCTGACTTCTCCCACACAGATCGCTGAAAAAATAATCTATATTTTCAGTACTAAAAAATATTGGACTGATTATGAAGCACTTTGGAAGATGATCACAGACTTTGGGGCTTTGGAACAAGCCAAGTATAGAATAGACATGTCTCAGAATTCAAAGTACAGACTGGACAGTGACTGTTTCTTTCTTCAGTACATATATAGTAAATACAAGTTATTTCAGTGAGTGCTTATCCATATCTCAAAGAATCATAGAATGATTTGGGTTGCAAATCATAGAATTGTTTGAGTTTGAAGGGATCTTTAAAAGTCATCTAGTCCAACTTCCCTGCAGTTCAAATGACTTTATTTACCTAATATGCATCCACTAGATAAAAAAAAAAAACAAACTATATTTCTTAGAGCCTTTACATTTGTCTTAATTCAATCTAATTTTAAAAATTGTAATGTTACTCCTAAACTGAGTAGTGTTACCATTTCAGGCTTTCTCTGTGGTCAGTGGAGATATCTGTTATTAATAACCAATTTATGCAGAGTATATTCCTTCCAGACAACATAACATGTTATCATAACATGGTTTAACACTTAAAATTCAGCAGGAAGCCATTTTGCCTGGAAATATGAAACAATTCTATGCATCTTAAAGAGAGATTCTGTCAGAAAAGCCATGTAATGTTAGTGAGAATCTGTGTTATCACTTCAGCAATACAGCACGGACCTCACAATGATTACAACAGATTTCCAATACCATTACACAACCTTAACTTGAAAATAATCAAATATGGATCATAAAGAATTATATGTAGCTAAAAATTATATTAATTTCCATTACATTTTATTTCGTTATTATATTAAAGAAAGGAAAATCATAATCAAAGCTCTATGTTTATCATTATTAAATCCATGCAGATGCAATCCACACCACTGTTGAGTACAACTACATATAATAAAACTAGATATTAGCCTTTTATAAGCATAATGAACTATTGAATTTTATTTATTTAGTGAATTACTGAATTTATTAAAATATTTTAGAATAAATTATTTTCAGAACTTAAGGAAAAGGCAATTCTGTATTTATTGAGAATGATGTACGTTAAATACCTGTTATGATTTATTAGTAATACCATTACAGTAATAAGTATTTAATCTTTTTTCTGTATTTGGTTGAGAATATTAAAATAAATAAAATATTAACAGCTTATATAGAAACATGAAGAAATTAACTGAGCCCATGTAGTTCTCAGAGGGCCTAAGCATATCCCTTAAGAATGCAGATCTCATTCCAAGTCAGACCACTGGAAATAGTACTGCTTTTGCAATTAAGGTGGTGAAGCATTGGAAGAAGATGCCCAGAGATGTGCTGGATTCCCCTTTGTGCACATTCAAGGTCAATCTGGACAGGGCTCTGAGCAACATGATCTAGCTGTAGGTGTCCCTCTTCATTGTAGGAGACTTGGACTACATGACCCTTCCAACTTAAATGATGGTATGATTCTATAAAATGAGTGACTGAATGTTTGCATCATGCCCAAGTGTCATGAAAAATGTATACGTTTCTCTGCAAAAGAATATTTTGTTTTTGAAAGTTCTTGACAAATTTGAGAGGATTCTTTCCCCTAGGATTGGATTATAGTGTCCTAATACAATTACTATTTTTCAGTCTTCAGACTAATGAAAATGTCTTCAGATTCTAATATTAATTTCACCTCTTCTGTTCTTTTTATATGTAAGAAATTTTGTCATACTGATTCATATTCTGCCAGTTTCTGTTCTCATTAAAATCTCAGTCAAAAAATAAGGTACTAGTATTTTTTAATGTCTAATCCACTACGCACAATCAGAAACTATGTTAGCGTATTGTACTATTATGCCCTATTTTGAATTTTAATTGTATAGCCAATTCTGTTTATTTTTTTTCTGTTTGTTTGTTTCTGGGTTACTAAGGCAATAAACAAGAAATGTCCAGCTGAGCAAAATACAGCCAGTTACAAGGGACAGTGTATAGCTGTGGGTTACACTATGTTAATTTACATATTATACAAAAGTGAAAATCATGATATCTGCTTTATATGAAAGGCTTCTAATGAGAATTGATAGCATTACAGTTATTATCTTCTTATGTAGAACTCTGAAATAATAATTTTTAATTAAAATCCAGCAATATAATTACGATCTTCTTCTGGAACTATGTGAATGATATTAGTATTTTGTTTTCCCAAACTTCACATGAGAAAAAATATTCTACACATTAAAGTTAAAAGACAAGATAAAGAATTTACAGATAATTTAATTACTGTCCCTTTCAATGAACACAGATGACAGAATTTTGAGAAGAGGTGATGAACAGATATATTTCAAGGGTGAATTTTTAATAATAAGATGACACTTGTTTTTCTTTATGACTACATTCAAACCTTAAATCCATTTTGTGCTACCCATAGCAATATTTTATAGCAAATTTACATAAACTCTTGGGCTGTCTGGAAGTGGATGACAGTATTCTCTATTTATTCTGATCTCAATTTAGAAAATCACAGAATTACAGAATACATGAGGCTAGAAGGGACCTCTAGAGGTCATCTGTTTCAATCCCTGCTTAAGCAGGGACATGCAGAAAAAGCCGTCCGAGACCACATTTTAAGATCTCCAAAGAGAAGACTCCACAACCTCTCTGGGTAACATGTGATCAGCTACTTAAAAAGGAAAGAAGTGTTTGCCGATGTCTAAACAGAACCTCTTGTGTTTCAGTTTGAACCCATTTCTTCCTGTTTTGTTGCTTGGCATCCATGTAGTGAGCCTGGCTTCCTTTTCTTTACACTCTCTGTCAAGGCAACTGTACACATTGACAAAATTGCCCCATGAGCTTCCTCTTCTTGAAACTGAACAGTCCCAACTCTTTCAGTCTCTCCTCACAGGTGAGGTGCTACGCACTCCCTTTATCATCTTCATGGCCCTTAACTGTCCTGTCTGCACATGGACTCTCAACAGTGTGTCCAGGTTCTTTTGTACTGAGAAGCCCGAAACTGGAGACAGATATCCAGGCATGGCCTCAGCAACAATGAAGAAAGGATCGTTTCTTCTTCACTGCCAGTAAATACTGCCAGTAAGGCAGCATTTTGCCTAGTGAAGGCAAAAATTCCTTTAGTCTTCTTTAAATCAAGGACACATTGCTAGGTCATTTTCAGCTTGATGTTCTCCAGGTCCTTTTCTGCTGAGGTGCTTTCCAGCTCAGTGAATCCCATCATAGTACATGGACACATACGATTTTTTCTCTGTGATGTAGTTGTTCTCCTTGTTGAGTAACATGAGATTGCCCATTTCTTCAGCCTGTCCAGGTGCCTCTGTATGACAGAATCACCTTCCAGCATATCAAATGTTCCTCTCACTTTTTTGTTCAGACTGAGAGAAGGCCTACATGACAGAAAGGCAAACATCAAGCGTGAATAAGAAATGTTATATTCAAATGTCAGTTTTCTCCACTGACAAATGTCTATTAAAAGATCTTATCTTTCTTCATAAACCTTGACTCACATCATTCATCTGTCTTGCTTACAGCATTATTAGCACTTGAATTTGAGGAAAAAGGTCACGGAAGCTTAGATGTGAATATTCTATGGTTTAAAGTTTTCTAAATTTTCTAAAAATATTTTCAGGATTTTCTGTCATTATCTAGAGATGGACAATCCTGACTTGACTCAATGAAGTGACAAAAACTTTCAAAGCTATCTCAGCAGAATACTCCAATTCATTGGAACTACCTATTTGCTAGTAGAAGGTAATATAAACTTGTTTATGTACTGGACATAGCTGACAAATAATCTAAAAGAGAAAATCATGAATCCACATCAGGTATTTGACTGCATTCAGGTACTGAAACCTGCTAATGTTAAGAGACAATCCCTCTAGCACTGTATGTACAATACCTCAGAATTAAACCCAACAAGTAAGTCTAATAAGTTTAAATAAAACATAGATAATTTTTTTTTTGTAACTATATTTCTGGATTGTTATAATAGGACTCCTGTGCATACTTATGGACACATAATAATTTCTCTGATATAATGAGAAACTTTAAGAATATGATGAGAGGAAAAAAGTAGAAAGAAGCAGAAAAAATAGGAAAGCTGTAAGTTCATCAAGTGCAGTACAGTATTTTGCAAAAATGCCTTGTTTTCTTTCATAGCAGAGTCTAACAGAAAACATTCATAGCTATGGGAACGAGTACCTGCTGTTCATTTGGATGTGTTGTGAAACTATATTTTATTTTACTTTACTTCTAAAATCAACATCTAAAGACATTTCTAAAACAGAGGAAAGGTAATTCACAATTCTTTGTTGAGTTTTAAACTCTGCCATATTTTGAGCATATGTTGCTAAAATTCAGTTGGACACCATAAAGCTGAAGATCAGTTTGGATAGCAAGTACATGCACTCATACTGAAAGGAAAGCTCTGAATAATGTTACAAAACTCAAAAGTGGTTTTGTGCCTTCCAAGTCATTCTCCACTCATTTTGCTTCACCTTTGGCAACAGTTATATTTCTGATATAGAGGGAAAATCCATCCATACAACAGCAAAGATTCACTGAAGTGAATCTTGAAGTGAGAAACAGGAGGGAGACAGAACTGAAACAACTGTTTCAAAGAGAATGAAAAAGGAAAATTTATTAACAGCTGTGACAGTTAAAGTCTACATTTCACCCTTTTATTTTATGTTCAAAAGAGAAGTGTAATTCAGTGAAGTTTAAAAAGAGAGGGTATGTTTATACAGAATGAACTCAACAATGTATAAAGCCCGTTGCTGGAACTAACTGAAGTCCAGTAGCTGTATTAGCATGGCACCATTCTGTGTTAGCAGATCTTGCTGATTGAACATGAGTATGTGACTTCAGAAATTGTAAAATATTTTACTTTAGAGTACTGGAATAGTGGTTGAACTAACACATAGAATCATAGGATAGCTTTTGGTCGGAAAGGAGTCAAAGATCATCTAATTCCAACCTCCTGCTGCAGGCAGGGTTGTCAACCAATAAATAAGACACAATTAAGCAATTCTCAGATAATTTTGTTGCAATTGAAGCATGGCATGGTGATTTCTTCCAATTCAATTATGGTTTCTTTAATTTAGGTGCCCAAGTCCAAGTTTGCTGATCAGTGTGATCAGTATAGAACAGTGTTGTAAGTAGCTTCCTCACATAAAATTTATCTTTAGATGGGTATAATTGCCATCTCAGAAGTTTCTTTATAGATTGTATGTATAAAAGTTTTATCATAAGTACGTTATGACATCCTAGCTCTCCCTGGTTTCCAGCTACCTCTCCAGAAAAATGATCTTACACTGATTATGTCACATCTGTCACAGTCAGCAACCCTCTAAATTCCCATTTTCAGACATAGAATCATACTACAGCATCTAGAACGCACCTCTGAAAGAGAGGCAAAGTGGGCTTTGGTACCTGAATCAGCATTAGAAATCTATGTTTTATAAGCCCATAGCTTGAAATATTGCTAGTAACAGGCCACAGGCTTTGTACTGAACTTGCACAGCTTCTAGTCTAGGTCTTGGAAGACCTCCTCATCCTAATCTTTTCTTGACATTTTTCCCAGCTGTGTTTGACCTGGTTTAGCTGTGACAGTATTTTTTATAATTGACTATGAGCTATAGCTGATTTGGTTTGCTTTCGCTTATCTTTAAACAGTGCCACCAATTTATAAGATAACATAATGATCATATAGGGAAACAGAGACCTGCTGCAATAGCAGAGATTTTCAGTAGTGGGGACACAGGATATGTAGAGAGAACAAACTGGACAGAGAGAGATGGGCATGGACTAACACTGTAGACCTCTCAACTGTTAAGATTTAATTTATGTTAACAATAAATTATTGCCCATGTATAGGATGTTTCTTCCTTTTCCATAGACAAGATTTTGGTCATTGACAGTTTGCAATGTTCGTTTCTCCTCCTGCTGACAAATGAATACAAGATCCCTAACTTTAGACACTGAGCCTTAGGTAAAACAGATTTCTCCTAAGCAGCTTGATTCTCTGATGAATGTTTGGAATGATCGAAGACATGGGGCTAATTAATGTAGAAAATATGTCCTGAAAGCCCTTAGACTGCACAATGAGCAGCTGGAAGCCACAAGAGTTTCTAAGCCAACTTTAATGGCCCTGTAACCATATGGTCACGTGAGTGAACCCAGCCCACCTGTTATTCATTGTGGTAATCAAGCCAAAAAATAATGACTGGCCAAGTTTAAAGACAAAAAAGAAAAGCAGCATATAGTGAATGTCTAAACAAGAATTTTTACACCAACATTTTCTCATATATTTAAATTCTCAGGTATCTGGAGTCAAACTTGAAATTAAAATAGTACTTTCCACAGCCAATTGTCCCTTGTGTCCTGAATCCCTGATGGGTAACTTCTAAATACACAGTTTCATCAATTCAATATACTAAGACTTACTGTGGCTCTATCATGTCTCTTTATTTATTGCTTTTTTTTTAATTTTCAAGATTTTCTAAGGAGACAGGCTCCCAGTTTTCCAAACATTCTTAGGTTTGTTGGTTTTTTTTGTTATCTTCTTCCACTCAACTTCATTTGAATTATTCCATCTTGTTAACTACTATGAAAACCTTAGTGGAAAACAAGTTAATGACTAGGTATATGAAAAACAGTTAAAATGTATTAAGGAAATTTGGTGAGTTTCATTTCAGTTATATTTGACTGTTCACATTGTAGACACTGACAGCTAAACGAACTGTCTGCATGTACCCTTCATAATTAGTGGAGAAAATAAGTAGGTTTTAATACTGTATCATTCTGTACTCATCTCTTTCTTGAAACAGTAACCAATTCATCTTAAATGTTTTTCTCAACCAAAATACTGGGTTAGCACAAAGATGATCTTTGATTTTACCTTCACCTGTGATCACTTACAGTTGTTTTGCTTAATTATTTATAGTAGCTCATGTTTTAGGAAAAGGGAGATGAAAGGAATTCAATAACTTTTCAAGTTATGAAATAAGCTGCACTTCAAATATAATTTCTTAAAATTTTGTCTTAATCTTCTACTTTGTTTTTAATTTTCCTACCATAAATTTTATATTTCAAGTAAGTGAAGAGGCATTTTTCATGTTATATGTTTTAGAATGCTATTAAAGATAAATCCCTGTCTGAGATTTTTGTCCAAGATTTCTTCAAAATTATTCTCCAAAAGAAGTCAATAGCAGTATTTGTAATAAATGATAGACAAATATTTTCAGGTTTTAAAAATGGTTAGCTCAAATAAAAAGATATTCAAGTAAAAATAATGATAAGACTCATGAAGATAGAAATTCATTGTTAGAATATGTAGAACTGCAACTAAAAACTAATGTTACAAAGAATACAAATTTTCTATCTTAAATAAGTCACTGGAGTTTGAAGATGAACTACCAAAAATTTTGAGAGGAAATCTTCCTGTGAGATTTTTTTTGGCAAAATTCTGGAAATAGCTAAAAATAGGAATTTAAGCAGTCTATTAAAAGGTATATGTACTAAGTATACATCAGTTTGCTCTCACACGTCTATTGTCATAAATATATACATGTTTTTATATACTTTTATGTATACATACGTGTACATGAAAATAAAGTTTATGTACATCACATACTTCATGTAACACATTGCACACAACATGCCTATACATCATAAGTGCCAGCCTGTGTCCTGTTAGCACTCCTCTGCTCTTCTACACCAGGTCTTGAGTCCTCACCTCTCAAGACCTCTGCAATGGTACAAGGTCTGTATTTTTCTGCTATGTAGTGTTGTTGTAGATTTGCAAAACACTGTTGATATCATGGAGAGAGAAAAAAAAGGCAAATTAAGTCAGCTCTAGCCACATGATTAATTAGAAAAATTACTGTCAGATAAACCAAGTAAAATTAATCTAGGAGGGTCAAGAAAAAATCAGACAGAGCAAGCCCAATAATCTTCTGTCTTGAGGCCTTCCAAATTGAGGCAAAAACTGTGACCTGTCACAAGCCACAGAGAAGCAGAGTAAAATGCTATATATTCTAAAATATTTAAATCACTTTTATGTAGAATAGTGATCTATAGTGCCATGTTGATTTTGGTTTTTGAATCTTAAGGGAAGTGAAGGGAAGCACCAAAAATCTATATTGTTCTTCTATGACTACTTTTTGTCCTTTGATAAAACATCTTCACTTATGGAGAAGAATTGATTACCTGATAGAAATCTTCAGAGTCAGGCTACGAGTAAGATTTCATATCCTTCTAAAAGACTTCATAACTTTAATAGCAGACATTATACCTTATACTTACTTTCATTTCTTTAAAAAAAATTAAATCTTACTGATTTTATTTATTTTTAATAAAACATACCTGGAGTAAGGAATACAGAGGAAAATAGAGAAAGCAAAGTAGAAGAAAAGTCACATGAGATGCAAAAAGAAGAAAATTATGCTAATTCCACACAATTTCTTGCAATGCTTTCTTATTTTGCAATTAGTCATCCAGCAGGAAAATCACAGGAAATTAAGTTTTGCATGCTATCTGGATGTTCTTCAGCACTGAGTAGCAGGGGAACGTGTCAATTATAGTTAGGAATGAGCACTTAACCAAGAAATTTCTCACCATTTATAACATTTATGATTTAATAATTAGTCATCAATTAAATATCAAAACTCCTAACTGTATGTTTATTTTGTATAATTAAGCAATAAGGCAACTTCCTAATGCTTGACATGGTAATATATCTTTATTACAAATTACAACGTTGGCACAAAGTAATGGCAAGAAAGTTCAGGTAATTAACTAAAATCCAGTTTCCCAAAAATACTTTGTGTTTTTGAACAAATGCCAGTAATTTTTATTTGTATAGATAAGTGCAATATCGTTCTTCCTCAATAGCTTGCCTTGGGGGAATATGAAACTTGTAATTTCAGAACCAGAAGAATCATAGAGGAATACAATCTATCCTGTAGCCATGTAACTCAATTTACTTGTTATCTAACAGCTATAAGACACATGCTGAAGTGACTGACTTAAACTATATTGATATCTGCTCTATTTTCAGTAAAATAAAATAAAAAATAAAATAAAATAAAATAAAATAAAATAAAATAAAATAAAATAAAATAAAATAAAATAAAATAAAATAAAATAAAATAAAATAAAATAAAATAAAATAAAATAAAATAAAATAAAATAAAATAAAATAAATAATAGACTCCTCTTATTTAATGAAATTATCAAAAGGATAAGTAACTGATGTCAGTAGCTACTGGGAAAAACAAACAAATGAACTCTGAGAAGTGTGTGCTTCAAAAATAATATATATTGCAGCATCACATATGGTTTTACATGATTCCATTCATATTCACAGAGGCAGCAGAAAGAATCTGAAAATTATTTCTGCAACGATGAAGACCCCAGGGAGGAAATGAGGTTAATTATTTGCTATATTTCCTACTGGGACTTATATTCCAGTCTTTAGGCAGAATCAAGGTAGATATGTATTGGACCAATTAAAGATTTTTCAAATCATTAATCATAAAAATTATTATTCACTGGACATAGATAAGAGGAAAATACATGTGAGAATCCCTGATATAGCGACATGAAATATAGGGCTGTAACAGTTGTTTAATAATCCATCCACATTGTTAAGTAGGATTTTTGGATTGATGCTATTAGAATTCATATTTTCAAATAGAAAAGGAGGAGACACATAAACTTGAGAGTAGCTGACAGCAGTTCTTATAAATATGTTTGAATTTTAGAAAGTTGACATCTTTGAATTATAATTGAAAATTACATTCATGTCCCCAAACTGATCTCTGGTATTTTAAGTACTATAAACCATGAGTTTTAGAAAGTATTATCTAAGTAATCTATATAGGAGTTATGGGCGGATATTGAGAACTTACTTTCTGTAGTGAAGAGATACATAAGGATTCAAGGAACTTTATGTCAGCTAGATCACAAATTTCTTTCTGGAAATGACTTGTATTTGTGTCAAAAATACCAAACCAAACCAAAACAAAAAATATATATATGCGACATTCCTTTATTTTTTCACTCCACATACTATCTAATGTTTTTATGCTATATTCACTCCCCAGAGTGAATAACTTTGGACATTCATTAGTATCTTTCATAGTCGCTTGGAAAGTTAGTCTGAAAAATTCCTGAAGAGGATTTTTACTTGATTCCAATTCAGTACAGAGAATCGTAGAATGGTTTGGGTTGGAAGGAACCTTTACATCATTTATTTCCAACCCCTTGCTGCAGGCAGGGATGCCTCCCTCCAGACTAGGTTGCTCAAAGCCCCATCCAGTCTGGCCTTGGATGCTACCAGGGAGGGGTCGTCCACAGCCTCACTGGGGAACCTGTTCCAGTGTCTCACCACCTTCGCAGTAAAGATTTTCTTCCTAATATCTAATCTAATTCTACCCTCTTCCAGTTTAAAAACATTTCCCCTCATTCTGTTGCTACATGTATTTATAAAAAGTCCCTCCCCAGCTTTCCCTTTTCCAGACCCCTTCAGGTCCGCTATAAGGCCGCTATAAGGTTCCCCCTAGAGTCTTCTCTTCTCTAGGCTGAAGAGCCACAGATATCTCAGCCTGTCCTCATAGGGAAGGTACTCTAGCTCTCTGATCATCTTTGTGGCCCTCCTCTGGACCTGCAACAGGTCCTGATGTCCTTCTTGTGTTGGGGGCCTCTGGTACACTACTCCAGGTGACATCTCACAAGTGCAGAGTAGAGAGGCAGAATCACATACCTGCTGTTCATGCTTTTCTTGATGCAACCCTGGACGCAGTTGGCCTTCTGGGCTGCAAGCGCAAATTTCCAGCTCTTTTTGAGTCTTTCAACAACCAACACTCCCAATTCCTTCTCCTATGATCTGCACTCAAGTCATTCTCCACTCAACCTGCATTTGTGCTTGGAATTGCCCCAACCCAGATGCCGGACCTTGTACTTGACCTTGTTGAACCCCATGGGGTGGGCATAGGCCCACCGCTCAAGCCTCTCCAGGTCCCTCTGGATAGCATATTGTCCCTCTAGCATGTCAACTGCATCACTCAGCTTGGTGTCATTTGCAAACTTGTTTTTTTTTCCTTTGTGTATTTATACCATATTTTAAAGAACTGGAAACTACTACACTAAAAATTCAAGAGAAAAGAAAGAGATGAAACTAGATTTTGCTGCTACCAAACAAGTTTCATTGTCAGCTTATAACAAATATTGTTAAACATTAAAATTCATTTTTAACATTAAATATCTTGTATGGCTATAGCTTATGCACTTTACATATAAAACACTTCAAAGGTCAGGAAATCAATCATCCATGTTTTACTTGTCATGCCTATTCGTTTAAGCCAATATAAAATAATGAATACCTCTTTGCATTAAAGTTCTGTCTTGGCCTGATTGATCCTCTATAAAGCTATTATAAAGGTCACAATATGGTAAGTTAAAGACTATTGGGGAATGGGAAGGCACAAGGTAAGATAAACATGTCACCTACTTTATAATGGAGTTGAGGTTCACATTTGCTGAAATCAAAATTTTGATGTTTAAAGTCTTATTTTATTATAATTATCTATCCTTATTTGCCATGATTTATAAGAATGTATGGCAAACTCTCAATGGATTTGTCCTTGTAAAACACAGATTTAAATAAGTTACCATTATATCTTGCAAAATTATTTGGACAATATGACTGCTTATGAATACTTATGCAGTCATTCTTATGTTCACAGTGTGCTTTCTTTTAGTGATTTGGAAGAAGTGTTAGATATTTTAATTTAAAATTAAATATTACTCATTTTTATTCATAAATTAGTGCATAGGAATGATGTGTAATACTTTATTTTTTGTCATTTATATAAACACGTATAAAGATAAAAAATAATGATTAGGCAGCTTAAAACCATGTTACTTTTCTGAAAAATAAACAATTGAAAACAAGCATTTGAAAAAGTATGCTTGGAAAAAGTGTTTTGAAAATGTTGCATGAGTATATGTGTCATTGTTGATGATACCATGAGAAGTTAAGTGGTCAGACAAGGACTTTCCTTGCTTATTGATATTTGTTGTGTTACAGTGAACCATATTTTACTTGGACAAGGGTCAAGCACACACAGTGCTCTTACTTCTATATATATAAAAACTCATCCATGTGTCATGGTTTTCACTGAGATAGAATTAATTTTCTTTATAGTGGCTCACATGATTTTTTTTTTTAATAAAAACACACTGATGTTTTTAGTTATTGTGGAGAAGATCTTATACATTTCCATTTCTCTTGCTGTCTTACCAGCAAGTAGGCTGAGGGTGCATAAAGAGCTGGGAGGTGGCACAGCCAGGACAACTCACACAGGCTGATCAGAAGGATATCTCATAACATAAGAGGTCATGATCAGCAATAGATCTGGGATAAAGAAGGGGGAAAGAGAGGAATCTTAGAAGTGATGATGTTTGGATTCACAAAAAAAAGATCATACACGATGAACCCTGGTTTCCAGGCTGACCAACTTACTATTGATGGGAAGTACCAAAATATAGCAAAATAACTGTGTGCATAGTTTTTGTTTTATTGAATAAACTCTTTATGTCTAGCCCCAAATTCCTGTGCTTTTACCATCTCAGTTCTCTCCCTTATCCCACCTGGGGAGAGTGAGCAAATGACTGTGTGGTGCTGAGCCTCCTGACAGACTTAAATCACAACGTTCTATATGAACTTTTCCAGATATGTGACTCAACTGCTCACAGCCACTGCTCACTGGGTCATCCTATGAGTACATAGCCAAGACATGAACATGCATGATCTTTTACTTAAAAAGTTTTGACACCTTATGTAGGAATAAGCCTTGACCATAAATTAATTCTCTGCTTTGCCTATTGGTTCCTTTAGTCCTGGCAGGGTTCTTGGAGCCTCCCCCACAGCTTTCAGACTTTCCATTTCTGAAGTGGTAAAAAACTACATTTTATCTATTGGTTACTGCAGTGATTCTTGGCAACTCTCAACTTCAGTCCTTTAGTCCCATATAATGAGTTTCTTTGGTAAGTCTAGAATTCAATATTTCATATATTTTATAGGAAAATACCAAGATAACATATTTTGATATTTTTCATCTTTTGTTTGCCACATTTTTTTTATTGAATTTGTTAAGTATTCTGAATAGTTTCTCATCCTTAAGGAAATATTTCTCAAGAAATCCACGTATCTGACACTATATTGTGACTTGCTTTATATTGTTCATAAAAATATATTTATGCCCAGTTCGATGACTAATGGGGCAGTGAACTCCTGTTTCAATAGCATAATATTATATATAGCACATAATATTTGTATAAATATTATTATTACAGAATCACAGGATCACTGAATTGTAGGGGTTGAAAGGGACTTCTAGAGATCAAGTTCAACCCTCTTGCAAAGCAAGGTTCCCTGCAGTAGGCTGCACAGGTAGGCGTCCAAGCAGGTCTTGATTATCTCCAGAGAAGGAGACTCCACAGCCTCTCTTGGCAGCCTTTTCCAGAGCATTATTAAATACTGATGGTAACTGAAATTTTCTTGATGAGTCATGGTCAAAAAAGGCAAAGGAACTCAGTGTACAGAAGCTGATGAAACATGAGAACCCATTGTTGTAATTACTTCTCAGCAAGCAGCAATTAGGAGTTGTCACCTTGCAGCAGAAGTCATAGGATTTGTCCATCTCTGTAAATGACAAACAAAAATTAGAGGCATAAATACTAGAGGGAAAATATTTCCAAATTTTCCATATGTAGTGCTTGATTCAAAAAAAAAAAGAAGCCACAGAAGTTTCAACAAAAGAAAAAGGCAAGAGCAACAAGAACATCAAGAAGAAATGGAACAATCAAAACCAAACCCAATATACTTATTGGGATACTTGCATTTAAACTAAACATCTAGAATGATGGAGTTAATGTTAATTGGTATAATGCATAGATCATAAAAGAAGTAATGCCTCCTATTTATTTCCATAGTACGAAGAGCTCAATAACACTATTTGATAGGGAAAATTCTCAACTACAAAACAAGGGTTAGGGAAGGTGTCCAGATGAGTTCTGAATACCTCCACAGAAGGAGACCCCACAACCTCTCTGGAAGCCTGTTCCAGTGTTCTGTCATCCTCAGAGTAAAGAAGTTTTTTCTCATGATTAGATGGAACTTACTATGCTCCAGTTTGTGGCTGTTGTCTCTTGTACTGTATCTAGACCCCACAATAATAGCATATCAGTACATATATTGTTTGCAACTGCTCCATACAGGTGAGTACATTCAGACCTATTCAGTATTTAACATCTGAACATTTCAAGTGAAATTTTAATTTATTTTTAGAAAAAAAAAAGGGTTAAAAGAATGCATATAATATATCACATGACAAAATTCTCACATTCAGTTGAGTGTTTTTAGCCAGTGAGTACTTAATTCATTTTGAGTCATATGACAGAGTTAATTGTGAATTTAAAGGCATCAATCACTTACATGATTGCATTGTAGTTAAGGGTGAAAAAAAGACAGAAGAAAGACGATGAATGCTTTTAATTAGACATTTTAAATCACTTTTCACAGTGAAGAAGGAAGTGATCTTTATGATAACACTTTCTGACTTTTTCAGTGTTTCTTGTGAAACTCAGCTGATGAAACATAAAGGTCAAACGTATGCAGAGTTCTTAAAAATGAATAGTGTTACTATTGTTAAATAAATAATATTATTCATAGTAAGAAATAATTTCTGGAAGTTCATCTGAGTACATTTGAATTTGTTTTTCTGTAAGTGCGGAAAAAAAATGTTTCCTTTTTTAATAGATTTTGGCATCCAGTATTTCTCTTTTTTCTATTGTAGAAACCATAAAATACTTAAAAAGGAAAGTAACTAAGCAAGAAAATACAAACCAACTTGGATCTTTTTTTCATTGTAGAATCATGACTCTCTGGATCTTAAACTGACCTGTATATGACATTCTATTCTAATGAAATCGCAGAAAATTGTTTCTTCAATAGGTGTATACCTATACATACCAAAGAATGTTCCTGTTTGTCTGTTTTTACTCAAGTTCTTATTCTTCCAGAAATTTGGTTTTGTAATTTTGTTATTGCAATTGGAACCAAGATCAATGTAGTGTGGGAAAAGACTTTCATGAGGTTATGTTTAGGAATGTTTCATTTGCACTCAAACTAGGAGTTAATATTCTAACTAAGACTGAAATTCCACAGCCATTATATTGAGGAGACAGGATCATGGATGTTGTATTCAAAACTCTTCTAAGACAATTGAACTGGAAATCAGGATAAACTTAATTTTCAGGAAAAAAAAAAAAAGATTTTGCAAGCAACTGCTTTTGAAACACCGTGTTTCATCCATTCAAGCTTTTCACTAAATAGATGCCTAGGAGGAAGATTACAAAATGACTTATTTCTTATGGTTTTTTTTTCCTTCATAATAAGATTTTCTGAACTCTCAGTTGTTATATACCTACAACTGTTAATTCTCATCCTCTATAAACATTTTTTTCTTTTGATTTTTAATACTTTGGTATATATCTATATCTATAAAAAAAAAGGCAATTAAATATATACATATATCTATAGATATATGTATATCTTTTTTTTTTGCTTTGTTTTGTTTTGTTTTTTATTGGCTTTTTTTTTTGCTTTGTTTTGTTTTGTTTTTTATCAGACTCAAACATCTGTGTTAAAATGAAACTTTGTAGTAAACACAAGAGAAAATGCCCCAACCTGTTCAGTGTTCATTTATAATAGCAATGTGTTGCTCCATGTACATAGATCGGCCTCCTCATCTTTCTAAATAACATGAACCAAAGGAAAAAACAAACAAACAAACAAACAAAAAAACCCACATATATTTACCCTTTGGTTCTTAATTGAAAATATTTCTTATTACATTTATACTTTATTCAGAAACATGAAGAAGCTAAACATGATAATTTACTTCTATTTTTTTTAACTCAGTTTTTACTTCCCTCAATGCAATTCTGATTTTAATTTGATTTCCATAATCTTTCTAACTTGCAGCAATGAGCTACATAACCAATAATCAGGGTAAGAAGCCTGACATTAACTTCCCTGTTGTTATTTTTTATATTTTTCCCTATAATCATGAAAGATGCTTTGATTCATGTTAATAAAGATCTGAATTTTTACTCTGACTTTGCACAGACAGAAACACCAACTTCCATTTCTTCTCCCTGCCTCCCCACTACATATGTATACATATGTGTATACATAGCTATATAGTTATGCATGAAAGTCAGTTGTAAACTTACAGTAGCTTTATTTGTAGTGCATACAATGAACAACAGTAACATTAATAATATTTGCATTAAACCATGATCTACATTTGTTAAGACAGAAAACGGTGAAAAATTAGAATGAAGCCTTCCATTAAAACACTCAAATTGATCCATATCTTAAGTCCCACCCTTCCTTGCCTCTAAAAGAAAATGGGAATATCTGAAGGCTTTTTTCTCACTTTCCTGCATCTATAGAAAAGATTCTTTTGTACTTATCTTCAGTAGAATCATTTAAGTTTCTATAATTCTCTACGTAATTCTATTATTTAAAAAAAATAAATAATAAAAAAAGTTTATTCTATTTTCAACTTTCTGAAAACAATAGAAATCCATGTCTTTTAAAATATAATAAACCTGGATGTTATTCTTCCAATAAGTAAAGACAGCAAGCAAAGTTTATTACAACTACTTCTTCACTCCCCATGTGACATATCATGAATCATAATTAAAAGCTACTATAAATGATGAAAACCAAGTGACAACTCAAAAAGATGAGTTTCTGATGTATATTTGCTTGTTATCACTCTGTTGAGTCATGTTCAAAGCATGGTAATTCACAGTAGTTTTCCTAGTGATTAATGTCAGAATTTTGAGGGTATAGTGTATTAGTAACTACTCTAAATAATATTTTTCTTCATACTAGAATGCTGTCAATTTCACACTAAGAGTTTCATCTTATTTTGTAAAAAAATATTTTCAAAGTACTTCAATATGTAGCAAATTTATTTGAAATATCAATCTATAGCAATCGAAATGTTGAATACTTCTGTTGTCTACATCCTACCTTATATACCTATACTTTAGATTAGTCTGAGATTTCATTGCGAGATTACATTATACTAAACAAAATCAACAGAGTAACAGTAATATATATTTAAAGCGGCCAATAAAAAACACCTTTAAGGATTTATATACATACACCTAAATCAAATCACTTGTATTGCCTACTAAATTTTTCTGCATAAGCATTATGTTCTCTTACGATCTTGAATATTCAGGAGTTTAAAATTATTTTGACCTAGAATTGTCTAAAATTATTTTTGATATCCAAAGATTTATTGTATGGGCCTAAAGTTCTTTAAATTTCAAAAATTTTCTGCATGCCCACAACTGCTCTGGAGTGGAAACCTCGAAAACACAGCACTGGTCAAATTATTTTTTAAGACAATTGTTGATGATATCTTTGTAAAAAGCCTAATGAATGCAGTACTTAGGAAATGACAGAGTTCGCTTTAATATCTCCTTCTCCATATTTTGGAGTTCTACAAAATCTGTTCCAAGAGTTAAAAGGACATAATTTACCTCCTCAAATTAGTCAAATGTACTACAGATAAATAATCAATTTATTTATGTAGAATAAGAACCATGTATTGTCCTAAGACAGACATTCTAAGCATTGTTATTTTGAAGTATTTAAGTCATTACTCCTGGCATGAGAAACTAGTGTGACCACCCAAATTCTTTTTGCATGTTGTCCCAGCGACTGTTTAAATATAAATAGGTATAGAAGGATATCAGAACGTTCAACAAATTGCCACGCTGCTATAAATAAATAAATAAATAAATAATTGCTCTCGCTTTTTCCAGCAAAATCAGAGTTTAATTAGGAAAGAAATCAAATTGTTCATTTGTCATTCAACAGCTCTGATGCATCATGGTGTAATATTTAGGTTTTCTGGGTCCTGTTCTCCTTCATGGATTTAACAATAAAGCCAGACTGTGTCTCTTATGATATACTATAAATGCATCACAAACTGATGCCAAGATTAATAGTACTCCTATGAAATGTAATCCAATCAGACAGACAATACAGGACTCAAGTATCAGGCAGAAACACATACTAAACATCATGAAAATATTTGCAGAATGAGTAACTTGAAGGTGAATTTCCTTGCTTCTTCTGCCAATGATAGTAAAAGACAGAAGTTCTTTAAACAAATAAAAAACAAACAACAGAAAGCCCCCGGAAAAACAAAAAAAAGTATAACAAAACCACGGTTTTGAGGATTCTGATCCATTCTACAAACTACATCAATCTCAAATTCAGTTCAGAGCTAAATGTATTCCCTTATTATATTCTACATAATACAGTTATCATTATTGATTCCACAGTCATCTCAAATATCCTTATTCAACTTTTAAGCTAATTTAGACACTTTTTAAATGATAGTTTAGGAAACTACAAAAATATCATAGAAAAAATATACAAAATCAAAAAGCATATGAATGTATGACCTAATTATATTATTTGAGGACAACGATACCTGATACAAGAAGGCTTTTAACGTAGCAACGTAGGCGTAACTTGAGTCAGTGCTATATGTTGAAGCAGAAGGAAATTAAATAAAATAAATTGAACTATAATAGTTGCAGATTTTGAAAATGGGTAATTAGTCATTATAGCAGATTGTGAGGAAACATGGTATGAGATTCCATTTCCAGTAGATATTCTCTGTTTCAAACAAAAACCCATTCCTGAAGGAAGGACTCAGTGAAATTTCAAGAAATCTTTAAATACCAAATTAATTTATTAGACAGTTTTTTTATCTACAAAAGATAAGATGCCTTGCCATTTAAATACAGTGTTTTGAAAATGTTGTACATGAGAAACAGTAGAATGTAGAAAAGCATCCTAAAGCACATCAACTGCATTCATTAAAAAAAAAAAAAAGCCTGAATTATATTTTAAAGAAATCAATTTTTTTACATTAGCTTCATTGCCACATATTCTTTCTTACAATAGCTTTGTACTATTATATTTCTGTGTGTGTTCCTAACATAAGAGAGTAGATCCCATGATTTTACAGTGAAGTTAAGTGCTGGAGCTGAAATAGATTCCATGTTATTCATTACTAGCACGTTCCATCTTAATGTGTACATTAAGGTTTTGATTCTTCTCAGAAGTTAATTAGAAAGAACTCCACTTAATAAGTAGATTTATGAGAGCCTGAGAAGAGATGGCTCTAAGCAGGCATGTTGATCTTCATGTAGAACTTACATAAAATGTGCTTCTTATGTATATATAACATAATTTATTTGTTGCGCTCAAGAAAGCAATAAAAGGAAAAAACAATGAGTTTAGATGTCTTGAAATTCTGCAGAAAGATGTAACTTGATAATGTTATTCAGAAGTAATAGTTTGTAGAGTAAATCACAAACATGACATTAGCTTTCATTTGCTAGGAAAACTTCTTCCAAGTGGTGTCCCTTGTATAATAAATAAATTAATAATTTGTATAAAGTAAGTCTGTAGTGCTGTATTTTATTTTTTATTTTTTTTAGTAAATATGTGGTTTGACAGAATGGAATTGGTTATTGTTGAGGTTAATGTAAAAAGAATTTATGCATTATTATGCAAGTAAAATTGTACAACAAGCATACGTGAGGTTTCCATATAACATGAAAGATCCATTAGGTGTTAATTAAGACTTCTGTGGATTGAAACAGCAACATATACACAGTTAAGCACTGAATATATTGAAGCAAAGGGATGCACTGAAGCACATCTTCAGTAATTTTGTTCTCAATCCCTCCAAATATTTGCAGCCACTATGCCTGCTAAATAGATCTTTTGTTGAGTATATCAGAACACCTGCAGGTCTTTGATAAAAAAAAGTTAATGGAATTCAGAAAAAAAAAAACCAAGGAAAAAAAAAAAACTATTAGCTTTATGAAGAACTTGCATGTATAAGGAAAGAATTCACCTTTTAGACCTTCATATAACAGGTAATGTGTTCTTTACCACACAGGAACAAAAAACATCTGTAAATTATTCTTTATATATATATGTGTGTGTGTGTGTGTGTACACACTTTGCTATAATTCCACAGCAAGTCTTTTCAGTCTAAATACAAAAGATGACTATTTTTATCTGTACTAAAACAGAATAATAAGTATTTCTGTAGACTTCTTGATACCACAAATGGAATAAAAAATTTGAAAACAGAATTACAACAGGCTAAATTGTTGTAGTGTCTGAAAACAGGTAAAGCAGATAAATATGTTGTTTTTGTTTTAGTCAAACAGTGAATTGGTCAATAACTACATGCTCAGCAAAACCCCACTACTATGTAGGTATCATTTCACTTTGGAAACACTTAACAAAAAGATAAAATTTTTGTATATTTGAAATTATGAACAATTTATTTCTGGCTTCAGTGGAGAATATTATATCTGCTCTACAACTGGAGTTGGTCGATGTATTAGTCCTCATATAAGAGTCTGTTAAACCTCTTTATGATCAGAAATAAAGAAACAAAGAAGTAGGAGGCACTGAAGCATGAATTGTCTGACTTGTTTTATCAACTGCACCCCAGAAGTTCCTATTCCTCTTCCTTAACTGCAAGAGGCAGCTACATACAAAGAACACACAGCCTCCGCACATTCAGTGTTCAAAGATAACTGAGATGAATCCTACATTCAAGTATACTAGAAGTAATAACTTTGGGAATATTCCAAATATAAAAGATGTTTAGCTTGTCTCAATCTTCACTTCAGATATGTGGAAGAATGAATTTAATTATCCTAGCCTCTTAATTCTCATTTCAGCTTTAGTTCAGCTTTAGCCCTTTGTTAAGATGAAGAGAAAACCACGATAATGCTTGACTTTATCATATGTCCAGAATTACAGAAGGAAAAGGGGAAGTCCTGAACTGTAGCAGTCAGAATATAATGTAGCTGTTTCAAATGAGCTGTGAAAACATTTGTTGATGTGCCCCTCTGAAACAAAAGATACTTAGATAGGAGTTGTGCCTGCAAAGCTGCTATTTTATTACTGAAGTTATAGCCATATTAGGGTCATCTCAAGCTGAGGAAGGAAGTCAAAACCTGGTAAGTGCACTGCTGAGTCACACACATTCTAAATATCAGAAATGCCAGCATGAAATAATGTTGTAATGAAGTATTTCCTTAATGGGTTTTTCTGAACCACTAGGTGTGAATAATATGTGTGTAAACATTGGTTGTCCTGTGTAATGCAGTCACATAACAGAGTTATTTGGAATCATATGAATCTAAACAAGCAAACAATACAAAGTGTGTGTGTGTGTGTGTGTGTGTGTGTGTGTGTGTGTTGGGGGGGGGGGGGAAGAAAACCAAGCAAACAAAACAACATTGTAAGGTCACAAAACCTTTATGTCACTTGATTACTTTGTCTTTCCATGAGTGATCTAGCTTCACTCTACAGTGAAACATTTTCTATTCATAACAGCAAATTAATAGCATGCGTGATAAATATAAGTATTCTGTCATCTATAATTCAGATGTAGATTTGTGTAAATATCAATATCCAAATGAAAGTCAAATAAAATATCTGCCTTCTGACATGATCAATAGACAAATTGCAATTGACACAAAAGCTTGTCTAAGAACACACATACCTACTCTACTGTGGAATAAATAGCTGATTTTAATCCCACGTTGAGTTCTCAGACTTGTTGAAATTCAGTAGCTTAAAATTGATACAGATTGTACTCAAAATTAAATTGAAAAGGAACCTTCTATTCCTCCCTTACTTAGCTCTGCTTCCATCTCAGAAAGTCAGGAATGTTATATGCTTTTGCCTTGGGCATAATAAATTGATGCTTTATTTAGAACAGGTCTGGACACTATTAATTTTACTAAATAAATCCTGAATTTAATAATAAACAAAGTAGAATCTAAGTACTTTTTTCTTTTATTTTTTTTTCCACAGAGACTCTTTCCTTGCATCTTTCCCATCATCAAAACTTTAATTGATGCATGTCAGAATAAGCAACCTTATAAAATTAGAATTCAGCTTGAACTTTTGCAAACATTGTTTGACATAACAAAAGAGTGAAACCCAATCAAAGATAAAAATAAATGTTGACTTTCAGGCACTGGACTAGATGTATCTAGTTGCATTAGTGAGGTGACACTTTAAGGTTCCAGTGGGAAGACCCTCAGTGAACAATAAAACATCCTCTGTAAGCTAATTCCCAGAAAACCAGTAGCCTGACACTGTCCAACACCAAAGGCAAAGAAGGGGATAAAAATGTGCATAGCAGACTCAGTATATTACTAATGTAGAAAATTAGGGGCATTTTTACAGGAGTTAAAAGTTATAATGATAACATTTTTTCTTCTCCTATTTTAAGCTAAATGGTAATAGAAGCCACACCTCATGAAAGTGAATACTGAAATTCCAGGGACACAGTGAGTTTGCTGTGTCATTCCTAGTAATATTTGTTGTCACATGCTTGAAGACATAAAACAGAGTACAGGTAACTTATTCTATATGGGTGTCTGCCTTTTTAGTAGTAGATTTTTTCCTTTTTAGGGCCATCTTATTTGCACATGCCAAATGTTTTGATCTATTTGCTCTCAAGGAAACAGCTTTTCAGTCAATTACAATTAAATGTTTCTCACTAGATTTATTTTTCAACAAGATTTAATCATTTTCAAGGAAGATTTAATTATCCATCTTCTCTCCCAGAGAATAAATCTATTGTCTTGAAGTTTAGCTAAATTAAAGCATTCTGATTTAAAGAAGAAAAAAAAAGTGTAATACAGCTTGCATACTGATCTGAGATAGAATGGATGGCAGTCTTTTCCAGTGATGTAATAATCTGTTTTGAGCATGAATTAAGGACAGACTGTGAACCCTTTCCCTTGGGTATCATGTTTACTGGACTGACAGTGTACCTGAAACATTACAAATTTTCAGAAAATATTATCAACCAAATCAGAATTCAAAAGAAAGGGCTATAGATTTTATGTTTTGCTTTCTTTCTGAGATATCACAGAATCATAGAATCCATAATGCTTAAGGTTGAAAGAGATCTCAGGAAATCATCTGGTTGAACCCTCTGTTCAAGTGGAGACACCTACAGATGCTCACTGAGCACAATGTCAAGGTTTTGAATATCTCTCAAGAGGGAAACTCAACAAACACTCTTGCCACAGTGCTCCATCACCCTCACAGAAAAGGAGTGTATTCTGATGTTTAGACATGTTTAGATATGTTCTATTCTGTGCCCAACTGCCTCTTATTCTGGCACCAAATATCACTGACATGAGCCTGGCTCTGTCCTTTTTGCACCCTCCCTTTGTGCATTTGTGGGTATTGATAACTTATCTTCTTTCATATATATATTTCATGCATAATTTTTTACAAACCAGACATATATAATTCCCATTTATATTTAATTAGTTATTTACTTATTTATTTATGGTATTCCAGAACCTCACTACTGTGATAGTTAGAGCTACTTTTACAATAAAATCATGCAATCATAGAATGGCTTGGGAGGAAAGAACCTCAAAGGTTATCTAGTTTCAACTAACTTCCATGGGCAAGAGTGCCAACCACTAGATCAAGCCCAGGGCCCCATCCCACCTGACCTTTAGCACCTCCAGGCACAGGACATCCATAACCTCTCTGGACAGCCTGTTCCAGCACCTCACCAGCCTTTCTTCCCCAATATCTAAGCTAAATCTCCCCTCCTTTAGTTTGAAACCATTTTTTTTCTTGTCCTGTCAATGTCTACCTATGAAAAAAGTTGATTTCCCTCCTGTTCATAATATCTCTTTAAGTACTGGAAGGTCACAATGAGGTCTCACTGGAGCCTTCTCTTCTCCAGACTGAACTATACATGCTCCTTCAGCCTGTCTTCATAGGACAGGTGCTCCAGCCCTCTTATCCCTCTGTCCCTGCTCTGGTTTCTCTCAAACAGCTCCACAGATTTCCTTATATAGGGGCCCTAGTCCCCTAGTCCCGGATGCAGTACTCTAGATGTGACCTCACAACGGCAGAGAAGAGATGTTCAGTCACCTCCCACACCCTGCTGGTCACCTCTCTTCTGATTCAGCCCAGGATACTGCTGGCAGTAATAAGTGCACACTGCTGGCTCATGTTAAGTTTTTCATCTTATAGGACCTCTGAGTCCTTCTCAGAAGGGCTACCCTCGAGTTCTTCTCCCAGTCTGTACACAGACCTGTAGCGTTTTCCACCAGGGACTTTCTTGGACAGAAATGACTTTTCAAATAGCATTAAAGTGGCTTGGCAGCCACATCAGCTAGCTCCCACATGACCCAGGGATGCATGTCATCTGGCCCTACAGACTTACAGACAATCAGTCATATGAGGCAGTTTCAGACTTGCTCTGCTTTTACAGTGGAGGGGATTTTTCTCTCTCACTTCCCACCTAGAGGTTCAGGGATGTGAGGTTCAGGAATGTGGGAGAGATGAAAATTCTGGATCCCAATGAAGACTACAGCAAAGAACTCACTGAGTACCTCAGCCTTCTCCATATCTGTTGTAACCATTTCTCCACTTTCTGAATTCCTGAAATCAGCTTGATCTTGTGGCAACTCTTTTAATGTGAAAATATATATATATATATATTTTCCCAGGGCTTTTTCTCTTTCTGTTTATACAGAAGTCATATTAAAGGGGATGTCCATATTAGCTCTTCTATGTGTTCAAGATCCTTTTCCCAGATGTTGTGTCTCTTCTTTATACTTCCTTCAGTAACAACTGATTAGCAAATTGACTTTTTTTATCATTTGTTAAATGTATCGTGTATTCCTATGATTTTGTACTAAGACTTAGATTCAAGACAGATCCTTAAGAGTACTATGATATTACAAGGGTGCTTTGAGGGCACAGTTGTCCAATAAAATAGAAATTATATTCTTGTTTGTACACAAAGTATAGTTTTCAGCTCAAGGATGTATAATGCAATTATTACTATCTTTAAGGAAACAAAATAGTTTTGCTCTGTTAAGTTCATATGAATATATCTTTGTACACTTGTACAGAAAGGAGCTTGGAAATGTGTTTTGTTTTAGAATTTGCATAGTGTTGGCAGTCTACCTTTAAATATGAGCAGCATCAGAATTTTAAAACTGCTGAAATGTTTCAAAATTATGTTTATGTAACTTTGTAAGAATTTTTAAGTTCATAAATTTTAGAGTTTAGTTTCCAGAAGGATGACTTGAAAATGAATATTAATAACATAAAATGAAACACCAGCACATTTGTACATGAATTAAAACATCAGGAAATGTAAAAATGTAAAAAATGTAAAATGAAAAATAAGAGCAGATAGATACTCCTTTTGTACTTCATTGTGAAAAAAAATTCAAGTATAAGGAATTATTGTGAGTTAGTTTTTATCAATAGCTAAACTACCATCAGTCTACTCACTTGCTTCCACTTGTCATCAGGACAGGGGGAGAAAATATGATGAGAAAGTTCAGGATAGAGACAGGGAAACTGCTTACTGATTACCATTCTGGGCAAAACAGACTCAAATTGGGAAAATTTAAATTATTATCAGTGAAGAGAAAGAAAAAGACAGGCATTTAAACAGTACCTCTCCTTTCCTGTTCTTATTTCTTTTCTGTTCTCACCTCCACTTCCCCTGAGTGTGCAGGGAGAATGGCTGTGGAGATTTAGGTTATTACACAGTGGTACTTCTCTGCCATTCCTCCCTTCTCAAACCTTTCCTCTGTTCTGGCTTGAGTCCTTCCATGCAGTTCACTCAGAAATATCCATCCACTTTGGCATGATCTGCAGAATATCTGCTCTGGTATAGTAGAGCATGACGCTCTCTAACCTTGTCTCCTCTGTTGTTTCTTATTCTTTTGCTCTGCAGTTCCTCACTTATGTCTATATGGTGCTTTCTGCCATTTCTAAAATATGCTTTTCTTAAGGACCAGCCATGTCTCAACATTTTGAAGTTCCACTGTAAGCTTGTCTTAAAACTGCTACCTACCTCAACAATGAATGTTATAGTTTGAGGTGGGCAGGACACAGCCAGGAATAAGTTTGAGTCTTCCTACAGGAAAATCAAAAGAAGATGCTCAGAGAACAGAAAAAGAAACTTGATGAGCATATTTGAAAAACAGTTTGCAGTTTTAGCCTGCAAACCTTTATCTCTGTGTTTTCTGGATCGTTTCCCAATATACAGCCATATAAAGGAAAATAGTGCACTTACATTGAAAGCATAAAATTCAAGTCACACATTTGACAGAAATTCATAGTAAATCATGGACTCACCTATTAGGATAGAACTGCACTGAAATTTGACTCTCTCACTAAAAATGTTAGTGTCTGGTCACCAAAGGAGTGAATAGAGTATAATATTTCTTAGAACTGTCAGAAAATAGTATTTCATTTATGATGTAAACTTAGAAATTATAATATAATGTTATATATTATGATATAATTATAAATTATATTATATTATAAATAATTATATTATAAATAATATATACAACATATATATAACAGTGTCTCAGTGCTGGCTTAAGTCTTCCTTCTTTCAGCATTGCTCCTTCAGCCATGGAAACAGCTTCATTACTTCTTATGTGATTCGCTTCCCCATCCTGTTTGATCTGTGATTCTCCCCTGACAGTTTCACTAGCACAGCAAATCAAGAGGTGCTTCCCTGGAAGTGAGTTATGAGTAATCGTAATAAAAGGTTGCTTTAGGGTTTTTAATTTGACACAGAAAAAAATACTTGTCTTTACTCATCTGTGGAATGTCATAGCCATCATGCCCAGTAGTCTTTGATTAGAGAATCACCAATTATTTACATTTAATAAAGTAAACTAGTAAGAAATATGTGATGCTTTACTATTTGAACTCTAGTAATCCGATCTGAGACCATACCGATTTGTTTTTTATGTAAATGATTTCTGATTTCTGGGAATTAAAAGATAGATTTCTAGGTTCCTGTCAGCATAGAGGAGGTTAAGCCAACATTTGAGAAGAACATTTTAATGACTAAATAAATATGTACCTTTGACAAAACTAATGCTAAATTTCTTCTTGAGGTTGTAGTAACCATATGAGTAGGAGTTTAAAAAAAAAAAAAGAAGAGCTAGTGAGAGGGAATCTGACTGAGAAGCAAAAAGAGCAGATCTCATGTTTTGGGTATTTTTCTATGACTATACCTGGATTTTATGTTAGAATATTTCTGTATTTAAAACAACAGGAAGTGGCAAAAGGGAAGAACATCAGCACTTCACTGTCAAATAAAGTTCAGTCTGTAATGGACTATCTTCTTGCTACCTTATATTTCAGCTCCAGCAGAAATTCAAATTCTTTCCTTCAAGATATCAAGTGACAACAAGGGCAGCAATCCTTTAGAGGAGGTGATTCAAGCTCACCCTGACTTAGACAGAATTTCTACAGCTCGTATACCGACTGTCAAGAGTTCAAATTGTAAGGCCAATGTTCTAGAGATTCTGTAATTGATTGGGCACAACTTCTTTATTCTTGCTCTGCTTCTTTAGATGTTTGTCCTTAGACAGCAATTGAACACAGTTCTTGTCTTGCAAGGAGTCTGAATCTACTAGTTACTACTCCTGTGAGTTCTAGACAAAGTGAATGTATCATTCATTTTTACATACATTTAGTTCTTTGTATCTCTAGGAAGATGTCCTAACATCTCTTTGAAAATACACATCAGAAATTGCTTAGGAGCTTTGAGCTTCGTCTACACATTTTAAGTAAATCTAATTCTAACGCTGTTCTAGTGCTGAAATCTGAGAGCATATTTTCAGTAATAAGTGCCTGCAATTAATATACTAAATTAGTCTTTAATAATGTAAAGAGTTAGCCTGAATTCAAAAAATTGCTAAGCAATCAATTAATTGTAAGCCTCTATTAGCAGAAAACCAGGGTTTATTTCACACACACACACACACACACACACACACACACACACACACACACACAAAATAAGATCTACTTTTGTAAATCCCTCTAGTCCACATTTTAGAGAGATGAGATTACAAATCCTCCTTTGGGAAGATGGGGAGAAAAAATAAAAGTTATTTGATAGCAAACTTCATTTACTGAAAGTATGCTTTTATTTTCCTCTATTGTTCTCTGTATTGTATTCTGCTACAGTACTGGTAATGTATTCATATTTTGCATTTGTTGTTTTACTGTATAATTCCAGTGCAATATTATAAGATGCATTTAAAGTATTATACTAATTATATACTAAATTGTTAAGCAAGGTAGTGAGGAGAAGAATGTTGCCATCTCCTCCAGCCCGTGATGCAGGACCACTCCAGTGCAGGTTGAGTCCCAGCCCAGTGCCTGCGGCCTGGGGGTCTCTGCCCAGGCTGGGAAATACAGCTTCTCCTTTCCCCTTGCTGATTCAGCCAGTAACTAACTGAGAACATATCTCAGAAACACACATGCTATGAACTGCAGTCTTGCTCCAGCTGCCGGTAGGGAGCTCTGCACTCACCTCACTACCAGTCCTTCAGTAGCTGGCAGTCTTGTGGAGTCCACCCTAGGTAAAGAGACAACCCTCCAACTATTGATACCAGGTCTCTCATTTGCTCCAGTAGCTGGCACTACAGGCCAGAGGTGTCTGCTCCCTCAGCCTGATTGGTAGCTATCACCAGCCTTCACTTATACAGGACTTGCCAGTAGCAGCTGACACGTAGTTTTCCCAGCACACACACACACACACGCACACAGAAGAGAGAGCTAAGAAAAGTTTTCATGAGAAGATAGGAGATGATAGGAAAGACATTGATGATCAAGTGAGGCTTGGCCAGTCAGGCTTACTGACCAACCTCATTTTGTATGTGGCTGGCTCCTTTATACTCTTTTCTACCTCAACTGTCTCTTTGTTCCTCCTGCTACCTTTTCACAAGTTTGCCAAGCCCTGCAATTTCTGTACCAGGCCAGGTGCCTTCATGTTCACAGTCATATCAGCTGGAAAGACCAGGTTGATGTTCCTGCAAATGGCATCTGGAATTAGATAGCCTACCAGCTAGTGTGTGACTGACAGGTTAGTTTCTTGTCATTGTCTCCCAATTTAGAACTCTTCAGATTGATAACCCTTATGGCCACAAGTTGCGCCGGGGAAGATTTAGATTAGATTTGAGGAAACATTTTTTCTCTGAAAGAGTGGTCAGGCACTGGAATGGCCTGCCTAGGGAGGTGGTTGAGGCACCATCCCTAGCGCTGTTCAAGAAGCGTTTAGATGAGGTGCTGAGGGATTTGATTTAGTAGCTTGGTAGGGATGGTGATAGGAGGATGGTTGGACTAGATGATCTTGTAGGTCCTTTCCAACCTAATGTACCTATGAACCTATGAACCTCCTGGAGCAAACATTCTGATATTCTCACTTACAAATTATTGTGACTGACTAGACTTGCTTTCCATCACTATCTCTCTTTCCTACTATCCCTTGTTAACTTGGAAGAGTCCCTTGATCAGGTATGTGTAACAGAGAAGACATTCCTTCTATATATGCTTACGTAAATAATACTCTGAAGAAAATGAATGAGTGCTTTCTGGAAAATGTTAGGAAGATAATTTAAAAAGGTAGATAAGAAGAGATGTTTCAAATCAGTGACCTTACATTAAGAAAAATGTTTCTTTCTTGGGGTCTATCTGGAGAGTTTACATCCTTTGTAAACTCTAGGTCAACTAAGATCTAAGTAAACTAAGGATCTTGTAAGATCTAAGTAAACTAAAGATTAGTTGATAGATTCAGTGAAGAGAGAGTGAAGAATTTATCAACTAGGTGAATTATTTGTAATAAACTGTATGATAATTTTTACAATAATTGTATTGGTTCAATAAGAACACTGAAATTATATGTATATCAATATCTTTTTTTCCCTAACTCTTCAGGGATGCAAAAAAAGTATGCCAAAGAAGATTGATTCAGATATTTTGATTTTAGTTTCCTAAAACACACAGTAACATATGTTTTATACAGAATAGCAGCTACAAGTGCTGTTTGCATTATAAGAGGTTTCCTTATTTCCATATTTTTTTCCGGTCTTTTCTTTTCCTTTGATATGTCACTTAAGTATTACGTAGATTATATGAAAATTAGTATTCTTCATGTTTAGTGGTTTATATATCTATTTGGGTATTGAAAGCATCAGGTTATTTTAGAAGTCAGTAATTTAAATTGCCTTTGATATATTTTAACTACATGTTTATATCGCCATGAACAATAAAGGCATATTCCCATACAATAACAAGAATCCATACATTATTCAAATGATACTTACTTCCTCTTATACACACTTACAATAATAATTTTTACTAAGAACCCTACTGACTATAGTTGTTATTATCTGAAGCACCTAAAGTGGTTTTAATTTTCATATTTTTGTTTATATTTTTCCCAGTTTGGGTTCTTCAGGGTCACATCAAGATAAAAGCCAGTAGAAATCTATGCATATACTTATGACTGCAAACATCCTGATCACTGAAGATAAATCACTATTTTGAAATTTTATTATTTGAAAAAGTACTATTCTCTTTCAAAATAATTTTTTTAAGGACTTGACCATTGTCTAGTATGTAAAGAAGGAACCTTTTTAAGCTCCTTGTTTTCTTTGGGTTGTCTTCGAGTGCAGATCAGGTGTTACACTTTGCAAACCGGTTTGAATGTTCACTGATTTCTAACAAATATATGAGCCATCAGAAGAAAGTCCAGTCTTATGATGATCGAAAAAATCACTGAAATTCTGGCTCTGCTGTTTCCACAGAACCAACCTTCTTGTGGTAGGATGCATTTAGTCACACAAGCTACAAGCTTACGCATGTGTGAGAGCTTTACACTCCCTCAATTTTTCATTCTTTGATAAAAATTAATGTAATTCTATTCTAACTTTTCTGTAATTCTCATATTGATCAATGTGTATCCAATCTAATTTAAACTAAATATATGCTAAATTTCATTTAATCCAGGAAAGCACTTAATGGAGCTGTTTAACAGTGTAGCAGAACATACAAAATGTGCTCAGGTCTCTTTCATTAACATGTTTATTGAGAGAAAAGCACATAGACACACCTGCAAATCTTGCTATTGAATTGTGTGCATGAGAGAGGAAGAAAGAAGAATCTTGGAAAAATTACCTGCAATTTCAACTACTTAAATTGTGTTTCTGAAAATGTAGTCCTTTTTTGTGGAATGAAATTGTGGTGTATTTGTGTTTTATTTTTATTTTTTATTTTTATTTTTTTCCCTAACTACATCAGCAAGTATTTATTTCATATTCTAGAATATGTTGCTTTCCATTTTAAATCAATTTTCTGGAATACCCCAGGCATAAAAGAAACTACTGTTGTTCTTATTATCCATATGAATGACAATAGAACATCAGTTTAAGAGCCTCCAAATTACATTGGCATACTTTCCTGGTGTGCTTTTTTGATGTTATAATAGACATTCTAAATTATATTTCAGCTCTTTGAAAAATTATTTATGGATTTCTCTGCCAATAAACACTTCTAAATTTCATGTACGTGGTATAAATATTTACCTCATATTAAGTAGTTTTATAGATCTATTAGAAATATGTATACACATCTATATATGTTCAACAATAGCAATCAGACTGCAAAGCACTTCTACCCTTATTGATTGAAGAGGACCACAAATTATGCACATAAATTCATCTTTAACATAAAACTCAAGATTTGCATACAGCTCCAGGAGCATTGAGACGGGTCTACACAGATTCCAGCTGCAAACAGTAGTGTTTCTACATAGAAACTCTAGTTATTAATAAATTAATTTGAATCAAAACATTAGGAGGTACATGAAAAGAAGACATAAACTAAGCAAATACCATCACATCCTAAAAGGTCTTTTTAATATACCTCACTTTATTGGACTTTTCTGAGGTGGAAGAGGTGAAAGATGTAAATATATGAGTAGATTTAAACTTATTAAAAAGTTCTAATAGGAAGAAAGGAAATACTTCTTCAGTTGTTGCTTTTTAAGAGGCAGGATGCATATTAGCTGTTGTATACCACCTGAGAACTGGAAAATTAGATGTAAAACTAGAATGTTGGGTCATATTAACATACAGCAAGTTTTACAAATGATAGTGGGGAGAATTTGTTTACAAGTGACAGACTCTATAGGCTTTCAGTGTCACATTACAACAGAGAGATTAAGCAGTCACAATATCTAGATATTAAAGTTCCCAAAGATTCTTTTAAAATTATGCTACCTCAAGTTTGAAGAAAGGTGCATTTACATAGATGTGAGAACATCAAATAAAACTCAGAATGATAGTCATATTGGAACACATACATTAAGTCATGACAGACAGAGAGTAGCTTTATAACCTGAAGCTAACTGGTCAGTCAAGTGAGATGATATCTCTTCTATGGAGACATCCACCTTTCTAAGAGATCAAAGAACTGGACTACTGCCTATTTTAATTTGGAATGAGTAGACTGTCTCTCAGAAAGCTAAGAAATAAACTTGTTTGGGAGAAAAAATTTAAATGTGGAGTGGCATTAAAAAGGAAAGTTTCTCTCTCTAGGGAACATTTAGTTATCAAAGTATTGTCTCAAGAAAGGCTTCTATTAGCCAAATGGATAAGGAACTTCCTGTGAAACACTACTCCAGTAGCTTGATTTTTTTTCTCTTATTCTTCTATTTTGCTACTGTGATGTATTGCAAAACATCATGGTATTTTATCTATTTATTTATTTATTTTCTTTTACAAATAGCTTTTTTTTTAAATGCTATTTACTTACTTCAATCTGGTCTGGGTTAAGAGTTGCTAGGTTCTTTACAAAATGTACAACTGAAGTATAAAATTCACTGTCACAAGATGTTAATAGTTTTCATGTATTTCAAGAGAGATTGAACAAGAGGAGAAATCCCCTGAGAATTACTGAATACATGAAAACCACTTTTGGGGTCAAGGAATCCCTGTGTTGCAAACAGTGAAGGCTAGGAAAATGTATGCTGAAAATATCATAAATGGGTATCTGATTCTTTGTACTCACATCTAGTTATCTACTTTTTGTTACTGTTAGAGCCAAGATAAGTCTATATTCCTGACAGTTTATATTCCCAATTCAGCAATTCTTTTGGTGTATTTATTTTCAGAGGGGTAACCAATAACAGCAAATTTATCCTCCTGGGGGATGTGATAAATAATCAGAGAGGTTCCTTAACATATGTCTCAGGTATTCAAAGAGTAACTGCATGTGCACCTATTGAAATTGCACATTCCCAAAAAATTGCTGATAAACAAGAGGTCAAATGAGTGTTTTCTAGTAACAGATATAATTGAGAAGGTTTTTTTTTATTATTATTTTTGTGACAAAGTCTTTGGGAGTGCTTCTGAGCCCTAAGTGAAGTCTTACAGCTAGAGGATATTCTTTACTTCTAAAGAACATGGTTATATTTGTCTAAATAGAATTGTTGTTAAAAAAAAAAAAAAGATTTAAAAACTTCAGGGTTTATTTCATGTTAAAACATAAATAGAACAAGCTTGATATCCCTGATTGGTAACCCTGACAGGCCCAAGTGGCTGACAGAAAGTTCTCATAAACAAACACTTTTATGTGAAAAATTCCATTTGCCATTCTTAGCTCTAGGGCAGTTTCTTTAACCAAGAGTTTGATCAGACCTTTGACTTTATGATGGAACAGAAGTCCACCTAAGTGGAGTTTTTGCAGACTAGAGGCATGAAATTTCATCCATCTTAGCATAATGACATTTATAGAAGAACCAATTGTGCAGCACCCATGTATCAGGTTTGACTCAGAAACCAACAGCTGTGTGACCCTCAGAAGTATGTATTTAAAAAAAACACAACTTGTTCAACTGGCAAAAAATCCCATTCATGTTTACAGGACAACCATTTATTTCTTTATTTCCAGGTTCAATAACAATTTTTTGCCTCACTTTCTGCTATTTCTGAAGCTGCCTCCTGATTCATAACTTTGCACTATGTTGTTGGTACAAAGGGACAGTATTCACCATGTACACAAATGAACTCATATATCCTGTGGCTGTCCCACTGCTCTTTAAAATGTTACTCTTTAAAATACCAATGTGCTTCTCTTCCACAGAAAAAGATTTACATACTAATTATAGCTTGTCTAGTAAAAATGAAACAGACACTTGTAATTATGAGGCATCACACACTTGCACTTTGCTAAATCAATGATGAATGGGAAAGAAAGTTCATGGAAATGAATGTGGAGTATATATTTACTCAGTGAGACTGAAACATATGATATTTCTTAGTGTGTATGAAAAAATCTTTATGAATGATTGTTACTCATATTATTGATGAGATTCTTAACTGCACCTTCTGCATAATTAGTTTCTTAAAATTATAATTTAACATGATTGGGTATTTGAACAATGAGCCAAACTTTCAATATGTGTCCATTGATTTCACTACTCCAACCTCAAGGTCTCCACAATCTGAATGCTTTAGAATGAGACATACAGAATAGAATATAAAGAAGTACATGTCACCTAATATAAGAAATGTGAATTGCTGATAAAAATACGGTTAAGCTTCAGACTCTCTAAATTTATTAGGGTTTCTACTGCATCCATAACCTTGACTATTATCCTTGGATTAGGCACTTATCACATTTTATTTACTAGACTATGACAGAAAGAGGATATAGTATCTTCCTCTGTACTCATAGCCTAGAAGATAGAGAAGATTCAGGAGTGATACTGGTAATTCATATTGCAGTTCTTCCTTTGTTTAGATAAACTTAAATCATATTTCTGAAAGTAAGTCCTTAAAGTTACAGAGAAATGTAAACTTATTCATTCTCTAGTTAAAACTGTTTTACATTGAGCATACTAATTGAAGAAAGGGAAAATAATAATAATAAAAAATATGTTTTACAGACTGATATTAAGAATATTTTCTTTGTGGATATTACAGAAAATACATTTTAAAAAGCATAAAGATAGGAAGACTTCTACCTTGTCTTTCTTGACCTAAAAGAGTGTTCTTCAAGAAGGAAGGAACACTACCTATTCTAATTGCATTTTGTATAAACTCAAAATTTCGCCTGGAAGAGTTATAAGGTAATTTCTATAGTTAATTTTTATGTCTCTCTTAAATGAACATGAAATTAACTAGAACTAAATTGGCGACTGAAGAACAAAATCTTAGTAAACTGTGACTTAAGCTCTATGTTACTTCTGAAAATGTGGGCTGTGCAGAGCAGCCATTCAGGTCACAGGTAGAATCATAGAATTGTTTGAGCTGGAAGCAACCTGTTCCAGTGCTTCATCACACTTATTTAAAAATAAATAAATAAATATTTACATCCAGTCTAAATTTCCCTTCTTTTAGTTTGAAACCATTTCTCCTTGTCCTGTCACAACAGACTCTGCTGAAGATTCTGTACTCTTCTTTCTTATAGTCTCCCTTCAGATAAAGAAAGGCTGTTCTCAGGTATTCCTGGAACCTTCTCCACGTTGAACAACCCCAACTCTCTCAGCCTGTCCTAGTAAGGGAGGTGATCTATCTCTTGGATCAATTTTTGGCCCTCCTCTGGACATGCTCCAACAGGTCCATGTCTCTTTTCCACATATGAAGAGTGTATATACTCCATATATGGACTTATGTACTGCAGACTACACATCTGGACACAAAAGAAAAAATAGCATAGAAGCTGTTTGCACACCAGCAGGATTTTAATTCAGAAATGAGAAATACTAACATATAACAAATACTAACATAACTCCAGAGTCTGAAAATGAAAGATAATCAGAATCAGACTCTGTTTAAGCTAAAGAAGTGACTTTGAAATGTCATAGCAAAATTGCTATTTAAAAGCTCACAGGGATGAGAAAACAACTTTGAAATACATCTACAGAGTTCAGAAGCATGTACCGAATATAAAACCCTAGACACATGTGAAAATAATTATTTTTTTCTTTTAATTCATTTTCAATTTATATTTTATTCTATCTTTTTGATACCCCTCACAAACATGCTGGTGAATTTTGTTGAGAAAAAAAATCCCAGAAGATAGAAATGTTATCTGGTAAAGTCATCAGTGAAAGAGAATGATTAGAATCTCATGTTTTGTGCTATTAAATGAATATTTTGTAAGTATAACCTTCTGTAACTGTTAAAAAATTGTAAGATTACTTTCAGTCTTTTTTCCCTGGAGACATTTAGCTTATAAAGATTGGTAGAAGCCACTGTTGTACCATGTCCTAGCCTATATTAATAAGAAGTGGATTAAAGTCACAAATGGCTCTTTGCCTACGCTGCTTAATAAAGGAGTCAAAGACCAACCTCTCTCCTTGAAGCCAACTAGTTTATATCCACATTCGTCTAGCTAATGTCTAGACCTTCACAAAGAGACAAAGAGAGTGCTGCAGGAATCCACAACTTCTCCATGAAATTATATAACAAAAGTTGTGTATATTTTGAGGTACCACAAACTTGCATTTATTCCACTGCTTTTTCTTGTCAGTTCCAAAGAGGCCTGTCCCTGAGCAACATAATATTTTAAGTCACTTTAGGATACCTTGCATGATGCAGTGGCCACAAACTGAAACACAGGACGTACTGTTTAAATGTCAGGAAACATTTGTTGTGTGGTTGATGGAAGGACGGAATAGGTTGCTCAGAGAAGCTGTGCAGTCTCCCTGTTTGGAGGGGAACTGCTTGGACATGAGCCTAGATAACCTGCTATAGATGTCTCTGTTTGATCAGGTGTTTGAACTAAATGACCTCCAGAGGTCAATTCCAACTGCAACCTTTTTGTGATTGTGTGATTTTGCACAGTCACCGGTAATTTCAAAATAGGGCTCTAATTCCTTTTAAAATCCATTATTTTAATTGTCTGAACTTTGAGAGTCACAGTTGACTTAGGCATCCACATTTTGAACTTAAAATGATTACGGTAAGGGCCCACACAAGTCACTGAATCCTAACAAGTTTCTTTATGTAGGATCCATCAGTCATCCCTACTACTTTCACATTTATTTTTTGTGCACAAAACACAAAAGGAATGAACTTAATGCAATTAGATATTTAACATGTAATAACAGTAATTAGAAAAAAAAAAAAGAAAGAAAAGTAAAAAGGAAAGGGGAAGAGGAAAGAGAAGGGGAAGGAAGAGGAGAGGAGGGGGGAGAGAAGAATGATATTAATCAAATCAGCACATACAAAATCTTTTTCTTCTTCTTTTTCTTCTTTTTCTTTTTTTTTTTTCTTTTTCTTTTTCTTTTTCTTTTTCTTTTTCTTTTTCTTTTTCTTTTTCTTTTTCTTTTTCTTTTTCTTTTTCTTTTTCTTTTTCTTTTTCTTTTTCTTTTTCTTTTTCTTTTTCTTCTTCTTTTTCTTTTTCTTTTTCTTTTTCTTTTTCTTTTTCTTTTTCTTTTTCTTTTTCTTTTTCTTTTTCTTTTTCTTTTTCTTTTTCTTTTTCTTTTTCTTTTTCTCTTTCTTTTTCTTTTTCTTTTTCTTTTTCTCTTTCTTTTTCTTTTTCTTTTTCTTCTTCTTTTTCTTTTTCTTCTTCTTTTTCTTTTTCTTTTTCTTTTTCTTTTTCTTTTTCTTTTTCTTTTTCTTTTTCTTTTTCTTTTTCTTTTTCTTTTTCTTTTTCTTTTTCTTTTTCTTTTTCTTTTTCTTTTTCTTTTTCTTTTTCTTTTTCTTTTTCTTTTTCTTTTTCTTTTTCTTTTTCTCTTTCTTTTTCTTTTTCTTTTTCTTTTTCTTTTTCTTTTTCTTTTTCTTTTTCTTTTTCTTTTTCTTTTTCTTTTTCTTTTTCTTTTTCTTTTTCTTTTTCTTTTTCTTTTTCTTTTTTTTCTTTTTCTTTTTTATTTTTTATTTTTCATCCCACCACCTACCCCTCACACCAAGAAAAATAATGCCCATGGGTGTCAATACAGCAGAAATGAAAATCATAGAGGTGTGAGAGTTATGCACATGTAGAATTAGAATAAAATACAGATGTTGAGGGCCAAATTGAAAACCAAAACTGCACAGTCTCCAATCTTGTGGGTTTTTTTTTTCTCTTATTTTACTATCTTTGAGATGTACACACATACAACTGCATGGTTATATACATTATATTCTAATATTCACTCATTAGCTTCACTTTTTTTTTAGTGAAATACTAAAATCAAGGCATTTTACTGACTATAATCACAAATCAGTATTACTCACAGAACAGTGATAAAGGATATGGTGTGTTCTGACAGTATAGAACTGATGAGGTCCATATTATTTTTTAGATTTGCTTTCAGCTATCAAATATAATAATTCAGTGTTTTTTGTTTTTGTTTTTGTTTTGGGGGTTGGTTGGGGTGGGTTTTTTTTTGTTATTTTTTTTTCCCAGTTATTTAGGCTTATATCAGATTGCTTCTGTGTTTATTAAGCTGAAGAGCTAACTCACTGAATTTCTTTTCTTTATCCTACTATCTATTTTCACAAAACTTCAGGAAACTTCATTATCACAGAATAATAGAACTGTAGTAGTTGGAAGGGACCCTGCCAGAGCAGCTCCCTAGACCATGTTGCACAGGTAGGTGTTGTGGCAGGTCTTGAACATCTCAAGAGAAGGAGACTCCACAACCTCTCTGGTCAGCCTGTTCTAGTGCTCCATCACCCTCACTGTGAAGAAGTTCCCACGCACATTTGTGTGGAACTTCCTTTACTTCAGTTTGTGACCATTTCCTCTCATCCTATTGCCACACGCTGCAGAGAAGAACCCAGCCTCACCTCTTGGCCCTCCACTCCTTACATATTTATAGATATATATCAGATCCCCTCTGAGTCTTTTTACAAGGCTGAACAGATCCAGGTCTCTCAGCCTTTCCTCATAAGAGGTGTTCCACATCTTTTATCATCTTTGTAGCCCTTCTCTGGATTCTTTAAAGGATATTCCTGCCTTTTTCATACCAGGAAGCCCAGAACTGGACACAGTATTCCAAGTGAGGTCTCACCAGAGCAGAGAAGAAGGGGAGGATCACCTCCCTCGACCTGCTGACCATGCTCTTTTTAATGAACCCAAGGATCCCATTGGCCTTCTTGGTCACCAGGGCACACTGCTGGCTCATGGCCAATCTATCAGCCGCAAGGACACTGAGGTCCCTCTCCTCAGAAATCCACTCCAGCAGGTCATCACCCAACCTGTTCCAGTGCATGAGGTTCTTCCTCCCTAGGTGCAAGACTCCTTGCTTGCTCTTGTTAAAACTCATCTGGTTTATGCAGTTTTGTTCTTGTTCATATCTGGTAGTAAGTTCAAAAATATTTTTGTTATGGGTGACATAAATCCATGCAAAACTATGAACATGTGTGCATACAAATTCTTACCTAAATCTTTTCTTAGAAAATGAGAGTAGAAGTATTCATCAGATATATACTGCTATATACAGTATCTTTCTTGGTAAAATATGATCATATGTCATTCAAAATGTCTTCATATACTGTGATTGGTAGATGACATTGAACTGACACTGAATGCTTTCAAATTATTTTTCATGTTTAGTCTTTCTATGCCCACTTGATGGACAGCACTGTATTAAATAGTTTCTCAAAACAAAATTAGACTAAAATATAGCAGTTTTCTGTCAATATGTACTTCTGGAAATGACAACTGTAATCTTCCAGTGCCTGCAGATAATGGATGTTCAAAGATTCTTTCATCAGAAATGACCTAGGCTGCGTAAGAATGGGATCAGGAAAGCCAAGCTCCAACTGGAACAGAACTTGGGGCACTTGAGGGGCACAAAGAAGGATAGTAAGAACTTCTATAGGTTCATCAACTGGTAAAAGAAAGTACAGGAGGGTATACCCCCTGTAACGAGCAGTAAAGGCAGGCTAGTAACAACAGACAAGAAAATGGCTGAGGTACTCTACAATTTTTTTTGCCTCAGTCTTCACTTGCAACTGCTCTACATACATGGCCCTCAAGTAGATGGTTTAGAAGGTGGTCATCAGGTCAAGAGAGGTGATCCTGCCCCTCTACTCTTCTGATGAGACCTCACTTGGGAGTATTGTGTGCAGATGTGGAGTCCTTAGTAGAGGAGAGATACAGATTTATTGGAATGCATACATAGAAGGGCCATGAAAATGATCCAAGCCAGGACTGTTCAGACCTAACAGTGAATTTTAGTTTCAAAACAGGTGCTAGAAGAAAAAGGGTGACATACTTTAGCAGAATCCTTCTGTGACAGCAAAGGGAAATGGTTTCATACTAAAGAAGGAGAGATTTAGATTGGATATAAAGAAAAAATTCTTAACAATAAGTGTAGTGAAGCATTGGAACAGATTGCCCAGAGATGTGACGAATGCCCCATCCCTGAAGACATTCAAGATCAGGATGGTCCAGGCTCTTAGCAACCTGATTCAGATGTGAACAACCTTGTTCATTTCAGGAAAGTTGTAGTAGACATTTAGAGACTCCTTCCAAATCTATGATCTATTACCTCTGGAACTCTGGATTCTAAACAGTGAAAGACTTCAAAATGAAGAAATATCCACTGAGAAAAATAGTTATAATAATAATAAAAAAAGACCATTAGGGTCAATCGGTTTAGATAAATGCAAAATAAATACAGGAATAAAAAGAAAATATAAGTGATATCCTGTTTTCATTTGTTTTACTTAACAGTAGTCTGGAGAGCTTAAACTCACCTTTGTCTTTCAAATTAATTTATTTATATCCACTGTTAGCATTTTATTCAATTCTTAATTCTTTTAATGTAACGTGAATTTTAGCAGTACAGTTTTGCAAAGGTTACAGAATCATGCATTTAGCCATAAATTAATAGGATGATTAAATAAATAAATTAAGTTGGTGAAATATTTCAATACAGTTTGTAATTAATTTTCAAAAGTATTTACTTTGATGCTTATTATTCCATCATCTTGTCCCAGTGAAGTCATTTGAAACAGACAATTTCAGAAAAATATTAAAATTTGAATACTTACAAATACTTTTACTTGAAAAATCATATGTTCAGCTTTTGATGTTCTATGCTATTTAGTCTAACAAACTAAATATTAAATTTGGAGAGACAGTACTCTGTGATTTATATTTTGTGCCTAATTGTGGTTCAAAGAAATAATTAGAGATAATAATTTTGAGTAATGGATATGAACACTGAACTAGAACTTCTTATGTTATAGTTAATTACAGTATATTAGAAACAGCTTAAGATTTTTTTCAAAAACATGTTTATAAACATATTTTGAGTTTAAAGTATGCATTAATCATATCTATCAGTTAGACTAACATTTCAGTGAAACTGATTCACACTAAAAGTGAGGCGAGTGTTCCAGAGGGCTACCATTGTTCAGAGGATGGCTGGGTATCTTCTGCTGGTGGTGAGCAATTGCTCATTTGTTTTGTGCATTCATTTCTTTATTTTTTCCTTTTTTTGTTTTCCTTGCCTTTTAAACTGTGTTTGCCTTCATTCATAAGTTTTACCTTTTGTCCCACAGTTCTCTCTGTGTGTGGTGGGGAGAATGAACAAATGCTTGTCTGATGCTTTGCTACCTGTCTCATTAAAACTCAACAAAAAGGCACTTTTTTATTTATTTATTATTTCTCAGATATTCATCCTAGCAGCAGGATGGCTGCAAATTCAGTCTGAAGGATACTGAGCAAGTAGACCTTGTAGATACACATCTTCCTTCAGGCTTGATCTTATGGTTTAACAATATAGATATGGCAAAAAGGCTTGCAAAATATTCTGTCTGTTCAATCATATGTTAAATCAAAACCAAACTAAATGTAGAGAATGAACTGGAAAAAGTCAGTCTGAGGTGGTAGAGCAGAAGATGATCAAACACGTTTGATCATAAAGTACCTGCACTCTGCAGTTTAAAGATAAAATCTTCAAACTACTGTGGTAATAATGGGTATATTTTGATATGTGACAGCTGACATGGATGAGTAGGTCAGGATTCTTGTTAACATAGCCCACACCTTCAGGAAAGTCCTAAAGTAGTAAAAATCAGATCAAATTGTAAATAACATTCATCAACAACGTTCATTATTATTTTTATTGAAATCACATAGTAGAAACCAAGTAAAATCAATATTCATCATAAAATCAGATGAAATGAATCACCTTAAAGTAAGTTTAACTCAGAATCTGTGTACTTTAATTGAAAAACTTGAAGTAAAATTTGTGAGAACAGGGGGGCAACAGAACATCTTTACAGTGCATTTCAGAAGAAAATCATCACATTTTGCAAATGTTTCTTAAAAAGGGAGATGGAGAAGGAGAGGAGAAGAGAGGAGTGGAGAGGACACAATCTAGACAGAAAGGTGACATTTATCAAATAATGATCATAAAGTTAGTTCCTAAAAAGGAGTATCTAGGAATTGGAAAACTGCTAGTTTTTACACCTTAACACATCTTCTTACATTGCTTGCAGTTCTGACTAAATTTTAACTTGTATATGCAGATACACAACCAAAGAATTTATCCCTTAGTCTTATCTGAATATAGGTTATTGCAGTCTCTTTTACTCTGCAAAAAATATCAAGAGAGGGGAAATTAATATTTTACTCCAGTTCTGTTAGCCATATGCCACAGTAAATGTTAGCAATAGCTTAAGGGATGAAGTTACTTCTAGTATGCTGTATTCTACTTTATTGTTTTCATGCAGTTTCATTAAGTCATGACTAATTATTCAGTGCTTTTCTGCCACTGGACATATAAAAGTGCGGAGATGTTAGAGAATAGAAATGAAAAGAGCATATCGTTCTTTGAGCCATACCATGAACTGCCTATTTATATTGATTGCACTGGAAATACTCATATTTGTCATTTCTCACCAGAGGAAAGAAAGAAATTTCAACCTAAGAGAAGAGGAAGTTATCAAAAAATATATATGATCTCATTTAATTTTAGTCAGGTTTTCTGGATGGGAAAAGCCCAAATTAATTCTGAGAGTTCATTCTTTCAGTAAATATTTTCAAAATAATTTTAGAATTTAAATCAGCTCTGACTTTCTTTTGTTGTAAGAGTATTTGGAAGAACCAGCTTTGTTGGTCTAAGATGTGTGTGCATGTACACATATAAACATAGTTATATATGTAACGAATTCATGAATAAGGAGAAGGGGACATCGTTAAATTTACTGAGTTGCTTTTGTTTAAGAAGGGTCTTCACTGCATCTGATCTTGTGGGAGAGGGTATTGCTTGGTAACAGAATTGTATTGTACTTGCTGATTTATATGTATAAAAAATCTTCATTTTATAGACATTAAAAATTTAAAGACATGACATTATAGGAGGATTAAAAAAAGAACAAGTGTGGGATGTCAAGAGGAAGGGATGAGAAGAATAATGGGATGTTTTAGCACAGACACACTGTGAGCACAATTTGTAGCTAGTCAATAACAGTAATCACAGTAATTACAAGTCACCACCTGCTTAGCCATTATTGGAATGCAGGGGTTTTATACACATTCCCATAGCAATCAGTTTTAAGGAGGAATTTGAAGGTCCAGAGGAAAAAAAGAAATCAGAAAAGAAAGAAAAGACATTTTGATCACTCCTCAGTACACTAACTATCCAATTTAATCTATAGTGTAGTAAGTAGCATGTATGCAGGAGACAGTGTGATTGCAGACTGCAGAATTAGGTCCTTAAAGAAGTGAGAGAATGTCAGCAACTTCAAATAAACATAGCTAGAGATTTACACACCTAAATATAAATAGTCCTAATTCTGAAAGAAGAAATGTTCTGTTGTCTGCATGTGGTAAGAAATAAGTGAAATAAAAACTGAAGATAAAGCAATAACTACTGTGCTGGTACATAACCCCAGAGTCATAACCAAAAGAAGAGGAAAAGAATGTTTTGTTTTCATCCGTTTCACGTATCTCTCCAGGTAGAAGGTATTAATTGCCATGTTCCTAAGCTCTATTGTCCCGCAGAGCAGAAGTCCTGGAGTTATTCCAAAATATGCATCTCCTGCTGGTTTCTGTACAGTTCTATCAGAAATTCCACCAGGTCTGTTTGACTTTCAAAATGCCCTCCAGGGGTCTGTTCTGAAATTCTGCACACTGGAATAAGGATGTGTGGTTAACAAATGTCTGTTGGCTGGAAAATTAATCTGGACTTGTGTTTGTCTGTTTTTTCTTTCACTAAGCTAACAAGAATATCAGATATTAAACTGCTACTTTTGGCTCTTCTTACTCTCGTAGTAGCCTGTGGTTAAAGTCTGAAAGTATAGATGTAAATACAGCATAATTCTTGTTACTCTATTTTATTTTTATTGTTAGTCCAAATCCTGAAGTATTTAGTCTTATAAGGTCATTATTTAGATTTCAAACTAACTCGATAAAAGAATTTAGGACTTGCAATCAAGACCCTTATAATTATTGTATCTTTAATGAAAGCCATTTAACATTGCATAGTGGTTGAAAACCTGACATCGCTTATGTCAATGAGGTTATTGCTATTGATTTTACAAGTGTTTCATTTTGATGAGTGATAACTTAAGTTTTAACTATTAACAGACCTTCATAGAAACCATAAGCTAGATTCACTTCATGTTGTTGAAAAAAGGCCACCTCTGAGACAATTGCTACTTAACAGTATGGTGTTGCACTTCATATGAAGGAGTAGAGAGCACAATGACCATTAATGTATCAGGAATAATAATAATAAAAAAACATGCTTCAATGCCTCTCTAGTGTTTGCATGATAAGATAAGAGTGAGTATGCAGTTCTGGTATTAAAAAGATAAGGCTGACTGCTGTTTCTAGTTTATTGATTTTATGGTTGTCAGCTGGCAGTGCCATGCACTGTGGTTAAATAGCAGCTGTGGAGCACACAATTATGTTATTTAGCTAGTATTAAAAAATAAAATAATAAAATAAAATAAAAAATAAAATAATAAAAATATTAATATACAGCTTAGATAATATCTTCAGAATGGAATGTCAAAAATCAGACATTTTACAGCCACAGGACTTTATAGTATTTTCCAGAAGATAGCTGAGAAGCGCTCTATCTAGAAGATCTTGAGAGTCATAAATGGTTACCAAACTATTGAAATAATCCACAATATTTGATGGTTTGCATCTGAAGGAATACTGTGGCAATGGGTACCATCTTCGTTGAAATCTTTTCAATAGCTTCCAGAGCAGAAGCCATTGGTATACACAATGTGTGTGTGTGGGGGGGAGGTTTGTACATGTAGAGATGTGGAAGAGGTTGTATTTGTCATGAAAGTGTTCTGATTGTTTTCTAACTATTCACTGATAAAGAAATGCAATAAATTAGTGATATGAGTCTGAAAATATATGATGATGGAAATGAAATTGCACTTTGAAATGCGAACAGTCTGTAAACCCACAGTTTGCAGCATTATGGACAGACTGTAAATAAGCACAGAAAAACGGAGATGTGTTTATTTGAAGGAATGGAAAAGGTACTGATATTACTTGAAAGTGGAAGGAAAATAAACAGCTTCAAAATGTTTGATAGTATTAAAATTTGGGTTAGAAAATTATAAAAGCTGTCAAGGAGTTGCAGTTGAAACTAGTATTTTTGCAATGTATCCATTTAAGCAATATTTAAAAATCTGAAGACAAATAATAGCACTAATAAAAGCGACTCTGTATCCTATATATAACTAACATCATACATGTATTCAAGGTATGTCTTTTTTTTTTTTAATTATATTCAATATTGCAGTTTTAATTATAGTGCACGGTTTAATGGACATTGCAGTAAAAACAATTTAGTCCCCCATCTGGTGTCAGTGACCCCTTCTTGATTTACTCTGAGTTTTCCTACAAAAAGGTTACTTATTTATGTTACCATTTAGAATAATAATTTTCACCTTTCTTCTGCAGTTGCTACGAATTTCCGAGTGTAATGCCACATGCCTTTAGAAACTCTGTCTGCACACATACACTGCTTTCTAATATGATAAATTTGTTGCTTTGATATGCCACATAATCTATAGGAATTAGCTCACAAGATATCTAGAACTACACAATGCTATGACTGTGAATTTTTATGCAGAATAGCATAGCTACAACAACTCCCACTACCAACAGAAGCTGGTGGATGAAAGAGAGCACAGTCCTGACAAAGAGGACCAGGGGATACTGGTGGGTGGCAAGCTGAACATGAGCCAGCAATGTGCCTTCACAGCCCAGAAAGCCAAACGAATACTGGGCTGTATCAAAAGCACGATCAGCAGGGAGAGGGAGGTAATCCTACTCGCCTACTCTGTGCTGGTGAAACCTCATCTGGAATATTGCATCCTGATGTGGAGTTCTCAGTACAGGAGAGACATGGACCCGTTGGAGTGTTTCCAGAGGAAGGCCACAAAAATGATCCATGGAGTGGAACACCTTCCCTATGAGGACAGGCTGAGAGCTGAGGCTGTTCAGCCTGGGCAAGAGATGGCTCCAAGATGACCTGATAGTGGCCTTTCAGTATCTGAAGCTGAGCTATTACAGGAAAGGGGTCAGATGCTTTAGCAAGATCTGTTGCTATAGGACAAGGGAAAATCGTTTCAAACCAAAAGAAAGGAGATTTAGATAGGATATAAGGAAGACATTTTTCACAAAAAAGCTGCCCAGAGAAGTGGTAAATACTCCTGGAGACATTCAAGGTCAGGTTGAACCAGGCTCTGAGCAACCTGATCTAGCTGTGGATAGCCCTGTTGATTGCAGGGGAGTTGGACTAGAAGATTTTAAATGTCCCTTCCAACTCAGACAAATTTAAATAAAATTCTAAGAAATGCATTGTCCAAATATATGCATATCCAAGATCTAAGGAAGTTGCTTGAGAAAATGATACATTTATGGATAGCTAGATTGAAATCTAAATACTTATACCTCAGTATAATTTCAGACAAACATGCCATAAATATGCATTAAATATGCCTTTGTGGTCCTGCAGTTGAGAACATCAACAGCTGACTATGCATATTTTTGTGTGTTAATAATCAATTTACACACTTTTTAATAGCACTGAGTCCTGCTATGAAACATCAAGACATTCAGGAAACTGGCATTTAAAATCATCTGCTAAATATTTTTATTTTAATATAACTTATCTTTTGTAGGAAGATTCATAGTCAGACTTGGCAGCAAGCATCAAGCTGTGTGTGCATTACAGGCAGCTCGTGGTATTCAGTTTTAAAATGAAAACTCCACCTATGTAAACAAACATTGCAGAAGAAACAGTATCATCTGTTTATCTTTTGTTTTGGAAATAAAACAATACACAGGCAGATGGTAGCTAGAAGGACATACAAAGACATCAGATAAATAGCAGTTCTTTGCCATAACAGAATAAATTTTAGAATTCATAAATGCTTTGCAAATGCTAAGAATATTCACGTGAAGTAGAAACCAGTGTTAAAAATATAGTGAAATACTTCTAGCAGACTGAGAGAAGTAAAATGTTAAGGTAGCAACACAAAACAGTTCAGGTAGGCTTCAAGACTGGAGCAGATCACTGATATGGGGTTGTTTCAGCACTCCATGATCTCTGTTTTAAAGATACAAGTTGTAAAATAATTCATTTCTAAAATAGCTTTGATGCCAGTCTTCTAGCTAAGAAGTCTAACTGACTGTCTCTAATCTTCAAGCAGTGCTGATGTTCAGAGTAACAAATGAAGTGTGAACTTTAATAATAATTTAAGAAAGCAACATACATGTAGCTTCAGAGGCTGTAATGGTGGAAGACCCATCAACATCACAGGTGTCTGGTCAGTTTACACAGCTTTTGTCAGAGTTTGGAGCACTGAGTCCCACAAATTGTCTATTCAAGGGTTGAAAGTTAGGAGTAGAAATCTGCAACATGAGTTCAGTGAGTGGAGATCTGTCTATTTTTACAAACAGGTACACCAGGAATCACACTGGGCATGGTCCTTGTGACTGTAGATATCTGCAGTTAGATACATCTGAGCTAATCTGCTGTGGAAATATGTGTACTTATCTGCATTAAATGCCATAGTGTCCTAAAGAACACATGCAAAATGAATTACATGAATCACATCCAAAAATATCTGTTTTTCTCTATAGTTTGTAAAGACAGTAATGAATACATCAGACTAAGCTAGCTGAGGTAAACTCCACCCACCAGTCCCATTCTGTCTCATATTTCTCCAGAGTTCAGGCATCCATCTTTTTCAGAGACACTGGGAAACCGAGACTTGTAATAAGACATCAGAACCTTAAGTGGCTAATTTGCAGTACAGTGGTTTGCAACTCTCCATGTGCAGCTAGAAAAGGCAGTGCCCCTATTCACTTATGAAGCATGGGAGTGAGAGGCTCAGAACTCTCTCTAGGATAAACTTCTCAATTTAACCTAACTGCACCAAACATGCATATTTCAGGATACAGGATATGTACATCTGTATGCTATTTTGATTCCTGATTTTCCCTGGATTGCACAAAATGATGCACTAGCAGTCAGATTGAGCACACTCATCAAAATCCTAGCCAGTGCATTAAGCTCATGGTCAGCCTTTTTCTCTACTGACATCAAAAGAAATAGCATTAAGCCCGTATTATATACACTTTAATGGACTTCTTTGTATAATGTTGGGAAGGCAGTAGTGACATGTCTTTGAACATAATTTATAATTCACAAACATATTCATGTTTGGAGGCTCAGACAGAATAATTTGCAGCTAACTAGCTCTAACACTGCTGCCAAGAAAATGATCAAAACAATAAAGTTGACATTGTTACAGAGATTTGGATTGCGTAGGATTAAGGATGTAGAAATAAATTTACTGCTTTGTAGGGAGGTCAGAAGTACTGAAGGTCTGCACACTACCTATGTCCTGCTTATGCTACTGCCTTTTTGCAGGCCCTTTGCTGACTGACAGCACAGCTTAAGTGTGATTTTTATTCTGAAACCTAATGTTAAGACACTGAGCTGCTGTAATTCCCTGTGACTTCTGTAAGGAGTTTTGCAGCATACAGTAACATGAAGGATCAAGTTTACTTTATTATTAAATTATGGCTGATTACATACGTTGTAGTCTGGGCTCTAATTTCACTTTAGCTTTTAAAAGTTGCTTTTCTTTTCCTCTCTCCACTCATATTTCTAAATAGAGGAGAATTTTCTGGACTGCTGCATATTTGATTTTTGTATGTTTCCCTTTTCATATTCATACAATTTCTTTACAAAACTGATCTGTGTTACCTCTTGGACAGTTCAGAATAAGAAATAGTTCATGGAAGAAGAGGTTTGCTTATTAAATAAAAATCACAGAATGATCATGGTTTAGATAAGAGAACATTACTGATCATGAGAGATAGGTCATGCTAAGTCAAATTACAGGCTCCCCTGTTTCTAGGTTACTTATGAAATTGAAATGTGATTTCCTTAGACAGGGTATTTCCTTAAAGTCATGCTTTCAGTGAAGAAAAGGCTAACTCTTCATGAGTTTGTTTGTGCATGTGGATTGTAATTTCTAAAGAAGGCTGCATGACTAGGTTGTAAGCAAGGGAATGCCTACAGGGAAAGACTGCTATCTAGGGCAGCACCTGGCTGATCCAAATCAGATTCTCATGCAGTGAAGAGGTCCGTGAGTATAAACATGGATATCATGCTTATGTGAAGAGGATCTTCTACACAGGAAGTTATTTCTAAAAAAGTTGTAGCTACAAAAAGAAGAGGTGAACAGAAAATAAAAACCAAAATGGTTTTCCATGCTGATGTTATATAACATCTGTAGTTCTCATAAGAGAGAATAATCCTTATTAGTTAAATATATGTATGTATATATACACTTCATTTGGAAGCTCTCCAGGTAAGATAGGATTTTAAATAACACCTTCAACAGCTTCTTCTGGAAGTGGTTACCATACTATTATTTTTTTCTCTCAAAAGACACAGAACTGGTAATAGTGTTATGGGAGTATATTTGCTAAACATAACCCTGGAGTTTATATCAATTTTTAGGCAAAAAAAAAAAAAAAAAGGGAGGGGGGGAAGAACCCTTATAATATTTCTCTGTGAAGAGTGGAATTATAAAAAAGAAATGCTGTGGTTTCACTAGTGCTGAGAAAAATATGATGTTGCTGTAAAAGATGAGTAGATGTAAGGAAAATAGAATGTTCAGTTGTTATGTTATATATGTTATCCTTTCCTTCCCCCATTTCCCAGTCTTCCCATATGAAAAAAGGGAAGTTTGAACAGCAAACTAAGAATATGTTGTCTCTGGGAACATTGCTGTCTCTGCTGTCAATCACCAACACAGTAGAGAAAGCTAATCACAACTCTCTAGCCATTAGGGAGAAAGAAATGTAAGGAAAGAATATTTGGGGAAGACATACAGCAAATCATTCTTTATAAGTGGGTAATAATATCCTAGTTTTAAACCTTTTGAATTCTGAATGTCAAAGGCATACAGTCTGAAATTTAAAGTGATACATCTCAGGAAATTTATAATTCCAAACACTATTTCCTCAGAAACACTACCAATTATATTTGACATCTTCATGTAAGTGAAGTACTTCAGTACTACAATCTTAGCATTAAGTATTAAAGACAAATAGTTAGTGTACTGGGGACCTTTCAATTTAATATTCTCATATTCCACATATATATCCTATGAAATTTTTATGTTACTATGAAAACATTTTAAAATGAGATGATTATTTTCTGAAAATCTGGTATCTGCAGTTAATATGTAAGACAGCTGTCTTCTTAATAGAAGTTTTACAGACAGGTTTTGAGTGTCATTTTCTGGTAGAGCATCCTCCTGTAAATTGTTGTAAATATGCATATCTTGGAAATATAGCCTTAAATTCAGTATCTACTGTCTTTTACAAGTATAGCTCTGGAAATAAAGTGAGTAAACCTGAGCAATTTATCTCAAAATTACAGAATGTTTGAGGTTTGAAGGAACCTCTGGAGATCATCTGTTCCAGTCCTGTTCAAGCATATCCTGGTGCCTGGGGATGTTCCACCCCTGGTGCAGGACTATCAGCACTTTTCCTTCTTGAAAATCATGTGGGTTTGTTGTTTTTTTTTTTTTTTTTTTTTTTTAATTCACCTCTCCAGACTATCCAGGTTCCTCTGGATGACTGCATAGTCATTTGGTGAATCAGCCACTCTCCCCAGTTTCATGTCATCTGGGGATTTATCAGTAGCACACTCTACCCATAGTCCAGTACATCAAAGAAGATTTTAAGCAGGCCTGGGATCAGTACTGACCTCTGGGTTATTCTGCTCATTATTGGCCTACAACTTTGTGCATGAAGCTGACCACTAGCCTCTGGACCTGGCTGTTCATCCAGTTTTCAATCCTTCTCACCGTTTGCTCATGTAGCCCATAGTTCAACAGCTACTTCTTTTGTCATCTCCTCCAGATTCTCTGAATACTCCTTGATTGTTAATATAGTTATGAAATACAAAAGTAAAATACTTTAATTTTTAAAGAAGCAACCTCAAGAATCCACAAGAGATTGGAGCAGTGCCAGTGCTCTAAAATCAACAGACCATGAAACTTCCAAATATGTCAGTACATTTAGAGATGTTATTTGCATGAAACACTATAAAACAATACATATCATATTAATAAACTCTGCAACTTAAAGAGAGAAACTGATCAACTATCACTGTAGGTACTTGATTAGATAGTACTTCCTGTGCCTACTCCTATATGAATTTTCAGTACACCAGGTTCAATTTCAGGGAAAAAAAGTATTTTTTATTAACATTGCAAAGAGAAATGAATTGGTTTTACCTTTCAAGGATTTCTGTAAACACTTACTGATTTAGTTCAATATCTCTAGCTGTGAAAGAAAAACAAAATAGAGCAAAAGAAAAACCAACAAAACCAACCAACCAAATAAAAAACCAAACACCTGTAAATAAAAACAAATCAAGGCAAAGAAAAGCAAAACAGACCAAAAGAAAACAAAGCAAAATAAAACCACCATGAATTGTAAGCCTAGTATTTTCAAGAATGTTGGCATTTTAATGGATAAGTCTTCTAAGTAAGGATTCAAGGATGCTGTTCTTGAAAGTTCTCATTGCTTTCTGTAGTATTCTATTATAGTATCTTTGTATTAAGAAAATTTAAACTTTTAGAAGTTGAGAAATTTGAATGAATATTAAAATGTTAAGTATAAATTGTATGTTTAAAAGTTATATTAAGGGTATAACTTTCAGTGTACAAGGTAGACTATATTAGTTCATTTTAAATTAGGTTTTGCAGAAGGAGCTTCGATTTTTACGCATTATGAATGTGAATGACTGAATGTATCATTCTGGGGGTAAGAATATTAGCTGAACTATATCCAGTGCAAGACCATAAAGAAAATAAATGCTCCTGTGAATGCTGTAAAAATAATGTAGTATTTTCATGTAGTTATAGATGAACTGACTATGTCATTTTGTTTCTTAGAGATGATTCAGAGAGATAGTAAGGGTCTTGACTATAGGCCTCTCCAATTCTGTGTCTAGTTAGCATAGCTGAGAAAGCATGAAGACAACAACATAAAGCACAAGTAAATTGAGCTTTTATTTCACTAGGTATAAGAAGGGGCTGGGAAAAAGGGATTTGCCATGCATAGGCTTTCTTAGCTACTATAGTTTTCACACTGCTTATTGTTTTGTTCTGTACCTCAGAATCAGAATTTTACCCTCAGTGAATTACTGAGTGAATTTAATTAATACAGCTGATACTAGGGGCATTCCGAATCAGGCCTTCAAGATGCAGTTGAGACTGGCTTTGGTAGTTCATACACATACAAAAATTCAACTGCAGTTCCTCATCTCAGCTTATTCCTCAGGCACCTAACAGCTTCTGATGCAGAAGGCTTCCTTGAAACAAGGGCCTGGGGTTTTGCGTTGACTGTGATAACCGCAATGGAGATTTTGCCATTAAACCAAGCTGAATTTTTCAGAACCTGATTTGGAACTCTATTTAACCATTATTTTTCTCCCTTTAACCATATCAGTGCCAAACGGACCTGGAAACTCCATATCAGCAAAAATACTGATCAACTATTTGCATTTCACCTGGCACTCAATCTTCCCCAAAGTTAATTCTCTCCTATGGATTACCTTTTTTATTTTTTTTTTCTTTAGTTACATGGTGCTTTGTGCTAGCTGAATTTGCAAAAGTCTTACTTTTGTTTGCATAATGCTCTCATGATTTCATGAAAGAACAGAATATTGCAAGTCTTAGCCTCCAGTTAAGATGAGCTGCTATCTCTACTGCAGCTTTCAGAAGTGTTCTTCCCAGGGCTATTCTATTTTAAACTTAATTAGATGTTTCAGCTTAGTTTAAAAAAAAATCTAGAAAAATGACAACTGGGAGACTGGCAGGTGTAGTGTGGTTCTGTGTCAGGAGGCAGCAAAGATTTCTGTGTTACAGCAGGCATTTCAGTCCCTAATGACATTACTGCAGAGAATGAATGAGTCAAACAGTATTTTTACTTGTGATTGGTCTAGCTTCTTTCTAAATGATATTAAAAGTTAATAAAATAATAAAAAGGAACAGAATTATATAAAATAAAATACAAAAATAATGAAAAGAAATAATCCTCCTGAAATGGTTTGCAGTCAGGAAAGTTTCCTGACAAATATATATGACTACTTGGATTCTGCTGTTCTTTTGTACAGAGGTAACTTTGCAGAGGGGTATTAATCCCAAGTGTCACGTCTGTAAGAACTAGGTCATACCAATCTTAATTTGTGTACACGCAGCTAGAAAGATTAATGGTAACCTGATCTTAGTAGAGCCAAGGTTGTCCAAGGTAGCTGATAATTCTGAGAAAATGTAAAGGACTTGATGCTCAGAATGAACAGAATATTCAGAGAGTGAAAAATAAACTTAACACATTGATCTAGAGAATTTACTTTTGAAAATGGTGACAGTAACGTTCTGTTTTTACAGTTAGGGTTAACATTAAGGAAGCAGTTTGTGCCATACAATCTGGTTATTAAATATTAACATTACTGTGTCTATGTAGCATAATCATGTTCTCATTCGTAATTTAAGTTACATAGCTCATTATAAAATAATAAAAACATCAGGACCCTACCAAATTTTGACCTAGCAATACTGTTTACTCTTAAAAAGTCATAGAAATGAACAGCTCAGTGCTATATTTAGTCAGTGAGTTAACATTTAGGACAATAATGGGACATCATATGTGCTGTTTCTGGACGAAATTCTGTAAGAGGTATCAGCTGCAATGGAATATGAATATAAAAATATTTGTACATCCATCTCAATTCTTAGTTCAGTTGCACTGATGCAGCATCTGGGGATGGATGGTTTATCTACAAAACATGCGGGTATACACCATAAAAGAGCATTGAGAAATATTATCTCCAGAACCTCTGGTCTGTATCCTTCACCTTCTGTCTTCTTTTCTTCTCAAGTTAATAATGTATTCTTTTAATTTTCTTAGTTTTCGTTTCTTTGTTGTTCCTTACATTACTAGATGCTATGAATAAACTTAAATAATTTACTTATTTTAATTTCGCTTTACAATCTTTCCTTTTACCATAATTTTAAATTGAATATTGCATAGGCACTCACAACACATAAATCAAATATTTCCAGCCTTTCTCTTCTGCATGCACAGGGTATAGCAGAAAAATTTTGCTATTCTATAAGTCTGCCTTGTTTAATTTTGGTTTCATGGGGAAAAAATAACCTATCATCTGACCATCACATGTATTTCCCTGTTGAGAGTTCACTGCTTTGCCATCTAGAATATCCTGGCCTGCTTTCCTAGCAGCATTTGCATTTGTTTCTTTCTATTTTCATTTTGGAATATGGTCCTTCTTTCATAAACTCATTTTTTTAAACCTATATTGCCTTCCTTAGGATTCAATTGTTGTCATTTTTCTACATGCACTAAGTTTTATTGCTAACTTTTAGTGCTCCTTCTCAAACTGCCAATATCTCTCCCTGAACCTTAATTTTCAAATTATAAATGTGTACTGATGATCTTCTCTTTTCAGGAGACTATCCCATCTATATACTTTAGGAGCAATAAACATAGAAGACTTGATGGTGACTCTGTTTTATGTTGACTCAGAGTTTTAGAGCTCTTGAGTAGTATTTCTAACTTTATGTGTTTTAAAACAAAGGAAACTTCCACTTAGTGTGAGAAAAAAGTATTCATCCAAAATCCAATTTCAAAAGTTAATTATTAAATATTTAAATAAAGTAAGAATTATGCTGAAATATTTTTGAAGTAATTGGATTTGTCTAAAAAGGAATTCATGTTATTTTGTCTACGAAGATGGTTTTGTTTTTTTTGTATCCTATTTACATTCACCTGATATTTCATTAATACCTTCTAATTGCCATTTATTTTGTTCCTCAATCAGTGGGCACCACATAGTGCTTTGGACCTCAGAAAGTACTACTATAGCCTCTAAATCACAATTACCTTTTATTTATTTATTTGTCTGTTTGTTTGTTTGTTTTCCTATGCACAGAGCTACACAAATCAAGTGGAAAGTAATTTATCCCTCCAAGTCAAAGAACACGAATTCTGTAGAGACTACTATCAGTTTGAAATAAAGAATGAATAGCAGCTTAATAAATAAATAAATAAATAAACTACATTTAAAAGATTATCCACAGTGTTTCTAATGGCTAGAGGAGAGAATTAAGGTACTGGTAACAAGATATTAATTGAGAAATGTTTACTATATATTTAAAATGTAAAGCTTTTTTTATTTTTTTTAACAGAGCAAATGATGAAAATTTGAAAGTTAGAATGTGAGAGATCAGTAAAAAGAAATGAATCTGTGAAAGATGTATAAAGCAGCTTTGCAAAAGTTGTGTTAGATCTAAACTGAACTGTTTGAATGTATACCCAGGAGTATTTTCTGTGAGAAGTTTTCCTTTTGGCTAGCAAGCTGTGCTATAGGTTTCTGAATCGCAGGTCTGTCACAAGTTTTCATCTATTCTGTGTTCGTGGTGAAGAGAAACATGTCATTACATCAAGTACTCAGTCTGGAGTAGGCATTTGCTTATTTGATTTTAAATGAATTCTTATATCATACTTGTCATCATATATGAGTATCCTGACTAACACTGAACACTTGACTAACATCTATCAAGTATTGATTGTTCTTTCACTTTCATCCTCTCTGCTGTGTGAATATTACGTGCCATGAAAAATCTTGATTTGAAAGTTATTTGTTACCTGCTTTGAGCTTTTTTTTTGTTTTGTTTAGTTTCTTTTCTTTTTTACTTATGAATATTGCTGCCTATTAATGTTGATGGTGGCAAGCTCAAATAAATATTCATTGCATTCAAAACTATGAAGATTATATGTTTTTGTGAGAATTTCTGCTGCTCTGAGATTAGCCCCAGATAACTTGAAGTACTCTGTTTCCTGTACAGATTTGTTTTTATTCTGATTATTAATATTTTCATCATGACAGGAGGACAATCACCAACTAGGTACTTCATTCTAATTCTTAAGTATGGGTAAGGAGGAAGTTGTTCAGGCTTTTTTTTTGTCTTGATTTGTTTTTACCAATCTGAATTATGGTTTGTGCCTTAATTGTTTGATTGATAGGAAAATACATATATATATATATTTTAGCTGGCTTAAACTTCATTGGATAATATAGACTAAGAGGCAAGCCTGATGTAGTAAAGATATGAGAAGGCATTAACCTGTGTTCCTGCAGAGACATAGCTGCATGCTGTGACTGTGGGCAGAGCTCTGAGAGCTCTTCTTCTGCTTTCCTTTCAGGAAACTTCACCTCTCCCCTTCAGTGCTCACTTTCATGGTCACACACAGGCCGCCATAGAGGGTAACTATCTTTCTTCACATTGTCCAGTAGCAGATGAATAGTCCTCTCTACAGCTATCACTCTGCTTCCTGAGTCTGCAAATTTTAACATAGTCAGTTCAGTGTACGGCAGTGGCAGCATTCATTTTCCAGGTGGAATTTCATGTGATTTATGCCTGAGTTTAACCATTTTTAACCCTGATATCTTTACCACAGACTTACAGTAATGAACTAGGTGGTATTCTCTAAAGGTGGCAGAACGTTAGTTGAAAACGCGTACACAGTATTGAACTTCTGGAGAGTCTACTAGAGGGAGCTGGGGAAACAGACAACATCAGGATGTTCAGGAAGAGATAAGTTCACAGGCAGAAGACGTGTTGATGGATGTTAAAAGAACGTGGCATTGGATGTACTACATCATCTCTAATATAACCCTTCTTCACGCTGAGGAGGTAAAAGGATACAGAACTTCAAAAACAAGGCTACACTTTCATGCTTTCCCTAAAGAACATCTCCTGGATGAACCTGAGCTCGCCTCACCCAGCAGGACATTTCTTATGTCCTTAGGATCATTTCTAAGCATTAGATGACTCTGAGCAGGGCCTGAATTAAGTATGACAGTAAAGGTGTGATCTTAACAAAGATACAATGCTTTTTGAATGCAGAATTAACAGAATACCTGCCTTTAACAAAAAAACCAATAGGGTTTATCATATAGAAACCATATTATGGTTTAAGAAAAAGGATTCTTGCTTTCCTCTTTCAGGTTGCATTGGTAATTTTAAATAAATATTATTATTCTGCGCTGCTAACCTCTTATCTCAAAAGCCAATAAGAATAATAAGAACAACAATTTCCTGAGATGATGTTTTTTCATCAGATTATCACTAAACCAAAGGTTATTATCAGATCAATAAGTGTAGGAAACTGATATTAAACCTGAAAAGTAATCCACATAGGTCATCTTTTCAGGTCTAGTCTATGATGTTATTAACTACAAACTTTATAAACTATTTGTTCTTTGGTGGGATATATGAACTGAACTGATGATTCCCAATTGTTTCATAAAGGACAAGGTATATATCATATCACATAAAAATCATCCAGCTACAAATAGAACTGGACTAATATCCACTTCACAATGCAACTCAGCTTAGAGTGGAGATAAATAAGTAGTGAACATAAAAAGCATTATTCTCATTGCAGTATTATGGATGCTTTGTGGCTATTTCTACTTTTGATAGTGTCAGTTTATTCTTTGTTATAAGTACTAGTATTGTTTATACAAACAAAGCACAAAAAACTTTCAAGTGTTCACATTGAGATATAATGAAAGTAAGCACACTGTGAGAGCTGAAAAAGAGTCTATGAAATAATGTCTGATAAGACACTGTGCCTTTTGTATTCAACTGGGATATTCCACTGTAGGTCAGGAACACTGAATTATTATTTTCTTCCCACTATTGAAATTGGTAACCTACTCCAGGAACACACATAGAATTGGAAAAAAAAAAAGAGGTCAAAACTGGCACATGAATACATCAAAGGGTTTTGGAATGATAACAAGACTTTTAATCAGCCCCTGGTTGTTTACTGACAGCAGGAGATCTGAACCAGCCATTTAGCAGGTTAGGAGGTAATCATGCACATCTAATTACTGTTCCTAGGGCACCACTTTTTAAAGATGTGGATTTCTACCCTGTGAGTGTGCCCTGTTTTATATGCTTGGGGTCTGAATTGCAGGAGATTGGTTGTTAATGTATCACAGTCTTCGGGAGGCCATAGAAAATGACCAAAGCAGAAGGAAAAATAAACAGCAAATAAAAAATAAAAAGCAAATACATCAATAGTAAACAATCAGATAACCCAATCTGAAGATACAGAAAAAGTTCAAAATGTGAGCTCCAATTACATATCGCCTGCAGGTGCTCAGTGAGAGACAAAAGCAATAAACACATCAAATCACTGGAACGTTTCAACAGATCCTACGTCACTGCAAGCACAACAGTTCAAAGAAACAATATCATATTTCAAAACTGAACTACTGTATTAAGCTGTTTAAGACACATGATATGAATGGACAGAATTTAAACTCCTGCTGGTACCTCTCTAATTAAAGCAACATGTTCAAAAGTAATCTAGTTCCCTTTTGTTTACAATGCTAATTTATGTCATGTACATTGTACCTGCATACTATACCATCTTTAAATGTTTTGCTGGCCTAAAATAAGATTTGTTATAGGCCTAAAATAATATGACTAAATAAATAAATAAATAGATATAAAAAGAACAACGACAAAGAAAAAGCCTGAAATACAGATAATCGTTTTATGCATCCATCTAGTTAGCCAGCTAGCTAGTCTCTGTGTTTGTCAATCACCTTGCTGCTTCATGAGGTTGAGTTTTCAACTACTCATGAAGAGGAGAGAGGAGAGTTTTCAGGAATTATATCTAATCAGTTACTTTTTCTTTTTCCTCCAGCTTTTGAAAAAAAGAAAAAAGAAAAACAAAAAGGAAAAAAAAGAAAGAAACAAACCTACACAACAATAACTTGAAGTGAAATATAGGAGGCCTTGAAAAAAGCTGTACAAAAATATTTTTGATGTAATGTAAAACTGGCAAAAAAACAGGTATTTTCACTATTTTTAATATTATTCCTTTCTTGCTGTGATGATGAAAGATTTAGATTTTATCTGAACTACTTCAGAGCAAATCTCTTCTTCTGAAAAAAAAAGTTTAAAAAGTGTGTCGCAGAATTGTATCACTCTAAATGACAAAGATGACAAAGCTTAATTTTTCAACAGCACAAACCTATATTTATGAACTGAATCGATACTCATCATATCTCCCAGATGAGAGATAAACTTGGCAATAAGAGACATTTGGTTTGTTTATAAAAATACTGAGGAAGATAGTGAGATAACAGTTGTAAAGAAATTTCGTTATGTCTAATTACTTGATTACTTTCTCCTTACTGAAGAAAATATCAAACTCAAGGAATAATACTCTACTAGAATGTTTCATTCTAAAATCAAAAAATGAAAAAAGAAATAAGTAAATAAATAAATAAATAACAATAAAAACACAGTTCAAAACAGTTTTCCTTCAAAAATTACTTTCAACTGAAGATTTTGTTCAATCCTATTTTTCTTTAAGAATTTCCTAATCCTATTTTTCTTTAAGAATTTCCTTTAGATCAGTTGGATCTGGTCCTTTATGTATTCTGTCATGTAGATCATAACATCTTTGACTGTACATTCTTGCAAATGTACTTACTGTTTGGTAGATATTGTGACTTCAAAAGAGTCAAATATTTCTTTGTTTTCTGTGGTTCCTTTATATGTTTTATTGTGATCATTGTGACGGTATTTTTGCCACGAGTATTTTTGTATGAATTAAATGTTTGGTCTCTGCAAATACTCATGACTTTTAACTTCATTTTTTGTGAGTATTTGTTCCCATAAAAATGGTTGTACAAATGAACATGGAAAGCATATACAAAAGAACATAGATCGTGGCTAAAGCAATTCTATTAAACAATGCAAATAAATATTTACATAGCTTTTTTCTTTATGCTTTAGTGCCAACACTGTATTTTGTGGATGCTTAATTTTGCTTGAATGGTAAGAAAAATGGAAAACTCAACAGAATTCAAGTCTGAAAAGTCTATCGTAAGAAAAGTATAGGGAATTTGTTGCAAAGAGCTGAATGAAAGTTCTTTTAAAGCCTCAATATTTGTGCTGAGTAAAAGAAAAAACAACATCAAAAAGGAGATAAAAGCGGTCGTGGTTGCAATAACAAGAGAGGATTTAACAGTGTAACTAAATGTAGTTGAAGGACACCAAACTCATCAGGTCTACCTGATCCCCGTGCTTTGCAAACCTATGAAATGGGAGATTGTGGAGGACTCTGACAGCAGAGAGTGCCTGAGACTAGCACAAGTACTGAGGGTAGTGGGCATAGCAACTGCCTGCAGTGTGAGCAGGTAGGTGATCTGCTCTGCCGGGTAGTACAACTGAAGGAGGAGAAAAACATTTAGAAGCATCAGGGAGATTGAAAGGGATACTGACTGGTGAAACCACTCCCTGACATCTTTACAAGAAGGGCAGTGGAGGGACACTTCAAAAGTAGTGGTGGATTCCCTGCCCTCTTGAAGCCAGGTAAAGGGAAGGCAAGTAGGAATGGAGATAGGTTCCTTATCAGTGTGGTTGGTGACGCCCCTTCTGGCCTACCTCACCAGTCCAGGTGTCATTACATAACAGTTATGAGGCCGTGGGACACAAAGGAAAGTTAAGTTTCATTCTACCATGCAGTCACTTTTATGACAGAAAGTGCAGGGGACAGAGACACAGGAAATATTATTGAATCCCACAGCACCAAAGGGATGATGGAGGATTATGCAATTCCACAGTACCTCCGATTGTTTTTGGATTCACCTTAAAATGCTTGCAGTTCTTGTACTTTAAGTCTGTGGGAGAAAGGGTATTGTACCACTGACCCTCCCCACCTCACTCCATGCCCCACCAAAGGAAATTAAAAAAATGACAATAAAGAAAATAAGGATTAATTACTATAGTGAAGTCAAAGGCAAATCTCCTATTCTCCACTCTTCTTTGTGTTTCTAATTTCAATCAGAATCAATGCTTTAATTATGCTTGTAATAGAACGTGCCTGGCACTGAGAACATAATTTTCATTTATCCCTCAAGAAGAAAAATAAATTGTTGAGCTTTTATCACTCTGCATTCTTGTTATCAGACTGACTTGCATTTTCTTGGAATTGCTCCACAATTGAGATTGCAATTTAGTTTTTGATTGAATGTTTTGCACATTGAATTTCACTTTAGATTTTTGCTAACTCTTCTAAATTGAAGTATGAGTTCAGTTTACTAACTCGTTGAATAGCATAGTATTCATAGCAGCATCTTGGTGTCTCACTTCAATAAATAGGAGGGAGAGGAGGTTCTTTTGATGTATGTGTACCCAACAGTGAGTTTAAGACAAAATGGGTCAAATGTTAGACCAATCAGTTTATTACAAATTCTTGTTGTGCAGGGAGATGAGGAAGGGAAGATGGGTGATAAAGAAGAGATAGGAAATAAAAGCAGTCTTTGAAGAAATCAAGAGGGAGATAGTTACCACAAGGATTCCAACGTAGCACATAGTTCAGATGCTGATCTCCAGTAGCAATGGGTTGTCAGGTCATTGAAAGTCTCAGTTGATGACAACTTCTTCTTTCACACATTTTGACGACAGTACCGACTTAATTGGAAGTCCAAAGTGATCAAGTGAGCTCTTTATGGAGATACAGTTCCTGGCTTTTGGACCTCAGCAGGTACTCTTTGGTTCCCATCTTCCAGGCCTTGCCAGCAAATAAGAGGGAGCAGGGAGACATCAGATTGTATCTTGCCTGGACAGGATACAATGGTATCATCCCCCAGTCTCCCATACCAGTTATTTGATCACAGACCAGATCTTCTGCCAGTAAGCACCCCTGTGCACTCTCTTTCAAAGGCATACAGCTCCAAAGAAATGCTATAAAATGTAGAACTGTCCACAAAGTTTTGTGGGCCACATGACACCCACTCGCCTCCTAGATAACTGTTTCCTCCCAGGAAACAGTTCTTTACAGAAAGGGTTGTTAAGCACTGGAATAGGCTCCCCAGTGAGGTGCTTGAGTCATCATTCCTAGATGTGTTTAAAAACCATTTGGATGTGGACATGATTTAGCAGAGGGTTGTTAGAGTAGTATGGTTAGGTTGTGGTAGGACTCAATCTTTGAGGACTTTTTCAACCTGAGTGATTCTATGATTCTATGATTTATGATAAATAGATGTGACTTCACGCAGACTATGGAGTGACAATTAGAAGTCTTGCCCTTCCAGTTAGAGGAGGAGATATCCATAGAGAGGATAAAAGTACCTAGCCATTTTTATTTGTCAAATGCATTCTACTATCCATAAGGTTGATCACAATATTCTCCTTGCACACTACCATTTATGAACACAAGCTTTCAAACAGCAACTCAAGTTGATCTACCTTATGTGATTAAGTCAAGCAAACATACAGAAAAAAACAAACCAAAACAAAAAAAAAACCCCAAACAACAACAACAAAACAACAGAGAAAACAAAACAAAAAGTTTTGCAGAAGATTAGTAACATGATATATTTGTTTGGCCATCTGCTTGGAAGAATGCTCCTACTCTGTGATGGGTATGGGAATCAAACTGTTTCTTTCAACTGCAGTGCAGATTCACAGTGGATTAGAGTGACAGAATAATCATGAGATCAGCATGCTATTACCTTGTCCATTACACAGTGGTGGTAGGGACACACATCTATGGGTCTACTGCTAGCTAGTAGGCTGAGTAGATCTCACAGGAACATTCTCTGTTTAAATCCTCTCATAAGATGCAGGAACCCACAGGTCCCAGTGCTAGAGCTAGAGGAAAAATTAAACATCAAAATATTCACTGCCTGTGACAGAGTCATGCTGTCAAGTGTCAGCATGCATAGTAGGATTAATAACACCAGAGTTAAGCAGTGTTCCTAAATAACAAATAGATCTTTTTATTTGAAGAGAAAGAGTGCCACTACAGGAACATGAGTACATGACCAGGAATTTCGTCAGAGAAACCTCTTAACAACAAATCCTTTTTCTTTATGAAAACACTGCAGATTTGGAAACCTTTGAAAGTAATAGAAGTCTTAAGGCACCTCCACTTCAACTTTCCTTTCACCTCAATTCTGAGGTGAAACACTTCTCTAAAGATTGAAGAGCTGTCTGTTTAGGTGTAATTTATCTCCAGAATGAAAAGTCACAAGTAAGAATTGTGAAATACAAGGAATTAAACAGCAAAACAAAGAGTATTTTAATAGAATATATTCCTATAATCTTCCCTGTGAAATTGAAAAAGATGTCCAATTGTTTTTAAGTATGCAAAACAGGCTGAAAACGCTAGGGCTGTTCAGCCTGGAGAAGTGCAAGCTCTGGGGAGACTTGAGAGCAGCCTTTCAGAATCTAACGGGGAACGATAAGAAAGAAGGGGACAGATTCTTTAGCAGAGTCTGCTGTGACAGGACAAGGGGAAATGATTTTAAGCTAAAGGAGAAGAAACTTAGCTTGGGTATAAGGAAGAAGTTTTTTCAAATAAGAGTTGTGACACACTGGTACTGTTTGCTCAGAGAGGTGGTGGAATTCCTGTCCCTGGAGACATTCAAGGTCAGAAAGGACAGGGCTCTAAGCAATCTGATCTAGCTGTAATTGTCTCTCTTCATTTCAGGGGAGTTGGATTAGATGACCTTTTAGGGTGTCTTTCAACTCTAATAATTCTATGAAAAAATGTCAAGGGAAATAACAGCTTTTGAAATGAAGTCCTTACCTTTTCTAAAACTTCAGTGCAACGTAAAGGCTTTGTGATAATCAGGAAGTAGGATCTGACTGGATATTTACTCATACATAATCATATGCAGATTTAAACAAATTTAAGTAAGTGTCAGTTATGGAAAACTGAGCTGTGCTAAGGTGGAAGAATTTCAATGTACCTGAAGATCTATCTGAAAAGCTAAGGAGATACCTTCCAAGTTTATTGCGTTTCTTATTTGTGTCAATTTCCTTATCAATTCCAATACATAAAAGAAACAGAAAAGAACATTCTGCAGAGTGTTTCATCATTCACGTTTGTGAAATTCAGTCCTCCACAAGAGAATATCCTCTCCTCCATTTTCTTAAAGAGCTATCCAGCCAAATCCTTTTCTCAGTGCTTCTAAGTTCTTCTCCGTTGCTTATCTGTGGCCACTTGACTTCACTTTATTCTGCTGTAATAACAAGAATCTTCTTTGATAGAAAGCAACATAAAAAAAAAGACTTCATTTCCTTTTTTTTTATTAGCTTTTACATCCCTCAGTACTTATTTACCTTGATAGATCAGAAAATCATTTCCCAGGGAATAAATGCATTCAAATAGCATTTACCTTAAGGAGACAGTAGTGGAATAGGTGCAGTATTGTTAAGGAATACACTGTTTGTAGACACATTGTGTTCATTTTAATGATTCAAGACTGTGTTTTAAATCTTTAGAAAATGTGTGTCTTGGTGTAAGTTTGAATAAAAATATATCCTTTTTGCCTGAATTATGAAGGTTAACACTATCAAATAGCTCTACTACCTTTGTTCCATATTGGCAAGTACAAATCCTAATATACTCCCAACTTTATTTAGTAATGTAAAGTCAGAATTCAAATAACCACTAGAGAAATTATAAATCAAAAGGACAGAAAGATTTTCTTGTTTTATCAAAAACTGAAGTCTCATACAGCAACAAAAAATTAAGAAAAAGGAGTCAAGAGAATTGCTTCAAGGTTAGGCATAGATAATAGGTGATAATAATTAATTGTTAGGAAAGGAAGAAAGAGGTTTTTAAAATTCCAAAGAACTGAGACAGCTACTCAGGAGAGATTCCAGTTTGTAAAGGAGAAATTAAATGAAAATACACTGAACTTTGAAATCAGGAAGAAAGAGAAAAGAACAGTGACCAATAGGAAAAGTTGATCCTTGGATAACATCCACCCTTGCTTACAAATCTTTGATGTTTTACTCATTGGTACTATATGAATAGAATTTCTGAGTAGAACATATATGGAAGACATGCATACCAAAAGTGGTTGTCCTTTGTATGATATAATGTAAATTATCTTGTAAGCAAATTAAAATACATATGAAAATAACTTTAAAACTAATGTTCTTAGCAAAAGAACATATCACCTCTAAGATGACTACATAAATTATTTTTCTTATTTATTTCAATAGAAAAACTCCAATAGAGAACTCAAGTAGCCAGGAAGAGATGGCAGAGGTAGAGTACGAGGTTTACTTTTTCTACAATAGTTGTTCAGTGCTGTGTCAAGATTCATAAATGGATGGAAGAGAATACTTGGAGATGCAATGAATTGGGAGCAAAAATGTTAATTCTGACAGGCAAGTGGTCATGCTGACAATGAAAACTGAAGTAGTCACCTGTTTTTAGGAAACATAATTAGGATATAAGTGAATCAATTCACACCGAACAATGGTGAATACGTGTTTCTTTATTGAATTGTTCTGTTTTCCTCAGGTAGTATGTGTGACAAGTGATGTCATAGTTACCATGGGAACTATGCTTGTATAATGAGAAATGTAGAATAAAGCCATGAGAGATTCTAAAACCCCACCTGGCATGCAGGTACTATTTTTCTCCTTAAAAAAGAATAAATAAATAGTAATAATAATAGTAACGTTCCTCTACTTAAACTCTTAAGTAGCACTTCATTCTCGAAATAGACCTGTTGATAGTGGTGTCACTATTTATGGAGTTGGTGCTACCCAGTGTGAGTTTCAGAGATATGATTATTTATTTAAAATAGGAAAAGAAGAGAAAATAGAAAACGATGTAAAAATGTATAAATTGGAGAACTGCTCTACAAAGATAGATGTTATGTGCCACTTCAGATATAAAGGAAGTTTCTAAAATATTATTTAAACAAACTGCTTTTCTAGCGACCAAAAAACCCAACCAAAGTATAGTAATTTATTAGCATAAGAAAAAATATATGCAATACTCCTCCTCCTTCTCTTTTATTAATCTGACACTCACTCTTCCTAATGCTGGGGGAGAAGAGGAAAGTATATTTTGCAAAAGCACTTAAAACACTCTTCTGGGGATCTGAATATTTCACCAAGCCTAATGTTTTGCAAATGCTATGATTTTGTGACAAAATAACATTTTATTTTTTATCCAGGGGGAACACTTAAGCACAGTCCTCTTACATTCAGTTTTTATGCCAGCATATGCAGAAATCACACCTGAGTAATTGCCACTGAGAACAAGAAAAAAAAACAAACAACAGAGTTCTTGATATTTCTTTTTCCTTCATAGTATTTCAGTAGTTAAGTGCATATATAAGAAATCAGATGTGATTACTTCATCTTTAAAATATATTTTCCCTAAAAATCTATGATTGGCAAATATGCCACTGGATAGAAAGTTTTTCACTTTTATTAATTTTTAGGGCTTTTATGGCATCGATCATTACTTTGAATCTCCTATGAGTCAGAAATAAGTGGTTTTTGACACAGTGTACAGTAAATTGCAGTATAAAGTGATAGAATGCAAATACATCTCTTTTAGGCAGCCTTAAGCCTTTAGTTAACACTTTTTTGAAATTTTGCTTTAACTGTGCTTAGTATATGGAATTGAAATGTTCAATATAATTTAAAGTTCATGTGAAAAAAAAATTCATATACCAAGTTTCTAAGGTTCTCGAAGTACTGATTTTTTATACAGTCCATGACTAAATTGCAGAAATAAATCTAATGTTTTAATTAGAATATGCTTCACTCCCACAACATCTTTCATTGTAAGTACTTTACTGACATTTATTAATTAATGGGCTGATCCTGCAACCCTTACTCATCCATATAATTTTTACTTTTGATTATAATCATTCAGACTTTTTGCATGACTAAGGTTGATGGTGCAAGAGAAGCTAAGGAACTCACCAAGAATAGCTCAGCTGGACTGTCTGAAGAATCCCATACTGTATGGTGCTGCAGTTAGTAATAAAAGCTGTGAGAAAGAAGGAGAAAGAGGGAAAATTCAGAGGCGCAGTGTTTATCTTCTCACTTAACCATTATATGTGATGAGATCTGCTCTCCTGGATATTAAAGAACACGTGCCTGTTGATGGGAAGTAGCAAATGAATTCCTTGCTTTACTTTGTTTGCTCACACACCTTTTCCTTCTCCTATTAAACTGTCTTTGTCTTGATCTATGACTTTTCTTTTTTACCCTTAAGATTTTCATCCCCATTCCATTGTGTGGGAAGTGTGTGAGGAGCCGTGTGGTGTTGAGCTGCCAGGTTTAAAACAAAATATAATCTTAATTCCATGTTTGTAGCCCTTTACTCCTCACCTAATCATGCCTATGCATCTCAGAAACCTCGAGTCAGCTCTGCGCGTTACAAAACATCAGCAACAGTGTTGGGTTTCTGAGCCCAGAGCAATCATAGTGTATTTTAGCCTTGTTAAAAATAATGCAGATGCATTTATAAAATAATTCTTCTGTTAGATTTCTGAAGGATTTTAAAGCTAGTCAAGAGAAAAAAAATAAAAAGTAGGAGTTTGAAGATCAATAATTTATCAGTAAATATAGAAAAAATACTTCTTTTCATAAGGATATTTATTTCATTAAGATATTATTAGGAGTAAATACCTCATTTCAATAGTACAGATAGTTTATTTATTTACTTCCTAACTAAACTTCAATTGCTGAAAGAACTCCCCTCTAGGGAGAGAGAGTTAGAAGAGCAAGTGGCAGCTAAAGATATTTATTTATCCCATTAAGGTCTAATTCTCTGCCTGGAAAAGCTTCTCTTTCTCTCCTGGCAGGATAGAATCTTCCAGTAATTAGGCACCTAACTTATGCACCACAGCCAGGTGGTCTGGAGCCAAGTTGCCATGTAATCAGTTCAACTGCATGTGTCCAGGACAGCCATGGAAATTCCCAGTCATAAGCTGTTTTTACAAAGCTCTGCTGTTTCCTCTTCTGCACCCCTAGCCTAACCATCTACATTATAATATCCTCTGGCCTGACTCCAGTGTATCTCACCGAGCTTCAGTCAGACTTTTGAGGAAATTGCTAAGCTGTAAGAAAAAACTCTGAAAAAGCAGAGGTAGTAGAGCAATGAAAGGTGGAATTATAGTCAGAGGTGCAATTAAAGATGTAGGGAGCATTAGTAGCTGAAAAGATCAGGATGAGAAACAAAATTTTAGTGGTCATTAAAACAAAAAAAAAACACCTCAAAACAACAAGGAATTAGTTGTTGTTTTTAATGTCTGCTACTGATATCAGAGGTCTCAGTGTGGGGGGCAAATGAGTAAGAGTGAGAGATCAGCAGCAAAGAAAAACTTAATAACATTCTGGGGAGCAGCAGAGGCTGATCCTTTCCCTCCACACTGATGCCTGATTGGGAAGGGAACGTTTTTCAGGGGTAGTGAACATACTGATGTTTAACCTAGTAAGCAGCTCATTAAACCTATCTATGTTTTCAATGTATTCTAATAAATGATTGCTTTATCATTCCAGTTGTATATATCCTGCTTGGAGAGCCTCTTAGTGTGTGGATAAATACACCCAATTGAATTGATTCAAAGAAGGATGGCAAAGCTTTACGTTATGACACAATAATATTATGGCAATATATAATAAAGAAATGGTTCCTTAGTTTCTCAAGGATCTTGCACGATAAAAATTATACTTGTTTTGACTGAAACTGCCTTCATGGTTCAAGTCCCCATGCTTGCTGTACTCTTTTACTGTATTTTACAGAAAGTTTTTTCTTCCTGGTATTCTTATTCTTCAGGTGCAGTGAAAAACTAAAAAAAAATTCAATTTGTTTTGTCTGATTAATCATCAGAGATGTTTGTTTAAAAATATAATTAAGGCAGTAGAAAGAAACTTGTTTTCTAATACAATATTAGTACTTATTTTTATTCTTTTATTCTCTTTGGAAATTCTATCAAATTTGCCATTCTTACTCTATCATTTCTTTTTTCTTTTGTCCTTAAGGAACAAATGAGGTTCTGCATTCTTTGTGCCTCCCATCCCTAGTTTCCACCACATTTTCCAATTCAAAATAATCTTGAATTTACTTTTTCCTCCTTTTGTTGAGACTAATATTAAAAACTGGGTCAAAAAATGATGAATTACTTATTTTTGTTTATAAGTAGGAATGAAAATAGCTCACAAAGTTCATTTCTCACAAGGAGATATATATGTTGGGTTCATTTAATAAGGGGTTAACTATGCACTGAAAAAATTTCTACTTTCTCCATCCATGAATAGGCACATATCAAAAAAAGTCATCTTAAGAGGCTCTGTCTCATTCTATTTCATCCACCTTCACTCTTTATTTTTAATATTGTCCTTAGTGAGTTATAAAAAAATGACAGATAAACATTGGAGTTCAGTGGCCTTTTTCCGCTCTGTGTGGTGTAGCTATGATTTTCATATTACACCTACCCATAACATTTGTATATTGTACTGAAAAAATACAGAATCTTGAGATTTGTCCTTTTATCAAAAGTGCAAAACTCACAGTTTTCCCAAGCACCTAAACAGAGATATTTGTTAACAGATTTGTAATTGCCATATATTAATAACTATAACCTATTAAGTTATCTAGTACTAAAGTCTAGGTTAAAAACATGACTAGCATAATGTCAAGTTAAGATGATTAAACAATCAGAAAAAATACATTTTCTGTGAATGTAAAAACCAGTATAATTCTTCTGAAGTTAGGGGACAAAAGAGTCCTTCCTTTCTGCCTATCTGCCTTCCTACATTTCCCATATTAAAAAATAAACAAAATTAACAAGTACCAGAAAATTGATTAAATTTTCATGAATATTTTTTAGGTGTAAATTTTTCTTATTTTTATTGTGCACTATTTTGTGTTACCTTAATTTGTTATTTTTTATTTCTAAACAATTTCAATAATTAATATGGATTTTCTTGCATTTGACATTCAAGGATTAGAGAAAGAATATTCCCATAGTAAGTATTTTACTTATGATTTTACAATCAGAACTATAGAATTTTTATTAAAAATATATAAAATACATAAATTGAAAATGTTTTTTGTAACTTCCTTCATCTATAGCCCTAACCACTTTTTTATTATTTATTTTCATGAATGCTACAAGGATTTTAAAAGGAAAAAAATAGAGTTCTTAGGTGAATGTTACAGTTTTCTGTCTGTGATTTTAGGTAAGGGGGTATGAGATTCTTTACACCCCCAAAATGTATGTTTTAGCTACTGTAGCTGCTGAATGAGAAAATTTAAGATTGCATGATTTATGATTCCATTTTCATAAAAGAGAATCCTCTATGTTTGCCATTCTAGAGAAAAATCTGAAGCTATGACTTATTTTTTTATTTTAGTTCCTTTCAGAAGCAGTGAAGATGTTTATAAGCAGCTATTTGTCTTAGACAACAGAATAGACAAAAGAGATTAAATAAGTAGAATTGGGATATAAAAAGAAATAAACTGGAATACTTCTGGGTGAGAAAAAGAAAGAAAGAAAAAAAAAAAAACTATTAGCTCTAAAAAACCTACATAGTCATTGACTGATAAAAAGAAAAAAATATGCAAATAACAGTACCATGAACCCAGGGAGACTAAGCACAATACTTCTGACAGCACATTTTTAGAATATATGTGTGCTACACTGTGAATACTTGGTGAGTCTTTCTCCCAAAGGAGAAAGTTGCATCCATATCTTTCACATAAAAGTCTGATATCCCAAATACACTGAAGGCATCTGGTTCCATGCAGTCACATTCTACAACTCTGGAGCTACTTTAAGCTCCTGTAAATTAATACAGTGCCAATGAAATCAACAGATCTCTGCAAATTTACATCACCTGAGGTTCCAAGGTTGCTGGAAGTAAAAAAAAATGGCCTAGGTGTTGCACAGAAACAAAATAAGAAAATAGAATTCACCTGAGGGTACACTGAATGCACAGTACTAACCCAGCTTGTTCCTCACTAACGTCTGAAAAAAAACCAGTTTTTATAGTAATGTATAGTTAATGCACATTTCTGCAACTGTTGTACAACCACGAAAGATAAATTCATACAGTTTACCAATTAACAAGATATAACAGAACCAATTTCAGCAAGAGTACATCAAGTATGACTCACTCTCAACCAAATAAAAAAAAAGTCTTCCACAAACCAAACAGCAGAAACAGGGGACATGACAGCTCTTTAGGGTCTGTTCATACACATTTCTTGCACATTCATTGATTTTAGCAGCTGCTGATTGTGCCACTGTTCTGGAAAATAGACTCCTAGCTAAGCCATGAACATTCTGCATTTGTAATTCATTGTGAAGGGTTCCCTCACCTTCTCTCTAAACACTATCACAAAATCCATTTGGATAAAACTGTTCCCAACAAAAAATAATGATAAATGTAACCCTTAAACACTATAATTTTATTCATAGATTGGCCTGAATTATATTGCTTTATCCTTTTTGCCAGTTGTCAGAGGACAGTTATGTGACACTGGTAAAGAAATATATGTTGTTTACCTGTAAGTGCATATCTACAACTGGTCAGCTGAGCATCTTTCTAAGGGGAAAAAATATATTGCTGCACAATGCCATAATTTCTGAATTCATTTTAAATATCCTCTGTGTGGGAACTGTTAGATCACAGCCTGAACCAATGATGGAGCACCAGGTAAGAACATGTGACTAACCCAGGGTGCTCAGGTGCAAGCAATGTAAATGAGCTACTATAAAGGGTAGACCTGGTCACCTCTCCTTACCTTATTTAAGGGTTAACAACTACAAGAATGATATCTTTCCTCAGAGTCTGTGCTATTCTGAGGGTGTCATCAGACTTGGGAAAGGGCAAGCTGCCTTCAGTATCAATTTCTGAAATAAATTTTAATGAATATTTTGTAAGCGTGTTCCTCTTCTTGTAGCAAGTCTTATCATTGCCCTCTTTTGCTCTATATCCTCCAGTAAGTATACTGCTTGGCATCCAAATGGATCAGTATAGTAGAGGTCTTCTGTTGCTCTGGTGACACATCTTCTAATGTCATTTAGAGGTTTCTATTGTCACTAAGATAAGAGAGTGAAATAGGATGCCTAGAGTGGATGCCTACAGGTTGGCAACTACACCAAGTCCTTTATCTTCTTTACTTAGTTACTCAGCTCAAGTGCAAACATCTGCATTAAAATCATGTTAACTTATACACTTACATCTTGAGTTCCTAACTAGGAAGCTCAAACACAGGCTAGAGTAGTCCAAAAATGAATGGTTGAGGCAATGAAAATTGGAGATCCTGTAACCCTTTTTAAGCGTATTCATCTCATCCAACTTTAGACAGTGACTGAACTAGAAACTAAGTTTCCTTTATAGCCATCGGAGAGAAATAGGAACATATAGGGTGTAGTTCACCTTTTCTAGTTTATTAGTCTACATTAGGCTAAAATAATCTTTTTTCCTAACAGTGTCTATTTCTCTTCACTGGCAATAAAGAGAACTTAGGGCAACTAGTTTAAATTCAGGCATCTACATTTGATCAGAGGACTCCCACCTGTGTGTCTGTAGATAATAGTGTGTCTTAGATCAGAGAGAAACTCTGCACCATCTGCTCCAGACAGTCTTGTCTAACGTTCCAGCACACCTGAGGTAGCCTTTATTGGTATGCCAATTACAGGAACAGCTGTATTTATCCTTAAATTTGCCCTGTAGTAAGAGGTACCTAATCCCACCCAGTTGTTTTTATCATTATTATTACAAATATTTTAAAACCATAGCAACCACTAACAGAAAGTACAAACAGATTAGATCTACAAAATTAAACAAACAAATTAGTCCCTTGTTCCTTTCATCCATCTCACCAAAATTCACCATTGTACCAAATACCACGTGAGGAAAAAAGAACTATCAGGAAGGGATTTGAGAAAATATTAAGCAGCTGAAGGATGAGACTTAGAGCAGGATTTAAAGTTCAGATTAATTACAGCTAATGCTATCAACAAGCATAAGACAAGGTAAATGAGAAAGTTTGTTGATAGTGGTGGAAAAATATGCAAAATATTATCTTGTTTTGCTATCAGGAAAACATCCAGCAAAGGTATTGTTTTTTGCTGTCATTACAGTCAGTCCCTTACCAGCCTGAAAGTTTAAGCTGCTAGAACATACCCAGTCTGTTGTTTGGCAACACAGGTTTCCATGGCAACAAAAGCCAATGCCTCTTCTTCTTGCTGATAGATTCTGTCACTAAAATACAGAAACTGGGGGCCTGAACTGACCTGATGGCTCTTGAGAAGGCAGTTATCTTGCCATTAAATTCATTTCCTACTACAACACCAAGGTATTCTGAAATATTAAACACATTTATTTATTTTTGCAAAGCTTAGTGATGGATTGCATTTTAGTTGTGTTTCTGCACGGAAGGACATTAGGAAGTTTGACATACTGTTCAGAAGCATACTGAAAATGCTACTGCTTTTCATTTATTAACACATTTCCCTTAGTAGCATCAGATAACAGAGAAATCAGAGGTGAAAATCTCCATTCATTTAACTATTTAACGTCTATATCATTTTACTCAACATGGCAGGATGGAAACTAGTGATATTTTTTGGTGTATAGTTTACACTGCTTAAATAATGACTCCATGAGATATTGCTTTTTAATTTTGATTTGATACAAGCACAAAAGCATCCACTGACGCATGGAAGATGTCTTACGGGAACATGTGAAAGAAACAAAAACTGAACTAGAAACTTGTATAATGAATATCTAAGTTAGTCCACCATCAGGGAACAAACACAACTCTCATTCTTTCCTCTCCTAGGTCTAACTTTGCACACATTCCCCGTTGTTTAAATCCCATGAGTTTTTCTTTGTGAATCATTACTCAGTTCAATGTAGAAATTCTTTTGAATGTCCCTTAAAGCTATTCTCCCATTGATCTGCACAATGGCATACCTCCTGTAGCAGATGGTCTTGTTTTTCTCTTCACAAATGTCCCAAATGTTTCCATCTCCTTTTCTGGACAAATTCAGACAGAATAAAATTGTTGAATCTGATTAATTTTGCCATTTATCATAAATTAAACATTTTTATTAGGGCATTTACTTTTGAAGTCATTCCAATGGAGACATATTGAGGGAAAATCAGACTTTAGCATCTATATTTTAACATGAACATAGCATTTGACTTGAAAATTCAAAATTTTATCTTCAGGTTTCAAAACCTTCCCTTTATTTAAGCTAATAGTTGCTGTTACTTCCTCGCCAGCTCATAACATTATACCATTCTGATGAAAAATACTCACACTATCAAAAGCTCAGGTTACAACCCACATTCCTCATATCAACTGCTTCACTCTGCATGTGAGTTGAGCATAAGTTTACTGTTATGTGCATAAAGCAACGAAACAGCAGCAAACAGTAATGGCTAAATATATTCTATTGAAGCAATTTATTCACAATGAACCTACAGGCACCATGTGTCCCCTTAATAGGTTACAAAAAATAAAGGTGCTATTTTTCTAGATATAGGTTTTCATTACTAGCTCATTCATGCTTCCAGCTCCAAGGTAAATAAATACGGGATCATGATGGAATGAGAGAAGAAAGGAATAACATATTAATTAATTCTTATTAGGAAAGAATAATTCACAATTAACCTCACAAACTGGAGAGTTCTGCATTAGATATATATATACAGAAATTATCTAAGTTGCGGAGAATAAGAGGATTAGAAAATGACTTAAAACATAACAATTTAAGACATACACAGGAACCGAAGAAAGTAATAACTGAAAACTCTGAATAAATAAATAAGTAAAGAAGTAAATAAATAAATAAACCACAAAAGAAACTAAACCTTGGAAACATTTTCAAATCATAGAATCACCAAGGTTGGAAAAGACCTCTAAGATCATCCAGTCCTACTATTCACCTATCACCAATATTTTCCACTAAACCATGTCTCTCAATACAACATCTAGCCATTTCTTGAACACCTCTAGGGGCAGTCACTCCACCATCTCCCTGGTCAGCCTATTACAGCACCTGACAACTCTCTAGGTGGAGAATTATTTCCAAACGTCCAATCTGAATCTCCCCTGGCACAACCTGAGGCCATTCTCTCTAGTACTATTGCTAATTATATGAGTGAAGAGGTTGATACCCATCTCATCACAACCTCCCTTCAGGTAGTTGTAGAGAGCAATAAAGTCACCTCATCCTTTTCAGATCACCCCTGAACATTTTATCATTGCTAAAAATATTCTCTTCTAGTAGACAGGATTGAAATTGTCCCTAGCAATAATTTTGTAATGAATCAGATCTATACACAAAGAACTTAACTGTCAGCTGAGAAAAAGTTACACTGTCATCAAAACATACCTAAACAAATATCATTTAAATGTGTATCTGTTGAGACTTTAAACAGTTGATCAAAAATTTTAACATGAGTACAGTAAATACTGAAAACATATGTTTACTTGTTTCTTCCAGTCACTGTCTACAGGAATTGATTTCCAGATACTACAAACTGTACAAAGGTGTCCAGGAGGCATCAGATGTTCTGCTCCCTCTCACAGAATACAGCAATTATTTATACTCAAGGAATATGGGAGGTTGCAGTTTCAGTTTTTGCTTACTGATTCCTTTGAAGCTATTTTTACCTTGGGGGAAAAAAGAGGAAATAATAACAACAAAAACAAACAAAAAAGAAAACCCATGAACCTAAATTTATGTTTTATTTGTATTCACAAAAGTAACAATAATGGGAATAAAAATTTATCTATCTGAATGTAGGCCATCAAATAACCCACACGGACCATTCCTTTTTGACAAGGAACTGAAAGCAAAAGCTGAATGTGATAAGTAATATTTGTCCTAAATCTAATCTATTTTATTATTAATCAACAATTATAGAGAATTTTAGACACATTTAAAAAATAAAACAACCCACAGATCACTTTCTGCTGATGTGTTCTCTAGTTATCCATATCCCAGTCTGTATCTGGGATTATTCCATTCCAGATGCAGACTCCAGCATTTTGCTATCTTGAACTTCCTGTCATTCAGATACCACTTCAGGCCAGTTGCTCCAATCTATTTAGATCCCTCTGCAGTTTGGTACATCATGTATCCGGTGATAAAGTTCTGTACTTGATGATTAGTAACCAGTCTTGCTCTAATTGCACTTTAGAGTCTCACAGTACCCCAAAACATGTATTCACCTACTTTCTGAGGGTATCTGTCCAAATCCTTTGCACACCAGTATATGAAAATGCTACCATTGTCTTTTAAGGCATTTAATCACTCATAGAAAGCATGTACACTGTCAGTTAATTTGCCAGGGGTGGTCTGACTGGTGAGTAGTGAGTTTTTTTCTCAATCATCAACACATGTCCATGGATGATATTTTACTCTAATTGATGTACTAGAGCTACAGTTAATTTTGATTGACTCATTCCACATTCTGATAATGATCTACTGCATTGCCAACAGGCTAAGGGAGGTAATCTTTCCTCTGTGGTCAGTGCTGGGGCCACATCTGAAATATTGTGTCCAGTTCCTGGGTGGGCATCAAAGAGCCAATGAAGGACTGAAGGACTATATTACATCTTGTAGGAGGAAAAGCTGAGGGCCTGTTCAGCCTGGAGAAGACTCACAGGACATCTTATTAAAATTAATGAATATATTATCTGAAGAAATGAAGAAAAGGGAGCTAGCTGCTTTTTAGTAGTACCCAGTTAAAAAAAAAAAAAAAAAGCAGCAATGAGCACAAATAAAAATATGTGAAATTTCAGTTAACCCAAGAAAACACTTATTTTGCTTTTGTTAATTGTGAAACAGTGTAATAGTTTTGACTGGAATTGAATTCATTTTCCTTATGGAGGTTTACATTGTGATGTGTTTTGGATTTTAGATGAAAATACTGGAGATAGTATACTAATGTTTAATTGTTGTAGAGTAGTGCTTACATGAAGTGATGATGTCTGTTTTCCCAAGAAGCCACATGTAATGAGCACTGCTTTCCTGGGAGTGGCTGAACATCTGGATGCCAATGGGAAGTGATGAATAACAGTAAAGAATGAACTTTTTCAAGCGAGATATACATGCAGTTCCCTAGATGTCTTTTAAGGAATTTTACCCCCTCTTCTGTTTATGTTTCTTTCCAGCTCTGTAGCCCAGACATGGAATTTGAGGTATATTTTCCAGGTCTTCCTTTCTTTACCTTACATAAATTTGGAGTGACAATTTTATTTAAGTATGAAAAATCACTGGTAGGTAATAAAAACTGCTTTACCTCCAAATTAATATCACATCAGAAAGAATTTACAGGATTAAAGGCAAATAAAATGTAAAGAATGTAGAAATAATTAATCCAGTGTATAATTTCTGTGTATGCTTACATCTCTGTAGCAAATTCAAGAGAAGCTCTGGGAACAGAAAGAGTAGGAAAATGCCTAGAAGAAATGCTTCATGGTGTTCAGATGGAACTCTCTGTGTTTCATTTTGCATCTATTATCTTTTGACCTTGCACTGGGAACCACTGCCAAGAGTTTGGCTGTCTTTATCACACCGTCCCTTCAGGTATTTACATACACTCACGTGATCTTTTGCGTGAGGATGGAGCCAGGCTCTTCCCAGTGACATCCAATGACAGGACAAGGGGCAATGGGTACACGAAGAAACAGGAGATTCCACATAAATATGAGAAAAAAATTCTTCAAGTAAGAGTAACTAGAACAGGCTGCCCAGAGAGGTTGTGGTATCCTTCTCTGGAGACATTACAAACCTGTCTGGACACATTCCAGTGTAACCTAATCTAAATGTTCCTACAAGGGGGTTGGACTAGATGATCTTTTAATGTCCCTTCCAATCCCTGACATTCTGTGGTTCTGGGATTTTCTATGAGCCTTCTCTTCTGCAAGCTGAGCAGTCCCAGCCTTTTCTCACAGGAAAGGCGTTCCAGTTCTTTCATCTTCTTAATTTCTTTTTGCTAGATTCTCTCCAGCATGCTCCTGTCTCCCTTGTACTGGGGAACCCAGAACTGTACACAGTATTCCAGATGAGGCCTGCCCAATGCTGAGTTGAGGGGAACAATCACCAAGCAGAACCTGCTGGCATTCCTTATGCACTCTTGGGTGTCAGGCATCTGGAAAAGTAGAAGTCCCGCTTCAGTTTAATAATTTTCTCATGACTGTGTTCACTCAAAAAACATCAGTGACATCAGTTTATATATCAGACAATGGAGTACTGGTGTCCAGAGGCTGAATTTCACAGAAACATAGAACTGTAGAGGTTGGAAGGGACCTCTAGAGATCATCTAGTCCAATCCCTGTCAAAGAAGGCCCCCTAGCCCAGGTTGCACAGGTAGGTGTCCAGGTGGGTCTTGAACGTCTCCAGTGGAGACTCCACCACCTCTCTGTGCAGCTGTGCCAGTTCACCCTCACTGTGAAGAAGTTTCCATGCACATTTGTGCAGAACTTCCTGTGCTTCAGTTTGTGGCCATTTCCCCTTGTCCTACCACCACACACTGCAGAGAAGAGTCCAGCCTCATTCCTTTGCCTCCCGCTCCTTAGATGTTTACAGGCGTGGATCAGATCCCTCTGAGTCTTCTTTTCTCAAGGCTGAACAGACCCGGGTCTCTCATCCTTTCCTCATAAGGGGTGTTCCACACCCTTTATCATCTTTGTAGCCCTCATCTTTGTTAAATCTCATCTGGTTTACCTCTTTCCATAACTGCTGGCATTTCTTACTCTTTTAAATCTACCAGTAAAACTAACTATGTACTATTTTCTGTTATTTTCAGTGTATTTTATGGTAAAAACAAACAAAACACACATAACAATGATCTATTTAGCTTGATTTTTTTAAAAAAGGCAGTCTAAGAAGAATGATTTGTGACAAATAACTGAAATCAAAAGCTGAATTTAGTTGTGTATGGAACAGCCTAGAGTGCCACATCTTCACTTTTGTCGAGCATGCTAGACTACTCTTTAGACACAGTCAGCATTTATTATTGTAACTTAATTATACAAACAAATATGATGAAGGATGAGAATTCTTTCATTCACTTAATTTATATTGAGTCATACAATAAGGCTAAAACTGAGAACAGTTATGATTATATTGTTTTTTTTATTTCCTGAGACCACTAAGTCTATCCTGAGGTCACAGAAATATTATATATCCCTTTCTAGTGTGTACTAGAAAACACTAATTTTGTGTGATGATACACTGTAATGTATACTTTTATTGCATAGCAGTACCTGATAGTCATTTTATCTTAGCAAGAACCATGTGATTGATTCCAGAAAACATGGAGGGCTTACAGAGAACAAAGCAGGATACAACAGTTTTCTAATCAGAAATTGTGGATTGTCTAGTCTAGCTCACTATGTGTCAATGGTTCATGGTCTGGTTCAGACTGGTTCCATGATTAATGGGGTGGGGGACCCACAGACCCATACCCCAAGGAAGGGGAAGGGAAAAAATGGAAAGGATAGGGAGATGGGCCTAAAAACAAAACAGCATCAATGATCTAAGAAGGAAAGCTAATTTACTAAGATATCAGAATGCAAATTGACACAATATATTTGAAATATAAGCTAATAAATCAAATAAAATGAGAGTGTCCAAAACTGAAGAACTTACTCTAAAGTTGAAGGTGAGATGGCTTAGGAAGCTCCCACTGCTGAGACAAACAGCAAAAAGGGGAAGTCTTGAGACTTGCGTGCAGTTTTATCTTTCCCTGTGGAAAAAGTGGAGAAAGGGAATGCAAAGTCCTTTGTTGTATGTAGTTCTTCTCTTCTGAGAACCAGGTACCCAGAAATATGGAAGTCTGTGGAACTGGAGCATTAATTCATTATCTCCTAGTGCCTTACATGATGTTATGATGTGAAATACTGATAACAAAAATCAGAAATCCAGGACACTGTGGTATAATAAAATGTAAGAAGGGCAAAGATGCTAAAATCTCATATAAAATGTTCTTAGTTAAAATACATCTAGTTTTTTTGTGGTTTTTTTTCCCCAGTTAAATTATTTTCTAACATCTTTACAGCTAGAGAAGATCTAAACTATTAAGACATTTGATAAATATTTACAATCATTCTTTTTCTATTAATAAATCTAAAACATATACTTTCATAGAATCATAGAGTCATAGAATGTCCTTGGTTAAAAAACAACTTCAAAAATCATCTAATTTCAATGCCCCTGCTGTGGGCAGGGTCACCAACCACTAGAGCAGGCTGTCCAGAGCCACATTCAGCCTTGCCTTGAATAGTGATGAAGGTTGAGGCATCCACAACCATTCTGGGCAACCTGATCCAGTGCATCACCACCCTCTGAGTGATAAACTTCCTCCTAACATCTAATCTGAATCTCCCCTTAGTTTAAAACCATTCCCCCTTCTCCTATCACTATCAACCCATATAAACAGTCATTCTCCCTCCTCGTTATATGCTCCCTTCAAGTACTGGAAGGCCACAATGAGGTCTCCCCAGAGCCTTTTCCAAGTTAAACAACTCCAGTTCCCTCAACATTTTCCCACAGGAGAGGTGCTCCAGTCCTCTGATCATTTTAGTGGCTTTTCTCTGGACCTGTTTTAAGAGCTCTGCATCTTTCTTGTTCTGGTGGCCCCAGGCCTGGATGCAGTACCCCAGATGAATAGATGGAGACAATCACCTCCCTCTCCCTGCTAGCCACCCTTTTCTGAATGCAGCCCGGGATATAGTTGGCCCTCTGGGCTGCAAGCGTGCATTGCTGACTCATTCAGCTTCTCATCCACCAGGACCTCCAAATCCTTCTCCACAGGGCTTCTCTCTAAGAGTTTGTACCTGAGACTGTATAAATGCACTTTGCACTTGGCCTTGTTGAACCCCATTAGGTTCACATGAGCCACTTCTCCACCCTGTCCAAGTTCCTCTGGATAGCTTTCCTTACCTCCAGTGTATTGACTACACTGCTCAGCTTGGTGTCATCCACAAACTTGCTGAAGGTGCACTCTCTATTACACTGTCTATGTCATGAAGAACGCTGGCCCCAAGACTGACCCCTGGGGGACACCATTTGTGACTAGCCTCCACCCAGACATAGAACCATAGATCACAACCCTTTGGCTGTGACCAGCCAACCAGTTCTTAATCCTTCGAACATTTCATCCTTCTAATGCTCTCTTTTGCCTTGGTGAGCTCTAGGTCCAGTAACACTTCACCTTGGGTCGCTCTGTTTAGTACCTGGACGAGGAATTTATCTTCAACAGGCTCCAGGTATCTGCTGGGTTGTCTGCCACCCGCTGTGCCACTATCGCAACAGTTAACCGGGTGGTTGAAATCCCCCATCAGGACAAGAGCCTGTGAACATGAGACCTCCTGCAGCTGAAGCAAGAGGGCCTCATCAACAGGCACCTCCTGATCAGATGGTGTGTAGTAGACCCCAATTACTAGATGTCCTTTACTAGATCAATCCCTGATTTTAACCCGTAAGCTCTCAGCATGATAATGGTTGTTAATCAGACACAGCTCTTCACAATCTACCCACTTCCTAACATAGAGGTCAATTCCCCCTCCCCTCCTACCTCACCCATCCCTTCTGAAGAGCCTGTAGCCCTTGATCGCAGTATTCCAGTCATGGCATTTATCCCACCATGTTTCTGTGATAGCAACCAGATCATAATTTTCCAAGCACATCATGATTTCCAACTCCTCCTGCTTATTTTCCAGGCTCCATGCATAGGTGTAGAGGCACTTGAGCTGGCCTTTCTGTCAAACTAACCTTCAAGCGGAGGCCCTCTGTCAAACGTCTGAAAGAAACCTGAAGTTTTCCCCACTGCTTCCTAGAGGGAATTTCCCAGCAATCTCCTACAATGACAATATCCCCAAGCCCTTCTCTGCCCTGTTGACCTCCACCCTCTTCTCCCATCAAATCTAGTTGACATCTAGAACTACTCTCTCCAGTGAGTACTCACTCTAGCGAGTGACATTTTCTCCCCACCCCCCTTCATACTTAGTTTAAAGCTCTCTCAATGTGCCCTGCCAGCTCCTGGTCTAAAATCTGCTTTCCCCTCATTGACAGGCGAGACCCACCCTCAGCTATAAAGACAGTTGCCAAGTAAACCACCCAATGATCAAAGAATCCAAATTTCTTGTAATAGCATCAGCCTTTCACTTACTGAAGACCTGAATTTTTCTAGACCACTCTGTATCCCTCACCACTCTGTATCCCTCGCCACTCAAATGAGAGAGAAAAATACGACTTGTACTCCCACTGCTTCAGCCAGCCACCCTAAACCCCTGAAATTTCTTTTGATATCTCACAGGCTTCCCTGAGTAATTTCATCACTGCCTGCCTGAGCTATCAATAATGGATAATAATCAGAGGAACAAACCAGACCTGGGACCCGGACTTTCTTTTATTTTCTCTCCTGTTTGGAAATCTGATTCACTGTGTGGTCACCAGGTATCCTGACTATTATTTTGTTTATCACTGTGAGATGCAACACCAATAGATTGAATCACTGTAACATTTCACTTAGCTCATTCTTTTTTTTTGTTTGTTTTTTTTTGCTTGTTTGTTTGCTTTTTAAGCTTAATGTAGCAATCTATTGTGAACCCCACAGAACATCTAGCAATTAGGAAAAAAATAAAAAAAAATACTAATAAATAGAGAAAATATAAATAAATTTTATCAGGTTGTATCAAGTTGCGAATGGTTTAATCATGTAAAGAAGCAGTTATTAATTTTCCATTGTACCTTTATTTCTTTCTCCAAATATATTTTAGTAATGTTTCTAGGCTTGGAAAATTCTATTTGTTCATTCACACATTTATTTAAAATCAGTTGGCTTATCACCCTAATTAAAATGTGAAATAATTGAAAGAAAAGGTTGTATGTGTATATCATATTTGCTAATCATAATGTTATGGGAATTTTCTATTATTTTGCACAGAAATATTTGAAAGCTCAAGGAAGCTTTTTGAAGACTGACTAAAGAAAAGATTTTGGGGTAGATAAAATTGGAAAATTATGCTCAAATATTTGAAGATAAAAAATATATTTTAAAAATTATGAATAATAAAAATGTTATTATTTGTGTGAGTAGTTTTGACCATTATGTATTAGTTAAATGGATAACAGAAACTAGCAATAGTTATTAAAGATCAGGAAAAGAACAGATTTGAATTTTGTATATATAACATATGTTGCTAATCATTATTTCTGTTCTTTCAGATGGACAGGCTGGAGAGTTGGGAAGTCAGAAACTGGATGAAATTTAACAAAAGCAAGTGTAGATTCTTGCACCTAAGGAGGAATAATTGCATGCACCAGTACAGGCTGGGGGATGACTTGCTGGAGAGGAGTTCTGTAGAGAGGGACCTGGGTGTTCTGGTGGACAACAGGTTGATCATGAGCCAGCAGTGTGCCCTGGTGGCCAGGAGGGCCAATGGCATTCAGGGATGCATTGAAAATAGTGTGGCCAGCAGGTCAAGTGAGGCGATCCTCCCCCTCTACTCTGCCCTGGTGAGGCCTCACCTGGAGTACTGTGTCCAGTTCTGGGCTCCCCAGTAAAAAACAGACAGGGATCTCTTGGAAAGAGTCCCGTGGAGGGCCACAAAGATGGTGAAGGGCCTGGAGGATCTCCCCTGTGAAGAATGGCTAAGTGAACTGGGTCTCTTTTAGCCTTGAGAAAAGAAGGCTGAGAGGGGACCTGATCCAGGTTTATAAATATCTGAGGTGTGGGGGACAAAGTGGCAAGGCCAGACTCTTTTCAGAAGTGTGTGGAGACAGGACAAGGGGAAATGGCCAGAAACTGCAGCACAGGAGGTTCCATATGAATGTGCACAAGAACTTCTTTATGGTGAGGGTGACGGAGCACTGGCACAGCTGCACAGGAGGGGTGTGGAGTCTCCTTCTCTGGAGATATTCAAGACCCACCTGGATGCCTACCTGTGCGACCTGGTGTAGGGAACCTGCTTTGGCAGGAGGGAGGTCCCTTCCAACCCCTATGGTTCTGTGATGTTAGTAGAAAATAAGGTAAAATTTTAAATTTGCTTCACCTAATTACTAAATATGCAGTCACGTTGACTTGTGGTATAATAAATGTTAACTACTGGATGATTTATTCTTACATAAAGTCAAATAAATTTTTCTCTGACCCCCTGCTCCATGGGCTTTTAAGGTAGATCCTCCACTGAGAGAATTTCTTCTAATAACACAGTGCTTATTGGGTTCAGTATATATGATCTGTAAGTGGCACTACTAAAACTTTGTTATTGTTATTAAAAACAATTTTAAAAACTTAAATTTTTTTTTAGATCTTGGTCTAGAAATCGCACCACTTGAAGAAGTAAAAAGCCATACAATGAAAAATATGTAAACAGGATCATGCTAGTGAAGTGTCCATAAGCAAAAGGAATGAAGAAGAAAGAGTATAAAGAATAAAAGCAGTAGAGTGGTCATTGTGAACAAATATATTGTAAATAAATATGTTGCTGTGCTATATTAGTCCAAATTGGAAGCCCGCATGGACTGATGAGGGTCATAGTAGCCATATTCAGTATTAGTTACTGCAATAAATATTCTAATTAATATGAATTTAGCTGATCTATGTATTATCTGAGTTGTACTAAAACAGCGACTGAAATTTAATTTAAGAACTGAGCCTACAAATAGACAAGTCATAACAACTGAATTTTATTTTCCTGTGAGGTGTATAATAATAATAATTGTGTGAACAAATTGCCTATTAATAGTCTCAACATGCTGATTTTGACCTAATGCAAACAAGATAGCCTGCTAATTATAATTTATCTAACAGCAATGAATGTACCATAAATTAAAGTGCTGCATTTTGCAAATGTCATTAAAACTAATTATAAAAAAAGCCTAGTAAGAATTCAAGATTATTCTTTCTGTATCTTTTGAAAGCTGCAAATTGTTACAGTGTGTTTTGAATGAAATGCATGTACGTGATATATTTATTAGATGCTCCTGAAGTACACATAAAAGACTCTAGTGTACTTTAGGGTTTTTTAGGTGGTGTTTATGTTGAAAAACAGTATTTTGTAATTGAGAATTTACTTTAATAAACGGTGTTTTTGTGTCCTTTGTATCCGTTATATTTTTCATGAAAATAAATAGGAGACATTAATTTTGGAGCAACCTACGTAGATCCTTGAATTTAGACTTCTGGTTCTAGAAGTGACACTTACTGAATTGAAACCTGTCATCATACTTATTAATATGCTATTTATGTATGGCATAAGGGTTGAATTCATCTCAGAAATCTTCTTTAACCTATAATTTGAAATGGTGGTCATGGAAAAAAACTGAAGTCCTGTCAATTCAATTTCAGTTGCAAGCTTCCTGCACCCTGGCTCAGTGGAGTACTGAAAATCATTACTGATTCATTCAAACAGATTTTTTAGAGTATCATATTTTTCTGGGAATTGAAGAGCAATACATTGTTTACTTTTTCTGAAATGAGCAGGCAATTGTTCACTACTGAATATCATTTTAACTGACTTGAGAACATTCAGGCAACGTTTGTTGAAGAGAAACTTGATGTGTCCATAAAAAATACTATATATGGATCTACTTTTCACAGTTGTCCCAAAGATAAGTCAGATGAAGAAGTCAAACAAATAAATGAAAATACCTCTCAACTTTTGGGTATGATAAGTGTTATCACATTGATAAAACCAAAAACTTGCAAAATTACATATGTTGCTCTGAAAATAATGCCTCCTTTTTATTTCCATGGGAACTACAACACATGCAATTTATTATTTATCCTTCTTTCCAGGAATTTGAAACAGTGGTCAGATGTTACCAAGAGTGAAATGAAAGGCATCCTTTCAGCAGAGGAAAAAAAAATTCTGCTGAGGTATGAGGTGAGTTACAATAAATATACGTTAGACAATATAATCTAGTGAAGTACTTCAGTGGTCTGGTTAGATTCTTTCAGAAGATCAGTAAGAGAAGAGATGGAAGTAAATATCTTCCCAAGATGGGTATACTGCTGAGGATGAAGCCATTTCTGCTGTCACACAATATGATATAAGTAGCTCTTACAAGAAAACAGAGTTTGGCTCATTTAATGACTTGTCTTGAAAAAGTTTAGTCAGTTTTGAATGGATTTTAACTCATGCTAAAATATAGCGGAGCAGACCCTTAAGGAAAGATATTAGCAACTCCTGTCAATGAGAAATACTTTTTCTACGGGTGAATAATTGTTTGTCAAGAAACATCTAGTAGTCAGCAAGTTATAAAAAAGCAGAACTTCAAATTCCTTGAACACCAACCATATCTAAGGACATTAACTTAGTGTAGGGCTAGCAATTCATTTATAGAATATATATTTTCCTGTATTATTGTTTGAAATTATGTATCTCAAAGGAAGGTTTCATACAGAGCAATTAATTGTCCTGTATTTTTCCCTCCTTATCACTAGCTTGTTTAAATTATAGAATTGTTTAGTTTGGAAAGAGAGTACTTACATAAGACTAGTTAAAAATTTTGTTCCTTGTTAGAGAAGGAAAGACATTTCTATTGTTCCATGTGGGTCACCTTCACCTCTGACCTACAGAAGAAACTGATTAGAGAGTTTGTCTTAAATTTCATCCCTTGAGAACTTCAAGGTGCTGACATATAAAAAGACATTTCCCTGCATTTGAAATTTACAATTGCCTTTTTTCAGGCATCAAAAGTTTATCTGTACCCAATGCTGGGAATCATAAAGGAAGCTTTTTGGTGCAGCTTTGTTGCTGGATTGCTGATCACCTCTGGGCTTTGGCCAGCTGAACTTTTACTTTTGTGCTTAATTTCTGTTCTCTAAATGAAAACATGATGCTGTAATCTTTTATAAAAGACTTTGAAATCAACTGATGACACAGGATACATAAGAACCATGTGTCATTTTAAAGAACAAGATTTTAACTCATTGAAATACTATCTGATAAATAAATAATTATTTCTGAAATTATTGCAATTTTTGACAGCATTATTGTTCATTTCCTGTTTACCATGAATTATATTTGGTTTTCTTTCACAGCCATAGTGGTTGATACAAGGCAAAATATCTTACAAGCAAATGAGGGGATTCTTGAATTTCAGTGAGAAACAATGGAAGATTTTGACCCTATTTTATATAGGGTCTGAAAATTTTCAGATGTAAAACTAAGTACTTTTTTCAGAAAATAAAACAATTTAAAAAAAAGTATGGAAAATATACTTGCATTATTGAGCCCTCAGTTCTTGCATTACTGAGCCCCTAACTTTGTGTCTCTGTATTTAATTTCAATTCATTATCTGCTACTTGGGAAAAAATAAGTTACTTGAGGCAAAGAGATTTCTGGAAATCCTCATATGATGGCCATCAAGGTGGTACATCAGGTTAAAGACTGTAAATGTTAAATTTCAGTAATTGAAAGAAGTTGCATTTACATTTTCTCCGGTGTCTTGGACATCTCAAATCTAGATGCAAGACCAAATCAAACAAATATGAGTCTGTAATGAAAAGAATTATAGACTCATTCAGTTCTCCTTAATAACATCCCTTACTACTTTAATTCTTTGCTATCTTAATTAAAATAATAATAATAATAATCAAGAAAGTCTTTCTTGACTCCTTGTTTTTTTAAGGAGTACTACATAAGATCAGCTTTTTATCTAACCTTTTTGATGTATCCACAGAGACAAAAAGTATCCACAAACATGCAAATCACTCGAAAGCAATTTCTGTGATTTTGACCTTAAAAGACTCTCTGAAATGCTGGAAGCCTTTCATTGCATGTTATTTATTTTTTGCAGCTTGCAGTTTTGCAGTAGGCTCACAGGGCAATCTATTGCTACAGTCTTAACTAGTATAACTGAGTCTAGTGGTGTTGCATTCTGTATTATTTGAAACTGAATACTTCACTACTGTAAATTGATCTTCCTAGGCATTTTTTTTTCTCATATGAAAATGCTTCAGTGACTTTCTTTTCTTTTTGATTTGCAAGCTGCTACATATACATGTCATATTTTTTATCTTCTTTCAATATATATTCCCTCTCACATAACACCAGAAGTGAACAACTTCACAGGTAATGTGCAGACTTTCAAATTCTTTTCTTTTGTACATTTTGCACAAAGGACAAAAAATGCATAAAAATATTATATTTTATGAAACAAATGATGCTTAGTCAAGTGAATTCTTTCCTAAATATAGACGTACATATATATATTTTTTTCTATGATCATGATCTTAGATAAATTATCTAAGTATAGCCTGGTGGCCTAAAAGACCAATATGCTCCTGTGGTGCATTAAAAAAAGTGTGGCCCGCAGGTAGAGGGAGGTGATCCTCTCCCTCTACTCTGCCCTGATGAGGCCTCACCTGGAGTACTGTGTCCAGTCTTGGGCTCCCCAGTACAAAATAGACAGGGATATCCTTTATATATCCTTGATATCCCAGTCCAGAGGAGGGTGAAAGGTGATAAAGGGCCTGCAACACCTCTTATGAGGCAAGGATGAGAGACCTGGGTCTGTTCAGCCTTGAGAAAAGAAGGCTCAGAGGGATCTGATCTATGTCTGTAAATATCTAAGGAGCGGGAGGCAAAGGGACGAGGCTGGACTCTTCTCTGCAGTGTGTGGTGGTAGGACAAGGGGAAATGGCCACAAACTCAAGCACAGGAAGTTCTGCACAAATGTGCATGGGAACTTCTTCACAGTGAGGGTGATGGAGCACTGGCACAGCTGCACAGAGAAGCTGAGGAGTCTCCTTCTCTGGAGACATTCCAGACCCGCCTGGACTCCTACCTGTGCAACCTGGGCTAGGGAGCTGCTTTGGCAGAGAGTTGACTCGGTGATCTCTAGAGGTCCCTTCCAACCTCTACAGTTCTGTGATTCTGTGATTCTTCTTGACAATTTAAACCTCTAATGATCTAATGAAATGATGTCACTTCAGCATATAATGATCTCATAATAATAATTTGTCATGATCAATGACAAATTGTTCATGACTATTAATTTTTTATATTTTTATCCATAGTGTGATTTTCTATTCCATATTTTGCCCCATAACATACTGACAAAATGCATTTTCCCTGATCATCATTTGACAAGTCTTCTTCAAGCTCAGAATTTGACACATTCTAAAAAAAATTATGAATGTAGAAGTACACATCCCACTCTTAGTAAACAATGTTGGTTGACTTGTCTGGGGCAAATTCTTCAGTTAGGTTACAAGATAAGCTGGCCATTTTTCATACAGTACATCTGCTATACAAATGTTGTTATTAGCAATGGAAGACAGCATGGTAATTCGAAGGAACAGAACATTTCACCTCATCTCAATTAGTGATAGGCTACAGTTGCTAAGGAAGTTTGGAGAAAAATACGGAGCATGATGTAGTATATGAAATTGAGGCTAGAATTGTGTTATAAGGTTGAAACTGAGAATTGTCCTGTAGTTATAACTGTTGTGCAACAGATTATTCAAATGATACTCAGAGCTCTCAGTCACCAGTTTACCCATTGTTAGCAATTATCCCATTAGTCTCTGACTAGATGAGACAGTGGACCAACATATGTCCAGATAGTTGACTCAACACTGTAACTGCCTTTGTAACAAAGCATTTGTCTCATCATTACAAAAGTTCTCCAGATTCACATTGTCTCAGATATTACCCCAGGCAGATTGTGTTGTTCATAGGTCAATAGGCAAGTACCATTTCTAATTATCTGTGAGCTGATCAGCATTTTAGGTGAGGGATTTTCCTGTCCCATTGAGTCTCACAGCCACATAATTCTATAGAATTGGTCAAACTTCACACAGATAATTTTAAAGAATGGAAAAAGTTTACTCATGCTAATTATGTAGGACAGTATTTTTATGCATATACATATATATATCATTACTATAGGATATGTTTTGTATGTATTTGAGGACAATCAATAGCAACAGCAACAGATATGCTGTGGTCACAGATTAGGTTATGTGATGAAAGTTTATCTGGACTCCTATAGGAAACAAATGGCAGGTGGGGCAATCCAAAATAATGCTGTCCCAAGCTGCACCCATTCCCATTTATTCCATCACATAGGAATAATAAACCCAGGAACAAGTCACTTCTGCTATCACAAAGAAGTACAGAGGCATGACTGTAGGAGGATTAACCTCAGTGACTTAGCCAGAGATGGGAACCCATTCCAGGGCCCTCCCAGGCTATACTTGTAGTACCTCAGTCCTACAGTTACTGAACAATGAGCTCTGGACTTTATCTAAAAAATGTTTGTGATTAGGAATGTGTATGGTAAGCACAAGGGGAGATAAGTGGTCCAGACCTGGCTACTATGTGGACCATGTCTAAACCCAATTACTGACCATGTTCACTGTGTGTGTGTGGGTGGGTGTCAGTGCATGTATGTTCTGCACAAGAGAGCCTATACCAGCAACTTGGTGGGGCTATGGCTTCAGGGACTCAGATGTATGGACCAGCACTGTAGACTTATGGAACAGATAGGTCATGAGAATTGAGCAGAAAACAGTAGAAGTCTCACTAGCTCCAGATGAGAATGCAACAGGCATTCTCATTACCATGCACAGAGTCCTGTTTAAAAGATGAATCTTTCAATATGAGCATTACCTTATGCAAAAATAAATAGATAGATAGATAAATTAAAGCCAATACATTCATCAGGAAACCACCTGAGAATTACTTTGCAATGAGAGTAAGGGATGCTGATACTGCACTACAACAATTACATAATCAGAAGAGAATGATGCTCTTTTTTCCCTTTTATAACTCGTGGAATCAGACATAGAGAGGATGATGATGAACAATTTTCAGAGAAAGAGAACACACAGATTTTCTGTGTTTAGCTTCTACTTACTGAGTTGACAAAAAGTTTCTCTTAATTTGGACTCTTAATGTCGTTTATGTATAGTATGTGATTGACAAATACAAAGTCCTTGTTAAAAAGTTTATTTGAAAGAGTTACAAACATTTGGCATTTTTCAAGATAACCAATATTCCATTTTGTCAGATTACTCGTGGCAATTACCACTGTCCAGGTGACACTGGTAACTAATAACGTAATTCAAAAGAAAATCCTCTATGCTGCTTCTAAGAAAATAGTGACTTTAATCTTTATATGTGTAAAACACTGACTTTTTGAGAATCTAGTATTTCTCTTTTTGTCTGTGGTAAAAACTCATTTATGAAGCCTAAGGATACAGATTGCATGGTCACCTTTATCTTTTTCTACAAATGAATTTATTATCTTTCTCCTTTGAAAGGTCTATAATAAATGAATTATTAGAAAAATACTGGTGCTGTAATTTTTGCTGTGCTTTAGGGTGAATTCACTATATATTTGTTTTATGGAATTGGTGGCTTTTACCTCTATCTCTTTAGGAAAATTAAAGCTTATTTTTTTCTTTTTAAAACTTCATTAACAAAGTTCTGTTTTTAAAGCATTTAAAGTTACAAGCAATTGGTACAAGAGAAAGAAATAGTTAAATAAAATTAACAGGAAAAAGAGAAAGAAAATATGATAATGTTTGAAATTAAATTTTTATATATCCTTCAGGAAAGACATGGCAATGTCAAATGTTTTTGTTTTTTTTTCAAGAGAAGTGAAATTGAGCTAACTGAAGTTTGTGATGAGACATTTCCTTTCCAAAATTAATTTCTTACCAATATATTTTTACCATTTTTTAAAGTACTCCAGTCAGTAACTTTCCTTATTATTGACATTTCTGAAATGAAAAAAAATAACATAACCTTATGGAAATCATACTATAAACAATTAACACATAGCATATATTAGGACAGTTTAAATCACTTTCTAATTATGCATTTAATGTGCCATCTCAGCAAAATTCTTCCACTGTCACCAGACAAAAAAGCACTGGAGTTTTTCTTACATTTAAGAGCTGCAGAAATGCTTCTATTATCAAAATATGCAGGGATGGTGGGGATGGGGGGCAGAGGGGAAGAAAGGAGGTACTAGAGATGGAGGAAAAAATGATCTCCCGTTTTCATCAGAAAATGTCCAGTACATAGCATACTATATTCATATTGCTGAAATAGGTATTTTTATTCAAAGGAAAGATTGTCCTAAATTTGGTTAAATGAATATACAAAATATTTGAAATTTAATCCATATATCACCCGAGGGATCTGATTCATACGTCAGTTCATCAGTAAAGAAATTATAATGAATACTTATTTTGACAGCAACAATATTCTCCACATAAATACGGTGACATCTATCTCAGTATTTTCTAAAGCCCTTCTTATGTAACTGTGAATGAAGCTAAAGTGTGAAATTAACTTATATTGCCAACAAATCAAATTTAATTTGCTCTGTCTTCTAGGTCTTTGGGGCTTTTATCTGTTTATATTTTTTAAATAAAATTATTATAGATGAAAAAGTAAATTCTATTCTCCTGAATATTACATAATAGTAGTACTGTGTTTTGAAAAGGCTGCAGGGTAAATACAAATTCACTATTCTCATATTACAATAAAGTTACTTTATTTTGTTAGTTCTTTTTCTTCTTGTGAAAATTACTAGAATTGAAGGTGCAATTTAATTTCCAGAGCAAATTAAATTCCAGTATTTTGTATGAATCATTGACATATCTTCAAGCTAAAAGCTGAACGTTGTACCTAGGTCACTCTGAAAGTAATGCAGTAATACTCCTATTTATTTCCATGAAAATCACAATGCATAGAAAGAGCACAATAGCACCATTTGATACAGCAAATTCTCAGTTATAAACACTATTTTTCAACATCACCACCACCAATAGCTATGCATTTTCAACAGCTGTGAACAAGAACCAGCTTATACTTGTCAAAATTTGCACCAGTGAAGATGACCCACTGTCTGTCACCATTGTTGAAACATACAACCCATCATATCACTGTGTTCACATCCGCTGTTTGGTCTCCATAAACAGGAAGTGTTGATGGATGTCAACAATTGTGGGTGCAATTTTTTCTTGATGAAGGAATTCAATTACACATCTTTGCTTCATATGCACTTCCATGTCAGATATCACTTTGTCAGACTGAACCTCTACTGTAATTTGTTACACAGCAACAAAATGGGATATTTGTGGAAAGGTTCAGCCTCTTCTATCATATCACCCACATCTGCCTCTGATGTCATAGGCCAAGATAATAAAATAGGCAGCATTACTTTCTGAGTAGCTTTCACACAAATTTCATACTACTTCATTCTTTTGTACAGTAGAAACAATAGAAGTGAATAGAGTTCAAGAAATTTTAAGAATTTAAACAATTTAAACAATTACATATTGTGATATAGCAGGATTATAGATTTAAATATAAATATACTGTATAATATGAGGTATAGTTGTACTCATTATGTTACAGATTAAATATGGAAGATCAGCTTTAGTGACTATATTAGTCCATTACTTGAACTTTCACTACTTGAACACAACTGTCCATAGAGTAAAAGAAATTGTCTTTCTGAGTGTACAAATGCTGCTTCCCCTGGCTTCATGAACAGAAATATGAAGAAATCACAAATTAATACAGTGAAAGGCGTTTATTCCAGGACTCCCAGTAAGACAAGTGTATATGATGCAGTAAAACAAGTAGTTAAACTACAAAGGCAAAAGTAGAATAAATGAAAATCATGTGACTTTGGTGGATAATGAGAAGCTCAAGGGCAACCTTTACTATAGTGACCACAGAATGGTGTAGTTCAAAATCCTTAGAGCGTCAGAGAAGACGTACAGCAAGCTTGCTATCCTTGACTTCAGGCAAGCAGACTTTGATCTCTTCAGGGAATTGCTTGTCAGGGTGACATGGGATAAAGCCTTGGAGGGGAGAGGAACCCAGGAAATCTGGTTAGTATTCAAGGACCATCTCCTCCAAGTCCAGAAGCAGTGCATCCCAAGAAAAAGGAAGGAAGACAAGAATGCCAGGAGGCCTCTGTAATTCAACAAATTGCTCCTGGACTTAACTTAAGTGTAAAAAGAAAGTCTATAGGGAGTGGAAGCAGGAATGGATTACCTGAGAGCACTACAAAGAAGCTGTCCAAATCCAAACATAGGGTTAGGAAAGCTAAAACCCAGACAATTAAATATAGCCAGGGACATAAAGGGGAACAAGAAGAATTCTACGGGTTTATCAGTGATAAAAAGGTCAGGGAAGATTTAGGCCCTCTCCATAAGGAAACAAGAGACCTCATCGTGAGGGATATGGAGAAAGCTGAGGTGCTCAATGACTCCTTTACCTCACTCCTCACGATCAAGGGCTCTAGCCACACTGTCTTAGCTGAAGAAAGCAACGGTAAGAACTTGGAGAAGGTAGATCTGCCTGCTGTAAGTGAAGATTAGCTTCAAGGCCATTTAAAGAACCTGAAGGTGGACAAGTCTGTGAGACCCATGAGCCATGAGTTCTGAGGGAACTGGCAGATGAAGTTGCCAAGCCACTATTATCAAGCATATTTGAAAGGTCATGGCAGTATGGTGAAGTTCCACTCTTTGGAAAACAGGAAACATAACCGCTATTTTCAAAAAGGGAAAAAATGAAGATCCAGAGAACTACAGGCCAATCATTTGCACCTCTGTGACTTGCAAGATCGTGGAGATCTTCCCTTAGGGAGAACTATTGGTGATAGGAGGAAGGTTAGACTGGAAGATGTTGTAGGTCTTTTCCATCCCTGGTTATACTGTAATTCTATGATTCTCCTGAAGGCCCTACTATGCCACATGGGAAATAAAGATGAGGTGGTTGGTAGAAACCAGCACAGCTTCACCAAGGGCAAGTCACACCTGCTAAACTTGGTGGCATTTTGTGATGGTGTTACAGAATCAGTGGATAAAGGAAGAGCAACTGATGTCATCTATGTGGATTTGTGCAAAGCATTTAACATGGCATCTTGGTTGCCAGATTGAAGAAAAATTGTTCTCATGGTGTCTCACTGCAATTAATAGGAGGGAGAGGAGATTCTTTTGATATACGTGTACTTGATAATGAGAATAAGACACAATGGGTCAAACGTTTGCCCAACCACTTTCTTATAAATTCTAGTTGCTTAGAGAGATGGGGGAGGGAAGATGAGCTATATAAAAGAAATAGGAAATAAAAAGGAGTCTTTGTAGGAAGCAAGAGAGAGATAGCCACCGCCAGGATTCCAGCATTGCTTGTTGTTCAGACACTGATCTTGAGTAGTGATGGGTCACTGGAGCTTGTATTGCTCAGTTAGCGATGACTTCTTCTTAATGACAGTACAAACTTATTTAGAAGTCCAAAGTGGTCGAGTCAGCTCTCTTTGGACTGGCTTGTGGACCTCAGCAGGAACTCCTTGGTTCCCAACCTCAGGGCCTTGACAGCAAATAAGAGGGAGTAGGGAGACACCAAATTGTATCTTGCCTTGACAGGATACAATGGTATCATCCCCCAATCTTCGGTACCAGTTATTTGGTCACAGGCCAGATCTGCCAGTAAACACTCCTGAGCACTCTCTTTCAAAGGCAAACACCTCCAAATAAATGCTATCAAATGTAAAACTGTCCACAGTGTGATGCTGGCTCCCACCCACCACTTGCCTCCTAGGGAAGTCAGAGTCTTATCGCAAGAAATGCCTCAGAAAGTGAGCTTTGAGCCAAGAAAAGAAAGAAGGGTTCAAACAGATGGATGGATTTTGCTGGATATTTGCAGTCAGAGAGTTGTAGTCAATGGCTCAATGTCCTAGTGCAGACTAGTGATGAGTGGCATTCTTTGGAGACTGATGTTGGGACCGGTGTTAAACATCTTTGTAGGGAACATAGACAATGGGATCAAGTGCATCCTCAGCAAGTTTGAGGCTGACACTAAATTGAGTGGTGCAACTGACAAGCTAGACTGAAGAGCTATCCAGAGGGATCTGGACAGGCTTGAGAGTTAGGACCTTGCCGACCTCATGAATTTCAATGAGGACAAGTGCAAGGTCCAGCACCTAAGTTGGGACAGTCCCAAACACAGTTACACACTGGGTGAAGAATGGCTTGAGAGTAGCCTTAAGGAGAAGGATTTGGGAGTGTTGATTAATGAAAGAATAAACGTGAGCCTGCAATATACCCTCGCAGTCCAGAAGGGCAATTGTATCCTGGGCTACATCAAAAGGAGTGTCGGCAGGTTGAGGGAAGTGATTCTGCCCCCCTTCTCTGTTCTCACGAGACTCCACCTGGAGTACTGTGTCCAGTTCTGGAGCCCCCAACACAGACAAAACATGGAGTTCTTGGAGCATAAAAATGATCAGAGGGTTGGAGAGCCTCCCCTATGAGGACAGACCTAGAGATCTGGGGTTCCTCAACTCGGAGAAGGCTCCAAGGAGAGCTTATATGAGCCTTCCAGTAACTGAAAGGAGCCTCTAGGACAGCTGGGGAGGGACTTTTTATGATGGCAGGTAGTAACTGGACAAAGGGAAATGGCTTTAAACTAGAAGAGGGTAGATTTATACTAGATTTCGGAAAGAAATTCTTTACTGTGAGCATGGTGATAAGCTGGAATGGGTTGCCTAGTGAAGTTGTGGATGCTCCCTCCCTGGAAGCATTCAAAGCCAGACTTGGATGGGACTTTGAGAAACCTGGTCTAGAGGGAGGCTGAAACCAGATGAAATTAAAGGTCCTTTCCAACCTAAACCATTTTACAATTGTATAATTCTGTGCAGAAAAAATGTGTATGTATATTGAATGAGATATACATATATGTATACTGAAGATTACAGACTGAACAGATGCACAAGGCAAGGGATACTGGTCACTTGTCTCTGCTTGGACCAGAAAGAGGAGTCTCCCCTTTGCACTAAAGTGCTCCTGCAGAACAAATGTAAGTACTCTGGGACTGGAAAAAGAAGAGTGCATAGGAAACTGTCAAGGCTAAAGGAAAGGACAACTGTACAAAAATTGGTCCAACCAATCACCTGTTTTACACTACTGCCATCGAAAAAAGAATGAAGAGCACTAGAAATTGGAGACTCCTTGCTGAGAGGCACTGAAACACTTATTTGCCATCCAGAGTAACTCTTCAGCGAGGCTTGCTGCCTGTTGAGGCCTACATTATATAAAGAAGAAGCTACAGTCTCTGGTAAAACCAGAGGACTACTACCCATTCCTATGCTTGCAAGTCAGAACACATGAGGCTGAAACAAGGATACTCCAAAATACTGAAAGAGACTTTAAGTTCCTCAGGAAGATGATGAAGGAATTGTGAGTACAGGTAGTGTTTACCACTAATCTCCCAGTTAGAGACCCAGGAAGAAGGAGGCAAACAGATCAGGTGAACGATTGTCTGTGAGGTTGATGCTGCAACCAGAGCTTTTTGTTCAGTGATCTCCAGATACACCTTTAAGAGAATGGACATGTTGACATCAATGTTGTGATTTAACCTAGAAATCACCACAGGGCTGTTTGCTCACTCCCATGACTCCCATTGGGAGAGAATCTAAAAAAGAACAATGAAGTAGATTTCGTGGACGGAGAAAATCATATCACTAAGACAGAAAAGGAAAAGAAGAAAACAGTAATGATAATATATACGTATATGTATATACACACTTATATATATATATATATATTATATATACTAAAAAAGTGATGCATAATGCAGTTTCTCACCACCAACTAATACCCAGCCAGTTCTCAAGCACTGTTAGACTCCCTAACCAACTTGCCCCAGTTTTCTGTTTCAGGCTTGATGTTATGTGGTTTGGAATATTTCTTTGGATATCATTTCATCATAGAAGGCCACTGTTATGGTCAGGCATGATCTACCTTTGGTGAAGCCATGCTGACTCTCTTGGATCACCTCCTCATCTTACATATAACTTAGCATCTCTTTCTGGAAGATCCATTGCATGGTCTTTCCAGGCACAAATATAAGGCAAAACCACCAAAAAACTTTTATTTGTCCAGTTCCTAACTTGCAGTAATAGCAAAGCAAACAAAAACAGATTCCACTTGTATTTTCTTAATTTGTTTTTCAGAAAAAGAAAATTAGTATTATGTATGAGTAAGAACTAATTAAATTAACTACCCGTGACATTTGTGCTAATGATACCAATTAAGAAACAGTGAAAGAACATGTTAAGCGCAGTACAGAGCTACTGACTGAAATATCATTAATATGATACCTCATACTGTTGTGCCTTATGTAGAACTCTGCTGTTTTTACCCAGGTGAATATTTCAAGGGTGAAATTCAACACAGGAAGCTTCTTGAGGCCTTTTCCTGTTCACAGGAGGTCTCTGGTCTAAGTATGCTTGATTATTTTATTTGATGTTACTTTTTTACATTTTAATTCTGCCTTCAAATATCTTCTCCATTTACTCCTTCAGTAAGAGGGAGATCTGTTTCAGAACAGGTTTGTACACATACACAGACACACAGTAAAATCTCAGACATTGGTTATTGCCAAGTAAACAACAGACCCATATAAACAATTACAGCAATTTACCATCAAATCACACATTCACATCATCAAACATTTAATGGGAATCACAGTGAAATTACAGTGTACAGCAGATTACAAATTAACTGCAATCCACTGCCCATAGCACTGTAGGCCATTAGTAATTTACAAAGCAATTAGACTATAATAACCCTCAAAGAAATTTTGCGTTATATGAAAGTAAATTGAAAACAAACTGTAGAAAGACTTTCTCAAATGTTAAGGGACCAAAATCTTGAGCCTTAATGAGTTTACATACAATGCAAGATTAGAAAATATTTTTAAGTGGTTTGGTTACTCTTTTTGATCTTGTAGGTTTCAAACCATATTACAGATTGAAAAATATAGACATCTATCAAAAGATTCGGACTGAACATGCAGAATGACTTCAACATATAGTTACCTGCATGAGGTAATGGGTGTAAAATGTTAATCTTACTGTAGAGCACCTTAATTTCACACGTAATTACTATGATTAAAAATAAAAATAAAATAAAATAAAAATAAAAAAGTTCACTAAATTGTTTTAATATTAAACTGGCATTTTTTTAATTTTTTATGTTTAGACCATTGTCTATCCCAAAAAATAGATAGTACACTATGTTGCTCAGATAATAAGCATACCAAAAAATACACACAGAAATAGTCAAACAAATGCTTTAAAAATCGTCTGAAAAATAACAAGACTCTTTTAAATAAAAGAGATTCAAGGATGGAATGCTTCTCCTATGAGGACAGGCTGTGAGAGCTGGGGTTGTTCATTCTGGAGAAGAGAAAGCTCTGGGGAGATCTGAAGTGCCCTTTCAGTGCCTAAAGGGGGTCTAGAGGAAGGAAAGAGACAGACTCTTTAGCAGGATCTATTGTGACAGAACAAGGGGAAATGGTTTCAAGCTTGAAGAGTGTAGATGTAGGTTAGATGTAAGGAAAAAGTCTTTCACAGAGAGGGTGGTGGGTTGCTGGTGTACGTTTCCCAGTGATGTGGTGGATATCCCATCCCTGGAGATTTTTAAGGTGAGGATGGATCAGGCCCTGTGCAACCTGTTCTAGCTGTGGTTCCTCCTGTTAATTGCAGGGTAGTTGGACTACATGATTTTTAGAGATTCCTTCCTACTATAAGGATTCTATGATACTATGATTTCTTGTTTGCTTGAGAAAGTGGAATATATTGGTTGTATTAGGAGTTTTTCATTTCTTAGAAGTACTAAAATACAATCACAGAATTAAAGGAGAAAATAAATACTATCAGTAAGAGTTAACCCAAAATATCATTAAAATATCTATTAGAAATTGGTTTTTTTGTTTTGTTTTTTTTTTAAGCATGGTTCTGATTGTACTGACGTTGATCCTGCAAGTGAAGCTAGCCTTCATTATGTCCATTTGTTTCTTAATTCTAGCTTTCCTCTGGCCATAAACACTGGCTGTTCTGTTTGAAAGCTGTAGACAGCTTGCTTTTAAATACATATCCTAAATTATGTTTAACCAGATAATAAAAATGGCCTCTTCTTCAGCTTTGAGTGAATGCCAGGACAGACAGACAAACAACAGACCGACAGAGACACATGATTTGCCATAATCAAAATACAGATGGGAATGGAAGGATTTGTAATCAAGTCATCTGGTGTAGGCATAGTTTTTGTTATTAGCGGGTGAGAATTTGGAGTTGGATTTAATTAAGATTGTGTGCATTACGGTCATATCAATGGAGATGCCTGAGATTTCTCTATGCCACAGCTAAAACTACAATTAAAACCCAACTGAAACTTTATTTTACATATAGTCATAATATAGGAAAATATAAAGTACAACTGCTTGAGATGTCAGCTAAGATTAACACAGTTACAGTTTTATTGCACCTTGGACTACAGTAATTTTATATTGTTTCCAAGGCTGTATTTACTTTGGGTAATGTTCAGAAAGTTTGTTTTATTTAGACATCTTTTCTGTTTTTGTTGGTGCTGTTATTCTGTTTGTTTGTTCTTCTTGTTGTTGTTGTTCTGTTTTGCTTGTTTTGTTCTATTTTTGTTTTCCCAATAGAGAATGGATCTATCATACTAGATTTACTGATTCTAGCTTAATAAAAGATAACAAATTTATATTTGAAATCATCATGATAATACATATAAGTAATCATTAATAAAGATGTAATAAATTTGAATGAAAAATAAGGAAAGATGTGCAAATATAGTTGTCTATTAATTTCGTTTTGTAGTTCAGATTTTATATCTCTCTCTGAAAATTATCATTTTGTCTCTGTGTACATCCACATAATTTCAGTGGGGCCATTCTGCAGTCAGCATTTTGATGCAAAATTCAAGAATTTATGCTAGAACAAGTTTAAAAAAAATGGAGAGAGGAAGAAAAAAACATGATTATAATGGTAGTGAAAATACTCAACTTCTGATTTTAAACAGTGTCTGGGACTGTAAACATCCTTAAGAATATTTTTCTCCTGTCTGGTAAATAAGAGGTGATACTGTTTATCTATTGAATCATTAGAAAAAAGATTAAAAATAATCTTATTTTCTTATTAGACTGTGACATTGATGCTATCCATAAATGCTGATGGATATCATGAAATCATTCTTTTGTTAAACAGATTTCTCCTGAACAAGTCATGCTGCTTTCTCCACTACAAGAGTTTGTTAGGAGCTCTGATGTAGCAGAAAAAGTCAGTAGTCAGTGTATCTTCAGATGCCTCCTAGATACTTCATGCCTGTAGATGACAGTGGCATCTTGACAGATCAGGGTAATTTATCTTATTTAGGTCCATACAAATGCTTTGCTCCATCTTTAGAACCATTAGAGTCATTTTATATTCTTAGGTGAAGTTATAGTAATCAATGAATTTTAGTACAGAATCAAAAATAAAGAAACTGTTATAATAAATAGAAGTAATATTTCTGTTTTGGGGGGTAATTTAAATATTATTGATATCTCAATGGTAGTTATGCAAACATAAATATGGTGTATATTTCTTTTATTAGCTATATGTTATGTTGAATGTAGCTAGACTGCATTTTGAAGGAATAGATAACTACAAGAGTCTTTCATTTCTCTCTCTTCTGTTACAGAAAAGCAAAATTTAATTCCAAATGGTAAAGAAACTAATGAAGACTGGAATTGTTTAAACTGTAACTCCAACATTTAGGACTGTAAAGAAACACCTATATCTGCTGATGCCAAAAGCAGTGTATGTATAATCTGTATTCTAGTAACATTGTTAGTAATATCTAAGTTAGGCAGAGAGTGAAACTCTCATCCCTGATAGAATGACTATTTCTCATCTCCAGCTCTCAAAATTTAATTCCCAGATGCCCTTTAAGGATTGATGAATCCTATAGGAGTGCTTTAGGAATGTGTATCACACCATGTTCTGCCACAGAGAAAGAATGAGGAATTGATCATACAAAATTTTACAGATGCTCTGTGGTGGATACAAGCTTCCAGTATTTAGGTGTCATGAAGATTTGATAAGCATTTCTATGCTCATTGGAAGGAGCATCATTGCTTAGTGATTCTTCTAGCACAAATTTACAATACTTGCAAAATTTTGTGGGCTTGAACATCACCCCAGTTGCTGAAATTCACTAGCTGAAATGACATTTAGTCACACACCTGAATCTTTTGTGCAAACATTTCAAACTCTTGTGTGGTTGTGCAAAACAATGAGAGTTATTTCTTCACACATATTTCAGACAGGATTTGGTCCCCTTGGGGATTGTTTTTCACATCTGAGGGCCTTTCATATTTGAAATGAAACATTTTGACTCACGTGGAATACTGCTTTACTTTGCATGCATTTCCATTAAAAACAGCAAGACTACTTATTTGTTTAAAAATACATTTGATTCTTGGCTTGCAAATTACTACAAGCTATTCAGCAAGACACACCACAGGAACTTTTATTACCTGACTACTCTTAAAGAGACCATTTTTGCATATTATACGAAATGGAATCTATGTCAGCTATAAAATAAAAGAAACATTTGGGTTAGATTGTATCTCTAATAATAATAGTAATTACTCTTAGCACTTACATAGCAATTTTCATCTGGAAAGCACTTACTATCAGCATTAGCTTCTTATTTCTCACAGAACATGAGCAAGGTAGGGAGTTATTCCACCCGCTTGTAAGTGGATGCATTGTTAGCTGGCAGACGATTGTTCGCTGAACAGAATGAAAAAGAAAATAAAATAAAATTCAGCTATAAATTCTACAGGAGAAAAAAAAAAGACCTGTAATACTATTGACATTAGGAGTAAGATAAAGCCTGATGAAATAGTTCTGGTCCTCAAACCACACAAAAAGTTTGGTTTAATCAATAATGGCTCAATAGACTCATAGTTTCTGTGAAGTATTACTTCCATTCAAAAAGTTTATTTTCCAGCCTACCATGAGGAAGGTGAAAGTCAAATGAAAAGCTCTACCTACCTTCTGCTGAATCATTGTTTTCCTGAGTGCATGAAGTATTAAAAAAGTACCTCTGAATCCCTCTTCCTATCTGACAGTCACTGTTCCTCACAAGATAACATCTCTAGGATATCCTATCCAAGACGCACCCCCCTATTTCCTACACTCTTGGCACTTAGAAAATTCTTGGCTGATTTTCAGAGTAACACAAGGAGCTAGAAATTGCCAGTCTATTTCATTCTTCCCATTATATATCTGTTTTCTCTAACTGCACTGCCATTGCTTGCCACTTGTGGAACTGCAGGGGATGTTCTTGCAACAATTGCATGATCTAAACAGATGTTTTGAATTAACATTTCAAATACATAAGGTAAAAATGAGAGAAGAAGGAAGGGAGGAAGGGAGGAAGGGAGGGAGGGACTTAAGAAATAAATAATAATTTTAAAAGTCAGCTTTAATGGGTAATTTAGAAAGTTTAGAAGTGACTTCTTTTTTAGGAAGTGCAATACAGAATAGTAGATTATTATTGCTAGGCATCGGCATATGTTTCTAAGCATGATTTTTTTTTTTTTTTTTGTATGTGTCATGCTCCAATATAAAGGAGGGAGATGAGGTTCTTTATATGTATATGTATACCCGATGGTGAGATTAAGACACAACGGGTCAAATGTTAGCCCAACCAGTTTATTACAAATACTAGTTGCTTAGGGAGATGGGGAAGGGAAGGTGGGCGATAGAAAAGAGATGAAAAGCAAGGAGACTTAGCAGAAAGTAAGAGAGATATAATCACCACCATGGATCCAGCGAGGTTCGTAGTAGGTCTGTTGATCTCAGGAACTTGTCACCACGGGGGATGGGAGATGGCAGCAAGCAGGCCTCAGGGTCCGTCCTAAGTCTCTTCGGGAGTTCTCCTCAAAGATTTTTTCTTTGGGAGTTGTGGAATAAATTGGGCATATAGTAGTGTAAAAACAGAGAATGAATTAAATTGTAATGGTGATAGTATGAGGTTGAAAGAATTAAAAGAGGAAATGAGGACAAGCTTTTTTTCTTAATTAGATTTGCTGTGAGATGGAATGTAAATAAGGAAGAATTATACTCCTCCTCAAAAAAAAAATTTCCAAATATTAGAAATTTTATAAAAGAAAGGCGAAGGGGAATAAAAATTAGGATACTGCAGTTAATTTAGACATAATGTTTTGAACAGTTATAAAGCAAGTTTGAAAGATCTGGACAAACTATTCAAAATCATCAAGTTCTCATTTTCTCCAGAAGCTACAAGAATCTCCTTTAGCAGGACCTGTGTCAACAGAACAAGAGGAAATGGTTTCAAGCTTGGACAGAGTAGACATAGGTTAGATATAAGGAAAAAATATAGTGAGAGTGGTAAGGCACTGAAAGTTGCCCAGACTATGTCAAGAAAGACTTCTTTCTTCAGGGGAGATTAATAGCATTATTTTATTTTCATTTTGAATCTTCATCACCTCCTTTGAGAATTGCAGCCTATTTCTCATTATTTTTTTTTTATATTTTCATTCAAATTCCCTGCTATAGGAATTAATACCTAAGAACACTGTACTCAGAAAAATGTACAACTTCCTCTAATTAAAAAATTTTCTCATCTGTTTTCTAAAGTTTTGAAATAAATTCTTCATAAATTCTTGTGTTGAAACTTACCCTTTATTTTAATAGAAATTTTAGAGAGATTTAGAATTAATACTGTACAGAAATTTCAGTGTTAAATGTTAGAAGGTTCATTTCACACATTTATGTGTTAGACATCTAAGGCTGAGATGTTCACCTCAGTTTTCACTTGTGGTTGTTCAAGATAAACATGCACGTTCAGAGGGTGACTGTTTTGATCTAAATTTGTTGCCTTTCATACAATGGGATTAATCACTCTCTTGAGATGTCTACTTCTTTTCATTGATGATGCCACAAGCCTAAGATGATTAGTGCATGACTAGATATTGAATTTTAAAATGTTGTTCAGGCAAACTAGTCCTACTTGATATTACTTAATTATTACCTGCCCTTTGAAATAATAACTGGTCTTTATAGTTCAGGAAGAGCAGAGGGTGTTTAAAGTCTGACTCCTTGTCTGCTATGTTACATATTTGAAATAAATAAACAAAGAAACAAACAATATAAATGGCAGTTAGGAAAAAGAAAGAATCTAATGATATCTGAGACCCCCAATTTGAATGGGATCTCTTCAGTAGCATGTCATGCTCCAATATAAAGGAGGGAGACGAGAGGGGAAGAGAGAAAGGGAATTCCAGGGAATTCCAGGGAATTCCAGGGAAGGGGAAGGGAAGGGAAGGGAAGGGAAGGGAAGGGAAGGGAAGGGAAGGGAAGGGAAGGGAAGGGAAGGGAAGGGAAGGGAAGGGAAGGGAAGGGAAGGGAAGGGAAGGGAAGGGAAGGGAAGGGAAGGGAAGGGAAGGGAAGGGAAGGGAAGGGAAGGGAAGGGAAGGGAAGGGAAGGGAAGGGAAGGGAAGGGAAGGGAAGGGAAGGGAAGGGAAGGGAAGGGAAGGGAAAGGAAGGGAAAGGAAGGGAAAGGAAGGGAAAGGAAGGGAAAGGAAGGGAAAGGAAGGGAAAGGAAGGGAAAGGAAGGGAAAGGAAGGGAAAGGAAGGGAAAGGAAGGGAAAGGAAGGGAAAGGAAGGGAAAGGAAGGGAAAGGAAGGGAAAGGAAGGGAAAGGAAGGGAAAGGAAGGGAAAGGAAGGGACTGGAGACACCAATAATCAACATGTTAAGTTTCTACAGTATCTAAAATATTTAAAAGTAGACAGGCTGCATCTAGGCCAAAACTTTGTATTGTGTAGCATAATTGTAGAAATAAAGACTGTGTATGTCTGTAAAAATACATACTATTATCAAAAAGGATATTAAAACAGGTTAATGAAGCTTGTAAAGCACACACAATTTCTTTATTAAAGATAACATTTTGGATAGCAGAGAGCTATGTTTTCATATATAAGTTTGGAATCAACACTACTTTTACTGTGCTACTAATTATTACATATGCCACACAACAACCAGTGAGAGAATCAAGATATTCCAGAACAGAGCAAGTTGAAGTTTTTTTCTTCAGTGACTCAAATAAGTCTTCAAAAAAATAGTTTTGTTATTCAGTACAATAATAATACTTTATTCAGCAGTAAAGCATTATCCATTTTGTCTTGTAACACACTCATAGATATGAAAATTATGTTGAATATATACAAGTGTATATGTATGTATGTATGAAAGTATGTATACATATATATATGTGAGTGTGTGTGTGTGTGTGTGTGTGTGTAGAGAGAGAAACTGAGTATATTCCTCCCACCCCACGTACTAAAAAAAAAGACTTCCACAAAATGAATCAAATAAGTTTGATGAAAGATGATGGCACCTTCAAAAACTTACCATGTTTTATGTTGTTTTTTTTTCTTTGGCTCCTGACCAGTGTATCTGACTGTAATCTGCTAATAAATCATATATTATAAAGGATAATTTTGTAAATGTATATAGTCTTCAATGTGGTGAATGCATAGTCATATCAGAGGTGGTAAGATTTCAGCATCTCGATCGCTTCTATTGTGCCATAAATGTAGGTATACTGCAGTGAATACTGACTACACTGACAAGTTAATTTCATATGGGGGTTCCTGAGTATAATATATTATGACTACCTTTCTTTCCTTTGAAAATGCTCTCTCTCATTAATATTTTGTTTGGTAATGATTCAGTGGGATATAGCAACTATTTTGGGAAAGCTGAAATATAAAAATGACTTCTGTAACTGCCTAAAGTTGTGACGGCTTTTATAATATACTTGAAATTGTGACCATTTGATCAAATAAAAAAAAAATATCACATTCAAAATAGACATCTCTCTCCCACACATTTTATAAACAAAATTTTGTTCTGCTTGCCACATTCTAGTCTTTTCCTGCTCTTCACTCATATTATTCAGAGGCTATTGTTGTAGAACAGAAAGTAAATGAATGTTTTATTCTGATCTCTAGTTGCCTGGAGACTAGATCCCAGAAGTACAAGATGTCTCTCCTGTTCAAACTGAAACACTAGATGCTCTGCTCATCTGTCATTTCCAGTTCATGCATTTGTTGTCTAAATACAATTTCTCTTGTACACCTACTTTTTTTAAAACTTGTAACCTGTATACGTTATGTTCATTTGAGACAATGAAGGGTGATTATTAAAGAAGCTCAGTTTATCATAGATGAGTCAAAATATTGCCTATAAACTATAGTCTCAGAGCTTTATTCAAAACTCACAGAAATGCAAATGTCACATGAATGGCTATTCAAATAAAATCAACATACAGACACAGTAGAACTACAAAAATAGAAAATAATAAAGGAGTTGGTAGGCTTGCAGACTCCTGTCCCAATTCCAGTATTTTCAGTTCTCATTCTGAACTAAGATTCTATCCAAAAAGGTAAGATGTTTGAGGTGACAGACAAATGTATCATTACCTGAATAATGCAGAAATGAATTTGAATTATTTACTCAGTATGCAATGGACTACAGGGATTTTAGATAAGGAATGACAAACAAACAAGCAACAACAACAAAACAAGAAGAAAAAACAGTATATAAATGATTGTGATTAGGCTGAGGAAGAAGATAATTATTCAACTGTATTCTTTTTAATTCCTTTCTGCACTCGGAGGAACAACAGCATCACACCATGACTGGTGACTATATTCAAGATTTCAAGGAGCTGTTGTAGACCCTAAAATACAGATGAGTGACACTTGTCCTGGCGTATCTCATCCACTGACACAACAGATATTTGTGGTAGCCTTCCTTAAAGAAAGAAGTCAAAGGAGACCTTTACTTTTAATGTTTCTGCCATTTCAACATTTTCTTCCCCTTCATTTCTCTTTTCTCAATGATATGCAAATTCATCTATTTGCTTTTTTACTTCTTCCTGGTTTTGAACACTTTTTTTCCTATTTTGCTGTCTTGGATAACTACTTTCATTGTAGCGTCACCTGGAAAAAAAAAATCCTTCTATGAAGCCTTTGAACAAAATCCATGAAAGACAGTTGTTATTACTTTGGCAGTTTTTAGCAGAAGGTTTTCTCAAGAGTACATAATAAAAAAAGTTGAGAGCTTGAACATATTTTAAGAGTGATTAGAAGAATTTAATTTACACAAAATAATAAAAGCAGTAGACTGATGCTTTAAAATGTGTAAGAATTCATCTTGCGTCTCCAGAAAATGAGGAAAAATTGAGACCTGCCTAAGTCTGAATCCCATGAAACTCAGTCTTTGTATCTGTAAATATCAGATTCAAATTAAAGTAAACTTACAAGTTTCTCAATTTAAGAAACAAAAAATATTACAATTCTTCTAACCTTCTTGATTTGCATACATACTCATCTGTGCAGTTATGACTTAACAGGAGTATGTAATACTTCTGCTTAAAATTGATAATGAGAAGTATTAATGGCAAAAGAAAACAGATGTAAATCTCACTTTTTTTTTTCCAGATTAATAATGTCAATATCTGTCAGCACAGTTCAAGCAAAATTGTTCAACTGAATGTCAGCATACTATTGAAATATAAGCAAGACATTGAAAAGAATGGAAAATAATCATAAAAGAGAAATTGATGAAAAAAATCTAGTAAAAGAAAGAAGAAACAAAACATAAAAAAGAAGGTAGAATTTTGAAAGAAGTATCTAGAATCATAAATGGTATGCAAATAAAAAAAGGCACACAGATTTATTAACATATTTTTAAATGTATTTGATTACATTTTCTTCTGTATTCATTGCTGATATTCTTATGTGTTCCTTTTAAGATTTTCTGTTTCACAAGTTTGACAAAATCCTTGTTTAGTAATCATGCCATTCAGGAGTTATTCAGAGGTACCTTGACTTTTCTCTTGCCTATGATTAGATAGCTTTTCCTTGGAAACAACAAAATAACATAGAAAAATGAAGGAAAATGTAGCTGAGACACACCTTAGTATATATACTTGGGTTATGACTAGGCATAACTGAACCGGTAGTGCACAAATTTCCATATGTTTTCAATCATCTCCAGGACACCTCTTAGCAAAGAAACTAATTCAAAACTTTTCAACATGAATAAAGGTGATTTGAAAGGTCTGTATTTTCTGTTCTTCTAGTTGATTCTTGGATATGATCTTGGATGATGTTGTACTTGGATAAAAGTCTGTCTTTCACTTTATATGAACTATAACCAAATAAAGTCATGAAGTCATCAGTCTCACTCATGTTTGTTTTGAAACATGACAACATTCTTATATTTGCTGTCTGATGGAAATTTTGAGGCTTCACTCCAGGGAAGAGGCATCATTATAATTAAGTCTCCTATTAGTTTAGGGCACTCATATTTATTTTTATTTTTTTCCATTATTGCTATGGTTTATAAACTGCATTTATTTAAAGAAAAAGATAAAAAAATCAGAAGGAAAAGGAAAATGGGAAAAAAACCAACACATTTTCAAGGGAACTTCCTGGGGGGAAAGTACAATAGTTATAAATCTAATTAGTGACTTGTTTATATGTGTGCGTGAAAATTTCTCAGGCACAGCATTCCTTTAATTTACAGTTGTCTCCCTTCTCTAAGTATTAAAGAGATAATATTGCCTCTAGAATATAAACATAATTCTAACTTGTAAATAATTTTGCAATCGTGAAGAACAAATATTCACTAATTATTGAAAAAATTAATACTTATATTTATATGTAAGTACTTCAACCTTTAAGGATTGTCCTATGAATAACTATCCCAAATTTCAATGAATGTTTCTTTCTTATGTTGACAAGTATGGTTAAATATATTTATCATGACATTTCATACACTGTATTAAAAACAATTCTGTAATAAAAGGTATGTAAAAAGTTATGCAAATATTGAGTTTTGTCTGTTTGTTTTCTTGTATCCCATTTAATATTCCTTTTATCTGCTGAAGTAACAAACAAACTTGTAGCAGAATGCTATTCTAACATACCTAGTATTACACTGAAAGTTTCTGTTCAATGATGGAAAAAAGAACTATTAAATGTCTCAGTTTCTTTCAATAACCATATAACAGCAGTACCACTGAGGAGCTGAATGATATATATTTTTCCTATATCAAATTTTAAGGTGGGGTTACAATGAAAGAGAGAAAAATCCCTCTTCATTATCAAGGTAATTAGTTCCATAAATTTCTTTATGTCTTCAGTGAAGAAATGGGGTAATTACACTGTGAAATTTCATTTTCCTAAAGGGACATGTTAATTTATGGGCACATGTAAGATTTGTTTCAGCACTAGGTTTCCATATTCTGTACGTGTACTTCATTACATGGAAAAGAAATATTTTAAAACATCCAGGTTTCTACATATAGTATAACATGTAAATATATGTATTCCTAAGACAAATCATTTTTAAGAAATCTATTGGATTTTGACCTTCACTAAACACACTTGGAAGTTTAAATAGACATCCACCCTACCCCTCTCCACAGAAAAGTTAATAATTCTATTTCTATTTCTATTCCTTCAGAGACAAAAATATTTGATTTCCATATTGTGAAACTACATTTAAAGAACACTAAGTGTGGTAGAAACATAATTATTACAAAATGCTACAGTTAGGTTTAGGAACCATGTTTTACTCAATTTTAGTTCATGATATACATACAAAGCTTTTTCTATACTTGTCACGCTCCAATATAAAGGAGGGAGACGAGGTTCTTAGATTATGTGTATACCCGGCGTGAGATTAAGAAACAACAGTTCAAATGTTGGTCTGACCAGTTTATTACCAATATTGACCAGGGAGATGGGGAAGGCGGACACTGTTAGGGTGATGGGGAAGGGAAGGCGAGCCATAGGAAAGATAGGAAAGAAGCAAGGGCTTGTACAACACGGGGAAAGTCACCAGCCAGGATCCCAGGGGTGGTCCGGTTGCAAGTGGCTCCGACAGTCTGAGGCAGAAGAGCGGGGAGAACAGCAGCAGCGACGGGCAGCCCTGAGCAGCAAGCAGCTGTCCTGGAGAAGCGGCACCGGGTCAGCACAGGAGAAGCAGCATGGGGAAAGTCCAGGAACAGCGTCAGTCAGCACCGGAGAAGCAGTGAACAGTGATCAGCTCGTGAGGGTTCAGATGGTAGAGCATCTCGAAGGAGCGGCGAGGTCCAGGAGAAAGCAGCATGTCTCAGGCAGCAGGCCCAGGAGGGAGTTCAGCAGCAGGGATCAGCTCAGGAGGTTTCCGATGGAAGAGCACCCACCATCTCATGGTGGTCGATCCCTCTTTTATCATCCATTTCTCTTGCCTATGTGACAAATCCCATGCTAGGATGTCAGGCAAGCATCTCCTGAGATGGCTATCTCCCCACGGAGATGAGTACCACAAAAGAGTGTTCAGCGGCCACTGAGCTGCAGCTTGTATCTGTTTCGTTGCCCCAGGACATGCCCAACTGCTTGTCCCTTAGACAAAGGATTTCACAACCCTTGCCCAGGATTTGCTTGGACATGTTCAGACACGTTCATCAGCAAACTTTGAGGCAATGGTATAAAATATTAGTCTCTTACAGTATTCTGTTAGCCCATCACCTCTGTTAAAGGTTAATAGTATTATTAATTTATCTACTAGATCTTAGTGAATATTTCAACCACTCTGAGGTAGACGCTAGTCAATCTGAACAGCCTGTTTTCCTATGCCCTTTTGTGGGACATAGGGTCTTGTTAATGGGCAAAGAGAAAATAAATCTTATGAATAAAACCAAGAACTTAGTGTGACTGAAATTTTGACAGTCTAATTCGAGAATCATTATCATCCTCAGTCTGACTACCATAGAAAAAGAGAGTGAATAGCAAGACAATTAAAATGGTTCATGTAGTGCCTAATTTCTACTTTTCCTTTTGTCATGGTCATCCTTCCACTGCTGCTTGGTGCTTATAGTGGGGTATAGTAGGGTTGCTATGACAAATCATCAGCACTGGAGCTCTTTATCAGAAGGAAAGTGGTCACTGTGTGGAAGCTTTCCTCTTCCTCATTCCAGGTTCCCCTTCAGGTAATTTTTATGCCTTTGCTAACACACATTTACTCTTTTGGTCTTTCTTCATTTATCCATAGTTCCAAGTTGCATCTAAAATTACCATATATGTAATTTGCTCCAAAAATAATGCCTCCCATTTATATCCATGGAAACTACAACAGCTACAAACAATTTAACACTATTTGATAGAGCTCAAAACACAGTTTTTCAGTGTATTCACTGCTATTGGCTATGCATTTTCACCAGCAATGAACAAAAGCCTGCATGCCACGTTCATAAAATTCCGCATCAGCAGAGAAGACCCACTGTTTCATAGCTGCTATGATATGTAATTGCTAGGAAAAACATTGCCCACACAGCCTAATTTTCATTAGCCTGAAAGATGGAATTGGAAGGTGCCAAATCCACATAATGTGGATGTTGGGTGTGGTAGGACAGACAAAACTGGCAAATTCCTACTCAGTCTTCAAACTGACATGGGGCCTGAGGTTATTCTGTTTCAAGAGAAATGTTATCTTCTTTTGTGTCCTGGATATGGAAATTTGAGCCTTCAGCTTAGTGTCTCAGTGTTGCAGTCAGACTTGACTGTCTGGGTTCCAGGACATTCAGAAATATTTCCCCTTTCCTATTCCAAAAAATAGTGTAAATCAGATTACCCACGGAACTTTTCCTTCAATGGGGAATTCACATGTTGCCACTCCATGGGCTGCCATTTTGACTACTGCGCACAGCATCACATCTCATCACTGGTAATGGTGCAATCCAGGAAACTCATATTCAACCTCATATTGGTTCAATGGATGCTGACAAACTTGCGTGCAGTGTTCTTTCTATTTCTGTGTTCATGGGACCAACCTGAAGCAAATCTTGTGATAGTCCAGTGTTGCCACCATTGTCTCCAATGCATTGAAGCTGATATTCATCTCCATACACAGTTTCCTGGTCATAATCCACTGATTAGCATGGATGAACTGTTTGAGACACTCTTCATTTCACGGTGTGACAGCTGTGCATGACTGTCTGGGATGTGGCTTCTCTTTCATGCCATTGTCAATGCTACTGAGACTCACACCCACCACACTGCTCTATTAACATTCACTGGTTTGTCTCCAGAAGTATTCAGTGAGCATCAATGATTGTGAACGGGTACAATTTTTTTTCTGCATGGAAAGCACCTTTGCTTTTTATGAACTTTGACATCTGATGTCACTTTGTCAGGCTGCCCTTCTGCTGCCACCTGTAGCACACCAACAAGATTTAATAGAATATTGGTCAGGAAGGTTCATACTGCCAACAGCTACCTCTGACATCATGAGACAACATAATAAAGCAGGAGATATTACACTCAGAGGAGCCTTCATAAGTAATGCGAGTCAGATATGCAAAATTCATATCATAGAATCGCAAAATGATTTGGATTGGAAGGGATCATCAAGGTTGTCTAGTTCCAACCCCCCTCCTACAAGCAGGGACACCTCCCCCCAGACCAGGTTGCTCAAAGCCTCATCCAGCCTGGCCTTGAATGCCTCCAGGGAGGGGCATCCACAACCTCCCTGGGCAACCTGTTCCAGTGTCTCACCAACCTCACAGTAAAGAATTTCTTCCAAATATCTAGTCAAATATACCCTCTTCCAGTTTAAAACTGTTTCACCTTTACTTGTTGCTGCACACCCTTATAAAAGTCCCTCCCCAAATTACTTATTTGTTCTCTTTTCATTGACAAAAATCATTCTTGCTCAATTGCAGGTCTGTGTTTATGCCACTGGACATTTCTGAGTTTTACAGTTGAGGGGGCACTTGCACCATCCTGTTCCCTTATTTATCATCCCAGTTCTGTGCTCTGTTGTGTGCCTTCTCAAGTCTCTGCTGTTGCACCAGGCCTCTATTTCTCTGCCTTACATGTTATTAGAGCCAAGATAGATAATTCTACATAGATTAAGTACTTTCTACTGACACATATATATACAAAGATAAAAAGTGAAATTAATAATGGACATCTGATCAAATGAAGAAATTGATGTAACAGCTACATGCTGCAATGAAGGGATGGGAACCCAGCTTGATGCAAGCTAATGTTCATTTATTAAGCAACAGCTCAAAGCTTATATACACAGAAAGGCTGTGTGTGTTAAGATCTGATTGGAAAAAGGTTACCCTCCTTAAGGTCAAAACATTTTAACAATACAAGGCACTCTTAATTGTCTGAATTAAACAGTTCCCAATCGCTTCCCATTGCTATATCCTGTTTGTCCTGTTTCTTTACATTCCTTGAATGTGGTTATCCTGATCTTGTCAGCCTATCTTTTCACAGCCTGCATTCAAGGCTTGTGGTCAAATTCTTGCATAGCCAGCAGCTCTGTCTGGCTTGCCATTATCCACAGCTACACTAAGCGAAAGAAAGTTGTAGGCAGGCTAAAACAAGTTCAGACAATAGAAACTCAACAAGCTTTAATCCAGAGGACATACAAACTTAGTACAGAGCTTATGACTTCTTACTAGCAATGAAGATGCTATACAGCATTCACACAGCCAAGTTAGAGAAGAATTCTGCCTGATGTACTTTCACTTGGAAACATGTAAAGTAGCTTTATGCTTCTATGCACAATGAGCCCAAGCTTGTGCATGTGTTATAAGGCTGACTCATCAGATTTGTTCCACAGTGGGAGAGGTTGCTATTTTCAGCCTGGACATCTGGTACCCAGAAGTCCCATTTATTTCAAAGGTCTTTGGAGCAAAGATTGGTCAGGGTCTGATCACTATAGGGCTTCCCTTGTAATAGAGTCAAACTTTATTGACTCAGTATATGCACAAATACATAGTTGTCAACTAATTTAATCAAAATGAGCCACACTCCAGGAATCAATTCACATAAACATGGGTGTATAATGCTATTTTGGATGCTAAGCTATCATGAGTGTCTTCCAGACACTTATCCAAAAAGGTGGAGGTGTTCCATAAATCAGATTTCCTAGCTATTGGCTCCGTAGGTGCCTTTGACAGTAGAATATTTTAAATGTCAGCATTGTTCAAGCAATTGATTCAAATCCCAAGTGTCTAAAACATTTAAATTAGCTAGCAAGCTACATTCCTCTGATTAACTCTAGAAACATTTAGATGTATAGAATCCCCACAAATAGTACCTTAAATGAGAAAATTGATTTGAGCTTATCAAGTCATTTATGAGGTTTGAGGAGAAGTCCAGGATTTGTATAATTCAAATCAATTCTTTATGGGATCTTGAAAGAGTTTGGATTAAAATCTCACATTTATCATGAGAAAAATGGTATAAAGCCTTGTGCTGATAGGCCACTTATAGGAAAACAATCATCAGTGTCAGTCAGTTTAAACAATTGTTACAGTAAAGTGTCAAATTACCATTAAACTTATTAAAAAATCACCATTAAACTTATTTACAGACTTAAGAAGTCAGTGAAGAGATGAGTTTAATATTTTAGTTATGTGATTGTTAGATTATGCTCAATAAAAAACAAATCACAGTAAAACAGCCACACATGATCAACACATGGTGACAAATGGTGCTCTAGTCTTCTGTTGAGTAAGGAACAAATACATGCAAAGTAGGCAGTGTTTCCTCTGTTGGCCAATTTTAAATTAGGTCACCATTTTTTGAAAGAAGTCTGCTTCTATGAATAAGCTTCATTCTTGTAACAGTGGATGGCATCAATGTATTATGGATTCAAACCAACATCATGCTTAATTTCTGTATTCTGCAAAGTCCTTCTCATGAACTAATGGTGCAGAAGAGCCTGTTGCCTTATAGCTTTTAACAAGACTCCTATTTTGTCTCATCCTGCTTCACTTTCTTACTGAAAATTGTGATATCCATTTTAAAGAAGTTTTCTGAAATTTGTATTTCTGAGCCTGTGTACTTGAGATCTTGGGGAACACATAGGTGTTTAGATATTTCAAGATGTAAGACACTACAAATGCGAAGCTTTAAACAGGGACATGTGTATGTAATCTTACTGAAATCACCCAAAGTTTTTTGCTTGCTACATCTTTATTTGAGTATAGCCTTTAAGTAATATTAACTCTATTTTTTATTATTATTTTTAATAACAACTAACATAAAAGTTTTTTTATGAGTAAAGGCATAGGATATATTTTTGAGAAAGAAAATATACAGTAAATTATGAGCACATTTCTTCAGTGACTGGTTCCCTACCACACAGGGAGTTAAATCATACTCCAAACCAAACCCTTACTAAAACTGGTCAAACAATGTGACATTGTTAGACACCAGTGAACATGAATTTGATTTTCTACAATATTGATTATTTGTGAAAAATTCTGCAGTGACTAGTATTTTCATTAATTATCCACAAACACTTAAGGTCTACATAAAATATATCAGAACGGAATTATCTGTTACTATTATTATATGGATTGTCGTTCTCAATTTGAATATATTTTTATTATTAGAGAGATCCTCCCCTTCTCTTGAAGTTTCAGACATCAATCAATAATCACAAAGACAATAACATGATCAGAAAAACTGTTTTGCTCCTAAAATTCCAAATGTAAAATCTGTTGCACTATTAACCCTGTGATGAAAAACTAACTTGGTTGTAATATTCTCTGTTTTCAGAACACAAATTTCCTCTACAGAACAAACAAACAAAAAGCAATAAACCTAAAACAAGCAGCATAAAATAATAGAAATTATGAGTCCCATATTTGTAATTTCCAAGTTTTACAGAATATTGTTTTTAATATTAATTATTCAAAATTGTTCTAATCAGCAGAAGTATCATTGTTGATCTCTTGTTTCTGCTGTAGAATCATTCTTAGAGAAATAACACAAATGCTGACTACAACAGTGTGACTCAGAAGTGTGGGAAGCATCGTTTTAGGAAATGGTCCATAACTATAAATCTTCTTTCTTCGAGAGAATAACTTCAGACATTATAGTCATAAGCTTAAATCCACAGTTTCTTTCCTTCATTTTAACTTTGTAACATGACAGTTTTAATTTCTGTTTGTTTTTCTGTGGTGAAGGTAAAAGAACAGTTCTAACTCGGAGAACTCCAAGTTTATATCAGGATTAAAGAATCCAGACACCCTATCTAACACTCAAATTAGATATGTCCAAGGAAGATACCATTTCATGACAAATGCTGTATGCTCTTCCACCTTTCCTTCAACTCTCACCTACTCTTCACTTCTCCTTTCACAAATGGCAGACATAGAATATTTTTATATGTTAATTCAAGTGATATCTCTGTTAAAAGAGTAAAAATAAATATTACAATACAATTCCTTTGTAATTTATATATTTTTGTCCAGTAAACAATATTAGAATCTTTCATATTTAACCTCTTCAGTTGTCCTAAGAACTGATGAAATTACTAACTTTTCAACTTGTTAGGAATCAGATTATATGTGAGGTAATAATTGCCATTGTATGTATCTTTACTACTATGAGATTAAAATATGTATTGCAAAGACATAAACCAAGTACATGGAAGTAGTTTTTAAGAATTATTTTATATGGATTTTCACATCTCATAACTTTCAGAAGAAATAATGCATAATTATATGCAAGGTAATCCATACCTTCAATTTAATATCTTGTTATATATGCTCTGCCAGGTCTTCAAAATTACTTTACATGTGCTCTGAACAAATTACTCAATTGTATTTTGAAGAACATTGACACTCAAGAATTGTATTAATATAAATTCAGACATTAATTTAAGCCTACACAGGTAAAAAAAAAAAAAAAAAAGAAATGTTTGGCAAGTTTACTATACAGTTAAAGGTGTGCAGAATTGTATATTAATAAAAAAGAAATCAAATGACTTAGAAAATACTAACGGTACATAGCAACATTGCTCCCTAAATATATATACATATTTATATTTTAAATTACACCTTGTTTTTTTGTATTATTTTCAAATACTTAAGAGCAGTTTTCAATACCATGGATATCCACCCAGAAATCATAGCCTCACTTATACTGGTTTTCTGAAGGGTAGCTTACACAATACATTCTATTTGTAGAGTCAAAAACTGAATAAAAGTTCAATAGAATATTAAAAATCTGCAGCAAGCTGAACTGAAATTCTGAGTTTCACTACATGAAGCTTCTACTGAGGAAAAAATTCAGACAGTGCTTTGATCAAATTTTTCTCATATTTTTGTTTCAGAAAAAATAGTTCAAAAAGCTAAAATAATTTCAATAGAGTTCCATGTCTGAGTAGAGCCTGTTGCCTTTATGAGATTCACTTGTTCTCCATTTTAATATTGAAATGTTCCACAATCAATTAATAAAATTGAGAATATAGATAAACTACTTAGATGCATAATTGTAGTTAAAAACATACAAACAAAATATTTTCTTTTCAACCTACAACTTTAAATACCTTATTCAATATCAATAAGTTTTGGGTTGTCATTGTATCTAAAAATGCAACACCACTGTCCTTATTACTATTTCAGTACTTGTAAAACTGCGTCAGACTAAGACTTACCTTGTATGGCTGACTTCTTATGTTTTTTTATTTCTTATTAGTGAAGTAAACAAATCTACTTGGCAGTAGGTTGCTATGAAGCACTTCCATTTATAAAAGTACAAAAGCACTTTCATTTATATTTTCAAGATAAATGAAGAGATAATTCTTTGAAAAAAATTCCAGAAGACAAAATTTGGTTCTCCTCTCTAATATTATTTCTTATTATAAATGCTGAAGTTTTACAGAGATGTCATGAAAATAAGAGATCTGTTTCCCAAATACATAGTACTTTTTTCAAGTATATTTTTTTCCTAACCACCCAGGTCTTGGCTCTTGCTGTGAAGTGAAATTAAATTTAACAAGATATTTAAGAAAACGCTTCATAAAATATTATATTTGCCCAGTGTCCAGTCTCCTCTTGTCTCTCATATATTCCTCAGTGAAAAAAAAAAGGTAGAAAAAATAAGATCTGCTTAGGTTTTTTTTTTGTTTGTTTGTTTAAAGAGAATGTAAAGGCAAATGTTTGTGGTATGTCAACAGGGGTTGAACCTTCCTACTAATATTCCATTACATTTTGTTGCTGTGTGACTGATAACAGCAAAGGAACAGTCTAACAAAATGGTATTTAACATCAGTGTGCATGTGAAGCAAAGGTGAGTCAAAGAATTCCTCTATGTGGGAAAAATGGCATCCACTGACAGTCATAAACATTTGCTAAAAGTTTATGAAGACCAAACAGTGGATATGAGCACAATGAGTCAGTAGGTGAAGTTTCGGTGCTGGTGGCAGCAACAGTGGGTTGCTGTTGATGGTGCAGATTTTTATGAGCATGGCATGCAGGCTTCCATTTATTGCTAATGAAAATGATGAGCTAATGCCTTGTACCTGAGAATTTGCACTATTAAGCAGAGTTACTGTGATAAAAATATCTCTTCTAGTTCCCATGGATATAAATAAGAGGCATTACTTTCAGAGCATCCAACATTTATGCAGCCCAGAACAATTTCTTTTCACTCGATGTGGTCCAGGTGTCATGGTTTTATGATTTTTTTTATTGGTATTCCACATCATGAGATCACGTAGTGCACTGGGTGTTAAAGAGTTAATGCTCCAGCTCCATGGATCATCGATAGCTCTGGGTATACCTGTCTCAGAAGAGAAGAACTGCATACCCCAGAGGACTTAATGTTGCTTTGCATTTTTCCATTTTCCACTCAGAGAGAAAGATGAAAACTTCACGAGTCACAAGACACAGGCCCTTTCTCTTTCAGACTGACCCGGCAGTAGTGCTCCCAAGCTGTCTCACCTTCAGCGTTAAGAGTAAGGCCTTTGTTTTTTGGACACTCTCTCATTTTATTTGATTTATTATCTTCAGTTCCAATTACGTTGTATTATACTGTATTATTTTGCATTCTGTTATCTTATTTAGTAAATTAGCTTTGCTCCTCAGATCATTGCCGCTGGTTTCTTTTAGGCCCATCTCCCTTTTTTCCTTTTCCCCCTTCCTCTTTCCCAGGGCGTGGGTTTGTGGGTTCCCCTGCCCCAGTTGTCATAGAAGGGGTCTGATCCAGCCCGTAAACTGTTGACACCAGGCAAGTCAAAAGATTGGTCACTCATGCAGTATAATATCTATATTTATTATTAAGGAGAGATATTGTATCTGTTTTAAACTCCTATTCTCAGACAGTTTTTTATGCTTTAGCTAGGACTACTTTCTGAAATCAGCACCCTTAAAAAGTTTCATTCATTGTTCTTTGGAAAATGAAGTGACAGCCACTCTACAGATCCAATTGAATTAATATTACAAGTACATGTGTAATTCTTCTGCTATAAATGAGACTAAGTGAGTCCTTCAGTAAATTAGGTTTCTGAGCTGTTCACCTACATGAGAATGATAATATGATCCCAAGAGACTTTGTGTAGTCACTATAAAAAGGCATTTACAGCCTTTTGAAAGTGGCTATTCCTCACCACTTACAGTATCATAACAAGTTCAGAAGACAAAAAGTTTTGGAACAATATCAAGGATGCAGTTCAGAATAAAAAAAAAATAGCTTTTGGATATCGGCAGGAGGGAGTGTACATGTCTGTGGGCATGTATGTAATATGTGTGGTCTGCTACTTCTCTGAAATGTCATCAGTTCCATCAGAATGAAACAGGAGTGCCAATTTTAAGATTTTACTGTTGAAACTACTGTACAGAAAGTCAAAGCAGAGACATAGCTTTCAATTGTTCTGCAACTGAACAAATTTCAGTAACTGATGATTGAAACACATGAGCAGTATCAGTTCAGAGAGTAGGCTGGATCGTCCACTGGCAGGCTTTCCATGGCTCCAGAAAGCACCTTACTTCTTTAACTTTTTGAATCCTGATACAAGAACTTACAGTTAAATTAGAGGATGATTCTTTTGATATTGACTCAGGGAAAGTGTCTCAGTACAAGAAATTTGATTTTAGGTATTGGGCCACTGATTTGGAATCCAGTCTTATCATCTGCTCAAGTATCATCTGCTTTTAGTTCCTATAGCCAATGGGAAGGGATACCATGATGACAATTTCCATTTTAACAGTCTAGATGTGAAAAGTTATGTCTGAATGCCTGTCTCCAATCTCTAGATAAAGTGAAGGAGATGAAACAACTGGAATGACATTGCTAAATATAAAATCTTAATTTACTTTCAATAGCTGAGAATAATTATCTATTTACATATTCTGGGTTTGCTAACATATCTGATCAAGGTATTTGATCTACGTTACAAAAAGTTACAATTGGACTTTTGAGAAGGAGAATGGAGGGAACAGAACTGTAAACATTGTTAAAGTCAAATACTTTACACTTTTTGTAGTTAAACAAATTTCACAATGGAGGGCAGAAATTCAAACTAGAGAATGCTAAATATAATGTTAAATCATAAATAGTTTTATAATAATAGTTTTATAAATAATAGTTAATAGTGATAGTTTTATAAATAGCACATTAAGAAAGGCAGGAAGTCATGCTGAGTTCCAGAAGGAGTTTTCTCATGATGCTATCTTTTAGGCATTTTCTTGCTTACATATTATGAAGGATGGAAACTGCTTGCTTTTCTTTTGTCTCAAAGCTTGCTTTATAAGGCCTTTTCTGGTGATAATACTCTGACTGATAACTGCTGGTTATCTGGATGGGTGTCATGGTGCCTCAGTGTCTCTGCTTATGGTTGTAGAGATAAGCAGAAATAGGGGCAAATAGTCTTGTCTTCTATTTGAGTAAAAGTCTAAAACCAAATGAAACAAAAACTGGAAGACTCCGTGATCTATTCACTTTTGATCAATTGCTCTGTGTATCACCTAAATTACAGAGAAATCTGCATTTCTTTTTTGGATGTTGGATATCTGTTCATTCTAACAGAACTGGAGAAATACAAAACACAAGCATAATTTTCAAGGGATTATATCTCTCTTGAATATGAATAACTTCTGTTATCCACAGATAGTTTACAATAGTGAATATTTCACTAACTGAAGGACTCTGGAAGCAGTTAACTCTACCTTGGGATCTGAATAATTCATAATTCTTGATATACTCTTGATAGCCATAGGGCTTTAGTGAACCAAGATAGTATATATTCAAGAAAACATCTTTCTGTCTGTTAAAATATTCAATTCTTTGTATTTCATCTATTTAGAAAATCCTTCCAAGCATCTTTTCACACACACACACACACAAAATAAAGCATTGAAGATACTTTGCAACACTGATACATGCATCATAAAAATAGAACTCGGAGTGCAGAACTGACTAGTTCCCTCTCATTCTCTTCAATGAAATGACTATGCCCTTCCTGCTCAATGGCACTTTCAAAAACTCAGTATAGCAACTTATGTACTCTGTTTAATACTGCTTCAGAAATGTTCTCTGCTGGAAGGATTGCACGGGAACTATTATGCTTATTTTATATTCTCTGAAAATTTTTATATCTTTAAATGATACATTCAGGGAGTCAGTTCCATTGTAATCATAGAAACATAGAATGGCATGGGTTGGAAGGGACCTCAAAGACCACTAGTTCGAATCCCCCTGTCTTGGGCAGAGTTGCTAACCACTAAATCAGGCAGTAGATCAGATTGCTCAGGGCCTCACCTAACCTGGCCTTTTTATATACCTGATAATGAGTTGCATTGTGTGAAAGAGCAAGGCCTTTAAGTGCCTTTCAAATATTTACACTAGATTTTATAGGTTTTTCAGATAATACTTGATTGCAAATATGCAGAGAATCATATCTGCAAGAGGCAGGGAATCTATCCAGTTTTGCATATTGTTAGTAGCCCATGAGTTTAATTTGTGAATTTCTGTGAACTTTTTATAATTCCAAGCAAGACATGCTAGCTTTTTTCATTCTGAAATGCACCTCACTTTGTTTTATTGAGATGTCCATGAGAATTAGAAAGAAAATAAATTTATAAGACAGTTTAAGAATGAAAAAATAAAATAAATATTTTATTTATAAAATAGCATCGATAAGGAAACATTTAAAACGTTTTGTGAACCTCTTCACAAGTATGAAGTATTTTGAAGTATGTGCACAGCTTTGCCTAACAATTTTAGACTTCTTATGTGCAAAGATAACTTGCATACCATTGAAAATTAATATTTTGGGTACCTAATTTTCAGAAGAGAAGAACTACATTCTACCAAATGACTCACTATTCCATTTCCATTTTCCATTCAGAAGGAAAGATTAATCTGCCCACAAGTCATGAGATAGCACTTTTTTCTCTTCCTGCTCAGCTGCAGTTGTGTGCTCAGAGCTAGTCATCTCACCTTCATCATTAGCGTAAGGCCTTCAGTTTTGAACATTTTCACATTTCATCTGACTTATTAACCACAATTACAAATATATTGTATTACATTGTGTTATCTTACATTCTGATATCATATTTAGTAAATTAACTTTCCTCCTCAGAACAGTGCCACTGTTTGTTTTTCGGCCCATCTCCCTGTCCTTTTCACCTTTTCACTTTTGTCCACTCCCAAAGAGTGGATGCCCCTGCCCCATTAGTCAAGGAAATGGACTGAACAAACCCTTAAACTATTGACAAGCAAACTGATGAAGAAACATGATTTAACTTGTCTGGAGGTGTTTCTGTTGATGCAGCCCAAGATGTGATTGTTTTTCTTTGTTTGAGGGCACGTTGTCAACTCATGTCCAGCTTGCCATCCACCAGTACTCTGAAATCCTTTTAGGCAAGGCTGTGCTCAACCCTTTTTCCTCTATCTTGTATTAATAGTGGGCATTGCTGTGACCAAGTGCAAAACCTTGTACTTCATATAACATATCCAAATGAATTTAGTGACATTCTCTTGATTTCATGTTGTGGTGCAAAGAATTAAATATAAAATTTAATTGTTTAAAGTTGTGGAAAGATTGAACATTTTCAGTGTCTTTGATATCTCATACATGCTGAAAATTCTAATCAGTATTCAGTTTTTTTTCAAGAGATTTTGATGGAACATGACCATTAAATACAGTTACTTAAAAGAAAGTAAGAGAAGAAAAAACAAAGTATATTAAAATAAATCTCATTAAAATATGTTGTGAATGTTTATAATATCTTAAATGATATTGTTGTAGCCAAATAAATATGTTGAAGTAGAATTTTTAATTTTGCAATATAAATTCAAAACTATAGATAGAATAATAGACGAATCAGGAACATCAGAACAAGATACAAGGGTCTGAAAAGTCTGCAAGACAATGTCTTCATTTGTAATAAGTGCATACTAGAAAAGCAGATTTAAAATTTGAATTTATTGTATCCATATTCTAGTCCTCAAATATTTTAAGAAATATAGTTTTGAAAGCTCTTTTTTTGAACAACACCCACTTTTTAAATTCTGATTTGTTATTCAGAACCATGTAAAATGCAACATCATATTTTTATTGCTCCTGAGAAAGTAAGCCTTATTCATCTTCCTGATGCAACAATGAAATTATATGCACATATTTGAATTTAATTTGCTAGTGTAAATCTCAAAATAAAAATACTTTTGAAAACCAAAGTTTGGATAAAAATAATTAAAGAAATAACTGTTAATATTGTATCCACAGAATGTTAAGGAATTTTTTATTAACCAGTACATACTCATTTTCTTAGTGGGAATTAAAATCTGCTTAGGGACTATTAGCCACATGAGTATTGACTAGAGTTTTGAAATTATGTGAATTTTGACAAAGTGCCAAAGAATTAGTCATTAATAGCGCTTCTTGATGTTTCAGTTTCATTGTCAGAACTGCAAGAAACAAACAAACAAACAAAAAAAGAAACCTTGAAGGCATATTCTTTTTAGACTTGTTTTCCAATGGTAAAAAGCATCTATCAGAACTCCTAAGCATGAGCTGATATTCTTGGCAACTCTACACAAAAGAGATCATGGACAGAGTTGGCATATAAAAGCCCTTGAGAAAGTGGTTCTGCCAGTTCAAAGTTAAAGACTTCGTGAAATAGCTTGTTTTGTTACAGTTGCATGCACCACACATCATGCATGAATAATATGAATAAAATTTTGGCTTTGCTTCATCTCAAAATTTGTAGGACACCATCATGCATAACTAACTTGCTTCAAAATGTGATGCATATAGAAAGCAAAAGGATTATTCTGTTGTATGAAAACTGATCTGAAAGTAATGCCTCCTATTTTATTATGTTGGCCCATGATGTCAGAAGGAAGGGTTGGTGGTATGGCTATAGAGGTTGAACCTTCCCACCGTTACATTCTGTTGCTGTGCAAAACATAGCAGCAGAAGAGCAATCTGACATGGAAATGCTTATGAAGCAAAGGTTTGTCACTGAATCCCTTCATGTGGAAATGTCCATTGACACTTGCTGAACATTTACAGATATCAAAGAGTGGATATTAACACAGTGAAGTGGAGCATTTCATCAGCGGAGACCATGATATGAAAGATAAGCCACTTTTATCCATGATTGCATTATTCTGTAGTGAAATCCTCCGTCTAAATCAATATGCTATGATTTATTTATCCTGTAACTCTTAATCACTCTTGTAGAACGAATTTATTCTATCATGCCTCAAGAATCTCATTTCTCCTATGCATTCCTGGTATCAAAACATTTATTAATATCTTGATGCTATCCCACATTTGAAACAATATTCACTACTTATGAAACTAACTATCTTCTGTGTGGTCCAACTGACTTCTGTAAGTAAAACTGGACATTTTCATAAATATTTCTGCTCTGTTCTCCAAAATTTAACAAGAGTTATACAACAAAGGAGGAGCAAACATGAAGTGGTAAATGAATATGAGTTAAAGAGAATATGAGAGGGTCTGTACTATCTATTTATGAAATATGATAGCTTTATTGTGTAACAATCCTGAAATATTGTGCAATACTGTGCATTATACACTGAGTGTAGTAGTGTCATCAACAGAAGATTGTGCATGTGAACAAAAGAATAATTGAGTGTCAAATAGTAATGGTATTGTTGTTATTATTTCTTCTCAAAAGAGTCCAGCAGAGGGCTACAAAGGTGATAAAGGGTGTGGAAAATCTCTCTTATGAGGAAAGGCTGAGTAGACTTGACTCTGTTCAACCTTGAAAAAAAAAGACTCAGAGGGATCTGATCCACGTCTACAAATATCTAAGGAGCAGGAGGCAAAAGAACAAGGGCTGGACACTTCTCTGCAGTGTGTGGTGATAGGACAAGGGGAAAAGGTCACAAACTGAAGCATAGGAAGTTCTGCACAAATTTGCATAGGAAGTTCTTCTCAGTGAGAGTGATGGAGCACTAGAACAGTCTGCCCAGAGAGGTGGTGGAGTTGCCTCTGGAGACATTCAAGACCCGTCTGGACACCTACCCGTGCAATCTGATCTAGGAAGCCTGCTTTGTCAGCAGGGTTGAACATGATGATCTCTAGAGGTCCCTTCCAACCCCTACAATTCTGTGATTTTGTGATTATTTATTATTATGTTATGAGGGTTCTTACTAACAATATCCTTGTCTCCTCATCGCTTTCACTTAATGCAGAAGAAAAAAAGAAAAAAAATCAGTGATTTTTTCAGTTGGAAATGAATTCCCTAAGCAACTGATATTTTTAATGATGCTGTTATTTTAATTCATTTGTTTCATTCATCAAATTTATTTCTTTAATATGTAGTCTTCCTTCAAGCTGTACTTTCTGTGTCTGTACATGTATCATAGCAGTATCTGTGGTTGTATTGTGAGGAGGAAGAAATAAAGCCTGAACCTTCTTCTCTTCTCAAGTATTATGACTGCAGTTTGATCAGAACTTCAGAGCTCCAGGATTTCCATTAGGTTCATGTTGCCTCAGAAGATACAAAGGCAATTAAGGATGTGGTATAAATGTACAATGCAGCAATACAAAAGTTTTTGTTGCAAAGAGGATGTGTTTACATTTCATTTAATGTTTTCAGAAGGATTTTTTCACCCATACTCTTATTAGAAATGCCTCAGATACACATCCTGATATCCACTGGCCATCAACAGGTTATCCAGAAAGGATGAAAATGCTGTAGGCTATGCTTATTATTGTTGGTCTTATGAAGAAGGACCAACCCACCCTGCCCTCAGGCTGGCCACATACTGTTTTGAATTTCACTTACAGTTAGAAAAGACAGTAGTGTATGATTCATGTGATTTCTTTTACACAAGTACTTTATGGTGGGATGAGTGGTGACCTAAAAGTGCCTATTTCCCAATACTGATTCCCTCTTGACTAGGTGAGTTGTAGATGTTAATGCAGTCAATTTCTACAACTGTTCAGAAAAATTACCAACAAGAATTCCACAAATACTCTCCCTAGGAAACTACAGTACTTTGCCCTACTAAATAATTGCTTATAGCAATTTGACTAAGCATTATAATGTGGGAATGTACAGGATGCAAATTCATTTTCAAGGCACACTGAGGCACATTGACTATTAATTCTTCAACATTGTGATATAAGGATTCCTGGAACTGACTCAGAATTAGTCCCCTGATTTTAGTAATTAATATGAAATTTGCCTGTGAGATACAATATAATTAGACAAGTTATGTACTAAAATACCACTCTGTAAATTACATTCATTTCTTTATCAAGAGGATTTCTCTTCCTAACTTCCTAAAAGCTTTACTCATCTTTGCCCTATAACTCAATTACTTGCATCCACTTGTGAAGCTCTTGACCTTCAGGGAATAGACTAAGCCAACTCCCTTGAGATTCCTTTCTAGCAGTTTAAGTAACGAGGAGTCAGCAAATGTAATCATGAAAAGAAAATTATTTTTATCGAGAAAATGTATGTATATGCCTGTCAAAGAACTCTATAATGAGTACAGAGATATGCAAAAATCAGAATTAAAAAGTAAGAATAGAATTTTACCTTTTAGTTTTTTAAGCCTACAAAATTTGCATTCAGAAAACTCATACAGAATTATAAAACTTCCTTTAATCCATTTTTCACTTGTTTCTAGGAAACCAACTTTTGAATCTTGTGGACATAATCAGGTTTCCCACAAGGAATTAGCTAATTAGCTCACTGAGCCACTGTTAATAATCATTCTGAAAAGTCATGGACAGTGGGTATGGCATCAGATGATTAAAAAAAAAACAAAAAACAGGCCAGAAAAACAACAGGTATGACAGTAGGTCGCTAGTTTTTTTTCATTGTGGTTGTTGTTGTTTTTTTTTAATGACAAATAAACCAATCTTAAAGATTTCTATCAGTAAAACCTGTTACTCACTACTTCATGGAAAAAAATGTCATGAAATTAATACTAGGAAGAAAAATAAGTCCTCAAAAACTTAATAGTGTCTAAACATAAACATTAATTAGTATGGTTTTATAGTAATACCAAGTATTCATGATTTATTTTTTTAGCAGCTGATAAGAAAGATCCCACTGATTCATAAGAGGCGGGGGGGGGGGGGGGGGGGGGGGGGGGGGGGGGGGGGTTGTATGCCACCATACATTTCTAAATATCTCACAGAACTACTGTTTGATAGCCAAAATGACAGGCAGATTTTATTCCTGTTGGAAGATATTCATAATTTCTACTCTAAAGCAAGGGCAAATGTAGCCTTGGGTGTTAAGATCTATTCCCACCAGAATTTTATAACCCTCAGTAAAATCTTTGTGAGCTTTTCTTCCCTCCAGTGTTAAGTAGAGACAGAAAGCACAGAGCCAAACACTATCATATGCCAAACAGGAGTATGCACAGGGACAGGAAGGATGCTGTGCCTTTGCCTACACAGCAGCTTTCAGCAAGGGATGATCCCAAGACCTATAAAGCCTTACAACCTGTACTAGTCAAAAGTAAGACAAAATATTGTTTTTGTTTGTTGATACAAACCATAGCAGAGACATTTTAAAAGTTAGAACTGATAACCTGCTCTCGGACATTACAAGAAACAAACCACAATCAACACATTATGTTATAGCAGCTAATACAAAAAACACCGTGTGTATCTCCTTGACTCAGCTGTAGAAGTCCAGACCTTATATTTTGTTTGTTTTTATACAGAACACCTCTTTGTGGAATAAAACTATAAGAAGGAGTAAACAAAATATAGTATACTTTTCTAAAACAATTAATAAATCTAGTGTTTTGGTTTGTTTTTTTTTTTTTTCAAATAATGTAGAATAAATGAGTAAAAAAAAATAAAGGGAAATACAACCCCACGATTGTTACAGTTATTTAAAGACAGAGTAAGAAAACTCTTATTTTGGAGGATGTGTGTAAAATGCAACAGTTAGCTTAAAAATCCAAGCCGTGTGACTCATATGCCTTTCAGTGTTCTGGTTCTCATTTTATGAAATTGTTTTTAAAAGTGATTTTTTAAAACAGTAATATTATTATGACTAATTAGCTGTCATACTTAGTAGTCTAAATAATGTCAGTAAGAGTTAAGAAGCAGGATTGGGGCTATGATGCTAACATGGTGCTGATGGTTAAAAGAAATGGTTATTGCTCAAAAGTACTTCATTCTTATGCCTGTTTTATTTGCACATTTTTTATTCCCTTTAGACTAGTTAAGTAATACTAGTTTTGAGTAAAAAAATTAATTCATTATTTTCCTCTCAATATTCTCCTGTGCAATTTTGGAGATACTTCTGCCAAATTACATCCTCCTTATGGGTTAACTTCTTGTGTTCACAAATAATCACTTTCACATCTCTCTGATAACACTATCTTTCATATTACTTCAAAGATTTACTCAAATTTTCTTCAATTTAAGCTTGTATATCTCTGATGAAAATCAGAATTAAAAGCAACAGGAAAAAAAGAAAGTTCAAGATTTTACTGTTTGAAGATTCAACACTATCTGCTTACCTCTAAGCAGCAAGGTCTTCAACCATGGATGTTTTCTGTTATTATGATTCCTGGGCAAATCCCCTTCACAGAGAAAACTCCAGTTCTGCAGGACTGTGCCATCAGATTCAGATTCTTAAAATATTTGGAGTTATCTCACAGAGAAGAATGTGCTAGGGGAATATAAATTATTCCACAGAAATTGTTACTTTTCCCACATAATCCTTTCCACACTGAGATTCATATCTTTCAGATAGTTTCAGATAGCAATATATAAGAAATAAGCTCATGTAATAAGGGAAGATGACTCTTTCAGCACTTCTAGTGACTTATTATGATCAAAACTGAGTAGGCTTTAAACAACTCACTGAGAGTAACTTTTCTGCGATTAATTAAGATGTTCTTAAACATAATATAATATGATACAGGGTAAAGAGATAATAATTAAGTAGAAATCAGTTAGCATGATGGACATGTAGTACTTGTGTAGTATTTAGACTCTAAAAAAGCATGAAAAAAAAGAAGACAGAACAGCTTCCTGGAAAATAAGGAAAAAACAGAAAAAGAAAAAGAAAAAGAAAAAGAAAAAGAAAAAGAAAAAGAAAAAGAAAAAAGAAAAAGAAAAAGAAAAAGAAAAAGAAAAAGAAAAAGAAAAAGAAAAAGAAAAAGAAAAAGAAAAAGAAAAAGAAAAAGAAAAAGAAAAAGAAAAAGAAAAAGAAAAAGAAAAAGAAAAAGAAAAAGAAAAAGAAAAAGGAAAAAGAAAAAGAAAAAGAAAAAGAAAAAAATATAAAAAGAAAAAGAAAATAAAAAGAAAAAGAAGCAATTCTCCATAGTTAGTTACCTTGGAAGTCATAATAGGCCAGTGAATTTGTCAGATTTTTAAGAAAATTTTCTAATTAAATTATGAATGGAGATAAGCAACTGTCTTTGTAATATGTTTGTGCTTTATTATTATTTTTTTATTACCTCCAAGGTTTTGTATTGCTCCCAAATTGATATAAAATACTGGGAAGGCAAGTGAAAGACAAGAGAGGGATCTGATTTAAAATGCTTTTGGGTCATATTTTCAAAAACCTTTAATGTTGCCTGTGAGAATTACATTATTAAGCATGTAGAACATCAAGCATTGTTTCTTAAAGGAATAGATAAATCCCTGAAAAATAGATCTTAATTTTAATTTTAATCTATTTTTGTTGTTCTATTTTGTTTTACTTTGTTTCAATTTATTTTAATATCACTTCTTGTATTTTATTTTAAAATATTATATCCTACTTCCCAAACCAAAGGGGGAAAATCACATGAATGTAAATATATCTTTGTGATATTCACTTCCTGAAGAGCCAAAGTGCATGGGTAAAGCACACAAATCTGGGTAGTCCAGCCAAGGGCTGTTTAGCCCTTAGCACAGAGCTGTGCACATGGTAAAGTACAATGTTATACTAATGCTGTTTTAAAAGTCTTCAGAACAAAACTGGAATTATGTCTAGATATCGTGGAGGACAGAGAGTGCATTTTAGACATTTGATCCATGTGTATTAACTCTATTTTACAATGCCAGGTTCTCCTACATAAGTCCTGCAAAAGCATCTTTTTATTCCATTTGCCTTACTACACTAAAAACCAACCTGCCCAGTAAGAAGCATGTTGTTTGTACTGCCGGCTCCAAAAAAAACCTCCTTGAAATGGGACAACAGATAGTCACACACAATAAGGGAGAAACGTGTGTCTCTGTTGCAGTAGCCATTTTTAAACTTATATGAGGATAGCATCTCCTAATCTTTCTTATAAATTAATATATTCATGTGATTGACTGTATAAATACAGACCAAAACAATAGTTCCAGACTGAAATGTATCAAAGCTCTGATGAGACGCAAGATAACTGATGAAAACCTCTGTTACTATTGTGGGAAGAATCTTTTAACACTTGCTGTTTACATATAAATGAATGTATTTTGCTGAACTTGATTCAGTGTGTCCATAACTGCACACATTATTGAATAGAAACAGACAGAAATCCTTTATTATGAAAATATGGTTTTAATGTATTTAGGGACCTTCTCAGATGTCATTTAGATTAAAAGATAGCCAAAGTTGATGGGCAATGGGTTATTTAGGTTTCAGTGAGAAGACACATAGAATGCTATAAGTTCCTGATCACACAAATTGAAAAGACTTTAGCATGCAGGTTTTTCTTATTGGGAAAAAGAGATCATTTGCAAATCCATTTTTGTCATCCATCTGTGCAATAAAGTAAGATAGATGGATCTTGGATTTCCACTGACAAATCTTATTTCACTTAGTGTTCAAAACAGTAATCACAATATATTTGCTATTTGTATGTCTCTCCTATCTCTTAAGTGGTGAGAAGAAAGCTTTCATTCTGCATCTCACACCTTGCCAGTGATATTTGTAAGCACACTTACACTAATCAGGTGTTTAGGAGATTACAATTAGAAATGGACAAACAAGATATGTCTTTCCTCTGTCTATACTAGTGTCACAGAAGGTTAAAGCACCACACACTTAACTTATAAGAGAAGTCCTGAAATAATTTCATGTTTTTCTGTATGCAAGTAATAGTCCAAATTAACTGGAAATTAAAAACAAACAAATCCTCCAGAATGATTAAATTCTTGCCAAGCCCTTTATTTTGGGAGAAAACTTACCCTGTAGTGTTATTTCAAATCCTTCCATTTTGCTTTTATTAAAAAAGCAAAGCCACACTGGTGGTACAATCCTGCCTTTGCTCAAGCTTAGTTTTTGATTGTGCTAGCAAACCTGAGGTACTAGCCTAAATCTTTCCTCTTGATAGTGTCATGTGCTAGCAGGCAAGTCATCAGAACAGCTTTAACTAAAGCTTTAGAACCATATGCTGTGAAAATAGTCGCAAAACAAGTGTGTGATTATCTAAGCTTGAGGATTGCTTTCAAATAATCACTGTGAGTAAAAAAAGTAATCCAATGTGATAGTCCAAAGTATCCTGAGATAATTTTTACTCTCTGACAACATAAATAGTTTCATTTGTAACTAAATAAAACAAAGCAGTGAATTTTTAAAGAAATTTGATTATTACAAAGAACTTAAAACTGCATAAGGCCTAATTCATTTATTATATTGCAGATATAGTGCAATATGGTGCACACAGAGTATTGTACAAGAAAGTGAAAAAATGTCATTTTGAACTGTGTGCTTGACACTAATGACCTGCTTGGATTAACAGTTTTCAGCATGTAAGTTCAATCAGAAAGAAAACCAAACTTGCTTGAATGAAGGCACAGAACACATCTGTTTATGGCTGATGACCCTGAAAATAAAGATGTACTGTTGCTTTGTTTTGTAGTATGATTACTCCTGAATATTCTATTAGCCAAACACTATATTTGAAAATTACAAATAAATAGATCGTTCCTAGTATGGAAATCTTTTCCCTTTCTTTGTGCAATGAAGCAAACTATTTGCTTTGACCCAAAGCTTGATTTATTTAGCTGAAAGTCATACCTTTTTGAAGATTTTTTTTATCCTTCTCTTTCTGAATATAAACATGCATTAAAACTGAGATCATTTATTAATTGGTTGAGTTAACCATACCAAAAGAACTATAATCAATGAATAACTTCCTGTCATTTCACTGGGATATCATTTCATGATGCAGTAATCTGTTTTGCTATAATCCACTGCCCTGTCATTTGTAAGGCAGAGAAACAATCTGCTCAGAGTAATCTGCAAATGGTTTCCTGTGCATTAAAGAGAAGAAGGTGGCAGTAAAAAAAATTAGGCACTTCCTTGTTCCATCTTTCTGACCTTGAAATGATCACAGAATTCTAAGTTTTTACACTGTGAAGGCAATAGAAGGAAATTTTACTGGGTCTAAAATGCAGTCCTAATATCTTACTACAGATTTTTTTTTATTTTTTTGTAAGTAGTATGAAATTATTCACCACATACACTATCTCTTCTCAAAGATTAATTTGATTACTCATCAGTTATCCTCCTCTTCCATTTAGAGTCCTTATATTTTCCTTCAAATTCCTGACCCTTCTCTCAGCTCAGTGTGTTAAGTAAAGCTTATCATTTATTCATACTTATCTCAGTATAATAAAACATTAATTATAGTATCTAGAGGGTAACTCATCTTGATACATGGCTTAAGTTTCTCAGTCACATTCTTCAGTGCATCATTTGTCTTTATTCACTCCAGGATGAAACTTAAAATCCTCTAATTCGTATCTTCAGGAAGAATTTCAAAATGCTTTACAAATATTTGCTTAGATATGAAGAACAATGCTTTTAACTTTTAGAAATGTTTGATTGATGACTCATAATAATAGTGTAGACTGACTGACAACATTTTATCACATGTAAAACAGTCATCTGAGACTAGTATAGGACTAGTATAGCAGCACATGAAGTAATCCTGTTATGGGCATCAGGAAGCAGTGCCTATTTTGGGACTCACACTAGCAAGGTTTGGCAGATTCAGACGAAAAAAAAGCCAAACATAAAAAGTAAAGCACATTTTGGGTTGCTGGTACTCTAATTTCAAAATTTTATATTTTGAATTAAAAAAGCATTCTTTCTGCAATAAAATGCAAAGCGTTGAAATGAGATGACAGACAAACTACTTATGTTTGGTAAACTGAATCCCACTTTGCAGATCTAGTCAATATAGTCAATGGAGTCTAAAGCACTTTTATTTACATCTTCACACAAGAAGAAAATTGGTTGCTAAATCTCTCTCCAGGCATCACTGATGGCAATGCTTAGAGCATTAAATGTCCAGCTATCATATAGATACTTGTGTTAGACATCTACAATTTGTTATACAGCTCTGGGAATGAGCCTCTCAGTTTTTATTTAAGGATTTTAAGAGAAAAAAATATATATATGATGTATCAATAGTTAATGAAAGTTATGTTTTAATGTTAGTTGTGCTTTTACCATACGCTTGTATATCATATGAGACACTGATACAAGCTTATTGTGGAAAGGAAGAAAAAATATATATATTTAACTTCAGCATCACAAAATTTCTCTGAATTTTTATACAAAGTATACTATATATATATATATATTTATTTACTTTTGTAAGTGCCTCTTCTAATTTGCTCTTTGAGCAACCAATATCTCTGATTTCCCTTGCATTTTTTGTTTTTGTTTTTATCTTGGACTTTGCTGTACATTGAGGAGCCATTTATTCTACATGTAACCCACTGGGAAGCAAGGAAACCTGGAGTTACATTTCTTCCATGATTAGAACACCTTATTCTTTTCATTGTTATTATTATTATTATGATTTAATATATCTCAGATATAGCATTTTATTGTTAACTGTACTGATTTAAAAAATGATAGCTTATTTATTTGCCTTATTATGAGACAGTTTTCAAACTTTATTTTTTCTGATGAATGTTGATTTCTTTCTACTTTATATGCATTTTAATGACATCATAAAACTTTGGTTTCGTAGCATAATGAATTATATATTAAGCAAAATGTGATGGTTGCATGCCACAGAAGTATTCCTTCATTAATTTTTGCATATAATTAACAAATTCAGTTTTATTCATAGTGAGGCGTACAATTAATTTTGCTGTCAGAGCTACAGAATGTGTATGTGTGTTTGGGATTATTTCAAGGTTTTGCAAGTATGCCTTGATGAGTAAAATCCTTGTAGTGTGATAACATACCCATGAAGCAGACTGAAGTATCTACAGAACTTCAGTGTGCAAGTAGGAGTGAAATTCTAAAAAACAAAAACAAAACAACAAAAAGACAAAATATCACAGAGCCATAAAGTAACATGAAACCCAGAGCAATATCGGCATTAATTAGAATAGAAACTTGGACTAAATCAGAGCTTAGAAAAAAAATATACTGTAAGAAGCTCATTAATATTACTGGAAGTTTTTCATTTTTTGTGTGTAAAGATTGTTTACTTTCAGACCTGGACAAAACAATGACAGAGAAAATATTATATTTCATTGTTCCTTATTAACTCCAGCATAATAGGATCTGGAGAAAACCATGGTACCTGCTATCTTCATTTCTTCACTCCTCACATATGTTCAAGGGAAAATAAGATGAATAACACTGGTTTAAATCTGCGTATGCAGACCAAGATCCATAGTCCATTGGGATATTTGGAGAAGTGTCTTACTGTCTCCTTATGCATAGTACATTTGTGCACTTCAAGCAAAAAAATATTTTAGTTTACAGATCAAAGCATTAAATCTCTCATATGTTGATGTGCCCTGATGCAAATTTTTCTCTTGAACGTCAATGGAGTAATTCTCAGATTTACACCAGCATCAAGCTTGTACTAGAGCTGATGTTGGTCCCCTATAGAATAGAGATTAAATTTGACATTTTTTTCTTTCCTTTCATGTTAGCATCTGGAATTTTCTAAACAGAGATAATGTAATTACTCCATATTTAAATCGAAACAATCCAAAGAATTTTATCCAATATTTTTTATGTTGCTTAACTACTTTCTTATTAGTATTAGTGTTTCATAGAAAGAACAGATTTACTTCTGACCTTATGATATAGCTTCCCCCATCCTTATCAGCAGACTATATGCTTCTTTTAATAAAACAACAGTTATTAAACCATAACTTACTGAAAAGAAAGTGAGAACATTAGAAAGACATTTACTATAGCTTTGCTTTGAAATCATCAGAACATTTGTCAATAAGGGAATCTATAGCTGACCTTTCACCAGTCCTCTTCTACCTTGAAATTCTAAGGCTTTTATGTCATGTTATGATGCCCTGGGAGGATTTATGATCAGAGAATTTCTTTTAACTTTTCAGTCTGTCATCTTGAACTGGCTATAGTCACTCATCACATATCAGTGTTAGGAATTATATCTGTATTTATACTACATCTGATACTAATTCATATATTTACCTTTTTAAGTATCAGCTGTGCTACATTCTCATTACTCAGACTTGCTTATTTATTAGTATAATATTCCCATCTGTACCAAAAATACACTCTAAATAAACACTGGAAAGAGAACATCTTAAATACTTCACAGCAATTTATTCAAGAAAGGCTATATATAGATGGGATCTCATCTCTTTACCTTTATGTGTGCACCCGTGACTGTTAGCTTCAATGGGAGATTGACCTCTGATATTATTACAGAACATAATTTGCTCCCTAGTGTGTAGGGACCTTGTTTATTTATTTATCTTACTTTTCAATAGAAAACAGGAAGTACACAACTTTTCTCTGAAGTTCTGTTTATGGGCCTTGTTGCAAAGCTCTGCTTAAACTCTAAAATGTTTGGACACTGTGATGATGGACAGAAAAATTTCACTACTGTTAGGTGCAGGCAAATAATTTGGGGCTACTCTGGTGGTATGGCTAAGAATAGCAATCATATACTTCCTATTTCATTGACTAAAGAGAGAAAAGCAAAGGGGACAACACAAATATTAATTCAGTTATATGTTTCCCTGCTAGAGACTCTCTTCTGTCCTTCAGAGTATATCCTTCTCCATGAGTATAACTGATCTGACATACCTTTTATACATTATCACTCCTAGCTCTTTCCACTGTGAGAGAGATCATTCTTTATATCTAAAGAATCATATGAAGTTAGATGGTTTGAAGATAGAGCTATGGAGAGAATTTCCAAAGAGAAAAAATTAACAATGCCACCAAGCTTCATTGGTTAGGTCTAATTTAGCAAGTAATTACTTTCTAATGGTACAATAGTGAATAAACTGAAACTGTCCTTAAATCTACATTCTGTGTGTTCTTGGGCTATACTTCAGGATAGATTAGTTCTGTCTCAGAGACTGAGTATTCCCATCTTAAATGAGACATAAAGCTATAAAAAGTAAAGGTATTCTCACCACACTGTAAAGTGTCACACTGGACATTTTTCTACGATCAGTAAATGATAGTAGCATATCACAGCCTGCTCCAGCATGGTTCACATAAAATTTCACAAATGGAAATGAACCTAGTTTCTGTTCTTGTTTCTGTTCCTGCCTGATTCTATTCCTGCTCGTGTCTAATTAACACAGCAGTATTAAGTTGTCTTGGGGATGTGGAATGACTAGCAATGAATGTAATACTCTTTTCGCAAGGGCAGTGTAGGTTTTCCTACAAGTTGAAACTGTTGTGAGCTATTTCTACTTCACTACATAGTGTCTTCATGTTTCAGAAAAACATACTTATGCTAAAGGCAGTGGCTATCTCTTGTTCCATCTCGTGAAACCTCACAATACTGAACTCAGTGACCTTACCTCATCAGTTAAGGGTCACCAAATCCATTGTGGGCAAAACATAAATCAGTAGCTCATATGCCATTCTCCAAAACCTCTTGTTTGAATACAGTAGATAACAGTTGTAAAAAATGTCTCGACTTTGGTATCTGCAGATTCTTAAACCATGTCTGGAAATAATTCCTTTATTCCTTCCACTACCAATACAAGCCAGAGGATGAAAGGGTTAAGCATAGCCCTCTTGAAAAACACCTGAGGGTACTGACAAATGGGAAGCTGGACATGAACCAGCAGTGTGCTCTCACAGCCCAGAAAGCCAACCATATCCTGGGCTGCGTCAAAAGAAGCATGGACAGCAGGGAGAGGGAGGTGATTCTACCCCTCTACTCTGCATTGCTGAGGCCTCACCTGGTGTACTGCAACCAGATGTGGAGTCCTCAATACAGTAGAGAAATGGATTTGTTGGAGCACATCCAGAGGGTGCCACGAAAATGATCCATGGAATGGAACAGGCTGAGAGAGCTGTGGCTTTTCAGCCTGCAGAAGAGAAGGCTCCAAGGTGAGCTCATAAGTTCATAAGTTCATAAGGTTGGAAAAGACCTATAAGATCATCTAGTCCAACCATCCTCCTATCACTATCTCTACCCAACTACTAAATTAAATCCTTTAGCACCTCATCTAAATGCTTCTTGAACAGCGCTAGGGATGGTGCCTCAACCACCTCCCTAGGCAGGCCATTCCAGTGCCTGACCACTCTTTCAGAAAAGAAATGCTTCCTCAGGTCTAATCTAAATCTTCCCCGGCGCAACTTGTGGCCATTCCCTCTCGTCCTGTCATTATTTATCAGGGAGAAGACACCCACCCCCTCCTCACCACAACCCCCTTTCAGGAAGTGGCCTTTCAATATCTAAAGGAGAGCTGCAGGAAAGAAGGGGACAGACTCTTTAGCAGAGACTGTGGTGATAGAACAAGGGGAAATGATTTCAAGCTTAAAGAAGGTAGATTTAGACTGGATGTAAGGAAAAACTGTGAGGGTGGTGAGGCACTGGAACAGGTTGCTCAGAGAGGTGATGGATGCCCCATCTCTGAAGACTTTCAAGGTGAGGCTGGATCAGGCCCTGGGCGATCTGATCTAGCTATCAATAGCTGTCCCTGTTCACTGCAGGGGAGTTGGACTAGATGACCTTTAAAGGTTATTTGGCCACTCCTTTCTCTCGATAGTCTACTGAAGTTTGCATTGTCTAGTGTCAGGACAGACTTTTATCAATGATGGAAAATTGAGGGAGGAAGAGAACAGTTGTCCAGCAAGCATTAACTGTCTCTAACTGTTCTGAATATGGAGTAAACAAAACCTCTCCTTTTCTTGTCCTTATAGTTTGTAGGAAAATATTCACAAAGATATATGACAGAAAACTGTTCTATGTTCTATGTGTGGCTTTGTTACCATATCATCAGCTGATAACATATTGCTTTTGAAAAAGGGAAGAAACCACATACATCAGTCTTTTGATAAGCCTGCGGTGGCCGTGTTGCTAGTCACTGAGACTGAATTAAGCTCGCATGGGTTACAGACTGGGCAGACATTTTCTGACATACCTAAATGCCAGGCAGAAGATTTCCTCACAGCTCAGAGCCCCAGGTCAGCTTTTAAAGACAAAACAGCCTTTATGATCCAGTGCTATGTGTCATCTCTCTGCATCTCTGAGACCAGAGCTGTCATTCCTCCCTCCCTCTGTGCATGTAATAATGACAGGTACAGAAGAATATCAGACTTTTTTTTCAGGTTGGAAACTAGAGTGCTGACACACGGAGTTCCTGATACAATCTGTGGTGGGGAGCAAGCCAAAAAGCTATCGGTAGATGTGCTTTTGTTCCTTTGTGAGAAATTGGAACCAAAAAGAAGTGCCAGATAGGATCTTAAAATATTCTCAGGATCTCAGTACAAAACCATACCTGGTGTTTTCTTCTAACCTGAAGATCAGTTCAAGAGCTCTATGATAGGTGAATATCTTCTCCATTACACCCAAACTCTGTTTTTTGTCCTGAGTCTTTGCAACTTGCATCTGTTATGAACTGCGGCATTGTTTGTCTACTGTCTCAGTACCCATCAGCAATTAGATATTCCCACAAGTTAGCCTGATGACACATAAACTTTTAACCCCCTCATAACACTGCAATTTCATTAAGAATGAGCTTTGTCGTTTCCTTGGGAAATAGCTAAGAGCTTTCTGAATACTGATAAATAGTTACTGGGTGGAAATAGAAGAGAAAAAAATGATTTTGAGCAAGAGGGAATGTTCACATAAGAAGATGCAGAGATGAGGAGTAACAAGCTGTAACAATGTGGAAGTACACATACACAGTTTCCAGAGTGACTTCTGTATTGCAGGAACTCACAGCAGTGAGTTCAGATCATTATGAGATGCTTTTCGTAAGCAACTAAAATGAAAATTCTAGTTTACCTTCATCTTGAAGGAATGGTTTACACTCATTATATCCAATTATCCACTCTGTATGAATCAGACCAACTTTTAATTTATTTTTATTTTTATTTTTTTCTGTTGGTAAGATATGACTATAGAATTCATTTCAGAACTGTTCCTTGGTTCTGAAACAAAATGTTCATGTTTTGTTTGAAGTTGTATAGAAATCAGAAATTTATGAAGCACCATATTCAATCTTTACAGTGTAGAAGGAAATACACAGATAACTGCAAGTACGTACAAACAGGAGGAATAGAAAAGTTTATTTTCCTCTTTACTGAAACCATATCTGATTCCTAAAAGTGGTTTTGAAGAACCTCACTGATGCTTCTGCTGAGGGGATGATGTGGCATTGAAAAGAATATTATTGTATCCAAATTTCTTAGAAACATTGTCCTTTTAGGGTCTTTAGATTAAAAGTACGCATACTTTTAGTACAATTTTGTCACAAATTATCCCCTTTTTTAAACTTTAATTTCTGAAATGTTATTCTTATTTTAATCTAAAAAGTATAAAAGCTCTGTCTCTAGAGCAATCTATATATGGCCCCAAATATAGCAAACATGCAGTGGCATCCTCTCCTCAAAGAGTACATCCAGCAGTACAATGGTTTCATTACTGCTCTGTGCTCAAATACAAGTTGTTTCTCTTGCTGCTCTCAGGCAGATAAAACAAAACAAGTCTTTGAGGAGTGAAAGCATACTTAAAAGGAAAGCATACCCATTGGTCTCAGCACAGAACACTAAGATGGCACAGGGTAAAAAACGGTAGTAAATACATAATCTGAAGAAAGGTAAATAAAATTATAATATCATTTAAATGTTTCTCTTGAGATAATCCTTTCCATTTTTGAAAGAAATAATACCTTCCAAAAACCTATCACAAATGATTCATCAACTGATAGGGGGTACATCCAGGAGTTTAATACTCACTATGAATCATTTAATTAAGACCTGCTGCTTCTACATTCTTAAAAAGAATAAGTCATTGCTCTATTTCTTTTTCATTAAATTTGGGCATTCCGGAAACAATTCTCACATACCATTGCTATGGTTAGCATAAATACCTTTTACCTATGTATTTGCCCTAATTCTTTCTCTAAAATATGCTTTAGAAGTGGACATGTGAACATTACTTTTCCATTTCTCTCTTTCTTCGCTCTTTTCCTGGTAAAGAAACAACTACATTCCAAGTACTGCATTCATAAAAGGTAATTCATGAGATAACTGGCCTCCATCTTTGCGTTTCTCTGTATATTAAGATAATGGAATATGAAATAGACTTTAAATTGATAAATCTAGCTCGGTTATTTTGTCTGTAAAATTATTCAGATAAACTGACATAAGGCTCAGTTATTTGGGATCACTAACAAAAATTTCCTTACAAGAAATGTAGAAAGTGAATTGCTAGGTGCCTCTTATCTTCATTACGACATTTTACCTTTTCCCTGAACTTTTTTTTTTTTTTTTTCAGTTTTCAGATCACAAATAACTTCAGAGAGATCTAGTGTGATCATTAAGGATTGTATTCAGCAAATGTCAGACTTACATAGCTTTATCTGTAGAAACTCTCCAGGCTTCCACAGCATGACTGCTTTAAAGCTGAAAAGTCTCAATGCACTATCCCAGTGAAACTCCAGCACCATCATCCCTTTTGACTAAATTGAAACACAGTGGAGCTCTTGAAATGCTACATTTAATTCAGGAAAACTCTGTTCCCAGGAATGAATCATACAGCCACTAAAAGATGCCCCATCTTTTTTTTTTTCTTTCTTTCTTTTTTTCTTTTTTTTTTCCCTTGTTAATATGATTCAGCTTTACATAGTCCCAGTGCATCCGTGCTCTTCTGACTATCACATAACAAGATGTACCCAATTTATTCCAAACTGACACAGAAGCAGTTTGAAATATCTCCATTTTTATTTCTTTTTTAATGAAATCAGAATTATCTTTAGCCTTCTAAATTGAAATACATTATTAATAATAATGTAGAGAAATTAATGATGAGACATTCTCAGTCTTTGCAATAGAGCATGGGGTAAAAGAGGATCTTGCATGAAATTATTGGATTGTTCTGGAACCTCATAATGAAATCTGCCCTCATCACAAATTGTCATCTTTCTGAAACCAGCCCCTGGTTTCTCACCAATTACATTCAGCTTTGCTTTATTACAGAAGAGATAAGTGAGCAACTGCACTACAGCGTTGCTTGTGTTGCACTGTTTCTTGAACTCCAAAGTTTCTCATGTTTCTTCTACTCCCCTTTTCACCATGTGCAAGTCAGACTTCAGGTATGGGAAGGCAGTGAATATGGGAGGCTATTATTACGTTGCTTAATTTTACAGGAGTTTTATGGACTCCTTAGAGCAAGAAAAAGATAGGCAGCAAAGTGTAACTTCAAATTTCTCCCTTGGAATTTCAGAGTCTAAGGGTAAATACCAAGAACATATGTTATTTCCTTTCACTATATTTTCATAGAAAAAGAGCTCCATAATAATTGGGCCTGTAACATGAAAATACTTGGAGGCTCACTCAAGCTTTCTTTATGATTAAACAGAATATTCACTGTGCATTCAAAGACTTGATTCTTCATCCCTTCAAGCCAAAAATAGCCAAGACAAGACTTCTGTCTCGCTCCAATTTATAGGAGGGAGAGGAGGTTCTTTGATATATGTTTACTCGGTGTGAGGTTAAGTAACAGCGGTTCAAATTTTGATCTGACCAGTTTATTACGAATCTTATTTAGGGAGATGGGGAAGGGGTGGATGGACACTATTACCAATTAGGGTGATGGGGAAGGGAAGGTGGGCAATAGAAAAGATAGGAAAGAAGCAAGAACTGCATTAAGCAGGATTCAGCAGCTGTACCATTGCACGCCATTTTGATGGTTCGAAGTAGAAGAGCAGGGGGGAAGAGCATCAGCAGTGATGAGCGATAGCCAGCTTTGAGCAGCAAGCAGTTACCAGGAAGAAGCAGAAGGTCCAGAAGAAAGCAGCAGGTCTCAGCTAGCAGGACCAGGAGGAAGTCGATCAATATGCAGGGATGAGCTCGTGAGGGTTCTGATAACAGAACACTTATCCTCAGGGTTGTTGATCCCTCTTTTATCCTCCATTTTTCCTGCCTACTTGACATCCCTAGGTGCTTGGGTGTCATGTGAATACCTCCTGAGGTGGCTATCTCCCCTGAGATGAGTCCACACAAAAGACCTCTCCAGCCATTGAGCTGCAGTTTATATTTCTTGTTGCCCCAGGACATGTCCATCTGTGTCCCTTAGATAAAGGATTTCACAACCCTTGCCCAGGACTTACTTGGACTTGTCTTAGACTTGCTCATCAGTAAGCTTTGAGGCAATGACATAAAGAATAATAATCTCTTACAACTTCAAACAACCATGTTTGTGATTTGCCTGCACCATCTCAGAAGTTTTTGCTGTAAGGTAAAGGAAGAAACGGGTTATGTTATCAGTCTCAGATTTTTTTTTATTTTTTTCCTGTTCTGGAGAAACATATATAGTGAACTGCAAAGTTACAGAAAACATTTACTGTGCCAAGTTACTCATTAATTCCTTACTTGCATAGTAGTCCTAATTCACCCTTTCTCTCAAACCCTGAAACCAGAGCACCAATTTGAGAAACAATTGGAAGATTTATATCTCCATGTTCCTTTGTACAGACATGTAGATGAAAGTTCTGTTTCCTGCTACCTAATGACATACTGCTGCATTTTTCCTGTCAGATATAAAACCTGAATTTCAAACACTATAATTTAGATCTAAATTCACCAGTAAGGAGCTATGATATGTGGAATAAAAAATCTGGAGTGATTTCTGATCTATACAAACAGTGTAACGACAGCTAGATAAGCAATAATGAACCATTTTGTACTCTCATCAATTTCATGTAACATTTGTTAGATTAGCAACATACCCTCTCTGCTGGAAGTCGTTAAAGACAAAAACCCAATCATATCTTCAGCACTCATTTCTGTGATAGTACTACGCCAGTCTTACTGGTGTAAAATCATGTTAGAGGGTAAGATTCTTTTAGGCATCAGAATACATTTCTGATTGGAAAGACCTTAACAGTTTTACAGAAGCAGTGACAATATATTTATTTCTGTCTTGAGCAAGCCTCAAATTCTTGTAAGCGCTTTTTGTAATGAGAGACCTTGTGTGCTTGTACAGATGTTTCAGAAAATAGAAAATGAAATTTAAATAACCAATCAGACCTAGCACAAATATCTTGTTCTATAAGGACTCTGGCATCTGGAAATTCCACATTAATATCTTTGATGTTTTTTCTTTTTCTTTTCTTTTCTTTTCTTTTCTTTTCTTTTCTTTTCTTTTCTTTTCTTTTCTTTTCTTTTCTTTTCTTTTCTTTTCTTTTCTTTTCTTTTCTTTTCTTTTCTTTTCTTTTCTTTTCTTTTCTTTTCTTTTCTTTTCTTTTCTTTTCTTTTCTTTTCTTTTCTTTTCTTTTCTTTTCTTTTCTTTTCTTTTCTTTTCTTTTCTTTTCTTTTCTTTTCTTTTCTTTTCTTTTTTTTCTTTTCTTTTCTTTTTCTTTTTTTCTTTTTTCTTTTCTTTTTAGGACTAGATGAAAGCCACAGGCATTATGTAATTGCCTAAACATTATGCCTCTCTGGCTTAAAATACATGATGTCTTAGTTTCACAAACAAGATCCTGGTTAAAGAACAGCAATTATCAATACAGATTTAAAATGCTGAATGACGTGTTATCTACCTTTTTTTTTTTTTTAGTCTGAATTACAGGGAATCTAACAAAAAAATATAATTATTTTAGATAGAAACATCTGAGCTGATGTTAGAATTTTGTTACATGTATAAAAAATCTCAAAAAGGCACAGAATCACAGAATGTCTGAGGATAGAAGGGTTATCTGGAGGTTCGACTCTCTTGGTCAAGTAAGTCAACTGAAGGCATTCCCTCAAGACCGTGTCCAGATGGCTTTTGAACATCCCCAAGTAGTTGGACTACAAGGATCACCTTGGAGGAGGAGATCCCTGTATATTAACCAGCTTTCTTGGGTCTCTCTTCCCTCTAGGAATCTTTCAGATAGATCGTTTATGAGGACAAAGATTCTCATTTGAAATACGGGTTTTTGAGCTTCCTCTATCCATTCCTTACTCTGAACTCCAAGAGAAATTTCTTCACCAAGAGGATTGTTGGCCCCTGAAACAGCACAGTGGTCATGGCAGCAACCTGATGGAGATCAGGATTGGACAGTGTTCTCAGACATGGGATTTGAATTTTGAATGGTCATATGTGGAGCCAGGAGTTGACTCAACAAGATATGTAATCACACATGTTCTCACTGAAGCCTTTAAGTACAGGTTTTTAAAAGATCATTATTTCAGCCCTATTCAGGATTACACTTGAATCCATCCTTGTAGAGAGTGAGACTGGCTGGCGGATTAACTTCCTTTGTTTCCTATAGATCTTAAGCTCTGAACAGACAACTTGATTGCATTGATTTTATTTTTTTTTAAATCAAATAGACGACAGAAAACAAGTTGTACTTTAGACCTCAAAGTCATAAGCTGGTTGCTTTGAGTTTGCTACGACACTTTGTCTCTTATTCTGTACTTGATGACTAAATTAGGTGACTAATGTAAATGCTATGGAATGTTAATATAAATATTTACCTAGGTGACCTATCAAAGTTTTCCTCAAGTCTTTTTATGAAGTTCATTTCTTTCTCTCCTAAAATTCCACAAAACATTAAATGTGAGATTTATTTGATTTTTATCTGTTTGATTACTTTCATCTTTCCATCTTCTTGTTTCTCAAATACAGTCTCAAATCAAGCTACCTAAAACCAACTATTCATGTTGATAAATGATAAAATTCATAAATACATGTTTGATAAGGAAGATTCTGAAAGGAGTAAGGACACATATGGAGAGTTGTCCTTCATATTTTACAAAAGACTGATCAGTCAGTCTGCTACAGAGCAGGTTAGATTCTGTAAAAAGAGTTTTCCTGTATGTAATTGTCTCTATGTATTGTATAGGAAACCTGTACATTTGACTTGGGGCTATGAATTCCACTGATTAGCAGTATGTCTAAAAGTTAGGTTTTCTGCTATAGTCATCACTGTGACACTTTAGTCTCCTTAGGGATCAAACATCTCAAAAACTTGTGATTAAATTGGTAAATGGAAAAATAGATGCTGACTCCTCCAGAAATTGAGAATTACTGTTGAATTTCAGCAGCTACATGACTGTGAAAGGCCTAAACCAATAATCATGAGCAGGTCAAATGTGAACCCTCAACCTTTCCAGATCCATTAGCTTTCAGGTCATTTCCTGACATGTACACTAAAAAATGACACACCATTTTTACTGCCTTCACCTCCTACTCTTCTCTACTAAGAAAAAAAAAAAGCAGCTGAGGTAGTTGTTGAATATACTGTCATTCGGTGGACTAAGTGGACCCAAAATAGTAAAGGGCATTAACTCATTCTGTCTCTGCGTGAAATAATAATAACTTTATATATATATATGTTTAAAAATTGAGTAGATTTTGACAAATACGGTCTCCATAAGAAGTAGAATGTTCCTTTCAGATAATAGACTTTAGTTTTTCATATTTTGTAAGATATTTTTCTTTTACCAAAAGTTTCTCTAAGAAAGTAGAATATGAGCATTTATTATCTGGATAACTACAGGTCTGTCAGCCTGACCTCAGAGCTGACTGTCTTGAGGAATATCACACAGCATGTGCAGGACAACTGGGGGAGCAGACCTAGCCAGCATGGGTTCATGAAGGACAGGTCCTACTTGACCAACCTTATTATCTATGATTTAGTGACCCATCTGGTGGATGAAGGAAAGGCTATTGATGTGGTTTACCTTGACTTCAGCAAAGCCTTCAACGCTGCCTCCCACAGTACACTCCTGCAAAAGCTGACAGCCTGTGGCTTGGACAGGTACACTCCTTGCTGGGTAAAGAACTGGCTGGAGGGCTGGGTCCAGAGTGTGGTGTTGAATGGAATTAAATCCAGCTGGCAACTTGTCAGAAGCAGTGCTCCCCAGGGGTCAGTAATGGAGCATGTCCACATTGAGTGCACCCTCAGTGAGTTTGCAGATGACACCAAGTTGGCTGGAAGTGTCAATCTGCCTAGTGGTAGTGAGGACCTACAGAGGGATCTGGGTAGACTGGGCAGAGACCAACGGGATGAGATTCAACAAAACCAAATTCTGGGTCCTGAACTTTGTCCACAAAAACCCCAGCCCTGAGTGCTACAGGCTTGGGGCAGAGTGGCTGAAAACCTGTGTAGGAGAAACATACCTGGGGGTATTTATCAGTGCTTGGCTGCATGAGACAGTAGTATACCCAGGTGGACAAGAAGGCCAAGAGCATCCTATCAGAAATAATGTTACTAGCAGGAGCAGGGAAGTAATTGTCCCCCTGTACTCAGCAGTGGTGAGGCCACACCTCAAGTACTGCATTCAGTTTTGGGCCCCTCTCTGCAAGAAAGACATTGAGGCCCTGGAGCATGTCCAGAGAAGGGCAACTGAAAGTGAGGGGTCTGGAGCTCAGGCCTTATGAGGAATGGCAGAGGGAGCTGGGATTATTCAGACTGGAGAAGAGAAGGCTCAGGGGAGACCTTATTGCTCTCTATAACTACAAGAAGGGAGGTCGTAGTGAGCTGGGAGTCAGCCTCTTCTCTCATGTAACTAGTGATAGAACTAGAGGGAACATCCTCAAGATGTGCCAGGGGAGATTCAGGATGAACTTCAGGAAATACTGCCTTCCTTTTTTTTTTCTAGCTTTTCTCAAATTTTTCAATATGTACTGATCCCATAACTTCCAGTTAGGAATGAGACACAGATTTTCACCTAACATTTCAGTTCCCTGTCAATAAAACTCAAATTTCTTAACATATTCAATCTTTAACAGTTACAATGAAATTTTGCAGTTTAATGGGCACATGTATCTTACCTAATAAATATTTTAAAAATAGATTGCATGTCCTAAATCCTAAATTGTTTCTTGCTGTCTTCTTGTATGTGCTGCTAAAAATAGCTTTTGCGATGTTTGTTGTTGTTTTATTTTTATTTTTGTTCCTTCAGGAAAGCACTAGCCTTCATCTTCATCTCTTCATCTTCATTTCTTTTGTTAAGCCTTTTTTAATTGAGAATTTGCTTCTTCTTACTTCTTCATGGAACACGTGAGATTTCAGGGTAATTGTATTAACATCTTAGGTTTCAATTTTATTATTATTATTTTAAAGTTGTTGTTAGCCTGCATGCTTATCTTAGGTATTCATTTTTTTAAGATCGTGGATAAATCATTGATAATTGGATACTTAGTTTTAACTGTTGTTTTGGAGAACAGTAATTGAACTTGTAACCATGACAATTGCTCAGTTCATCTCTTCTGCTATAAAACACTTTATAAATATGAAAGAGCATATTTGTTGTCCGTACAACAGTCACTCAGCCTTGTAGGAGCTAGGGACATTCATAAAAAGTTCATTAAATTTAAAAACAAACAAGGATATTGTGAAGTGAGAACCATCTTAGAATTAAAGATAGTTGAAACTAAACCACATTTTCTCACTGGTGTGAGAATTATATATTTTAGAAGTTTCCTTATTTAGATGATGCCTCTAGTATTGAATTATGACCAGAAGCAGTATGGATGACCTATGGAAAACAGAGTAGATGTCCAGTCCGGTAGATGTTATTATAACAAACTGTCACATCTGGGGAAGGAACAGCAGAAAAATAAAAGAAAAATAAAAGAAAACTGAATTTTTTTAAAATTCAACTTTAGATCTGCAAAATATCTTTCCACTGGATAGTACAAGGAAACATTTTTGTACATAAATAATATTTATTACAAATAAACATACATTGTTATCTACAAGAGTTAGATTGCAAAACTTTCTGTTACATTAGTTGAATGAAGAGAGAATGAACACAGTTACAGATGGAATGAAAAAAACAGCAGAAAGTTGAATGCAACTTGGATGTATTTGCATGCTTAGATTTCAATTTATATTTTTTCTTGTATGAGGAAATGCTCTTAAAATGATTTGTATGCAAAGTAGAAAAATACTCTGAAAATAATGTATGCAAAAGAAAAAAAAAAGCATATATTGCGACCTTTGCTCCATTCAGAAAGTTGTGCAGTATAATCAAAATAAATTCTTAATATTTCTTTTTTTGAACATGAGTATGATGTAGTGTTCACATAAAAGTGATGCACATATTAACCCAGATTCTTCCTCAAAAAGTTTAAATTGGAATACACTATCTGCTTTTTTTCCTGTAGAAACGATACTTTACTTTCATTTGCCAAGTGCTCATTTTAATTTCTAATCTAAGAAGTGACATTTCATAATCATTTTCATAGTTTTGGGTACAATAAGGGGAAAAAAAATTATATCCCCCTAATTATCTTTTCTCTCCTCCTCTCCCTTCACTAAAGAATATTTTTAAAGAGCATTAAAAAATCTATTCATTTATTTATTTAGGAAATAAGATTAGATATTTGATATTATAAGATTGTATTTTTTTCCTATTAAGTTAGTGTCTAATAATTCAGCTGATCTTTTTCAATATTGAAAATATATGACTGTTTCAGCAGATTTTTCATTGTCATACAAATGTCCATCAATGCTTACAGGGACTTTCTTGTTTTTAGTTGTTTTGCTGATAGCATGAGTTTATATTTCACATGATCATTATATTTATGGTCATAAAACTCCAGCAAGGGCTTCACAATGACAGAATATGAGAATGATCATCACCTCCCCCTCCCTGCTTGCAGCCCTCTTCTGATGCAACCCAGGATACAGTTGACCTTTCAGACATCAACATCATTAACTTTCCTTTATCTGATTTCAAATTACTTCAGTTTTAGTATTTTTTTTCTTATAAGTTCAATCATAGTGTTGTTTGAGCATATGTCATTGCAAAAATTAATTATTAAAAAATCATTGTTGTCTTAATTTAATAAATATAGCTTGATAGTTACTTCCTAGTAGAATAATGCGCATCTAAAGCAAAATGGAACACTACCATAAGAAGTAATAAGGAAAAGTACCTTAAAAAAATGAGTCTGATGCATCCAAGAGCATGTTCTTCCTATAAACTTTGAGATGGATAAAATCACATGATAATCCAAAAATGCTCATAGTTAAGACGTTACTATACATGCAAAGAATCTATTCAATATCAGTGAAATCTGTTTATTCAGATACTTGTCTTTGAATTGACAAAGGCTTCCACAGTTATCAAATCTTTATGATTTACATAAATACCTATAGTTTTTGTTGTTCTTGTTTGTTAGTTTGATTACCTTATTTACTTTTAATTTTGACTTTTAGTACTACAGCGTATTTTCCTAATTATTTTCCTGCACGGAGCAGATTAATGGATATACTTTTAAGCTTGTATCTCTTGACTGGTAGGAGAAATTGCTGATGAGAAATTTAGTCTTACAATATAGAAATTTCATTGACAGGTGTTACAACCTTACATTACATACTCTGCAGAATGGTTTAATTACATCAGTGTACCCTTACAATTTTTTAAAACGTCCAGGTCAGTACACATCGAACAGTGAGATGATCTCTTTCCAATCAATAAGATAATCCAACTATAATAGCTGTCTTTGCCTCAGTTTCCATCTCAGCAAATTAAGACTAAAACTATTTTCAAGTACTTGAAGCTCTTCAGAGCAATTATTCAACTTTTTCAAAGTGCTATACATTCTAAATGTCAAGTATTGTTAAGGACTGTTAACGATTTGCAATTTATAAGATCGATTAACAAAATTTTAAGGTTCTATTAATTTCTCTGCTTTGGAATTACTGAAGCACAGAACTGTGCTATGCATCCAGAAGTGATTTTGTTGAGAAGATTTTTTGCCCTGTTTCATCATTTTGATTATTGTTTTCCTTCACAGTGAACATAAATCTGCCATGAAAATGCTATTTAGTGGTTATTGAAGACTGCATAATCACTCACTCTTTATAGACTCAGCTCATAGTCTGCTGTCTAGCAAGCAGAGAGAACAATGATATAGAAATAACAGTTACTTTGTAAGAGTATTCTATAATATGTATCATCCGTATGGAAAGTGCTAATTGCTTACAACTTCTCTGTTTGAAGGTACACATTGTACTGATAGAAAATCCTACTTAGGACTCAAAGCACCTGCTACCTGCTTCAACAGTTTAATTCCTTTGGTTATTTTTTGCTGTTGTTCGAGGACAAGTTATAAAATCCTTTTTTTGTTGTTTGGTTGGTTGGTTTGATTTGGGTTTGTTTGTTTGTTTGTTTTTGGTTGTGTTTTGTTTTGTTTTGTTTATTTCCTTTCACCCAGTAAGTTGCTTTGTAAATTACCCCAGGAATAAAGCAAAGACAGAATCTAGTAATTTGGTCATTGTTGAAGGGGCTGAAGAAATGCAAAGATAGAGGGATAAAATGCTGCAGTGGGCAGTGATTTTTTCTTGAGGGGAAGAAAAGCTAAAGATAAACAATTTAACCTGTGTATTCAGTGTTTATTTTTGATGATTAGCTTAAGTTTCCACAGAGTTGTGAGAGTTTATCCAATGTTAAAGTCCATACAAATTAATTCACTATTTTTGTTGTGACAGTACTGTGGGGTTTTTTTAGAACCAAAAGAAATACTACCTTATATTAAAAGACAAAAGCACATTAATATCCATTCTAGAGGATAAGGTCTAGAGACTTAGTCTGTGATTCATAAGCATCTAATCTGAAGGCTAGATAATAACAGGAGAAAGCTTATGTAATATTTTCAATTTTGAATCGACTGTATGATGGCAGACTAACTAATTGCAGTTTTGAATGAGTATTTTAAACATAGTTATGAGTTCAGAGATAAGATTGCTGCACATGGGCAGGTCCTTTTATGCCATAAATTATTTGCATAATTTAGATTTTGTAGTATTTTGAATTCACAACATATGTTTATGTCTGTTTTAAAAAGTCTCTGTTTTAAAAAGATGCTATTTCATTATAATTGACGAGAATATTACTGACATTTAATTTTATTCTTTTCATGTGGAAGAAATGGAAAAGTTAAGATGGTCCATACTTATAAGATTTTCCCTATTTAACTGTATCTAAACAGTTAATGTAAGACCCAGGTAGCTGGTAGAAATATGCATTTTGTCTTTCCACATGTGATCCTGGTATCAAAAGAAACAGTGCCTGGCATCATAGGATTACATCATTTTGCAATTATTTTTATTCTGAAAAGAGTATTATCTGGTTTTGCCTAGTCTAGAAGTTCCAAAAAATTAGAGATTTTGACCAGAAAGAGGATCCCAGTATTTAAGATTGGACCACAGACCTGAAAGAAATTCTGATCAATATTCTCTCTTCTAAGTATATGCCAGGTTATAAAACAGAATAAAGTTGAAGGATAGAGCAAATGCTGATTCTTGGCTGTCCTGACTCTCCTGTTGCTGGTGGACAGCGGAGGATAGCAGTGTTCTTTAATAAAATGTATTTCCCAAACAGCAGCCAAGTATGTCTCAGGAGATCCAATCAAGTTTTCTTTCTAACATTTATTGTGACCTTCGTCACCAGTGTTGACAGGAAAAGAAGATTATCCGTACACGTGCAGCCCTTGTTATGCTATCTGCACTCTGGCATGTAGAAACATTCTAGATTATTCTACTTGTGAGGGCTATTCCAAAAGTTATTTTATTATGTTGACTCTCAGTGTCAGAGGCAGATGTTAGTGATATGGCAAGATAGCCTTCTTACCAATAAAAATTTCATTTTTCTACTCCGTGAAGATGGCAGCAGAGGGGTAGTCAGATGAAATGTTGCCTGATGTGGAAATGCATATGAAGCAAAACGATGATTGAATTCCTTCATGTGGAAAAAATGGCACCTACTGACATTCATCAATACTTGCTATATTTTTGCGGAGACTCAACAGCGGATGTGAGAACAGTGAGGCAGTGGGTGGTGCATTTCAGCACTAGAGGAAGTGACAGTGGTCATCTCCACTGCTGAATGTTTTTACAAACATGACATCCAGGCTTTTGTTCATTGCTGGTGAAAATACACAGCTAATGGTGGTGACTGTGCAGAAAAAGAGCATTTTGCAGAAGAGAATTTGCTGCATCAAATAGTGTTAATGTGCTCCTTGTATCTGGTGTAGTTTCCATGAAATTAAAGAGGAGGCATTACTTTCAGAATGACCTAGTTGTTGTATTAAGAGCCATTTAGGAACAGCAATTGTGGTTTTAATTCATAATTTATTTTGTGTTAGTACTCAAACATGAAATAACCTTACATTATAAAATATTTTGGAGATATAACTGTTTGTATAGTAAGTAATCTATTGACATAAGTGCAGTTATAGTTAAAAATGAATAAAATATATGCTTTATATGCTTTATGTTCAGAAAAAAAAGTGCAGACATAGCAATTTCATTGCAAAGTATCTGTAACTAATTACAAATTAACTCTTCATCCTTTGAACCTCAGTTATGTGCCTGTATTCACATAATTACTCTGGTACTACTAAACTAGATTTAAACAATTTAAATGTTGATCTTCAATAAACTGTGTATTAACTCCTGTTCCAAGTATTTTATTTTATTTTACTTTATTTTACTTTATTTCATTTTATTTCATTTTATTTTATTTTATTTTATTTTATTTCATTTTATTTTATTTTATTTTATTTTATTTTATTTTATTTTATTTTATTTTATTTTATTTTATTTTATTTTATTTTATTTTTCACAAAGCAGCTAGTGATTCTTCTGCTATTCTTCTAGCTATTCTTCTGCTATTCTGAGATCTGCCCAACAGAAGGTAACCTGGTGAATTCAATAGCAAGAAATGAGAGTAAAATTAGGCTTCAAGAGGGAAAAAAAAATAAAACTGCATTCCAACATTTTATCTCTACGTGCAATTTGTCTTTCTGACTTCCCTTGAGAGAAAGAATGTCATGAAATAGACTCAAGATTATGACAATAACAGCAAAAGTGGTTGCATTAATTTATGTGGAAGAGAACAATAAAACATTTCATGAATTGCTTTAACTTTCTTTCTCCAAATAATGTTCCAGCAGGGGGATTGATGGTTGACAGCTGTGTTCACTGATAGGTAACCCTGTTGCAAGTTTCTGAAGAAAGATGTTCTTCTTCACTGGACTTGTCTTTGCTTTGTAATTATTTTTCCTTAGAGCCAACACAGCTATTGTTACATCTTAAAATATTTCTATCATGCATTTCTTCTTTGAAATAATTATTTTTTTCTTTGAACTACTTGGCTGATAACATGTCATAATGTATGCTGCCAAGTGCCAAATGACTCTCAGATTCATTCAAGCATTCAAAGCAAGAAAAACCATTCATCTAGATAAGATCTTATCTGACAAGTCAAGCTCAAGAAATCTCAGTATAATTATATGGTGTTAATGAAGGCCATGTATACAGGCAGTTCACAATATTAACCTTTGTGCAAGTCTATCAACAGTAATGCGAATCACACATTTTAAGCTAGTGGATTTTTATTTATTTATTTATTATAACGACTAAATATCCATCCCCCATGCAATCACTTTATATAGGAAGCTTTGATTCTTCACAAAGGTTTACTATGTAGTAGTTTTGACAGAAATGTAATTGTACTACTAATGTTAACTTATTTTGAACAGGTGGTTAGAAACCAATGAAGAGGTTTATTTTAATATACTGTGATACTTGATACAGTAGAGTGAGATAAGATTTCTAGTAATTTGTCTTCCATTTTAAAACCTAAACTGAATAAAGGTATAAGATTATTATTTACTAATTGCTGTCATTAACATTCATATGTTAGAAAATATTCTCAATGGTAGATAGACTCTTGCATTACTTTTATAAATAAACTAATTGTTCATTATTTGATTTAAACCTCATGAAGGTTGTGTTTATTTTCATATTAAGACTATATTAATATTTAGAAACAAACAAACAAAACACACACACAAAAAGAAAATAAGAAAAACAAACAAACAAACACAGACAAACCAAAAATAAGTAAATCAAACTGCTTTACTCAGCTCTGAAGAAGTCACACCTTCAATAGTCTATCCAGTTTGGGATGCCTCTCTGCAAAAAAGACATCAAGGCCTTGGAGCACGTCCTGAGGAGAGCAATGGAGCTGATGTGGGATCTGTAGCACAAGACTTATGGGGAGTGTTGTAAGAAAATAGGGTTGTTTAATTTGCAGAAGAGAAGGCTCAGGGGAGATCTTGCTTTCTACAGCTTCATGAAGGGAGACTGTGGCAAGATGCTGGTTGGCCTCTTCTACCACAGAACTAGCAACAGGACTAGAGAGAATGACTTCAAGTTGAGTCACCAAAGGTTCTGGTTGGATGTTAGGGAAAAATTCTGCTCCAGAAATGTGGTCAGGCATTGGAACTGGCTGCCCAGGGACATGGTGAAGTCACTGTCACTGCAAGTGTTCAAGAAATGTTTAGAAGTAGTACACAGTGTTGTGGTTAGTGGGGAAATATTGGTGATAAGAGGACAGTAGGACTAGATGATCTTGGAGTTCTTTTCCAAACCTGGTGATTCTGTGATTCTATAAAACAATGCTGTTTTGTTTATTTTGGAAAAGAGCAATCTAAGAAAAGTTAAATATTTAAAAAGATACTTTCTCCAGTGTTACTGTTGATTACAATATTTTTGTGTAAGCCTCCTCTTTCTAAAAGACAGGCCCTTCCTTCAGGGTGTATGTCATTAATACGAGACTTAAAGACTGCAGATCTGAATTCAAATTTCTTGAGGCATTAAAAAGTATGTGAATTTCCTATCACTTACGTTGTGGCTTTGTGATTGTTTGCTGCCATGTTCCACATCAGAACGTCATGTTGGGAGAAAAGAGTTAACGCTCTGATGGGGAGAGAAAGTGGAGCTCCTGGTAGGACGCCAGCCGCTCTCTGGTGTGCTTTTTCTCGGTGTGCTTGATTTTGTTGGATTTAGTAAATTACCATTCTTCCTCAGATCTTAGCTATTTTGTTTTTTTGTAGGCCCATCTATTATCTCCATACCCTTCTCACTTCCCCCACTTCTTCCCCCCTTCCCCCTCCCCCCCTCCAAAGGCTTGTCTTGTTTTGTTTTGTTTCTTTTCTTTATCTCCTTTTCTTTATTGTGTCCCTGTCACGGACTTAGACCTAAAGATAAAACTATGACAACTTATAATAGCATTTGGTTACATATTAAAGTGCATATTCATACTTTTCCCTAACTTTTTGTTTTGATTTCTTTTGTTTCAAATCAGAAGCATGTTTCTGAGTAGCCTCTGACTTGTCATGCTTTGTGTAATGAAACAGCCTCAAAGTACATGAGCTAAAAGAAATTCAACTGGAAGATATGTTCTTGCAGTACACTTAGAACTTTCCAGCTGTTAAACGATATTTAGTGTATCAAATTAGGCAGTACTCATTAAACTCCTTCAAAACTTTGCACATTTGACTTGCAATATTAAATATGAGCTATTCCATTCTCCACATCCATTGTTGCATTGTTCACAGTTCGATGATGGAGACATAGTTTATATGCAGAAACAAGCCTTTCCCAGAGGTACTTTAATGTTTTTGTTTCTTTTTATTGTCTTTTTAGAGAAATGCATCAAGTGAGCAATCTCAATAATAACACTTTTGTTATTATTTTTAGATAAGTTACTAGCCAATTATTTCAGAATGTTTTCAGAAGTAATATTATAATTGCACTATGTGGGTGGTGCTGCTAGCAGAAGGGAACAGAAGAGCTTGCTCTAAGTTCTCCTATGACAATGCACACACTGTGTCTTCTAATCTTTGAAGGATCTTCCAGGATTCTGTGAATGAGGCATTTATCAAACTGATTTTTGATTGTATTTTTGTTTTACTAAGGTTTGTGTTGTGAGATTCCAGAAAATAGAAAGTTTAGCAACTCTAGAATTTGCAGGGAGCCAAGAGCTGAAGAGAAACTCAAGGCCAGTTGGATCAGCGGTTTCATGAAGAGAGCTGTCCAACTGTACCTAAATGAAGTGAGCAGAAAAAGGTGGCAATAACCACTCTCAGCTTAAAACAGTAACTGAGAGAGCAAAACTATAATCAAGTCAGCCAGTCAGGTCAGCACTAGCAATCCACGTGGCCAGACATAAGCAAATCCTCAACATAAGTCTGCCAAAGGCAAGAATGTGAGCATAAATGCAATTCTGAAGAAAATGGTGGTCTATTCCAATTAATGGATCTTGTTTGGTCTATTCCAATTAATAGATCTTGTTCCTTGACACACAGTTCATTTCACAGAAGTCAGACCAGAAGTTACAGGAGCACCATATCAAGACATTTTGGTGTTTTCAGGGTTTGAAAAGTGAAAACAAATTTCCTTTAAAAATAAACAAATTAACAAAAACTGAATCCCAAACCAAACTTTTTCTTTTTTTTTTTTTTTTTTTTTTTTTTTGCATCTTACCATGTACACTGCATTTTTAAAATTGTCCTTAAAGAGCTGCCAGAACTAATCAGTTTCTTCATCTCTGAGGACAATTTCCCAAGAGATATAATCCACCAGTTCTTTAGAAAACTTTCTGTACTAAATTTTAAGGTTGTAACTTGACTGTTTGCTAGGTTCATATCCTTCAAGATCATGGCATTCACTGGGGTGTGATCACTGTAGTCTAGGTTGCTTCCACTTGAGACCTCTTTTGTTTGTCTGTACAGGTGAGAAACAAGTTCAGTAATACTTCTCCTTTGGCTGTTTACAGCTTGTTGTGTTGTTTTTCTAGAAGATATATTGTTTGAAATCCTCCAGTAACATGAGAGCTTGTGAGCAAGATGTTTACTGTAGCTAGACCAAGAAAGCTTCACTATGATTGTACAGACTCTGTTTTCTGGACTTAAAAGTCCAAATAGCCCCTTCAGTCCTTGGAATATCTATCTGGGTGTAGACCATATAGAGAGGCTATAGCACTTCTGTCTGAATTTCAGCCTCAGTCTTGGATATCTTATTTATTTATTTTTTTCCCAAAAGTTTTTGTTGGTTTGTTTGTTCTAATATATCTCTTTTTGGGGCAAGAGAGTCTTTATTAAAATTGGGAGATAAAATGTAAATGCATCTTAGAGTTATGCAATCAGGTAATTATGATTTCTGTTTTGTTCTTTTCCTAGTTATTCATAACATTCTGATATTCTAATTGCACTTTTAGACAGTGTTGATCTTCAAGCTTATAAGTTTGGTTCCTTTTTATTTTTTTTTAATTTATTTTAATGATTTGTAGTGACTGCAAGATCTTTCATAAGTGGTAATCACTAATTTAGAGCAGATAATTATTTACATGCAGTTTATGTTGGTTTTCCTCATGTGCTCTTTTTCAGCTGCTAACACTAAATTTCATCTGCCATTTTATTGCTCAGACATTTAGCCAGCGTAAGACCTTACTGCAACTCTTCATAGACAGACTTATTTTCATAACAGTTAGCTACTGCACATCATTTTTAGGACAAAACTATTCATCCTCTGAATATATTGAGCAGCAAAAGAGTTAGTAGAACTGACTCCACAATTTAATTGTTGATTCTCCTACACTTTTATTCAGCAGGTGGAAGACTATATATCTAACCCTTCATTGTTCCTTTTATGTGCTTATTAATCCATTTGTACAAATTCATTTTGCTGCTGTGAAATGTAGTGGGGACTTTTTTGAGAGTCTTTCCAAAAAGCTTTCTGGAATTCCATGCACAGTAATTGACCTGATATCTCAAATCCAAAAATTACTTTTCTCTTATAATAAAATTTAATTAATAGATTTATCGCTTATTACCCACATATGCAAAAAAATCTCCCCCCTCTCCGATATGTAATAATGTTCCATGGTGTTGATAGTATAGCCCTACTTTTACACTGTTCTATCAGGACACAGTATTTCAATATAAAGGAATCTGGTGTACCTAATTTACTTACTGTATTTCAGCTTAAGCTTTCTTTTAACATACAAATTCACAATCACACGAACAACTTATTCTGTAATTCATAATGCAACTCTGATGTTAGAATTTGAATTACAGTGCTACAGTGGTTATCAGCCTTCCACCAAGTTTCTCAGTGTCTACTATGCCAATGATTTTATTTAAAATATTTAAAATATTGTCAGCTTGGCCATTCAATTATTTACATTTCTGTAATTTGACTGAACAACTTATCTATTTAGACATGTTCTGTTAGCCTGTTTTGATGTTCGCAGTTTCAGTTGAATCTTATTTATAGAGATTGCTTCTATCTATTACCTTCTTGAATGTTATTGACTTCTATTCTGTCAGCTTTTGTAATACTGAAGAGATTTTATTACTTCACCCTTGTGCACCTGTTGGATTTTCCCCAGTCTTTAGTTTAAAACCTCCCCATAAACTTTATTTTAGGTTTGAGTTTTATTTGCTTTAGATGGAACTCATCCTTCCCTTATAGGCTATTTCAAAGATTTCCCCAGTTCCTAATAAATTGAAATTTTACCTCCCTAGCTGGTTGCAAATATGGTATAAGGAACATTTCAAATAGCAGAATGTGAGTTTACATTGCCCTTTAGGAACTTTTTCATGTATTTCTCCCTATATTTTTCATCAGCCCAGACTGATGATTTTCCTCCTAGGAAATTTACTATAATACTGTGTAGATGTCTTGTGTTTTTTGCCACCTACTGTCAATTTACATCCTCTCTGACAATGTAAGCTGAGAATACCTAGTGGAGGACAAGCTCTTTATTTATTGTTGTATTTTTTATGGATATCAGATGAAATCTTGATTTCCAAAGAGATTTATTAAAAATATGTTGCCATTTTCCAACTATGAGAAAAACAAACCAACACACACACACACACACACACACACACAAAACAATGAATTCCAACAGTTGGATTATTTCACCACAATTACTACCATAAGTAAAATATATTACTGACAGAAAAAGAAAAAAAAATAGATGCTAAGCTATACCTCTATTAGTCTCTGTTGTTATTAATAGGCTGAAAGTGTACAGTGAATGTGGGGATGAGATGAGCAAAGGTTTTTTTTTTTTTTTTTTGCAACACTATTAAAGTGTTGCAAAAGAAAAAGTGACTACATTAAAGGAACTTTGTAAGAAACAAAACTTTTATAAAGCTCTCGATTTTTTAATTTGTTAATTTTTGTTTGTTTGTTTGCTTGCTTGCTTGTTCATTTTTTTGGTTGTTTGTATTTCTTTTTTTTTCTTTATGGAGTGCTTGTATTTCTAGAGCATGATCTGAGGGCTGACTACCAAGATAATGTAAAAATCATTCTCATAAAATGCATTAAAAGGCAAAAGGTGTCCATAAAACTATGTCACTTAATTAACAAAGGGCCAACCATGTGACTTGAACTGAGAAGGCTATTTGATTTTTTAAATATGCATGTTTCAGAGATATAAATATGAAGGGTATTCAATGGATAAGGAATGGGTTGGAAGGTTGCAGCCAGAGGGTTGTGTCCCACGGCTCTTTGTTCATGTGGAGGTGAGTGATGGGTGGTGCTTCCCAGGGGTCTGTTTTTGGACCAATACTCTTCAACATCTTTATCAATAACATAGATGATGGAATCAAGTGCACCCTCAGCAAGTTACCTGATGACATCAAGCTGAGTGCTTTGGTTGATATGGCAGAAGGGAAGAGAAGCCATCCAGAGGGATCTTGATAAACCAACAGGTGGGGCCTTGTGAATTCAGTAAATTCAACAGAGCAAAGTTCAAGGTTTTGCTTGACTTGGGTCAAAGTAATCCTAGATACGAATACAGACTGAGAGAAGAATTCCTTGAGAGTAGTCTTATTGAGAAGGACTTAGGGATCCTGGTAGATGAAAAACTTAACATGAGCCAGCAGTGTGTTTAGCTGTATCCAGGGTTGCATCAGAAGAGGGCTAGCCAGCAGGGAGGGGGAGGTGATGGTCCTCCCCATATTCTGCCCTTGTGAGTCCCAAGCTGGAGTTCTGCATCCAAGTCTGGGGCCTCCAACTCAGAAAAGATGTGGAGCTTTTGGAGAGGGACTAGAGGAGGGCCACAAAGACGAAATAAGGCTGGAACACCTCTCCTATGAAGATAGGCTGAAGGAACTGAGCTTGTTCAGCATGGAAAATAGAAGGCTGTGGGGAGATATAATTGCAGCTTTCCAGTATTTAACAGGATATTACAAACATGAGCAAAATCAACTTTTTGCAGGTCAAATAGTGAAGGAAAAAGGTGGAATAGTTTTAAACTAACAGAAGGGAGATTTAGGTTAGGTGTCAGTGGCTATTTTTCACTGAGTGTGTGATGAGGGGCTGGAACAGTCTGCCCAGAGAATTTGTGGATACACTGTTCCTGGACATGTTCAGGGACAGGTTGGATGCGACCCTTAGCAACCTGATATAATATTTGATCTAGTAGCTGGCAACCCTGCCTATGCAGAGGGCTTGGACCTTGGTGATCCTTGAGGTCCCTTATATGCCATGCCATTCCATTTTCTTTCATTAACTATTAAAGATGCTATGTTTCTTAATAGTTTATTATTTTTCTTTTACCTATAATAAAATAATGAATTATCAGAATATGATTCAGAAAAATTAGAATAAGGAATTTTGTTTCACATCTTCTACACTGATATGTAAAGTATTGTCCCAGTCTGGGAAGTTAGTTAATTAATGCATTTGATCAACCATGACATGGAATTAATTATATTTTTTGTAGAATATATATTTTGTAATAAGACCATTTCTGCCTCCTGCTTCACAGATTTGTTTAAAAGATCATATGTGTGAGAATAAAAATTATGGAGAGATAGCAAAGAAATTTTCCAGAAAGAAAGGCCATTTGATTTCAGTATTTATAATTTCTTCTGTTTAATAATTCACATCACTGCTTCAAACAAATAATAATAATAAAAAAAAAGATATGACACTGAACATTTAGTAAATTCATATTATAATTATTCTACAAGTTGCGGTGTTTTCAGCATATATGAATCATGTCTTTTGAAGGAGTAAATTCAGTATCTTGCTTGAGAAATTAAGCCTGAGAGTAAGTACAAATCTCATATATTACAAAAGCACAAATCATTTGTTTTCTAGTTGAAGTAATACCAGGTTTAAAATCTCATAGTATAAAAAATGCATTATATGATAGAAGAACATGTTCATAACCGTCATTTATTTAAAATTTAAAATGGAAGTTGTGGATAAGAAAGGCTGTAAATAATTGGAGAAGTTGCTGTCCTATATGTAAATTTGTCAACTGTTTGTGATTGCCTTCAGCACACTTTGATATTAAAGATTTTAAAGATTGCTGCTAAAGGTGTTGCTGTAGTAAAAGCAGTGAAGTTGGTGGATTTCTTCATTTTAATTTTAATTTTCATTTATTTAAGTGGTGATTTCACATCAGTGACCAACTAAACTCTGCAGTAACTTCCTCTCCTTGAGGGAAGAGGTGGGGAGAAATTTTGATGTAAAAGAAAAACTCACATGTTGAGATAAGAATAATTTAACTGAAGTGTAAATTAAGAGGAAGAAGAGTAATGGTTGTATGGAAACAAAGAAAGAGAAAACAATTATTCTCTACTTCCCATCAACAGGAAATATTCATCCATGCCTCTCAAGGAACACCTCAGTATGCATAGCAATGGTTTGGGAGGAAAGATTTTCATCCAAAAATTCCTCCTCCTTCTCCCCTCTCCTTTCACTTCTCCAGCTTTTATTGCTGAGTGCGATGTTATATGCTATGAGGTGTCCCATTTGTTGGATTAAATCAGCTGTAGTGTACACATCCTGCCCACCTTTTACCTAGTCCAGCCTACTGCCTTTCAGAGGCTTTTTCGGGTCTTGATGCTATGCCAGCCCTGCTCAGGAAGAGACAAAATATTGGTATGACATTAACACTGTTCTAGTTACAAGTGCAGATTGCAACACTATATGGGCTGCCATAAGTAAAATTAACTACACTGTAGACAGACCCAGTACTTAATACTGCGACATAGTCCAGATAGATAAATAAGAATTTCGACATTGGCTGTAGAGATGTTCTTATCTAGAAAGAACAAAAACATATACATAAATAAATAAGAAATCTAAAATTCAACTTCCTTGTTTTAACCATCTATTCTGTCATTTTTTTCAATTCCTTCTTTCCTGGGTGATTTAGTGCTTAATTTTCGAAAACTTATTATGCATGTATATTGCTTGTATCATTTCCCTTTCTACCATGTGCTCACAACCAAGGATCTTTCTAGCTCAAAACCAGCAAAGTGCAGTCACATCTTTGCAGTTCACTGATGGTAGCTTGGCAGTCAAGTCTCAACCATCACATTTGGCAAAGGAGGGAAATGAGTAACTATATCAGAAATACAGCCTATCAGCTCATTTAACAAAACGACAGAAGGCTGAGTGCACAATAACCATTCCTTATCTCCTCATCTCCAGACTGTATTTTTGGCCTTTTATTAGGGACAGATGAAGAGTATGGAAATCAAAGACAAGAGGTCAAAAATCTTAGAGATCTGTGTTGTAGCTGTGAAGCTAACACGTACAGTTATAGTAGCAGGGAAGAGTATAAAAAAAGAGCTCAAGGAATCATTGCTATACAACATCTTTTCTTCTTTCAACCTGATGGAATACAGAGAAAATATTCTCAATTGAAATAAGGAAGTGATAACATTTAGTTTTATGACAAGTGCTAACATTTAGTTTTATGACATCCTTTAGTTTACCACATTATTTGATTAAACATTCCTTTTTTGACAAGATTTAGAGAAGCCACTCCTTAGGTGAAAATAAACAAAGCCTCATATTAATTAGGGCATAGAATCATTTCATTGTAATTGAGGAGGATGTCAAGTTTTATTACTTCTGTTTCTTATTCTTTTTAATATATATAAAAATTAAATTAATATATATCAAATTAATGCATAATATATTATACTGTATACAATATATAAGATATATAAGATGTTGTGGATGTCCCATTCCTGTAGGCATTCAAGGCAAGGCTGGATGTGGCTCTGGGCAACCTGGTCTAGTGGTTGGTGATCCTGCCTACAGCAAGGGTGTTGAAACTAGATGATCTTTGAGGTCCTTTTCAGCCTAGGACATTCTATGATTCTATCTGTGTGTATATATACATGCACTGCTTTGTAAAAGCAACACAAAAACTGCCCTTTATTTTTTACTAGTGAAGAGAAAAAAATTTTGTTCCTTGCACACCCACACAATGACAAAAAATTATGATTTCAGTTTATACACTGTGTTCTCTGTGAATACATATATTTTTGTGGGACAGTGGGATTTTCTTTTTAAATTAGTGTCCATATACTCTGGTGATGGGCACCTTATGTAATGACTGCTAATCCTGAAACCGATATTTTTTCATTTAATTTACACGACAATACATTTTTTAGTTCAAAATGAAAACATCTTTACATAAATTTATTTTTAAAAGGGTTCCTTTATTTATTCATACATTATCGCTATGGTAGAAGTTATAAAAAATAGTATTATTCTCCATACGATGGGATAAATTTAAAAAATAATATAAGAATTTAAATGATAGTTGTAACAACAGCAAACTTTGGTGGTAGTTATTTAAGCAGTGCAATGAAAAATGTAACGTAATGTGAATCATATATACAGCAAGCAGATGCAGGCTAATTCTGATCCAAAACTTTAACCTTGCTGGCGCTTCTCTAAACCAGAGTTAATAAATCTTGCTGAAAGACAACAATGTTAGCTCCTGCTGTAGTGTTACTGGAGAAAGTGCTGTCATGTCACTGCCCATTGGTTACTTATTGCCACCTCTCAGCTGGCTGTTATCACTTCACATAACAATCAGCCAGTTTCAGTGTAAGGCGTCCAGATTCATGTAAAGTCTGTGAAATCAGTTTCCCACTTGCTCGTTGCAAAAATGGCCATAGAAATTTTGATTGTGAGGAAAAACCTTGAGAGAGAAAAAATAAATAGGGCTTCAATATTAGGAATGCATCCTATCCTTCCATTATTTAAAAAAAAAAAAAAAAAGAAAAAAAAAGTAAAGTACACAGTAAGTCTAGTCCTGTTACTACTGATAAAAAGTGATTTTTACCTCCTTAAAATTTTTATTTATGTAATTTATATAATTTTGCTATAAATGTTTGCTCTTATATACTAAAAAAAAATGTTTGCTCTTATATACTAAAAAAAAATTGAAAACAAATGAATTTACAGTATTATATAAATGCACCAGAAATATATAGATATATACATATAGATACATACATATGTATATATATATACATACACTTGTAGATTAAAAGTTAAAATATCATCTTCTGGACAAGTTACACTTCTAAAAATCCATATGTCAAAGAGATGGTATTAATCTGGAAGGACTGAACAAGAGGGAAAAATGCTTTGACCCTTTTTATAGATTTTTCACAGCTCTGATGTGGTTTTTTGATTCTGCTCCTGCATCTATGTACTTTTACTAACATTTTAATCAAGAGTAGAATGGAACAATTATTTATTTATGATCAATATCCAGTACAATCTAGAGAATTGATGTCATGATGCATAGAGATCTGGATCCCCGTGTGCCTTTTATTAATATTACACCTGCTAGTTTGTTCTTACTGATGCACTAATTGATCTGCCAAGTGCTGTCTCACTGTTGTCATTGTTAGTCTCATGACTGCTTTTATTAAAAAGTCTCATTCCCTTCTTATTGAGACTTTTGCTTTATTTTATTTGGACATTATAGTTATAACCCCAATATGTTAACTGGTGATGTTTTGTTTTTTTCTTTTCTGTTTTGATTAGTTTTTAGTATGCTAGCCAGCATGGGAAACTCTTAAGTTTCTAAATGGTGTAGAGAAGGCAAAGACAGGAGGAAGATCAAAAGAAGTATGAAAGGTTTGATTGGAATAAGTTTAATGTGGGTATATGAGGGATGCTTTTGGGATAAGCATAACACTTTTCTCATTTTTGTCTCCTCTCTTCCTACTTGACCTTTTAAACTCCTTTTGCCCTCATGTTTGTTTCAGAAACTCCTTACTTGTCTATTTAAGTCAACAGGGGACTACTTTACCTGATGAGAAGGTGGGAAAAGTGATGAAGTATCAGAAGGGATAAGCATAGGGTTCCATATAATCTGTTGTTTAAAACAGAAGATTTTAGCTCAGAAAAGGAAAGGCTGATACATTATGAATTGCAAATATGATCTCTTTTATCAAACTGAAGAATAATAATTTCGTAGTTATATGAGTAGGAAATTGATGACCTTATCAGTAGCACATAATTAAACATTTTTTTGACTGTGACTAAGAAAACTGTTTCTAAAATATATCCAGGAATACATTAGTATGCTTAGTCTGTTGTCTGTTATACATCTATGATGTATTTTCTGCTCTTACTCAGAAACATAATATTCAAGAGCTGTTACAGAGCTTTCAACTCCTCCTTGATGTGTTCTTTATATTATAACAAATGAAGAAAAGTTCTTGATTTCAATTAACAAGGATATGTACATATCTTATCCTCTGGAGGTATTCTCTCTTGTCTATTGCTCATGTGCTTTTCCACTGAATAATGTCCTTGGAAAAGCTGACAGAAACTACTTCTGCAAATACCTCTATGTCCATGAAAACTTTACAGACCTTTATTTATGTTTCTATCGAGTAGAAAGAAACAAACTGTTAGGCATGGATTCAGCAGCCCAAGAATGGTGAGCCCACTATAATTTATGTCCACAAATTCAACCAGTAGTGAGACGTAGGCACAAACACACATATGCAACATATGTACATACACGTATGTACATGTCTTGTAGCACAGATCAACACAGACAGGAACATTCAGCACTCAGTTGAGCATGGATAGCAGCAACTCAGTTGAGCATGGATAGCCTCTTTCTGCTCCCTTCTTCATTTGAGCAGAAGCTAAGCTACTGAGAAACGTATATTTACATTCACACTCATCTGCAAAGCTCAGTGCAAGTGCTCCTTATCTTCAGGAAGGGCTAACACAAAAGGCTTGCTCTAGAGAATTGTAGATCTTGAGCTTTCACCAGTATCTGGCCAGGAATTCTTTTGGCCCTTCTGGTTGCTAGCTCCTCCCTGGGTCTTTATTTTGAAGATGCCTTTGAGTTACAGCACACTTCACCTACTGAACATTTAATCCAGCTTGATCATCCCTAGCTGTACTTGCTCTGTGTGGAAAAGAGTTTACTTTCTTCATAGCAGCTCCTATGGTGTTGCGCTTTGCATCAGTGGCTAAAATAATTTTGATAATGCATCAGTGTTTTGGCTGTTGCTGAACAGTGAGTGCACAGCACCTGGGCTTTCTTTTGTCTCCTCCACCAAAAGCTGATAGGCTGTAGATGGATTATAGGGTGACAGGGGACACAACCAGGACATCTGACCTAAACTGATCAATAGATTACTCCCTACTAAATTACAGCATGTTCAGAAACAAGAAGCTCAAGGAAAGATGGAGGAAGGGTGGAAATTTCTGGTTATTAAGTATGACTTCCGTAGAAGCTCAGCTGAACATGAGCAAGCAGTGTGCCCAGGTGGCCAAGAAAGCCAATGGCATCCTGGCTTGTATCAGAAACAGTGATGCCAGCATGAACAGGGAAGTAATTGTCCCCTTGTACTCAGCACTAGTGAGGCCACACCTCGAGTACTGTGTTCACTTTAGGGCCCCTCACTACAAGAAAGACATCGAAACAGTGGAGTGTGTCCAGAGAAGGACAGTTGTCAACAGGTTATAGGCTGGTTCAGCCTGGTTCCATGATGATTGATGCAAGGGACGCGTGGCCCCACACCCTGGGAAAGGAGTAGGGGGAAAGGGAAAAGGGAAAAAGGGAAAAGGGAGATGGGCCTAAAAACAAAACAGTGGCAATGATCTGAGGAGGAAAACTAATTTACTAAAGATATTGGAATGCAAAATAATATAATTGGAATTGAAGCTAATAAAACGCATAAAATGAGTGAGAGAGTGTCTAAGAACTAAAGGCCTTACACTAAACGCTGAAGGTGAGATGGCTAGTGACCATCCAGTGCTTCTGGGTCAATCCCAAATGGAAGAGCCTGTATCTCCTGACGTGCAAACAGTTTTTATCTTTCCCTTTGAGTGGAAAATGCAAAGCAACACAAAGTCCTCTGGGATACGTAGTTCTCTTCTGAGATGAGTATACCCAGAGCTATCGATTATCCACAGAGCTGGAGCATTAACTCTTTAACTCCCAGTGCAGTACATGTTATGATGTGAAATACCCGTAACAAAAATCATAAAACCATGACAGCAACAAAGCTGGTGAGGGGTCTGGAGCACAGGCCTTATGAGGAGCAGCTGAGGGAGCTGAGATTGTTCAGTGTGGAGAAGAGAAGGCTCAGGGGAGACAATATTGCTTTCTATAACTACCTAAAGGGAGGCTGTAGTAAGCTGGGGATCAGTCTCTTCCCTTGTGGAAGTAGTGATAGGATGAGAGGGAATTGCTTCAAGTTGTGCCAGGGGAGATTCAGGTTGGACATTAGGAAATACTTCTCCTATAGAGTAGTTACATGTTGGAATAGGATGCCCAGGGAGGTGGTTATGTCACTGACCCAGGAGGTGTTAAAGAAACATTTAGAGGTTGTACTGAGAGACACGGTTTAGCAGCATCTGTTGGACCAGACAATCCTAGAGATCTTTTCCAAACTTGGTGATTCTGTGATTCTATGACTTCTGAAGTAACCATTAGGTGTGCTGATGTGCTGCTCTCCTGAATGTGCCTGAACATCTGCCTTATGATAGAAAGTAGTGAATGAACTTCTTTTTCTGCTTTGCATTCCTTATTAAACTCTCAGTACCTCAGACCACATGTCCTTGCAAATTTCTTCCATTTTTACCTCTTCCTCGGACTGAGGAGAGTGAGAGACAAAGTGTTTGGCTGCTGTCAAGGGTCATCCCGCCACACTGGCAGTCATGCGTTCCCCTAGATACTCACTTTCAATCTTTTTGCTGCATCATGTACTCATGGGCCCCTCTGACCTATCATTTAACTCTAGCTTCTAGCACTCAGAAACACACACATTCATACACTAAATAGACTCAGAAATGAATTTTAATAAGAGGATAGAACAGATTGCACTGATCATGTGCAGATGTATAATGAGTAACAAATTTTACGTGCGAAAAATATTTTCTGTTCCCTTCATCCATCTTTTTTCACGTTTGCTCCTCCCCTGATTTCTGTCTTTGGTTTCTTATGTAAACATCTATTAAGTCCTATGTAATCCTCAAATGCTCTTCCCCTGTACACCATAATGTGACCCATAAATCTAGTCAGTGACTCCCTTCAGTTCCAAAGATGCTCTGGCATTCATTCATCTTGTGAGGTTTCACCCTTGGGCAGTGAGATTGATGGTTTTCTGAGAAATCTGTGAGAGAGGCTCAGACTGGTTAACCCTTCCTCTGAGTCCTCACATCACTTTCACACCACTTGCCATATTACCCTTATACTCCACAGAGATGAGCTTTTTGGTAGGCTGATGCTATCTGTGATGGGCCTAGGAGTAGTCAGAACAGAGCATTATTATTACTCATCCTCCCATTGTCTCTCTTTGCTTGTTTATGAGTGTGAAGACAAGTTTTTACCACAAAATCTAACACAATCCAACTGCAAGTAATGAATTAGGTCTTGTGAGGAACTTTTTTTATTATTACTATTTCCCTGGGGCACAGTTTCTATTATAATACAATTAAGAAAGACGAGTTTCAAGGGCTTTTATCAATATAAAATCAGAAAAAGAACTATTTGATTAAGTAACACAGGCCCTGTCCAAAGCAGCATCAGAATGAACTGTAGGCTACTGCCAATCCTCTTAACTAAATATGATCAACTGGAAAGGGACAACGTTTCTCAGTTTCTACTGGAATACATTTCCATGTGGATTACTGTTCAATTAATTAACTCATCAGCCACTATTTACCCTTAGATCATAAATTCTGAATTTATTATTGTTACTGTTGTTATTATTATTAATAGTAGTAGTTTGTACTGAAATGGATCATACAGCATAATGTGTAGTGTTATTACAAGGTCATTCTTTATACACAGTTAAGCAATCCATGTTCTGCAGACTTGCACAATACTACTAAATTGTACTAATACAGAAGATGTAATTTGTAAGGCCATTTTTTAGGGTATTCATGCTAAAGGCATAGGAAAGCATGTTCTCTGAGACATTTTGATCTACTTTTGGACACCACAGTGACATCAAATTAAGGAATGATGTAGAAGGAAGATTTAGGTTAGCAATCTCTAACCTCACACAGAAACAAATCTCTCCTACATGTTGGAACACTGTACCAGTCAGGCAGATCATCTAGAGTCATTATCCAATTCCCATCACTGGAAGTATTTGAGAACAGATTGATAAAAGCAACAGTACAGAACAACACTGGCACAGTTACTACTGACTTTGGGCAGAAATAAGCTAGTTAAGAAGTCAAGTCCTATTGCCATCCTTTTTCATCAAGAAATCATATCTCTAGAATTCTCAAAATTCTATCTCTATTTTAACAAGTAGTGACTGGCCAAGATATTGGAGACTGAATCTTCACGTTTTTCTAAAGGAAAAAAATATTTGAATACGAATAAATTTTGAACTTTACTTCCATGTATGCCAGTTCTGAATTACAGAAAGCTGACAAACAGGCCAAACTAGTCCAAATAATTTGCCTCAGAAATTTTAGTCTACAACTGAATCTTTGTCCACAAAATGAATTCAGCATCACCACATGAATTTAGAGGCTGAAATAAAACTGGAAGATAAATGTATATTCAGTGCAGATGCATTTTCCTCTCTTTATGGTATGTTTCTCTGAAGAGTCAAGAGATCACAGCTTTTTTGCTATCGTCATCTGGTGACATTTGCCACATAAGAGAAGAACCAAAAATAACCTAAAATACATCTACTCCCCTGTTGAATGTTTCTGTTGGAAGATTTCCTCACAGTTGACCTGGTCAGTTTCAAGTTCCAGGTTTTACCTTTTTGGAAATGCCTCTGTCTGTGGTTCGATAATCTTTTGAGTGGCTATTACTGACAGTGCCAGAAATTTTGAAAGCAAATCAAAATAAAATTATATTTATAGTGTTATTTATTGATGTTGTTTGTGCAGAGAAGGTTAACAAGTGTTAAATAGTAACAAAAATGTAGAAGCATTCAAATATTAATACATATATTAGCAGTGAAATATTTTTTCATCCAAGAATAGAAACAGAATTGCATCAGTAGACTAAATATAGTTTCACTGAGGGGGGTTTAGTATAACAAGGACTGCAGTTGGGTATGGAGCTGCCATGCTGCTGTTGTGAATAGTGTGAAATCATTTCTTCTTAGCTGTTATTTTCCACCTATATGCAAGTGAACAATATCACTCTGGGAAAAGCTGTTTCCCTGCGGATGAACTATTCCTTGGAACCATACTAATATTATATCTTAGTGAAACTTTCAGGTACTCTTTTGTAGGATCAGTTTCTGAATCCTTAAGAGAGGAAAGGGGGTGGGTGGCAGGTTTTGGTAACAAAGCACATAAGATCTACAGAGGAAGGAACTTTGGCCACAGCTATTCCCAGCATTTTTCTGCTGGATGTATTTGGGCTGAGCTTTGACAAGTGTATCTTAGGTACTCAACATAGACCATAAATGTACAATTTAAGGCCTGTGATTGCACTCCAAGGGAGAATTTTGGATGTCTGCCACTAGTCCACTAACATCTAGAGAATTTGCTGAATTTTGGCTTCTGCAACAAGAAGTATGTAGTATTTATATATATATTATATCCTATGTAAATGATAAAACACATGCTGCTATTGCTAATATACATGGTATATGTAGTATATGTTCTAGAAAATATTTCTATTTCATATAGTGACCCGTATATTTAATTTACAGTAGATATTGTATACTATATAAAATATACCATATAGTGCATAGCATGTAGCACTTAGTACATAATATAAATGAAATGAAATATATATAGAAAATGCTGGACTCACATCAGTTAACAAGCATATTCTCTCTTTTTCCCTTCTCTGTTTTGTGGCTCCTTCTAGTGCCTTTGAAAAATTCCCTGCATTTCTTCAGAATCCAGCAACTGATTAAGTAAACAAAAAATAATACTTTGTGCTTTGCATGCATGGGAAATCCTTAAATTAGATGCTTTAGGCTGTGTTTGATTTTCTGGTCTTGCAAAAAGGTGTTTAGTCACTTGTATTTGGCCAGCAGGGACTAGAATCCTTGTGTGCAAATGCCTCCTAACACGTGGATGAATGGATGTGTATGGTAGGCCTTTATTTCTCCACTGATTTTGTTTGATTTCTTTGAAAGCATTTATGTTGTTCCTCTTGCTTTCTTTCTTGCCTTCAAAAAATGAATGCTTTACAAAAAATACAAACCCCTCAAAAGCAGTACATTTAAATCAGTCTATCATTAAAAAATCATGGCTTCTAATTAATTATTAATTATTGAGAGGAAAGACAACATGCTGTAGCCTCAGGCTTGACAAGCTGTCAAGAATGCCTGCCAAGGTTGCCAGGATAACCAAGCTCCTGGGTAGTTGCCACATTAAACAGAGGAAGTTAAGTGACATTTCCAGGAACCTGGAGAAAAGCAGTTGGACACAAAAGAAACTTTTTTGTTATTATTATTTTAGATGGATATCCTTTTTATTTCTTATTCTTGGCAACAGATAAAAAATAATGGAAAAACTGTTAGGCAGACAGTAAGCAGTACATTAGCTGAAGAATGGCTTATTCTACCACAGCACCTTGAGAAAACAGTTTGGAAAGCCGTTAATCAAAAAAGAATAAATTTCTTTCCTCAGAAATATATTTTGGTTTTAGATATAAAAGAAAAAGGGACTTCACGAAGAAGAATATGTCTGGTGAATCTCTGTTTGAAAGGTTAATTAAATTAAAAGAACCAGAAATGGTACGATATGTCTCATTTGAAGACCATTAATGAGAAAAGATTTAGTAAACTGCCAAAAAATGTATTAGTCTTGGAGAGCTGTCAAGCTAACAGCTAAAAGAATGTTACTGTTTGTAGTAGACAAGTTTATTTGAACTGAAAAACATTTGAAAATTGCCCTTCTACTTTGCACTTGATCCCCTATTCAGCTCTTGTGAGTCCCCACCTGGATTACTGCATCCAGTTCTGAGACTCATAACATAAGAAGGAGATTAAGCTGTTGAGCTAGGTCCAGAAGAGGGCTATGAAGATGATCAGAGGACTGAAGAATGTCTCCCATGAGGACAGGCTGAGAGAACTGAAGGTCTTCAGGCTAGAGAAGAGAAGAATCTGTGGGGACCTTATAGTGGCCTTCCAGTATCTGAAGGGGACCTACAGGAAAGCTGGGGAAGAACTTTTTATAAGGGAATGTAGTGACAGAACGGGGAGAAATGATTTTAAACTGGAAGAGGGCAGATATAGAGTAGATAACAGGAATAAATTTTTTACTGTGAAGGGGGTGAGACACTGGAATAGGTCACCCAGTGAGGCAGTGAATGGCCCCTCCCTGGAAGCATTCAGGCCATGGATGGATTGGGGTTTGAGTAACATGGTCTAGAGGGAGGAGCCCCTGCCTATATCAGTGCAATTAGAACTAGATAATCTTTGAGATCCCTTACAAACCAAGTCATTCTACAATTCTGTGATTCTATTAAAAGATCATTTTTCAAGAAACGGCAACAGAAAACAGGAATTAATATTTTAATGCACAATTTCCTTAAACAATTGGGAATAAAACATACAGATACTATGAAATTTTGTAATAACACATAGAACTTTGGAAAACTTTACAGTCAAAAATATTTTCTTAAAGCAGTCTTTATAGACTCTTGGCATATTTCTGACAGAGATCTCAGACTTGAGAACACTTTCCTGAACAAAAAAGCAGATAGTGACAATCTTTTTACCCTGGCAATATATATTCAAAGAGCTTTAAAAGACATTTCTAAAGTACAATCTCCATGTAAATTGGATTGTAACTGTATTTTTCCTAGTTTGAATGAAAGTCAAAATGTTTCAGTATTAACACTGATGAATGATCAGGGGTGATCATTTTTGTGTGATCAATTATACCCTAGATAATTACACTTAGAAAGAACTAATGTGGAGATTACTATATCATTGCTTTGATTAAACGCTTTATTGGGAAATGGTACTTACTGATGGAATATTACAATGTAAACCTTCCCAGTACAGTGGTCTAAAATCAATGAAAACTCTGTTATTAATTTAAGTGGGATCGTGTCTTTAATGTCTGTAATACAATTACATATACATGTACATATACATATATACATATACATATATATATATAATGTATAAAGAGTAAAAAGAATTAAAAGCAGAGAGGAATGCTGTAATACCAGCTTCATTGGTACAGAAATTTCTGTCTGCAGCGAGGATGTACCCATAAACTGAAACTGTTGTGATAAAAAATCCATGAACTTTTGTTCCCTATTGAAAATATTTCAAAATAGTCATCTTCAACAAAAAAAGAAATTAGAAAAAGCAAGTAAATTTTGAAAAACATGCCATATTATCATAGTATGAATAATGTGAGAAATAAAAATATAAAGATAAAAGATAATTCAATATCAGCAAACAGTATCAGCAAAAACAATTACATACATCACAAATGATGCAAACAATAAAAAAATATAGTCCTAGAAAAATAATATAGAAAAATCAGGGAATGCATGTATACACCAGAGTAAACAACAACTGTTTTTCAGGAAATCAGAGCTAAAAAAAAAAAGAACATGAAAAGCAAAACTGCATAGCCTGTATTTTTTATTATAGATTATTTTGCAGACATGTTTTGTATAGAATGCAGTAATATCTACACAAAGTAGTCTATAAGAGGCTAGATTCAGCAGTGTAATGAATTCTGGTCAAGTCAGATGCTGACATGCACTATAGTGTTGTATTTTTCTCTACTCTGTCATTGCCAAAATACTGTGTCATGTTTCAGTGCCCTCCTGAAATTCACATATTCTTTCATTGTTATTGCCCAAGTATTCACAAGCTAACAGTGGATGGTTATTTCAAATTATATCATGAATTTAGTTATCATTCTTTCTATGAATTTTTGTCTTGTCACAAAAGATCTCAGTCTTCCTCTCAGTCCCATTTAGAAATGCTGAGAATATTCCATTCTTTAGAGAATTTCTCTTTTATTTAGAAAGCAGACCTGAGACTTCAGCTGTTTTTTTCCACTCTCCCACACCCATTCAAGTTACCTCTATGAAACATGTGCAGGACTACTCTTTCTGTCACTGTGGACAGAAAGCTGGCTTGGAAGAGACCTTTTTTACAGTAATAATCTCTTTAATCTCTTTTACATTACTGAACAGGGTACTTATATCCAAACTACATCTTGGGGGCTATACTACTTCCATGCAAACTCACGAATCACAGCCAAGAATTCTTTGGCACGGGACAAAATCATGCCTAAGACTAAAAAAGTAATAGTATAAATAATTTTGTTTCAGTACCTGAGAACATTGCTTGGCATTTTTTAATTTTATATACAGTTATAAACTCAGAGTTTTCATAGGAAATAATAAGACAAGACTGAAGAGGTCCTCAAAGATATTTATGCATCCAGCTTCCATTTTTTTCATGAATTTAGTCCCCAAAACTGCTTTTGGGAACTGAGTCAAGTACGTAGGAAAATCATGTATACCTTTACAAGTTGATTTAAATCCATGTGCTATTTAGTGTCATTTTGTGAAACAGTTTCCTAGATTTCTGAACAATTACACATAAAAACACCACTGTTATAAATCAGATATCTGTAACTCCTTGATCGCTTTTGTCTGTTTTTTAATACAAACTTCCTTTGGATAAATTATTATTATTATTATTTTTCTGAAAATATTCTCTTGCTCTTGAAAGCTCAAATCAATTGTGGCATTTTATGTCTCTAGCAAGAATGTTATACCTATTAAACATTTTGAAAACAGTGAGAGAAACTAAAGCAACAATGTTTAAAAGCACAGTACTCCCCTCCCAGCGAACTTTAAGCATATAAAGATAGCTGGTTATTGTTTAGAGAGAAGTACAAATGACATGAGGGCAAACTATTGCTGCCATCCATAGGTTTCTGAGAACAGCAGTAATGAATAGGGCTGTGCTTTGAACTCCATAACATGTACTATGTTTTCTGTGAGGACAGCAGTATCCTGAAAATCTCTCTCAACAAACTTCTACTCTGTCACTCTGTTGTGGCTGGCTGGACCTGCCAACTGAGATTACTTCTCCTGTTCTGCCTTTGTCTCACCTTCTGGCTGTTGTTCCTCTCCCTAGGCATTTCTGGCTTGATTCTTTGTTTCATAAGAAGCTTTAGCAGTAACTCTACCACATTAAGCTACAAAACAAAACAAAAACCACCCTGTGCTCAGCATACAATAAGGGTTTGAATAAACTCATGATAACAAACAAACTCAGACCTACAGCACAACTGTACAAGACTGTATGTTCACCTGAAATTACTTATGAAACAGTTACTTATGATTAATGAATTATGCATGCAAAGAATCATAAGGTTTTGAGACAGATGTGATCTTAAAAACAAAAACAGAAACAAACAAACAAAAAAAAAAAGAAAGAAAAGAAGAAAGCTTTGAGAAGAAATAATGGCAAAGGAAAGTCTTCATTTTGAATGTTTTAAGAAAAACAGAACTATTTTTTTTCCCCCCAGAGATTTTTTTCTGAAGTTTCAGTCATTTTCAATTACTGATTATCTGGATAATTCATTAACTAATTCTATGTGCAGAAGGAGAAGGCCAAAACTCATACTGTTTTAATTTGCTAATCTAATATAGGATTCAACTCACTAACTTCAGCATCTAAAAGTCATTCATTTTAGTCTACAATCATCACAGAATTTCTTTCGAGTGAGTCAGTGGAGAGGAGCAGGCATTATCACAGAATGATTACTCTGCTTTAACATCAGTGAAAGAATCATCCTCTGAAGGAGTCTGTTTTTCTTTGTAAGCTGTAGACGCCACCAGTTAGTCGCTAACAATAGACATCTAACTTTGAAAAGATTATATTTAAATCTGATCAGTTCCATCTCAATTCCTTTTTGTTGTAACAAACCATGATTAATTGAACAGTATTTCCACTGGTGACCAGTGTTCTTTGTTTCAGCATTATAAATCATTCAGATTCACATTCTGCTATTGTGACCCATAAAGAATCATACGTTATTTGTGCTGGAGAATGATGCTTGGTATTGTAGAAGGGTGGAAGAGCTTCATGTGAAGTTACTAAGTTCTTGTAAAGAAGTCTAAAGCATTTACCTGCCAGAAGTTCTTTTGCTCTGTTAAACTGCACTTCACTGATTGGTAAGTGCTTGAATTTCCTGATTGCTTTTGATTCAGATTATCACACAGTGGATGATTTTTCCCTTTTTATTTCCTGATATGACTGATGTTTTTTACAACTTTCTGCCTGGTCTTTTTTACCTTGTGTTCAGCTTCAGTTTTGTGAATTCATCTATATCATCCTCAGGTCACTTATATGGTACTATTTCCCCCATGTTACACAAAATACCCTAAATTCAGACTTCTTTCCAGCATTCTTCTCTGCATGATACATGGAATTTCTATAGTGCTCTTCTATCCTTGCAGCCTTCAGGTCACTATACTTAAATTATGTCTCTGAGATTTTTTGCTGGTAACTTGAGCACTCATTTTTCCTTTAGAGTGCACAGGAAATCCCTAACATCTGCACATTACATTGAGTATTGGAAGTGAGTGACTGTGTGATTAGAAAATTCCTTCAGCATATCATGTCCTTTGTGAAGGTGTGGAAAGCATAACTATTGGATTCTTGTAACACTCTTTTGAATGCATCAGATTATCTCACCTTATCTCATTTCACATGGGATCTTTTGATGATCTGCCAACTACATCTAATACCTTTGGCAGTTTGTTCAGCTTTTTGGTCATATACATGGTTTTCAATTCTCACTCAAGCCTTTTGTAAATTATTTCTGAACTCGTTTATCAGCTTTATGGCAAATTGTACCAAATTAGCTTGTGGTGAGCACTAAATTTATATATTTACACACTTGATGCTGTGGATTTCATATATTATTTAAGCTTTCACTGCTTTAGAATATTTCATTTTTTAATGGAGCCATTAGAGGCTGCAGTCCTCTTGTAGTCACTTGGTCATCCAGAATTTCTTATTTCAATCTTTCTGTGGTCAGCCTACTAGTAAAAATGGATGATTTCATTTTTCTAGAAATAATGTTAAGTGTAAAACCCCTTAATCCTTTCTTCCCTTGTGTATGCATGTGTTCAGCAACTTATCTCAGAAATAAATTAGAGATGGTGTTGTCCGTAGCCTTGAAAGAAAGAGCTAGAAGATGGATCATAGGAGGTCTTCCCCCATATTGTCCTACTAAAACCCTCTGAAAGGTTTCACTCTCCTAATCTGAAAAATCTGAGGTGTTGGGCAACATGATTTAGTGCCCAATTTAGTCACCTGGACCATGACCACGGTAGGAGGGTTGGAACTAAGTGATAGTTGAGTTCCCTCCTAACTCAAGCCAGTCTATGATTTTAAGCTGAGCCTCCTTTGCTTGGCACTCACCTAAACTCAGCCCCTGCCATATCACAGTCATCCCTTTGTCCAGCCATGGACTTGATCCCCCCACCCACAGGACCATGGTCAGTTTGAACTCACCTGAGTCAATCCCAATTCCATGGAGGTATCTGATACTCAGAGATAGGGCTGTCCTTGTGCTCCTGCCTGCTCTGCTCCTGGCTGGACTTGTGGAACAGGCCTGGATCCCCTGTCCCATGAAAACTCCCAGTCCTTGCAACCTTGTACCCTTCAGAGCCACCTGCCTGTGTAGTATCCTGGGAGTTACCTCCCTGAAGTAAAATGTTTGGCCTATAAGGCCTGTTGCTGCAAATCAAGCTGTTTTTCATTGTTGCAGAAAGGGCTATATGGATGAAAACAGAGCATAAATACAAAAATATTCCTTGGAGAAAGTCCTAAATAACACATCATCCAAAAATTAAATGCAAATGTAAAACGGAAGCAAAGAAAGTGCATTAGAATTATTTCTTTTCCTAGTTTCAGGATTTTGTAATTCAATTCACTTTGCTACAGTGATTCTCTTCATTCTTAACAGTTCATTGAACTGGGACAATAATAGACTGTACAATAAATGTTACTTATGTGTTGTAGTGATTTCATGCATGGAGATGATTTTGATGAAAAGTGTTGCTTATGAAATTAATCAATAGGCAGTAATATCCTTATCTGGATCAGGTGCATGGAAGAAAGAAGGTAGATAGACATTATTAAGTAGGTCTGCTGATATATCTCTATTCACAAACTTGACTCTTCCAGTCCAAAACATGCTGGAAGGCGAGTCAGAGATTAATTTTTGATTGCTCAACTGCCAAATGCAATCAATACCTTAGAAATCACCCTGCAAACAAATCTGACTCTTGGGATATTTAAGAGCCTGCTAAACTAGTAGATGAAACTGTTCTTTTCACATTTGATGAAATTTATAACTGCAATTTCAGTAGTTTGTTCTCTTTCCTTCCTCCCCCTCCCCTGCTGCTTCTCCTCCCCTTCCATCTCCCCTCCTCTCCCCCTCCAGTTTCCCTCCTCTCCTCTAGCTTCCCTCCTCTCTCTTCCCCTATTCTCCATTTCTTTTTCCTTTCTCCAATATCTCCAATGAATATGTATACTATCTTTTTACTTATGTTTTTGTGTATGCATTTTTATAAATATTAATATACATAGCTTATTGTAGGGGAAATAGTTTGCACAAAATCTGAAGTACAATTGTCTCTTGGTAACATACAATCACATTGAACCATTGCATTCAAATGTGTGGTTTTGAACTAGAAAAAAAATAAAGAAAAGTTATACCACTGGTGATAGTGCACTTTTTGCTTTCACTTTTGCTATCTTTTCCATTCTGATTGCTTTAATCATTCAGTACATTTTCTTTTAATTTTTTTTTCTCCTGAAGTAGTTGACAGCCCATGGCTTAGACAGGTACACTTTACTGGGTAAGGAGCTGGCTGGCCAGCCAATGCTACAGGCTTGGGGCAAAGTGGCTGGAAGGCTGTGTGGAAGAAATGGACCTGGGGGTATTGATCAGTGTGTGGCTGAATATGAACCAGTAGTGTGCCCAGGTGAACAACAAGGCCAGTGGCATCCTGGTTTCTATCAGAAATAGTGTTGCCAGCAGGAAGAGGCAAGTAATTGTCCCTCTGTACTCAGCACTCATGAGGACACACCTTGAGTACTGTGTTCAGTTTTGTGCCCATCACTGCAGGAAAGACATCAAGAACCTGAAGCATGTCCAGAGAAAGGGAAAGAAGCTGGTGAGGGTTCTGGAGCACAGGCCTTATGAGGAATGGCTGAGAAGCTAGGATTAGCCTGTTTAGTCTGAGAAGCGAAGGCTCAAGGGAGACCTTATTTCTTTCTATAACTACCTGAAGGGAGGCTGTAGTTAGCTGGGTGTTGTCCTCTTCTCTTTTGTAATGGAGGGAATGGCTTTAAGTTATGCCACAGTCTGGATGTTAGGAAATACTACTTCTCCAAAAGAATGGTCAAGCACTGAAATGTGCTGCCCAGGGAGGTGGTAGAGTCATCAAACCTGGAGGTATTTAGAGAACGTTTAGACATTGTGTTGAGGAACATGGTTTAGTGAGAATGTTTGGTGATCAGTGGACAGTTGGACTGGATGATCTTATAGGTCCTTTCCAAGCCTGAAGATTCTATGATAGTGACTAGTGGAATAAGGACAGCACTGTCACAGAGGAGCACTTCTTTCTTCTTTTTTTCTGATGAGAATATGTTTGTTTGTTTGTTTGTTTTTCTCCCATAGAACATTAAGTTGCAACTCTGAAGTAATCATATATGATTGTAAATATGAAGTTTTTATTTTGCAGCAGCTAAATTATTTTAAGTGAGGAGAGTGATCCTGGAAATATAAATGAATGAAAATCTTTACAAAGAAGAAATGTGTAGCCTTCTATCTTGTCACTTTTCTGTTTCATGAGGTCAAAAATGAAGCATTGATCTAGTATCAAGCCTTCATGTTGACTACTTTTGTTTTTCCAGCATAACAATATAAAGTTATCCCACTTCTATTTTCACCAGACTGCAAAGGTTTTCAGGAAGACTGTAAAGACTGTGTCACTTTCACATGAATACATGTTAGACCATATTGTCAAATTGCATATATAAGCGTGAGACTTGGAGATTTTCTTTGATTATGATGATGACATTTCAAATATGGTTAAGGAAAGTGATCTTTTCATTCCAAACTGGGTAAAAAAAAAAGAATGTTTAAACTTCCCTAGAAAATGAACCACAATCTGCCCAAAAGTGAGTAAGAACTCACTCTTTATCTATCTTCCCATGAAGAATATTTCTAGACTGCACATGGCAGAAGTTTATAAATAATTAAAATGAAAGAGCAATGAATCATAAAAGTAGGCTTCCAAGAGGTAAGAAACTTTTGGTATAAGGCAAAGTGGTTTTGAGTTGGGCAGGAAAGACACAAGGAGCCAATAAATTTCTTTCTAGAGGCTAGGGGTAATATTGAAAGAGAAAAGATAACAAGTTAGTCAATGGTCCTGTAATACATAGGAAAATAAAGATACATAATTTCAGGTACCTGAAGGCCAAGAGTGAAACACGCAGTTGCTATGACAAGAAATCATCAGGAATAGTACCCTACAAAAAAACTATTTACCACCTCGTGCTCAAATTATTTCCAATTCTGGTAGAAGACCTCCAGAGATCCCTTCCAACCTTAACTATTCTGTGATTCTGTGAATGCTTAATCCTGCAGATTCCAATCCTAGAACAGGAATTATGAAGAGCCTTCCAAATATTTTTTTTTCAAAACAACCACTATTAGCTGGGTGTATTATTGCATCTTTAAATTGCTTTGCAAATTCACTGGACTATTATTATTTGTATTCATATTATTAGTAATATTAACATTAAAAAAAAAGATGTAGTTAGTGACATTGTCTTGAGAGGAAAGGTTCTTCTGACTGTTGGACATTAATAGGAATATTTAAGAAATATTATAGTACTAGACTGTGTAAAAATGCATAAGGGCATAAGATTATACATTTTTAGAAATTGAAGACCCTATTCTAATTCCTGAGTTCAGATAAGCTTTTGAAGATCAAATTGAAACTGAGTATAAACATCGCTGAAATCTAGCTGTCCTGAGATTATAAAGTGCTTTATAGAAACAGCTACATGCCTTGATAGATTTTTCAAAGAGATAACACTTACCTAAATTTATGTATCCAAGTTCAAGAACTGAGAAAACTTATTTTAATGCTATTAATTTATAGGTGGTTTTTTGTTTTTTTTTTTCCTGATTGGAAGCTGTTTACAGTTAATTACTGATTTATTCATTTAAATGTCAAATAATAGACTCATACTGAGTCTAGGATTATAATGTTCAGCTAATATGTTCTTACAGGAGTACTAAAATGCTAAATTGAAATGAAAGATTAAATTCATGTGGATCAAACAGAAAATTAAAATCTACAGTAAAAGAATTTATGTAAACTGTCACTCTTATGCTTTTTAAACTTTGTATAACATTGACCCCATAGGAATGTAATACAGATCATTAAGAACTTTAAACTTACTGGCAGCTAATGATGTGAAATTTTTCTGCTTTACCATGGAAGCAGTGAATTTCCAATCCTTTATTAATGCAGCTGAATTTTTTTTTCTTTTGTCTTGGATATACACTTCTGCTAGAAGTGTACTTCTATGCTTGTATTTCTTTCATGATTTTAAATGTTTAATAAGTAGATCTACTTTTGACTTGATATATGTTTATTTTTCAAAGAAGGTCATATTATCATTTTTCTCCCTCCACCCCCTGAGTACAAGAGAGTACAAGAGAGACCTAGGCATACTGGAGAGAGTCTATTAAGATCATCAAGGGTCTGGGGCACCTCTCCTGTGAGAAAAGGCTGAGAGAGCAGAGACTGTTAAACCTGGAGAAGAGGAAGCCCAGGACATCTTACCAATGCCTATAAATCTCTGAAGGGAGGGTACAAAGATGAAACCATGCTATTTTCAGTGGTGCCCAGTGACAGGAAAAGTAAGCAATGGATAGAAACTTGAAAACAATATATTTCATGTAAAGGACGGGAAGCACATTACTGTGTGGGTGCTGCTGTAGTGACGTTTGTCCTGATGGGTTTTATATAATTTGTCTTGGTAGATCTTCAAAGGCTTCCTGGGCAACCTCTTCTACCATTTTTCCTACCCAAGCACTTGTGTTGGACCAGATGGTCTTATATCTCCTCCAATCTTGATTGTTCTACAATTCTCTAATTCTGTGATTGAATCTGTGATTCTGTGAATCCTGAAGTTTCAAAATAACTTTAGGCAGGAGATACCTGATTGGGAGCAGCCAAGAACTAACAATAAATTAAAGGAATTTGCAGACAGATAAGATTGATTAATCCCTAAATTCTCCCTTTTGTTAGGAGTTATGTGTTCATTAACAATCCAATTGTATGACCTGTGAGGTATCTACACTGTGACATGAAGGGAACATGAACTGATATTCATAGAATCATAGAATCATAGAATCATAGAATCATAGAATCATAGAATCATAGAATCACAGGGGTTGGAAGGGACCTCAAGAGATCATCAAATCCAACCCCCCTGCCAAAGCAGGTTCCCTACACCAGGTCACACAGGTAGGTGTCTAGATGGGTCTTGGACATCTCCAGAGAAGGAGATTCCACAAACCCCCTGGGCAGCCTGTGCCAGTGCTCCGTCACCCTCACCATAATGATAATGCTGATATGTCTGTATCATCAAAAATCCTCCCTACTATCAAAACTTCTTTATTTGCTCTTTCACAGCCCCTGCAACAATGTCTAATTAATATGTCTATTACTAGTGACATGAAAAGGTGCAAATGTATTAGAAGATTCAATCCCATTGGTACACTTATCTTGATTCAGCAGCACATTAGTAACCACTTATCTGTAACATCAGTGTTTTTCCATTTGATATGTCTGTGTTTAGGGAAGGGATCTTCACAAACCTTCACACAATTTGCCCTTTGAGTAGTCACATGAGATAGGACGTACTGACATAACACTGACATAAAATTCTAACTCAGCTGAAAAGGAGAAGATCCTGCTGTTATATTCCATCAACTTTACTCCCAGTATATCTCTTTATGATCGTATATTCTGCCACCTAAGCATCTGTTGCCATCAGTCAGTACTCAGAAACGACTGTAGAAAATCAGTAGATAATTTTTCTGTCAAGTTGATGTATAATGTAAAAGAAATTTATTTTGTAGATATGGATAAAAGATGTAAGACCACTAGTTCGTTTTTTCCTCATATGCAGTTTTTTGGGAGATAACAGCTTTTGAGACCTATAGAATTGATAATTCTTCAAATGAATAATAGGTAGACAAACACTTTGTGTTTTTACATTATGAAGTGATCTATATGAAAAAATAAACCAGATAAGGGGATGGCTGAACTGATGATAGTTTTTCACTTCAAGTTTATTTGTAATAAATTTATTTTGGATAGTTTTCTTAGTATTGCTATCTTGTTCAAACACATTCATAATTGCACCTGTATTTGTAAATCCCATATTTTCTATTGATTTTACTGGCATGTCTCAACATTACTAACATAAAGAGTTCTGCTTTCAATTAGTTGCAGAATTTACATTGTTAGAGATTATTAAAACGTTCTGTTAGACACTTGGTTGCTATTGAAAAGAAAATAATGCTCATGCATGTAAGTGTCATGTTCGAAGGGAGATGTTTCTGCAGAAGCCCAGGTTGATCCACTTCCTCCATAACATTAAAAACCTGCCATTGCCTCCAGAGGTAATTCTGTTTGGAGTTTTTAAAAAATTAAGGAAATTGTCTCTACTTTCCAGTCCCATCTCTTATTGACTTAGAGACCCAATAAAGCATGTCATTATATTCAGCAGTATTAGAAGTCAAGCCTCAGTTTAGTTTGCAGGTGATAGATCCAGACTGTGAATCATATCAGCAATTCTTTGTTGACCATTCCTCTGGACTGGCAGCTTCAGATTTACACCAAATCACTGTCAAAATGCTATTCCCTCTGAAGTAAATTTCAAGAGGTAGAAGAGACTGCAACAAATCAGCATAGGAAAGATTATGAATGGCTGTTATTCTTTAAGCAGTTTTTACATTTCAAGGTCTCTAAGATCAAAATGTACCTGAGGAAAGGCCTTTAGTGGTGCTCATGAGTGGTGCTTCTGAACTTTTAGCACTGACTGCCTTATTTCACTAGTCTGGGGTGTACAGCATCACCCTCTCCTTCATTCCATATTATGATTTTTGAAATCAGAAAACAGTGAGCATAAGCTGAAATGCACAGTTTTGTGCACTTTAATCAGTTACTTGGTCTGAATGAAGAAATGTCAGTGTATGAGGTTATGATATAGTCAGTCTCCTTATATATGAAGATAAGTCTTCAAAACCAATTCTAATAATAGTATGTGACTGAGAAAAAATATTTAGAGTAGCTTTGTCAAAACTAAATGTCTCATGCTAAAAATGGATTTCCAATATTAAGAAGAAAAATCACTACTACTACAAATAGATAAATAATAATAAAAAAATTATTTAAGAGCATGGGATTGAGGTAAAATATGAAGATATATAAAAGAACTAGAAAAAGACTTTAAGAGAGAAAGACAAATAAAGTATTAGTTCTATGCTTACTTTTAGAAAAGTAGTCCTCCTTTAAGCAGAACAGTGTTAGGTTTTGAATAATATTCTGTTATGGCTTCCAAAAAGAAAAGTCTGTACTCTGATCTTGAGGTGCTAAGAGTGAAAGTTAATGCCCCTCACACTTCTGTTCTGTAACTAAACTGTCATCAGCAGCCTGCCTTTCCAGCCAGTACTATATATGAGATTTTTCAGTGTAGATTTGGTCAATTAACTGAAGCACAGAAGAAGCTGTTGGAAAAGCCATTTGCTGATCTCCTGATACAACTGTCATTCATTTCTCAGTGTCCTGCAATTACAACGAACTCTGTAGTACTGGCACAGTTCAGTGACAACACTGTCAGCATTGCTGTAAATAAAGGGTAAGCTCATTTTTGAAGCTACGAATCTTGAAAGCATCCAAATAGATTTATTTGTGAACTCTGAAACAATCAATACAGGATTGTTTTTTTTGTTTGTTTGTTTGTTTTTTTGCCCCCATAATAGCTTTTCAATACTATTGGATACATCTAATATCTGTCAAAAGTCAACCTATTTTTCACAGTTGAACAGGGGCAGCAGTTACTGAAAGTAACTGGAGTGTACTAGCAATTTCAAGACAAAATTTTGGGAAGTCTAATATGAAGTGTAATATGTTGGTGTTGTCACAGTAGATTTATGAACACTAACGTGAGAGTATCGAAGTCTGCTCTGTGGACAACTCTCATGCCTCTGTCTTTCAATAGAAAAGATTTCCAAGAATGCCTTGAGTAACATTGTCTTACTTCCTTCTAGTGTGATATTGACAATAACGACAAAAAAGAGGGAATAATCTGTTGATAGGGACTGCTTTTGTACTAATTTCTGCATGAATAGTTGAATAATTAGCATTGGATGTTGCTGCTCTTTAAAGCTCACTGTTGCAATTAATAGGCATTTTAGTGTTCTGTATTGTTTATGTTTAACTCAAATTGTTATGTGACACAATAGAAGAAGAGAGTAGCACGTTTCCTTCTCTTGCAGTGCATGAAAATAAAATGGCAAGCCTGGATTCAACTTGCTAACAGATCGAATTATTCATATTGTATATGCTTGGAGCCCTTACTGGTTAGTAATCATTTTTCAATCAGATAAGATATGTATCATGCAAATATTCTGCACACTATCACCACTAAAATATTTGACAGTTATCATGACCAAGTAATCATAACAGTAATTCAGAGATTCCAAAATATTCAGTATTAAAAACAGTATTAAATATTTTGCTTGGTAAAAACTAACTTCCCTAATACTATTATCTAGGAGGTTGCTAATTTACACCATTATCAATAATAATTAAACTGAATTTTAAAATTATATGTATATATATATATCCATTCATCCTTCTTCTGAAATATGGAATATTTTCAAATCATAGAACGATAGAATACATAAATGATTAATGGAAGCAAGACAGGTGAGAGTGGAAGATCATGTAAAAGAGCCACTGAAGTAGCCATCTGTGTAGATGAGAATATAAAACATGTCACAAGCAATAAAAATTAAAAAATAAAAATAATAAAAAAGAATGAGAATACAATATGTTAGAACAAATAAATCTTTGGAAGAAAAAAAAGGAAGGAAAGAAAATTAAATGCGATCTCCATTTAAGATCAGTTTGATTTTCTTTAAAATTGATCTGATCTGAAAGAGGATTAGTCATAAGTTTTAAATACTCTAATGACAATACTGACTGTCTGTCAGCTTCAGCAATGCACTGCAAAGGATTATTGTTCTGTAACAGATACTGACATAGCAGCCAGAAATCTTTCTGAGAACTTTCAGTTTTTGCAACAGGCATCCATGCACTCTTTTAGGGCTGTGTTAAATTTTACAGCAGTCATAGCTGAAAGGCATTTTCAGCTGAAACTTTGAGGGTTTTTATTCTATCATTTCCTTGACAGAGTCTATGAATATCATCATGCTTGGTTTTTCAGGGACTATAAGTTTTAGTTTTCAGAATTCTAACTGTTGGGCACCATCTGTATCTGCCACACAGCTGCAGGACAAGCAGGAACTTAAACTCTTGTTATGAGTAAGATACATCAGCTAGCCTGTTCAAGGGTTGAGGATCTTTGGCTGTCAGATACCACATATTCCTTCAGAGGTTTTGATTGCACCTAAAATTTTGAGTCACTTCCACTTCTTCTTAGTGAAGAAAGACCGCTGATTTCTCAAGTGTTCTTAATGAGTTGAGAGTAGTCTGGGGTAGACAGTTTCTGAGAAGGCAACTTGGACAAAACACATAAACTTCTTAAATATGAAAGTTTTTCCTTCAGAGCTGTATGGACTTGAAAAACTTTCATATTAGACATGATCACAGTGGAAAAGTTCTTTTGAATCTGAAGTTTTGCCTGTGCTGTGGTACCTAGCAGAACTGGGTGTGGACAACAACTCATGAAGTTGTTGTAATGCAAAATGGTTGGACTAGATGATCTTGTAGGTCCTTTCCAACCTTATGAACCTATGAACCTATGAAAATTCTGTTCTCAACCTCTGTACTTTATGAGCTTGCAGCGCCTGTGTTTAAGGCACAAGGCTGTAAGAAAAGTCTGTCCCAGAGGAGCACTACCAGCTGGTAAGCCCTCCAAGTGGCTAACACCCAAGTAGTGCATTCTGATAGAGCTTGATACTTGGTGACAGTCACTCTTTATTAAATATTTAGTTTAGAATGAAATACACTATTCTCTAGAAGTACTTTTCTCTACTTAGGCAAAGAGAAAAGAGCCTCGGGTGTTATGCCCAAATGTAGACTTTGACAACGTAGAAGTTAAAGTTATGAGATAAATCCTACATAATATATTTGTGTGAATATGGGTTATGGAAAAGTAAAATGCGCTCAGATGTTTTCAATCTCACAAGATTCTGAAGGATTTCACAGGATTTGTAAAGTTTTTATTTCTCTGCTAATGTTCCATATCAGTTCACTGAAACATGTAGACATTACTTTTGCTCTTACATCATGAATATTTTTGCAAGTAAGCAGTATAGATTTATACTGTTTTTAAATAACCCAATAAGAATATCCTAAATAGAATATAAGCATTCCTTCTTGGAATAACTATTTCCAAGCTGTAGCTACTACTAGTAATATGAAAGAACAGCTATTCTAAAGAAATTAATAATTTTATATTCATACAATTTTGAAGTTAGAATACCATTGCTCATTTCTTTATTTGCAAATACAACAATATTTTAAGGTTATTTTTGTTGTTTGTTTTTTTGTTTGTTATTGCCTTTAGGAAAGAAATCTAAGACAACTGCTTTTAAAAGTGCAAATTTAATTATTTTTTTTGGAAACTGTATTTTCCTGAAAATCTGGAATAAATTCAGACTACAGGAGGGAAAATTACTGATTTTTATTTAAAGAAGTTTCACACGAATTTAATGGGACTTCCTATCTGCCCATCTATCAAACTTCAAACCATTTAAAGGCTAATTCTTCCTCACATTAAGGCTATTTTTATCATCCTCACTGTGAGTGGTTTAGCATGTTTTAGCATGTATTCTAGATTGCTTAAGTAATAGAAATATTTTTAACATAAATGGCAGACATCTCTATGAAAAGTAATATAATCTAAGATACTAAATACTTAATTATAATCTACAGTGTTCAGGTCTGAGAGGTCTCTTAGTTACCTTGATTCTGTATGTTCAGCAAATATGGAGGTGCTTACACTTCTATGGTCTACCATTTCTCTGGCTCTGTCTCCACCCTGATTATCAACATGCTGATTTTACCACACCTTCATCCAAATTTGTTACTTCTTCTAGTTACATGGGCAAGCAAAGACTTACACAGTGCTACTAAGAAAGCTTCATAGGTACTGTTGGTTTTCCAATATTTTTCTGCAAAGAACATCCACAGTACTCTACATTCATTGCCTGTGAAGCCTGGCCAATTCCCACATAAATCGCTTTAACCTTCTATGAAATCTGGCTGGCCACCCCTCATGGCACTATCTGTAACTTTTGTCAGTTTTTCCAGTTATTTTTTACGTCTGGCAAATTCACATTTCCTGAGAATATATCATATCATATCTCTTAACCATAATTTTCCATGTTTTGAAGAGTTAGTTAAATCTCAGGCTGGGGCCTTTATAACAGTATACCTTGACATCATTCCTAAAAAGAGACATATACAAGAATCAATTAGTTTTCTTGTTTTTCCTCTGAAAACAAAGGCAAAAGACATAAGCCAATGGAAACAATATATTACTTGAAATAAAGATAAAATTACTTGAGATAAAATGCCTGGTTAAAAAAACCCAACCAAACAAACAAAAAAACAAAACAAAACAAAAAAACCAAAATGAAAAACAGAACAGAACGAATTGCTATGACTAAGCAAAATAAATGAGGTAGATACCAGTAAAGTAGGCATACTATGGTGAACACATACAGAGGCACGTTTATACAATAGCATTTAAATCATATGGCCAATTTTTTCCAAAATGATTGCTCATGGCTATATTATACTACTTAGGAGAAAAAAATATGCAAGATACATCAAACAAAGCACTTAATTCTATTATTTTCTCAATTATTAAAAAATATGTTCTTTTACTAGACAGTTATTCAAAGGGCAACAAAAATGGTTAAAGATCTAGAGTGGATAACTTATAAGGAGTTGGTGAGGCCCCTTGGTTTGCTCAGTCCAGAGCAGGGAAAGCTGAGGGGAGGCCTCACGATGGCCTGTAGCTCCCCATGAGGGGAACAGAGAGGCAGCACTGAGCTCTGCTCTATTCTGACAGCATCAGTGCTCTTGGGAATAGCATGGGGAGGGTCAGGTAGGGGTTAGGGAAAGGTTCCTCATTGTAAGTGTGGCTGAATACCGGAACAGGATCCCCAGGGAAGTGGTCACAGCACCAAGTTGATGGAGTTCAAGGACTGTTTGCTCTTGGGTACATGGTTTGTTTTTTGGGTGATACTATGGCAGGATTTAAATTCAATCCCTTTTAACTTCGAATATTCTATGATACTATGATTTTATGATTCTGTGATTAGATTTGAAAGTGTCTCTATTTAGAAAATGTAGTGACTAGACACTGACTAGTGCTAAAATATCGTTTTACCAACATAGAACATTCATTTTAACTGTCCTTTCCTTCAGACATGAGTTAAGATACAGCATTGTTTCTAGAGAAACTATTTGCTTTACAGAAACCTGATGACTAACTTCGTTAAATATTTATACCTTTTTTCCTTGACAGTTCACCATAATCATATATTATGAAATTATCTTCCCTTTCACAGCTGTCATACCATTTCTCTTTGAATGCAGATATACATTTAACTGTATCAAGTGAACTATATAAACACAGTAGGAAGCATGAGAGAAAAAGAAGTATGAGAGATTCAAGCAAGACACATATTTCACAATGCTGCATACTTCCATTAAATAACAATTAAATAAATACCAGAACCTCGTTATCTATGCATTTTGATATAGCTGAAGAAGGCACAAGTAATTTGACACACTTTCTGTTGTAATTTAAATAATAAATTATTGTAAAAGCTTTGAAATCTGTGGGAAAAAATAGTTAGTGCCTGTATCTTCTCTGTTGTATTCTTTCCCAATATTTTATTCAGTTTCTACTTGAGCTATACTGCCATTGATGGCTTTGGTAGTTTGATTCTTAAACCAACTACCTGTGCTCAATAAAAGAACATGTCTAAACTTAATAGACTGCATGCTGTTGTTGTCTTTTCACAGTCATCTCTTGTTATCCATCAGATTAGTTAAACTCCTAAAGTGCTTGTTATCATCTGTACTTTATTTCTCTGTTGGCTTTTATAAAATGACATCTCCACTAGTTTTCTCTCCTGAAAATGTCAATATGTAAAGATTGAAGTTGTATTAGAGCTGTGAAAAGTATTTCCAGCAGTAAGTGTATTCAACAGAATTTTGGGGAACAGAGTATCAGTTGTCCTGTTTATGCTCTGTTTTACTTTTTCTATTACAACAGTAGTTGGAAGCACTGGAGACTCATTGTGGTAGACTTGATAGATGCATAGCATTGCCTTAAAAGCCTATAACTGACATACAGTGAGTGGGAAAAAGGGTCATCAATGACATTACTACTTAAGACAAACCTAATAGGACCTCTGCTCATATGCCCTAAAATTTGCCAGAGAGCCTGCATCTTTTTTTTCTTTTTTAAATATATGGAAAATCATGTGTCACTAACAAACAACATAAGTTTGTAAGACCATAAGAATATTACAAATAGGCTATTAACAAAACAATTCATAATGTAATCTTTTCTTTGTCTCAGAATACTACATTAAGAACAAAACACTGTTTTGCTCCTCAGAATACCTCTTGATAAGATTTGATAAATGTTTGATTACATAAATACAAGAATTCTTAGTTTAATAATTCTTTTGAAGTCTTAACTAAATATGCAAAGGTTCTTTTGGTCCAGGCATAGACATGATGCACTTTGAATCTGCCTCTTTGCAGCTCTCAAATGTTGATGTAGAACTCTTCACAAAATATAATGTCTTGTCAGTGTTCAGCAGTTCTGTCATTATATGGGAAAAAATAAAGAAATAAAAGAAAGGAGGTGTAGATCTATAAAGTTGGTAAGAAACAGCAGATGAAACCTTTCTCTTCAATAATATCTTGTTTCAATACACTTTGACCAAGGTTTACAGACCTACTTTGTACAAATGTATGTGATAGGTAACACAAAACTTCCTACTGGAAATATGGAGAGAAATAAATAAATTAAAGGCAATTATTTATATGGCAGTTCAGAAAATTTCTTTAGGAAAAAAATACATTCGTTCTACAAACTCCTGAGCATTTATATTTAAGAGATGATTTTCACTGCAGATTTTTTTGTATTATTTACTCAGCTGTATATGCACATACATATAAACTGATAAAACAATCATATATGTATTATTTCCAACCAGGTAAGGCAAGTTGGAGTACTGATTTAAAGAAAGTATGAGTCTTTCAGATTAATTATAATCTGTTCCAGCAGATGAAATGGGGTTCTGCATATTATGATATACGTTATCGAGTTGATCAAGATTACTTCTGGGTATGGGTTCCATGAAGAAATTTTATGAAGTCAAGGTATTTACCAGTTTAAGGATTTTATAGCCAGCAAGAATCTACCCAAAGTGTAAATACTTATAAATATGCATTTAAAATGAAGTTGCTAGGAATATTCCATATTGTTCCTGACAAAATTATGGACAAAAGCAGAATATATATTAACTTTGGAAGACAAGTTTAAGTCAATAGTAAGTATTTGAAGACCCCAGCAATAAAAAGTGTTAAGTATAAAAAATTAGATGTTCAGTCTAAAATGTTATTTCCCTGAGAATTACTGTAGCTTATATTACTATAATAAGTTGAATGTTACCCCTTCCAGTTATTTCTAAATTCATTTAAATTATTCTCTACACATTTCTTATCAATATTATTACAAAGTCCTAGAAACAGTTTAATTTCTATAAATTCAAAATTTTTCCACCTTACTTTAATATTGAATAGTATTTGATTATTTGAGTCTACATCTGTACTTGAAAATTAAGATAGACCATGTTTTCTGGCTGTAAGAGTAAATGGCATAGAAAGACTGTTCTTCAGAACAGTCCAGAATAAATGTTTTTTTTACCCCTGACTACCAGTGAGTATTCATCTAGGTGAAAACAGTCTCTAGAGAGACATTGTCAGGAGGAAGATTCTTTCAAATAGGTTAAAATTGTACCCCAAAAATGTGTTAAAAAGTACAATTTTGTTTCTGTCAAGCAAGAATATGACACGGCTTTTTGCTCACTGCCCCCCATTCAGTGGAATGTGGAGAAGAATTGGAAAATAGAGTAAATCTTGTAGGTTGAGATAAAAAAAAACTTGGATAGAAAAGGAGGAGAAAAATAACCATGATTCTATATATTTGGAAAACAAGTTGTGCTCAGCGTAACTGCTTACCACCTGCTGACTGATGATGAGCCAGTCCCTGATAAGAAGCTACCCCATCCCAGTCTGTCCTCTCAGTTTTAAAGTCTTTTTCACGTGTATGTAGTAGTGCATGTATGTAATATCCCTTTGGCCAATTTAAGACAGCTCTCCAGGTTTTGTCCCTTCTCAGCTCCTCGTGCCCCTCCAGTCTCCTTGCTGGCACGACAGTAGGATAAGCTGAAAAACTGGTGTGTCCTTGGCTCTGTGCAGCACTTGACTGCTGAGCAACAAATAAAACATCGGTGTTTCTCCTAAAGCCAAAACATAGCATCATACCAGACAAGAAAATAATCTGTGTCCTAGATTAAGCCAGGACAATAAGAAAAGCTTTCATTCTTCTTTGCCTAGGTAGCTGGTATGAACATGAGACCCAGCATGCTGCAGAAGTTACACTTTGACCATGCTTAAGACTGAATTTGAATATGTACAGTGTTTGAATGAGTTGATGAGTTGTGCATAATTTAGACAGAGGGAAACTTTCACCATTTAATTCAGGCTTATGATATTTTTATTCTGAAAAAAATGCACCCAAAGATGAGACTGTACGTATATGTGACCATACCAACTCTTATGATCCTTTAATTGGATTTTTTTCCTTTTCTGAAATTCACGCTAATTAGTATAATTAGTTTAAAGTAAATTATTTTCCCTTACGGTAAGCATCAATTCTCATGTCCGTGCTTGAATAAAATCTTTGGAACAGATATTTGTTTTGCCCTTTGAAAAGTCAGTTTGACATCAAAGGAAAGAACTAAAATGTCTAAAAAGAGTTCTAGATCAAATATACTGTCAATCCCGTTCTCCAAACTTAATAAGAGTAATGAAAAAGATCCACTAAACAATCCTATCTAGTTGATGCTCAAGCAAACAATAGAGTATTTGCTACTGTTTCTAGGAGACTATACATGAAGCTAAAATTAATCAATATTTATGACATGAATATTACAATTTCTTGGTTGTTATTAGATCTCATTTAAGGAAACATCTGATATAATTAATCTTTATTCTGTTACTGTTACTGTTATATTTAGCTGTCAATTCTAGACCTTATGGTCAACCCATGAATTTTTTCTTATTACTGATAATACTGTGCTTAGTTTTACTCAGTAACTTTTTAATATTAGAATTCACATTAAAAACAAATGCAATTATTTTCTAATGCTGACTATTATATGAAAAACGCTAACAATAAACCCTTCTGTCAGCAGGAAAGATGTTTTATTTAAGCCTCTCACTCCCAAGAGTGCTTTTCAGAAGAAAAGAATTGGTTTTTATTTGAAAGATGAAGGTGGTGTTGGCAGACTTGACTATTACTCTTTCCTTCATTTTCCATATAGCAATAAAAATTACTCATAACGTCTTTGGTGCTTCTCTTAGTAGTTTCAGAATCTTTGGTACTCTAGGGAATATCTTCTCAGCTGCATACAAACTATTTTGTTATATGCTGAGAAAGCTAACGTGATTTGCTTTTGGTAATCTTCCTCTATATGCTTCTAGTCATAAAATATTTTGATAGACTTAACTGCCCGTCATTTTATTTTACTGTGACATTGTGGTTTCTCAGAGCATATTATTGCACAAATTACGTAACCTTATTCAATTAAGTTATCACAGCACACAATGCAAAGAAAAAATATTTAATATATATATAATTTTAAACGGATTTCAGACTGTAACTCAATAATTTTGGTCAATTGTTCAACACCAAATTTATGAATGATTAGTTATGTATTTAAAAGAGGCTTTAATTCATTATATGATTTTCATAACTAGAGAGTTGATAGCCAAATTACAAATCAGATTAATGGACCAGTAGAAGTGAATATCTTGTCTATAGGGAAGTTTAAATGAATGGTAAGTAAACAAAAAAAAGTTATAGTGAATGGAAAATGTTTAGGATCTACACACCTAAGGATGGGTTACGCTTGGCAGATACTAAGCTATTCACTCTACTACTAGAACAGTACTATAACACAGGTTGCTATTAACTTTGAAAAGAGCAATGTCGTGTCTGAATTCTTTATCTTAGTATAATGTCCCTTACTTAAAACAGCAGATTATATAAATGAGGTTTTAAAACTGTGTAAGTATATGTATTGATTAGTACATATTTCCTGACAAATAATAAGCAAATCTTGTGATAAAGTGTGTTTTATTAGGTGGGAAAGATTGTGCAGATAATGAAACATCTCCTATGAAAGACTATGTAAGACTTGAAGGATTTACCTTGTCTTACCTATGAAAGAACTGGAAAATCAACCGCACAAGTAATTTCATCTTCCTGGAAAGCATGGTATGCCAAGTTACTAAAACAATAAAAAAAGGTCTCATTCAGATTTTTTGTTTGTTTGTTTTAATAACAACAAATATTAATTAATGCTCCAAAACTGTCTAAAGTACTGCCACAACCTGCAACTGAAATTTGCTGTGAATAAGGAGTCAGAACATAGGGTTGCAACAGTAGTAGGAGCAGAGAAGAGGAATGATATCCTGCATTTGCAAAAGATGGGACAGTTCAGAAGGGCCTGTATATCCAAATCCATCAACATGTCTGAAACATTTCAAACGACTCTTGATGCTTGTATGTTCATAAATGACTTGGATGCTCAGTATTTACTACAGGGCAAGCTGAATTTCTCTCCAAGTTACAACTACAGTGTAAGGAAATGTAAGGACATCAATGTTTAGACAATTATGCTCTCTGATTTAAATAGGGGATTAGGTTCCTAGTCCTAATGTAGGCAAGTACATTTAGACACTTATTAAGTGTATTTATTTCAAGGTCAGTAAATCTATCTTATTAACCCTTCGTCTTCTTTATAAGTATAGCTTTACTTGGCAGAAGACATTTAGCAACCTATGAGCTATTTTCTGCTATTTCCAAGGAGAAGTGAAAACACATCACAATTGTGGAGACTGTCGCTCTGTTTGATATCTACAGGAAAAAAAAGAGTTTCAGAATTTTATACCAATAATTTTCATCCCTAATGCCCAAAGTCAAAATTCTGAACGATACTTATAATGATAATTATATTAGCAATATATGCATATATGATATGAAATAATATTTTTTTGTCTTCAAATATGACAGCACTGGACAATACTGCACTAGCAATTCAAATTGAAATTGTATGAAATCACAGAATCACTGAATCATAGAGTTTGAAAGGATGTCAGGAGACTGTCTAGTCCAGCACCCCTGCTAAAACATGTTCCCTAGACTAGGTTACACAGGTAAACATCCAGATGTGTTATGAATATCTCCAGAGAAGGAGACTCCACAACCTTTCTGAGAAGCTTGATTCAGTGCTCTGTAGCCCTCAAAGTAATGAAGATTTTCCTCATGTTCATATGGAACTTTCTTTGTTCCAGCTTGTATCCATTGACCCTTGTCCTGTCACTGGGCACAGCTGTGAAGAACCTGGAACCATCCTCTTGACAATCTCCCTGTACATATTTATATTTATAATATTTATAAGCCTTGATAAGATTCCCTCTCATCTTCTCCAAGCTGAACAATCTCAGGTATCTCAGCCTTTTCTCATAAGGGAGATGCTCCAGGCCCCTAACAATCTCTGTGGCCCTCCACAGGACTCCATCTAGAAGTTCTCTGTTTTTCTTCATCTGGGTAGCCTGGAGGTGGACACAGTACTACAGATTTGGCCTCATCAGAACAGAGTAGAGGGAGAGGATCACCTCCCTCAACCTACTGGCAACAATCTTTTTAGCACACTTCATATTACTATAGGGTTTCTTGGCCGCAAGGACACACTGCTGGCTCATGGTCAGCCTGTTGCTCACCATGACCTCTATGTCTTGGTCTCTGTTAAAATTTGTCTTGTTAAACCTCATTAGGTTCCTCCCTGTGCAACTCTCCAGCCTGTCCGTGTCTTGCTGAAAGACAGCACAGCCTTCTGGTCTGTAAGCTATTACTCCCAGTTTTGTATAATCAGCAAATTTGCTGAGGTTGCATTCTAACCATTCATCCAGGTCATTGTTGAAGATGCTAAACCAGAGTGCACTTAGTTCTGGACCCTGGGGAGCATTGCTACTTACAGGTCTCCAACCAGACTTTGCATCACTGATTACAACTCTCTGAGATGTGTCAGTCAACAAGCTCTCAGTTCACCTAACTTTTCACTCATACATCCCATACTTCCTAAACTTACCTATGAGGATGATATGGGAGACAGTATCTGTTCTGTATCTATTCAGCATTGCTGAAGTCAAGGTAGACAACATTCACTGCTCTTAGAGGGATGTATCATTAGAAAAGTAGAGGGATACATCATTAGAAAAATCTCAGCAGACAGATGTAATATTTTAGTATTTCAGTGGTATTGTATTACCAAACAAAATACTTAAAGATACGTAGTACTTCCCACTGGTGTGTACTAGAATTATGCAGTATTCACTATATATTCTTTGTACTTCCACTTAATTCAGTATCACTTTTTTCTTTTTAATTTTCCCTAGCTTTAACCATTTTGATTACTTTCTTAGACCATCCATTTTTTTTAATTGAAAATTATATTAATTTTCTTTTTAGTATTAGGAAGCTAGCGACAAAACGCCATGTTTCTTGATGTTATTTTTTAATAATGAATATTTTACTTGTAACATGGATATTTTGTCCCTTGTACTATTATTTGATTTCCTTTTTTGCTATTTCTTTATTTTCTTTTTTGATAATTCGTTATGAACTTTAGAAAGAAAGCCTTTTGGTTTTTTTTGATGGAAATAAAAAGGTGAATGAAACTGTATTTATGATTTTCTTGATCATTGTATTTCCAAAAGTTCTTTATTACTTTTTAAATGAAGGTTTATTATTGTTAGTACCACCTGTGATAATCTGGAACAATTTTTGGCTCAAAACTTGTTCAGTGGCACCCATCTGAGACATAATTTGCTCCACAGGCTTGGGGATTAATGGTTACCATGATGACAATAGTTAAGAGAAACATTTCTATTGTGACCAGGAGAAACTGTTTTCACTGTTGTTCTTTTTGGGCATTCATGCTGATTTATGGGGATCATCATGGAGGAGGAGACCACCATGCAGTGAATGTACATACCTAGCCACCCACCATGGGATCATCAGATGATCAACTGCCGATCACCCAACAAGAGGGGCTTGTACTATAGACATGTTGTTAACCCTGATGAACAAAACTTAAATACCCCTGACAACTACCATCACCCTTATAAATAAATCATAAGTGCCCTTGACAATCAGCTACTTTTCCTGGAAATCAAAATGATGCTATAAAGAAGATAAAAATGTGAAGAGTTCTGAGGAAGCAGGATTACTGAACTGCAGCCATGCAAGTCAATGAGACAATGCTAACTTGCTGTCCCCCCTGCAGACCAACAAGACATCACTGGATCCATGATTGTGACTATCCCCCTTTATAAACCATTCATTATCTTCCCTATTATTACTATTGCTAACTCTCTTATCTTCCTCTCATTGTTGAGCTGCTTAGAACTTGTGATATAATAATTGGACAGCACTTGGCCTCATTTGCTGCCTCGTTCTCTCTCGCGGTAAGCCATCTCTTCCATCTCTTCCACTCTAAGGTAGAAGATACGAGCCTTCTCCAAGTATCCCAGAAGAGACGATTATGAAGTCTTAGAACATTTTCTTGAAGAAAAGCTCCAAATCATTAACATATGTATTACAATAAGATAACCACAACTGAGAAGTCTCATCTCTATTCCTGAAGCAATCTTTATATGTCTCATTATTTAATAAAAACTAACAGAATTTATAAAATCTCTCTGTAATGTGTGTCTTGCTGAAACTGGAATGGTGTATTTGGATAATAGATATACAGCTATCAATAGATGGAGAAGGAGATGGCTCTCAACACAACAGTCTGAATATTTCAGCAATAAAGAGAACATGACTCCTACTTTCGGTAATCTGTAATTATTATACTGTTCCTATATAGCTTTCTACTAATTTATTTTTGCTTCCAGAGAAAATAAAATAAGTCCTGTTAATTGTAATCATGATGTGCACTGAAATATGAAACACAATACTGCATTTTTAAGTTTGTTTGTTTGTAATGATCGAGGTAATGTTGAATGAATGTTGGAAATTTTTATGACATCTTCACTAATTCCAGAAGAACTCTTTTCGATTAATGATATTGGAGTAAATATTAAAAGAATTAACAATGATAAAGCTATCATTTTAAAGTGCCATTCTTGCTTATAGAACCGGCAATTGTCATATATTTTTAGCAAGTTTCTATGGCAAGCCTTTGTAACAAGTTACAAATCATCATATGTCTTTTCATATTCATGTGCTAACATCAATCAGGGTAGCAACTCATTTCTGTGTGTAGATCATATTGTAATAGTGGATTTCTTAGAATTCCAGAGTAGTTGAGTGTCAAGTACTTTTATATTACATGTTCTTTTGAGATTTTTAGGTTCTTTTTTTTTTTTTTTTTTTGAGGGGGGGGAGTTATACAAGATGGATACTCAAAATGTGGGGCATCTTGAACACCTATGTAGTGTAGTCAAACACATTCCCTAGAGCTTTATGTTTTGGTTTGGTTTGGTTTGGTTTGGTTTCGTGAGAGCCAACATTCTTCAGACACTGGTTAGGAGAAGACCACAACTTAGTCGTAGGGAAGCCGTTTTGTCCCTAAGTGTTGAGATGTAGTATTTTTATTTTAGGGGAGGAGAGTATTTAACAGTAGGTAACAGTTACAGAGAATTGTGCTGCTACTCATCTGTGGGAGCAGAAAAGGCTCTTAATGTTTTTAATATTTATTTTATTTTTTTTTTTAACTGTGAATATAGTAAATATTAGTGGCTGCATATTCTTAAAAACATAAAAAGTACTTAGTCTGATCACACTTGATAATGCCTAGAGTGTATTTTAAAGTATGTAATTTGGCATTATCAACATTATCAACAAAATTTAGAATTTTGTTATTTAATTAGAGTTATAAAGGAAGTGATCTCATGGAATGCTTTCTCACCAGAAAGCTTTTGTGACTTTTTGATTGATTAGTTGGTTGAATTTGCTTTGTTCTGTTTGTTTGCTTGCTTTGTTTTGTCTTGCTTTGTATACAACAAGAAATAATCATTGACAGATAAATGATTTACACAGAATGTGAGAAGCAATATTTTTAGCAAGTAAGCTATTCAAAATATGGTCAAGACACAACTTCTAACTGAGTAAATTCAGATTTTGTTTGGTTCTCTTAAGTACTAAGCAGTGGCATGTACTGAAATGACAAGCTATAATTGTACTTTAAGATAATAGAGAAACAGCATTTTGGGTTTTTTACTGTTGAAGTTTAAAGGAAGACAAAAGTAAAATTTCTGTAATTGAATTAAAGTCAAATTTTCAAAACCTGTATAAATAAAATTGACAGTGTTGCAATAGATTAGAATATCATCTATGTAGCAATAATGAATTGCTCCAGTAATTATGGCCTTTGTTTGTATCTGGCTCAGTAAGTCATCATCAGCAACAGATACTAAGACTACAGTGTTTCTGGCAACCAAAATAGAGGGTTTTTTTTTGTTTGTTTTGTTTTGTTTTTTTTTACCTTCATTCTGTTTTCTTCCTTCCGGAAAATTAAGTAGTTTAACACAGTAAATGAAACAACACAATTTGTTGTTGTTGTTGTTGCTGCTGTTTTGTTCTGTTCTGTATTGTTTTGTTTTGTTTCATTTCATGATTTGTTGCATCTAGCACAGCAAAATATTCACTTCTTCCTTTCCTTGCAGCTTTCCACTGTGACAAAGACAAAAAAAAAAAAAAAAAAAAAGATGACTCTCGAAGACCTCTGAGGACGCTGAGGACTGTCACAGAAAAGATGGTATACCTGCTTGGTAGCTTCACTGCAACATACATCTATATGATAAATTGAAAGTAAAGCATCCACTGGCCATCCTCTTTCATGAAAGGAAACAGAATATATAATTACAAACAAAACAAAGAACAGCAAGATGACAGTAAAATGTACTGTAAGATTTTTGTGACACATTCTATTTCCTTCAGCAGAATCATTTGGTCATTTTAAGTGCTTGCCTTTGCCATTTTTCACCAAAATTTCTTAATAAAATATTAAAAAAAATAAGAAATTACAGATTGATTATATTTTTTTTCTTGTATGTAACTGCAGCCTAAATTTTTACAAAGCTTAGTGAAAATGCTGAAAATTCTGAGAGAACATTTGAATGAAACAAATCCTACTCATTTCTAATACCTAGACAACCACAATTCATTTTCGTGTTTAGTTCATCTGAGAACAAAAATCGGCAGTTGAGAAGAGGAAATAGAATAAAAACATTTTAAATACCCTTTTTAAATCTGTGTTAAAGGAGACAGAAGAGGCAGAAAGTGCGCAGGAAAGATTAAAATAATTTATGTAGAAAAGAATAAAAGACACTGAGAAGATTAAATTTAGTCTTTTCTGGCAGTTTCATAGCAACAAGTTAGAGATGGAAAAGACCTATTAGGTTATTAATTTCATCTCTGTCAAGATAGAATTTTCTCCAACTATTTTTTTCCTGTATTTTGTCCTCTCTAGTGCAGAAAATATCTGGTGAATCTTCTACCACTACCTTTAGGGGTCTATTTCAAATTTTCATACATATTTCTATCAAGATATCTACTAAAGTTCAGTCTAAATTATCCTTTTGTTAATCTCATCTCATTATTTCTAGGATAGAATGTTTTCTATATAAAATATTTTGTCTTTTCTCTCCCACTCCCCTTAGTTACTGTTTAACTAAACCTTTTTATTTTTAGCTTTATTCATCATTACTCTGAAGTCATTCCCTCCTGCTCCCAACACCTCTTTGCTGCCAATTTCTTATTATTTTCTTGATAACATGATATCTATGATTTCCTGGTACATAAGTTTGTAAACCAGTTGAAGTTGAACTACAGACATTTATTTTTCTAGCTATATTCTATCTATATTTTCCTATGTTTTCTACCTGTTTTCTACCTCTATGCAGTAAAAAAATTAAAGCTGAAAACTAGTTATTTTCAAGATCTAGGATGAAAGGGAGCCATGACTGTGTAAAAAAATGCCATTTCTGAAAACCAAAAAGTTACTGTACATAGAAAAGTTATATAGAGATTAAAATATTTATTTATCTTTTATTTAGTCAGCACTCATTAAGACTACCCGAAGAAGTTCAAATAAATCTAAATCTCTTCTAAAAATCCTGAAGAAAAAAAGATGAAATAGTGAGAAAAAAAAGGTAATAGGAAGTTTACAGAAAAACTGATGGTAACTTTAAAATAATCTACAAAGATTTTATGTTAGAAATTCTCTTTGTGACTAAAAATTGTTTAATAAGGAATCAATATGAGAGAATATCTCTATGGAAAAGTAGTAATGTGAATTCTGTATAACACAACGTTTTATATTTACCATCATCTGCTTGTGAATGGTAGCTTTTGAATGTGTTCACAAATCTTTTTCAATGAAAATTTCTGCCATGCTACATTTTAAATACGTATGTGTAAGAATGCCACATTTTAAATATGTATGTGTAATGTATGTGTAAGAAAACCATGAGCTAAAAATGAAACAGACAATAGATCTGCCAAAAGATAATATAGCTGATTTATTTAAATATTATTGTTTTCTTAAAAAAAAAAGATAAATTATCCTTCTAGAAATTAATAAATCCTTCCATATATTTGAAATAATACTATCAGATTTAACACATTCCTCTCTGTAAAGCTGTGGTCAACTAAACCACATAAAGCATTTATCTATGAATTGTCTAAAATACAAATATATAAAAGAACTTCTTTGGATATAGTGGATATCCAAAGAAGCTATTCTGAGGATATATTTCTCTTCTAGGAAAATAAATAAATACATAAACAAATCTGCCACGACCAAAACAAAACAAAAACCATATTTCTTGAAGGCTTTTATTAATCCAACATAAAGATTCAATTATAAAATAACAATAATATATATATTTTATAATAATAAAATAATAAAATGAATAAACAGTGAAGGAGAAGAAAATGAGGACAGGGGAAGTATGAAAAGGAAAATCAAATCCCACACTAACCAATGAAGGAACTTTCTGCATTATAGTTATTGACTAGTTGTGACTTTAATAAGGCTTTATTTTTTTAAAGAACAACCAAGCTTTTGCTATTTATATAAAAATAAAAGAGGATAGAAAATATTACATCATTGCTAGAGAAAATACATCTACCCACTCCCACTGCTGTTCTACTATTACCATTCTGAGCATGAAATGCTTAAATTTATGACTGCAATAATGACTCTCATATGTATGTACAAAATATATTTTCCTTATTTTCATTATTGAAATTAATTAACTAATTAATTAATACTAAGTAATTCAATGCATGAAATCTATATCTTTGTAATAAATATGTTTTTACAATTTGTAAAAATTTATATCAATACTGGTGAGGGGAAATCCTTGTTTTCTGAATAGCTAATTGAAGGTTCTGATAAGATATTAAATCTTTTTATGTCCAACATGTAAAGAAATTGCTCAGGTGCTGAAGTCGAGGTCCTTTAGTTCATGAGAGTTAATTAGTTTTATAATACATAAATCAAAAACTTTTTTTTTATGCTGCAAGCTGATAAAACAATATGAAAAGAAGACATCAAACCAGACTTTTGAAGCATTCTGAAGTAAATTATGATGCCATTTTATGAGTTATATGCTACAGTCTCTTGCAAATATATGTATTTAAAACAACAAGTCTTAAATCTTTTGTATGCTACATCCTTTTCAGTAAGAACATAGTTCTAGATACATTACTTAAGATGACAGCTTTTCAATTAGAGGAGAGAACTGCATATCTAAATTAACTAACCTTTTTTGCCTATGTTTGGCAGTATAAATCAAAATATTAATATTCTACACCGGTTTTATTTTTACCTTTCTTAAAACAAAACAGTACCCCTTCCCAGGAGATGCTCAAGACCAGATTGGCTGGAGCTCTGGGCAACCTGATCTAGTACCAGTTCTGGATGTTGGTGGCCCCTGCTGTTGCAGGGGGGTTGGAACTTGATGATCCTTGGGGTCCCTTCCTACCCTAGCCATTCCATGATTCTATGATTGGTCTTTTATTCATGTAAGGGATTGCCAACATATTTATAAAGCATTTTGATATCTTGAGTGTAGCTGATTACAGCATACACTGTGTGATCATAAAGTATATATATTTAGGAAATTCCCCTATTTATAGGAAAATTTATTTTCCTATTTATAGGAAAACTATTTTGTGACCATATGATCCAAATAATCTTTACCAATACCTTTCCAGTCTCTTGAGAAGATGATCAAAAGTACATTTCAACCATGAAGTTCTATTTTTTGTTAGAAGGAACCTATCTGAATCTTTTTTTTTTTTTTAATAAATATTATTTCCATTGACAATTTGATTAGATGTGGAATTCAAATTGTTCACGCAAGTGTCATTTTAAGGCCACTTTTCAATTTGTACCAACATCCTTATATTCATGAGTCCACGCCCTAAACTAAAGTTAAACCTAGTGTTCTTCAAATGCCTGTCTTTAAATGTAAAAGATACAAATTAGAATATAATATCTAATTATGAAATAACATGCCAGCATGACTGGTGCAACTTTCCTTACTACTGAAGAGCTGGTATTCTCAAAGGCAAAAGATATTACAATGTGATATAGCACACTCAATTCAGTATTAGTAGACATCATTCAGTTTTCCCTGTAGAGTATCATGCTTTAAGCGTATTTATGATGACCAACCATCAGTAGAACCTAAGGTTTTATTATCTCTTATGATAAATATAATGTAAATAGAAAACTAAAAATATTATGCAAGTGAAATCAAAGGAAGATTTTGCGACTGCATTTAAAAAGACAAAAACAAAAAAAAAAACAAAAACAAATTTATTTCTCTAAAGTAACAATTTATTGGACATATTATTACAAATTGGAATAAATTAGGATTTTAAAAGAAAATTTAGAGAAATACGTGATGAAAAGCATTTTGACAGCAGTATAATACAATTCAATTTTTAGACTTCAATTTAATCTCACTAGACATTTAAAATGAATCAGAATGCCATACTGACTGGAAGTAGGTGCCATGAAGTGAGGATATATACATATTTTCCACCTGAGATGTTTTTCTTGTAATATAATGCACTGTGATTTATATTTCATACTGCTAATTACAGAGGGAACTTAAAAAGTCTAATTCAGGTGCTAAACTTTTAGATATCAATTTTAAAGCAAAGTTTCCTTCTCTAGATGACATTTATAATAATCTTTTAGCCCAATTTTATATTTTATACAATTTTTATCAACTTCCAGTATTAATCAAATTTCTGTTTTGTCCCCTTATGCATATCTACTCTTCACCACTACTTATAATATATAAACACAGTAACACACACTATTGCATTTTCAGTTAGCAAAAGCTGCTGAATGAAATACTTACACTATGTAAATAATAATACTACTCTCATCTTAGACCCACTAAATTACTGTCTTCTGTAAAAGGATACGGATTTTCTCAAATACATATATTTGCAGTTAAACTATGATTTCACTGTAATGCTAGGATTTCCAGCAAGTATACTCTTTATTTAGATAACACAGTTATAAAATAGGGAAAGTGAATCTTGATATGTACTGTCTTGGTTGGAATAATTTTTCCTTTTATGCTTAGTGATTAACCTTCCAAAGTAAAGTTTTTAATTACACCTTGCACTTCTTTAAAGCCCATTAGACATGTAGAAATGTAGTATATTGTAAACATAATTATACTTATGAACAGCAATTAATCTAATGGATTTTCAGTCTACCTCATATAGTCAACTGCAACATATTCCAATTTATTATAGTGTTTCACAGCAGCAGTACAAGGGAGTAAATATTTTCTTCTGCAATAGCTTTGAGTTTTTATTAAGGAGATTCCCTGTACGTTTCATATAATTAGTTGCAAAAAATTATTTAGTTTAGAAGACTTAACGTTTACTGATAACAATGAAGCAATACTTCATTATTTTTGCTAGTTAATTCAGTGTCTCATAAAAAAATAAGATCATCATTACACACTCTGGCATCAAAATTCTGATCTAGCCTACAGAGTTCTGCCTGTCTGGAGTATATGACTCCTGGAATATATATCATGTTCTTTGTTACTTTCTTACAAAGACAGAGATTGTTATAATATCAAACCATTTTTTTCTTTCTTTTTCTTACCTTAGAATTAATCAATACAGGTTTCCACTTCAAACAAAAACATTTTTTCTCAATCCCAGATTAATAAGGTGGATATGATAGGGGTGGGAGATGGGAAAGAAGAATTTGCATCTTACAGATTTCAAAAGAAATTCCAATACAGTCATAGGACATTTTATAACTTCAGAACGTCATCATGTCTGATCTTGCTTATGAAATGTAACACAATCCACTCTGTCAAATCCTTTCTTTACTTTTACAGAGAATGAATATTTTGCTAAATAATTCTTCAACTCTCTTACATGAAAATTGTTTCTTTTTCCACATCATTAATACTGCTGGCATATATGAAGCACTTGTGGACCTATGTTTTCTCAATTCATTAATACATTACATGTAATTATGTAAAAATGTATAAAAATACATAAAATTGTGTTTTTTATCTTTTTTTTTTACTTACAACCGTAGGAAAATACATAGTATCATCGATATAAATAGCTTTGGAGTAATATGTGAGTGAATAAATGTCTGGAAATGTTTAAGTTGTAAATTTCTGGTCAAACTGAAATCACTTTTCCTTATTTACTTGTCAAAACACAACAAATGAAGCCCAACATTTTCATCTTTATTCTTGTAAATGTTAAAAATGCTTTTTTACTAGTTTTGAAAATCCCTTCCTGTAGCCATGAAGAGGAATTGTTTTGGGTCATATTTATCTGTGCTGCTTCAGAAGTAATTCCTCTTACTCATCTCCAGGGCAAGTATAACAGAAACAATGAGCACAACAAGTGTTTGATAGAACAAAGTTTCAGAACAACATTTTTCAACATAGTCATCGCCATTAATTCTACATTTTTATCTGTAATGAACAGGAGCCTGTATGCCACACCCATAAAAGTCTGTGCCAGCATATATGAACAACTGTTGCTGTCACCACTGCTGAAGCTTCATTGTGCTCACATTCACTGTTTGATCTCCAGAAATGTTCAGCGTCAGTGAATGTCAATGGGTGCAATTGTTCTTATGCACTTCTCTGTCAGATGCCATCTTGTCAAGCTGTCTGTCTGCTGCCATCTGTCGCAGGGCAACAAAATTTAATGGAATACTGGTGGGAAGGTTCCACTTCTACTGTTCCACCACAAACAGCTGCCTCTGACTTCATTTTCTGACATGATAAAATTACTTCTGGAGCAGCCCTCATATAGCGTATGATATAGTCACATTTTATTGCTTCATGGTGAATGTGTATAATGTAACAAAACTTATTTTAATTTTTAATGTTTTTATTAAGATATATTAAAATGAGTAACAAGTTGGACATGTACTAACTGATTTTTGGACCAGTTTTTAGACAAATTGTCCTTCAAATCATTGTCCTATTGCTTCTTGATATCTAATGTTAGCAGTGACACAACAGCTGGAAATTCCAACTACAGTGGGATTAGGAGGTAAGTTCAAATTTTCTTTTGTGAGCTCTTTTTAAACTTACTTCAGAGGCAAGAGAAGCACTGCAAAAAAAAATAGTAATAATAATAATAATAATTAAAACCAACCATACAACAACATCAAAAAAACCCGATGGATTCTATGAAGTAGAATAATAGAATTGTAATATCACAGAATCATATAATGGTTTGGGTTGGAAGGGTCCTTTAAGATCATCTAGTTCCAACCTCTTGCTATAGGCAGGGACACCTCCCAGGTTGCTGAAATCCCCAGCCTGGCCTTGAATGCTTCTACAACCTCACTGAGCTACCTGTTCCAGTGTCTCATCTTCCTCACATTTACCTCATCCTGTCAGTAATTTAAATAAAGTGAAATTACTGGATGGTTTTGCATTTTGCAACTCAACACTGAGTATACAGTATGGCCTGGACCAATAAGCCAAAGTGATGACTTCATTTATCATTCTCCTATTGTGTTGGATGTACATAAAGAGTCAGATCCTTGGATGAGGGTATGAACAGAACTGTACTGTCTGGCCACTTCTGTCTTTTGCTACCTGCATAGTTAGCACAGGAGAATAGGAGTGAGAGGGTTTTCCCTTGGAACTCTGTTCTTTGAGAACCATGATTGTGATTCAGTGGACTTTGAACAGGCTTTTGTAATTCTGAATTGTTAGGACGAAGACTGGAAATGCATTAAGACTGAGGTATATTTTGACCATAAGCTATTTTATAGAATACAGTTTGGACAGATTTATCTTAGCTACTTTTCACACATTTATGAAGTTTTAAGGATATTCTAATTTTCTCCTGTGTTACTATTGAAGATAAATCTTTTAAACTAAACCTCATGGAGCAGATTTTCTCTGCTTAGTTTTTTATATAACGACTTGGTTGCTATTCTTACAAGAGAAAATTATTTCACCATGATTGTGCACAAAAGCTTACTTCTAAATCAGAATGATTTTGTTGAGTGTGTATTATGTGGGGGGAAAAATAAAACAAGAGAGTACTTAGTGAAACCTCTTTATATGAAGGTTTTGGATGAAAAGCATCTGTAATCCTAATACAAAGAAAATCATATAAAAGAAGTAGTAGAATATAAAATTTCTATTCTCTAAAAGTCTATTTTCAAAAAAGTTTCCAAGAGTTTAATTAGGAAGCAATTCTGTCATTTGTAACAAGCTCTAAACTAATAGCAGTGGCCTTCTTATGGGAAAAAGTGCATCTGTCACAATGTATTCAGCTTGCATTCTCTCTGTGGACAATCTGAAAGACATATTGAGAGATGAGATCAGAGGGAGAAAGGTTCTTAATTCTCATTGAAAATTACAACATCTTCAATTCAATGTAATGACTTTAATTCCCCCATTCTTTCTTTATATCCATTTGGGAATTTTGACCATTCCTTTAGCTTTCACTAACACAGAGCTTACTGAATTAGCCTTGATTAAGATTTCTAATACTCTTTAAATATACTATGAGCTTCAAATGTATAATTAACTTCATGAAAGTTTATGAGATTCAGTTTTAGATCTCTGTTGTTTTAGATCATTTTGGAGCTCTTTTTGCCTTTGTTGGTTTGTTGGTTCTATTTTTGAACCAACTCTACTCTACTTCTTAGTAACTTATTTATCTAATCAAAACACACCATATCAAATCTCTAGCCATTTATTTTTTTCCTAGAATAAGAAATGTTTTTAGGTGTGTTCGTTGAGGAAAAGTTATTCTGGAATACCTATTCATAAATAGCTAAATTAGATTGCCTCCATATACTGACTGGTGATACAGAATACAAAAGAACAGAATTCAAAAAGACTTTTCACTCATCATTCTTTTGGGGAGAAACAGTAAATGGACTTTTACAGACTCTATAAAATCGTGGATTCTCATGCAAGCTTTTATCAAAAAGTCTGTTTTATAACATTAAAAGGTCTCTGTGAGGTTATTTTATTTTATTTTATTTTTATTTTCCCTTTCAAGTACACTGGAAACTTTTAAATCTTTGCCATTCATTAACCATTTAAATCTTATAATCATGGAAATCCATAAATACTACCAATGATCAAAGTTATCATTGCTAAAGGAAAAGTTATTTAGTGTAACAAGTATAAAAGTATATGTTACTGGACATAAGATTTGGGAATACATGTATAAAGCATGACAGATGGATTTTGTATTTGTTGTTGTTTTTTATTATTATTTTTTATAGACTTTCAAATAACCCTTGTCCTTTGAGTTTTTAAATCTTTTTTCTGTTTTGCTTTCTATATTCTGATTATCAATAAAGTAAGGCTTTGATTTAGCTATGAAAAACTAATTCCAACAATCTGCCCCATCTAGTAAATAGATTAAAAAATAAAAACAAAAAAACAAGAAGAAGCTGAGAGCTCCTGGACCTGTATATGTATTTCAACGATACATTCAGAAGCCTTGTAGTTAACGATGAAGGATTCATGATCACAGAAATCACAGAATTGTTTGAGTTGGAAGGGGCCTTTAAAGGACATCTGGTTCAAACCCCCAGCAGTAAAGGGGGACATGCACAGCTAGATCAGGTTGCTCAGAGGCCTGTCCTATGCATGTAACAAGGGAGAGGTCTCTCTGTGCAACATGCTGAAGTGCCACACCACTGGATACCATTTGAAAAACTCTGAGCTTCTAAATTTGCTCTCGCGAGAACAATTGTACGTGAGATAGGACATGATGGTTATTTTAACAGTACGGTTGATTAATAAGAAAATGGCTAAAAGAACTGCACTAAACCTCACAGCACATCAGAATGATGCTGGCATATGCAGATTCAGATGTGAATTCTCCTTCTCTATGACTGTCGGGTACATCATTGTACACTAAAAAGATGTGTTAAAAATATTTACATTTATTAATTTGTGTCCAACAGCATACATCAACAGAACTGTATTAACTACTTAAAGCACTTACCTATTATTTCCATATGAAGTATTCTAAGATAAGAAGACAGCACAGCCTTCCCTGGAAGGGCAATGGGAAAAAAGGAACCAGATGAGGTTTAACAAGAACAAATAGAGTTTGTGCAACAAGTACAGCTTTGCACGTAGGGAGGAATAACCGCATACACTGGTACAGGTTAGGGGGTGACCTGCTTGGAGAGAAACTCTAAGGGGAGGAACCTGGGTATTCTCGTGGATGACAGGCTGGCCATGAGCCAACAGTGTGCCCTGGTGGCCAAGGCCAATGGGATCCTGGGGTGCATTAAAAAAGCATGGCTAGCAGGTTGAGGAAGGTGTTCCTCCCCTCTCTAGTCTGCCTTGGTGAGGCCTCACCTGGAGTACTGTGTTGAGTTCTGGGCTCCCCAGTACAAAAAAGACTGGGGTCTCCTTGAAAGAGTCCAGCCAAGGGCCACAAAGATGATAAAGGATGTGGAACAACTCTCTCATGAGGTAAGGCTGCAGACCTGGGTCTGTTCAGCCTTGAAAAAAGAAGATTCAGAGGGAATCTGACCCATGTCCATATCTAAGAAGCATTAGGTAGAGGGATGAGTCTGGACTCTTCTTAGCAGTGTGTGATGATGGGACAAAGGGAAATGGCCACAAACTGGAGCATATAAGTTCTGCACAAATGTACATGGGAACTTCTTCACAGTGCAATGACGGAGCACTGGCACAGGCTGCACATAAAGGTTGTGAAGTCTCCTCTGGAGATAATCAAGACCTGTCTGGATGCCTACCTATGCACCCTGGTATAAAGAGCTGCTTTGGCAAGACTAGATGAGTTCTAGAGGTCCTTTCCAACCCCTACAATTCTGTGATTCTGTCAAGTACTCACATATTATTTCCAAGTATAAATAACTGAATAAAAAATAAACCCAACAAAAACAAATCACAGAATCACAGCCTTGCACTCTCACTACAGTACAGCTTCAATGCTCAAACAAGAAGTTTGTGAAACACATCAAGAGCAGAAAATCACAAGTACTTAGCAATTATTCAGTTATCATCTTCTCTGAATAAGTTAGGCATTATCTAATTAATTTTAAGGGGTCATAGGCTTGAGATGGGCATTTATCACACCAAAAAGTGGAACAAAAAGCATTTAAAGGGACTCAGCCACAAATAAGAAGAAGGAATATAGTAGTAAGAATCAAAATATTATTCATTTTGGTTTTGTTAAAAACATATATTTTGTTATGAAAAAAAAGCTATTAAAAGGTCAAGAAAATAATCTTTATGCAAACTCCTAATTATGACAATGAACCAAAATTTTAAACACAATTTTTCTGTGTGAAATTGTTAATGTAATTAATTAATTGTTGTCTTTACTACGTAGACCAAATGCACAGCATTATACATTCATTTTGCTGTGTAATATTATGTCTCTAAAATTCCGAAAAGAATTAGCTGATACAGCTACATTGTTAAAATGCAGAATTATTTGTACGTTAATTTCTCACCTGAACAAGAATGCGAAGAGCTGGCTAATGGGAGGGAATGCAGAGCTGATATTGCTTGTGTCTTCTTGATAAGCCTTAGGGCTTCAAGACTTTCCATTTTAATACAGATTGAGTGCATTTAGAGAAAGAAAATAAAAATTATAACAAGTACAGACTAGTTAGATAATCCAAATATCTCTCCCATCTCAAAATCCTCACACTGTGAGTCAGGAACAGAGGGCTAGATAAGAAGTGCTAAAGCTGTCATACGCTATGTAGGCAGTATTGTATGTTTACAACTGACTCTTTAATGTAAACAGTAAATGACTATTTAACTTTTTAATATGACAGTAAGGGATTATTTAATATCTTAATATATCACTGCAGATTCTTCACTTAATGCTACATTGTGGCCAAAGAAATACACAAGATACTTCCATATAATTTCTTCTGAATTTGGATATTTCTTCTGTTTCTACAGTCAATGTGAATATAAATATTTTCTATTAGCCTGTAGCTCAGTCAGGCTACTTCACTTGTCCAATAAATCTAGGAGACTGGAAAATGTCAACATCCTTGTTCAGTGAAAATGATTTCTGAAATGATCTGTCCCTTAAATGCTATTTGAGTCTATTAACCATTTATTATCCATTTTTAATTCTTGATACTTCCATAAGGAGTCCAATCATTTGAGCTTAATTATTCAGCAGTGACTCCTAGCCCTGCAATAACAAATCAAAAACATTTCACAGGAATCAAAACAACAATGTCTGTAACAGATCTTTTCTATATGAGTTTGACATTGTCAACAGTTTGAGAGAATGAAGATAATTTTGGATTAGTGCCTGATTTTGTCCATTCTAAAAGCATGCATGTAGACTGCTCCAATATTTATGCCTCCTATTTATTTCCATGGAAACTACAACAGATACAAAGAGCACAATAATGCAGCTCAGTAGAGCAAGTTCTCAGCTAAAAAACATTACTTTTCAACATAGTCAGCACCATTAGCTATGCTTTTTTTTTCCAGTAAAAACTCCACTAGTGAAGGTATCCTACTGTTGCTGTCACCTTCTGCTGAAATGTGCCACCCACAATCACACTGTGCTCACATTAACTGTTTGGTCTCCATAAATGCTCCTTCTCTTCATACATACTTCCAAGTCAGAGGCTATTTTGTCAGACAGCCCCTCTGCTGATGTCTGTCACACAGCAACAAAATGTAATGGAATACTGTTGGGAAATTTCCACTTCTACTGCCATACCACCATCTACTTCTAATTTTCTGGGCTGACATAATAAAATAGGAGGCATTACTTTTGGATCAGTCCTTATGAATGTTTCCACTTCTAAAAAGTGTTTTGTTTCTGCTTATTGAGAGTACGGTAAAGTGCAAAAAGCACTTCCATTGTGCATGCTCTACTTTCTTGTACCTCAGAAATCATACTGGAATTATTTTCAGCATGGTGACTAGGCAATACTGCATCCATTTCCATGCAGATGGAAAATTAGTCCTGCAAAAGTAGGGAGATAATTTTGAAAAATTTTAGAAGTAATAAATTGAAACATATTAAGCCCACTTACAGTTTTAAGACCATTTCTTAGGTCCACTGTGAAAAACAGAAGATGATCAGCTAGTACAGTGCCTTCAAACCATTTCTGTCATGAAATAAACAAATATTTTCTTACTAAGAAAAAACAGTTCCTTGATCCTCAGTGTCAATTGACTAGGAAGTGGGAAGAAATAGCCTAGAACAACAAACTAACAATAAATAAATAAATAAATAATATATACCACAAAAAAAGACAACAACAAAAGCAACAAAACACTAGAACATTATAGAAAAGCAAATAGGCAGCTGTTGCAGAAAACAGAATAGTGGCCTGAATCTTAGAGTTTTGTTTGAGCCTCAGGCAATTTCTGGCAGTACAGGAAAAAATCAAATTCAGCTCTATTCTTTGCTATTTGGGAAACTGGGAATACTTTGCTATCTTTACTAGTGTATAATACTGCCTCCCAGATGCAAATAGTTTGTTCATGAGAATATTATATTATTAGAATTTACCATAGACCAAGAACTCTGCTTCCCCATATAAGGACTCCCAGTCCTGCAATCTTTGAATATGTCTAAATAAACTATTTTACAATCAATAATTGGTCTTGCTCAACAAATTCCAATTTTGTTGAATAGTAAATATTAACATTATTTTTAAGCCACAAGTTATTTTCTAAGTATGCTAGAAATATTCCAAAACCTTCACATACTGCCAGAGAATACTCTTGTATTCTCACTACAGTACAGCTTCTATGCTCAAACAAATAACAAAGTAAAAAATAAAACATTTTGATAACTCTGTGTGGAATTGTTCTGTCAATACAAAATAAAATGTGATATCATTGCCATTTTTGCTTCATATTATCAATAAGGAATAAAAGTTATACCTCTACCTTTCTCAATTACTCCAAAGCTATCTCCCCAAAAATCAGGCATGCAAAGCATAAAATAAACAGAAAGACAAAAGCAAATTCATTCTGTTTAAATGAATACCGAGTTAACACTTGTTATTCTGTCATTTTTGAAATTAAATACCTAGTGAGGATTATTTATACATTACTGTTTCCTTCATCCAATACATCCAATACATTAACTGTTTCCAGAGACAAATTAAAATAAGATAATATAAAATAAACAATGCATTTCTCAAAACAGTCTGCTGGACTTCAAAATTTTCTGCTAAGCTTAAGATAAAAGTTTTTTAAAGTTACAGAAACCTTAAAGGGACGTTGATCTCTGATCATTCCTGAACAAAACAATTTCATGACTAGCAGTTGCATTCTGCAAGTATCCTTCCATCCAAGTGTCCTTCCATTTCATGCTGACAAAAAGAAGTTAGACTTCTCTCTGGGCTCCATGTTGTCAATTGCATATCTCTACACAGTAATTTCTGTTTGCTTTGTTCTGGCTGCATGTGCTCTCCCCCATCCCCAAACTATTCATTTGCCATGGATGTTAAGCTCAGTGCCTTACTCAGGACTGATAACACTGTCCTGATAAATACTATGACTGTGAATCATCTTACTCTATAAGTAGTGAGAGACCAAGAGCTTCTTAAGCTTGAATTTTCATAACAAGACTATATGTGATCTCACAATTCTTTCTAAATATTGCAAAGTTTGAGTTACTATAGTCATAGCTTTATGCGTAGTAATTATTGGGAATAACTTATTGGGACATTTCTCTCTAAAGGAAGAAAAAACACTGAAGAAATCTCCAGAATGAAATTTAGCAAATAAACGAGCTGTTACATGACAGCTTCCTAAACAGTGTAAGCAAAACATTAGGTAGTTAGCAGCATTAGGGGAGCTTGGTGTGCTGACTATATGAGAATACAGCACCAGAGGTGGAGCAAGGTGTCGAACTCTGTGATCATTCTCTGTGATATGATTGTAAGAATTAGAACTTGGTGGTACTTGATAGATTCCATAGAAGTCATTTCCCCTTGTTCTATCAATATCACACCACATAAAAAGTTGGTCTCCCTCTTGTATATAAGCTCCCTTTAAGAACTGGAAAGCCACAATATGGTCTCCCTGGAACCTTGTCTTCTCCAGACTGAACAATCTCAGCCTTTCTTTCCAGGAGAGATGCTCCAGCTGTCTGATTATGTTTGTGGCCCTCCTCTGGAACCATTCCAACAACTCCATGTATTTTTTTTTGTTCTGAGGGCCCCAGAGCTTACTATCCTACTTAAGATGGGGACTCTAGAAGAGCAGAGTAGAGGACAATCACCTCCCTCGCCCTGCTTGTCACTCTGTTGATTCAGCCCAAAATACTTTTGGTATTCCAGGCTACAAATGCACGTTGCTGGCTCATGTCCAACTTCTCATCCACCAGAAACCCCAGGTCCTTTTCCACATGACTGTTCTTAAGAAGTTTATTTCGCAGTCTGTAGATGTATCTGGGATTGCCCTGATCAAAATGTACTGCCTTGCTGAATATCATTAGGTTCCTACAGGCTCGCTTTTCAAGCTTGTCCAAGCCTCTTTGCATGGCATCCCTTCCTTCTATCAACTGTATCACTGAGCTTTATATCACCTGCAAACTTGCTGAAGATGCCCTCAATCCCATTGTCTATTAAATGATAAAGATGTTAAAGAGCACAGGTCCCAGCACAGACCCCTCCCTGGGGATACCACTCAGAAAAGGCTCCACCTAGACACAAATCTGTTGACCACAACCCTCTGACTGCTAGCATCCGACCAATTCCTTATTCTCAGAATATACATCCATCTCTTTCAAATTTAAAGATAAGAATGTGGTGTGGGATCATATCAAAGGCCTTGCAGTAGATCAGGTAGATGACATCAGTTGCTCTTTTATTGACTACTGATGCTGTCACATCATCACAGAGGTGCAAATTAGTCAGGCACAGTCTGTCCTTGATGAAGCCATTAGGACTAATAAGTACTAATTAGGATTAATAGAGCTGCATGTATGTACAAAAACGGAAACATTTAGGAAGTATATATTTCTGCTTTTGGTGTTTACTCTTTGTTTTGTTTTCAACTGATTTTACAGACTCACTTTCATTATTTGTCTTCCTACTTCAAAAACAGTAACAAATCACCATTTTAAGTACACTGTGCCATGCAGAAGTCATTGGCTTGACTTTTCTCCATGTAGCAATTTAGCTAATTTATGTTTTAAGGTCAACAGTGAAAGACTACTGTGAAATACAAAATGTATCTGTAAATGTATTCACTAATAGTTTCCTATTCAATAATTGTTTCCTATAGAAACAATATGAAAGAGTAGTTGTGAAGGCCGTGAAAGAAACAAGGACTACCATGACTGTTTCCAATCAGTGTACTTTGATTCCACAGATTCAGGATGAAAGTATTTATTTTGACCTCTATAAGGAAATTTATCCCAAAATCTTGTATTTTTATAAAAGAAAAGATAACTTGTCATATTGAAATAATGTATGCTACTGCCTCTAGCATAGATTCTGCAGAAAACCTGAGCTTGTCCTCATACATGTGAAGCATAAGATTCATAATTTATTTTTTTATTATTATTCATTCAGGGTAAAATACACAGGGTAAAAAACCTAAAAAAGTGAAACTAAATGGGCTGCTACAAAAGTAATGCTTCCTATTTTATTACATTGGCCCACATCAGAGGCAGGTGTTGGTGGTACGGCAGTAGAGGTTTAATCTTTCCACCACTATTCCATTAAATTTTATTGCTGTATTACAGATGTCAGCAGAGGGGCAGTCTGAGAAAATGACCTCTGTCATTGAAGTATGAATCAAGGCTGTGGAATTTAATTCCTCCATGAAGAAAAGTTGCACCCACTGACATTCACTGATGCTTACTGAATGTTTATGGAGGCCAAATGGTGAGTAGTGCATTTCAGCAGTGACAACAGAGATGTGAATGGCAAGCAACATTCAATATGACCATGCAGATTTTTATGAATGTAACATTCAGGTTCTTATTCATTAGTGGTGAAAATGCATATATAATAATGGCGAGTTTTTTGAAAATTACTGTTTTATACATGAGATATTGAAAATTACTGTTTTATACATGAGATATGCTCTCCCATATGGTTTCATTACTGTATTTCTACGTGTTACAGTTTTAATGGAAATAAACAGGAGGAATTATTTTCAGAGTGATCAACATAGTTTTGTAGCAGAGAAAATAGAATTTGGAAAGTCAAATCTTTGGTAAATATGAAAGAAAAAGTAAAGTGCAGTCCTTGAGAGTAATTGAAGTTGAGTTCCACTTGCTTGTCTTTATGTCATTGAAAACTGCAGAAGATATTACTAGAATTCAAACATCAATCATCTGGAATATCCACTTTAGTCTAAGGACACAAACTGTGGCCCTTTCCTGTGAACAGGGCAAGATAATGTTATTTAAATTATATGGTAAAAATTTAGTTCTTTCATAAACCAGCTCTGTTCATCTCTGTATAGTTTTGGTGAAGAAATTTTCATGAAGTTAATTAGTTCTTAATCATACTATAACTTAAAAGAATAAACTTGACTATTGTGTAAATAGAAGTTTTTATTACTATTACTCTCTAGCGCAAAACATGTTTTAACATTTATGTAATTATCGATAGCACAATATGAAAAATTTTATGTATGTATGTATATATATATATATATATATATATATATATATATATATACACACACATGCACATACAGTTTTCTCTATTTCTTTCTCCCTCCAAAACTGAAGTATTTGTACTATGGGATTGTATATCCTTCCCAATTGTTTTTACATATGTCTTTCTTGATTTCATTTTCCTGTATAAGAGAGAAGTTGTCAAGTAAATATCTAAAGTTTCAGTGTTCACAAATATTTTCATCCCCTATACAATATGCCACTGTGTCTGAGAACTTGAAAACCTTTCATAGAATACTTGTGATTAGTGCAAAAAAAAATACTGCAAAATAAATAAATAAAAATCATGAAAAAGGAATTATAAATATTTCAAACCTGTTGTTATTATATTATTGTCAAACTACTTCAGTCATTGGCTAGTGAAGCTTAATAATGTCAGCAGTCTACAAGTAAAATATCAGATTTTAGAAATGATTTATAAGCTTTCAAGGTTCATTGATGTATAGTAGGGAATGAAGTCTCAAGTGGGGAGGAATAATACACAGCTCAGAGAAAGTTTAGTAAGATCAAAAGAGCCATTACTAGGCCAGCATTCAAACAGCAGAAAGGGAAATATGGTATTTGTAATTCTCCCGGATATTGCGAACAAGGCCAGTGAAAGGATTTACAATGCAAATTAAAAATCTTAAAATCAATATGATGCTTTACTAGTATTCACAGTAGTGCTTGTAATGTATGAGGTGAAGAGGTTAATTAATCCATTTAAGTGTCTGTATTTTGAATTCATTTGACGTTTTCTGCAATAATCTGGAACACCAGTTTACAAATCTCTGTTTAGCAGATAACAGATGCAAACATCAATAGTTTTGAACTGGTACATAAGTGGATCAATTCCTATCTGGAAATCTGCCTTTAATGATATTCAGTAAGTTATTTAAATGCTTTGGAAGGGCAGAATAGATTCAGATATCTTATCAACCTCCTATAACGTTTCAGAATTAAAGTGATTTGAAATAAATAAAAACCCGAAGAAAAGATTCAGAAGACACTTTGATGTTTCTTTCAAACAATTCAGCCATCTCTTATAGGGAAGAAGGCATGTACAATTTATAAATCTACAACTAACAATTACTGTGTATATTTATTGTGCACCAACATTACATACATTTCTTTGCATATTTTTCATTTAATAACTAAAAATATACTAGGTTTATATTCAAGTAATCAACAAGAAACCTTCGCTTTATTCAAAGTCAAACAAGAGGACAATAGCCACAGATAATAATATAATTTAGTTAGTAGTTTGATTCTGTCTGAAAAGATGAAGGACAAAAAAATCACTTTTTCAGATGGCTAAAATAATCTAAGCCTAGTTTTACCATAGTATAGACATGGATCAACTCTCGAGTAAAGATCTTCCTGAGCAGCTTTCTCCCATTTATAAAGAAATTACTACTCTTAGTATAAATCAGCATTTTGGAGAGGGAGAGGTTGCAGCTTAATCCTACTATTGTGTGCTAAGAGAAGCAATGAGGTACACAATCTATCTTTCTAGTTGTCAGTGGGTATATACACACTCCAAAAAAGAAGAAAGTGATTCAGGCACTCAGATTGCCATCCAAATAGTATCAAGAGGTAAGGAAGAGTGTCCAGCATGGCTGCTCAACAATCACAAGAATATACCTAAGATAAAAAAAGGTACGGAATATAATGATAAAAATAAAAGAATGATTAAATATACTAATAAATATGGTCTAAAAGTTTTCAACTTGCTCCCATTTTCAACTGTTTATTTGCAGTTAAGGGTTTCTCAAGGGTTTCTCATGATCATCAAGGATGAAACAAAAAGGTTCTACAAAAATCCGTATTTATGAATGTAAAAGCTAAAAATATTTTGTTAAATTAATGCAAGTTTACCTACATTTTCATTCTCTGCTGTCCGAAACATTTAAATAAATGTTTCTTGTCACATATATCTTGTCAAATATCTGCTAGTTCATTCCTTTTAAGAATAATTTTTAGTGATGTCCCAGGATGCTCTTAAGGGAAATTAAAAATATGTAAAGATTATGCCTCTTTTTTATTCCTACGAAAACTGCAGAAGATACAAATAGTAAATTCCTCTCTTTGCTATAGCATATTTAGGTATAGCATAATTAGGTATACCATAATTTGGTAGAGCAAAATGAAGAAAAAATAATTACTGCTGTTAGCTATGCATTTTCACCAGCAATGAACAAGAGCCTGCATGTTGCACTTGTAAAAATCTGCAAGGCTGTTCAGAATGTAGTTTGCCTCTGAAACACACTACCCGCCATCTCGCTGTACTCACATCGATTGTTTGGACCCCAGAAACATTCAACTAGTGTCAATGGATGTCAAAATGCAATTTTTATTCTAGACAGGAATTCAACTCCATACCTTGACTTCATACACGCTTCCATGTCAAATGTGATTTTGTCTGACTGCCCCTGTGCTACCATCCATCACAAAGCAACAAATTGTAACAGATTGTTGGTGGGCAGGTTCAACATTTACTGCGATACTACCAACATCTGACTTAAATGTAGCGGGCAAATGTAATAAAATAGGAGGCATTACTTTTGGAGCAGGTCTGGTATATAGATGTCTGAAGTTAAGGCACACAAAATGGTCACATGATTTTCAGAGATACCCAGTGACAACACAAGATTCAGTGAGCACAAACTGAAACATAGGAAGTTCAGTCTGAGCATCAGAAAATATTTTTAGTGATGGAGCACTGGCACAAGTTGCCCAAAAATTTTGTGAAGTCTCCATCTTTGGAAATTCTCAGAATTTGTCTGGATATGTTATTGAGCTGTATGCTGCATGTGCCTCTGCATGAGTATGGGGCTTGTACCAGATGACCTCCAGAGGTCATTTCCAACCTCAACCATTCTCTAATTCTGTCATCTCAGAGACTTATGAAATAAATGTTCTTGAATATCTAGGTTCAAATTCCTATAAGAAAAGTTTAGACACATAATTTATGTGAACACACTGACTTGTAGGAAATACTGTCACATATAAGGTCTATATTAAGACAATTTACATGTCATATGCAGTGGTATCTACTACCATTGGAAATACTTAAAATGTCTGATAAGACCCTAAAAAACACTCCTGAAAAACACAGAAAAAATATCTTCTTTCATACCTTCAGCCGAACTAGGATATTCAATATACTCAAATTTCTCAAAAGGTGCTGGAGGATTTTGAATGTGATTTCTTAATTTTAAGCGGAATACCCCTCAGCAAGTTTTAACGAGTTTCACTTTAACATGAGGGCAAAATGGTGCTTTAATGCAGGCAATTTCAGTGGCTCTCTTAAACTCAAAAGGAGTTAGGCATCAAAGTAACTGATCTTGTACTGAAAGAAAACAGGACAAGAAGATTCATGCTGATGGCTTGTGTCTTGTTAGTTTCCTACTACAAATTTCATTAAGATTTTTGGTCTTCTATAGCACCAATTTAAAAAAAAAAAAACTAAATTTTATGCAGAATAGTGTTTCTTCTCTGCAGGTAAAGTGTTGTAGTAGCTGAAATACTAAATGTGTTGTGAAACCAGGGATCTATTTCAGAATAACATCTAAGAGAAAAATAACACCCTATACTTTTTCACTTGAAAACCTATTTTTCACTATAACATTTGTTTAGTAGAAGCTCAGATTTCTTTCTTGCAAATGTAGTGCTCCAAATGTTAGATTGTTATCCTCTAAACTGAAAGTCATGGAGATTTGCAAAATCTTCATCATAGGCCAGTAATTGTTTACACTAGAATAGTTAAATATATGTTCATAGCTTTACAAGGTGGTGTAAAAAGGGATGAGCAGAAAGCTGGGAGAAGGGGATAATGTTTTTTAAATTTTTTTTTGTGAAATATTTCTTCTTTCCCAGCATAATAAAGCATTTTTAAATTATTTAATGTCAGCTTTCCAGAAATGTTCTGCTTAGTTCCATTTTCCTCTAGGCTGGATGTTGTCAAGATCCTTAAAAATAATCCAGTGCCATGTACAATTGAGTGCATAAGTTTCTAAATAGAAAATAAAATTTTCTGTACTGAATATAAAATTTGTTTTTTCAATCGTACAGTAAAGCAACAGAGAGGTACAGGAATTTCTACAAAATCTGAGACAAATGAACAGTCATAAACATACAGAGCTAAGTTATTGAGATTGTTATAAAAAACTGAATATACTTGTGAAGTAGCTTAAATAATTAAAGCAGAGGATAGTTACAATACATCAAACAAATATAAAACTGACACAGTATAAACTCAAGCATATATTTTAGCTATCCTGTACAGTGCTTTCATAACATATCGATAGGAATATTAATTATTCAGATAATGTATTTAGATCTCACAGAGGCTTTAGTTGTTTTCTGGCTGTTTTTGATGTGTTTATTGAGTTCTGAAAGCTATCAGGAAGTTATGAGGCAGATTTTTTCTTTTTAAACATATTGGATAGAATTGCTATACACAACCAATTTCAAATAATGTACATAGATTGATATTTTCATATATTAACAAAAATAAAAAGAAAAAATTAAACCACCACAAATGGTCATTGTCTGTGCTTCCACATAAGGATTCTAAATAGACTGATGCATTGACAGTTCCATGAATGCCAAATAAATGTTAAATAATTTCAGTGAATGATATAATAAAGACATTTTATTGTGAAAATCAAGAACAGAATGAGAAGAAAACTAAAATCACATATCTGGTAGGATCAGCAGCAATCATTTTCAGGCTTCATCTATAACAAATATTCTTCTCAATAACAGTATGTGAAAGAATAAAAAAGAAACATGATTATTATGCTGTTACAAGAAAAGCCTGTTAACAAATGAAATTATTCTGTGATTGTATTGATTTGTAAAATCAGTAAAGATTCTGCTTCCAAATACTGTAAGAAAAACAGAGCAAAAATTTGTGTGTTTTTCCAACTCCCTCTTTATACATTATTATTTGTTGAAGAGGTTGTTTGTGTTATTTAACAAACTGTCAGTGCTATATTGCTATCATTTAAAATTTAACAAATGCTCTATAATGTAAACTGGGCACAGCATTCTCATCAACCCACGTGCCAGCTGCACTTACTCTCATTATTTTATTTAGTATCGATGGAGCAGTAGGAAACTGCAACAGTACTAATTCTCACTCCTAAAACCTTTCTCGGTTTCCAATGGGTTCAAGCTTGAACTTAATATACTTTTTAAATGTTCTGTTTTCAATGGTGGAAGTCGTAAACATATTTCAATTTTATTTTAGATGTCATGTCTAATCAAGATACAAAACCATTCAAATCACATTGAAAACTCTATCTGTAGAAGAATGGAACCTAAATTTCAGCTGAAGATCAGCTCAAGTTCATCTATATCATCTAAACATGAGTAACTGAAGAGCAGTAACATAAATGCTGCTTTTGTGTTTCTTTTAAATGGATGAGAGAATCCTTGGTGATTTAAAATTAAAAAAAAAACAATCGGTTTGTCTTGAAGAATTTGGGTGATTTGGTAAAGATCACTTCAAATTCAGTTTTTTAACTAATTTGATTACTTATTTTGTGCAAAAATAAAATGATAAAAATAAATATAAAAAATGAAAATAAAAATGAAAAAAAAAATATTTATTCTCTTTTTTTCTTTACCAGGGCTATAGATATAGAAGGATCTGTGAATTTAAAACATGATTTTTATTTATCCTGACAAACTTAGAACCCAATGTCATAAGTGGGGCAGTCTAAAGTATGAGATAGTTCATGCAGATGTGTACTTGGTGGTATCTTATTCTTATAAATTATGGAATAATTTGGGGGAAATTAAATATTCATTTATGATAATTGTGATGAAATATATTACTACAGTCTAAAATGACTCACCCTCAAGAGATAAATTATGAACTTTTATGGAACTCTGATGCTGATATGTTAAAGAACTAATACTTTTGAGAATTTTAATGCAGTATATTTAACAAATAGTATTCCAGGGCCCTGAGGCTGTGTATGAACATGTCCATTTACGCATCTTGAATCCTGATAACTTCTCTGGGCCTTCTATCCAGAATGCAAACATTATCTTTTTTTTTTTTTTTTTTTCTCAGAATACAATTAACAATGAGATATATTGCAACTAGATAACATAATATAAAGAAAATAAGGTGTAGATTTGGACATGAAATAAGGGATAGAAGGAAACAGACCTTATGGAACATTTCCACTTGGGATATATATGAAATCATTGAAATCACAATTTGGAGGCAATTCACTGAACAATCTTATGATATAAATGAAAATTGGGATTAAGTAATACTTTTACATTTCTAGCCCTATATTTTTGTCTGAGTAGATATTCCTCAAAAAATGCATCTGATTTTTGCTTATCCATAGCTAACTGATAAAATACATAATTATGAAGATAAAGAAGTTGTACTTTTTCAGATACATGTTCATCATTTAAATTAACTCTGTCAGCACTGATTTAAGTATTGTGGGGGAGAGGGTTGGAGAACAATATGAAAAGGAATAAATTTCTGTAAGTTCTTACTAACTGAAAAGAAACAACAGATAATATCAAGAACATAACAGTGTCATATTATTGTCTGTATGGATAAGATCTAGTAGAGAAATATTTTTCTCTGTGGATTCTAGAGCATAATTTTCTACATTAAAACTAAAAAAAGCCAAATAATAAATAAGGCTTAGACTAATCACCAAATTCTGTTATGAATAGAAAGTCTTTCTTTTTTATTGTTTAGAAACTAGAACATAAAGGCAAGTATAAGGATGTCATAATATTTCAAACAACATACACAAGGTCCATTTTTTGTTATGACCTATTAAAGAGTTGTAAAGTGTACCTAAACACGCATACATGTGACAGATTGCTGTAATAATCCATGGCAACACATGTTTCCTGCTTAGTGAATTTTTGAGCAATACTAAATCATCATAGGGAACAGAATGTATAGGTATCTTCTTCAGAAAGTATAGACAATGAATATTTGTATTTAAAGAGCATACCTTCAATTTTGACTGTTCACACTTTTAAAAGAATGCCCTGTAAGACATGATTATACAAAGACTTTTAAAGTTCTTTTCTTCCTCAACAGCAAATTAAGAACTCTGAAATAAAGTCTTTTCAACAATGATTATTTATTGACTACGAAAACTGCAGTAGCTAATGTGTAGATCTATGTGATGGGTAAGAAGGAAAAACAGTGAACTATTAAAGCTTCTTTGGAAATATATTCTAACCTCTACCATTTATCTCAATCTTTACAAGAACAGAGATGTACATTAGAGTTGAAACTCTACTAGAATTTCTATTTGTTATTGACTGTGTGAATTACTTTATCTTGTTAGTATTTCCAGCCTCATATATTTAAATTAAGCTACAATCACTAACATTAAAGTGAGTTATATTAGAAAACGTATGACAATTTTTAATACTATGGAATGATATTGTAGGCTTACTTCTACCTCCTACAAATATTATCATAATCATAACACTTCTTTTAAGCATCAAGGTTGCTAACTAAAATGTATACATAGCATATAGTTATGCATAGAAATAATTTTATCTTTGTTATTTAACTGGGAATAAACATGATAAAAGTTATCCATAGTGATGATGCATATACCTTTCCTTTTCATATTAAGGGTTCTCTTAGATTAATTTTCAATGGAATACTTTTCTTTAGAGCACTGAAACAGAAGATTCTAAATACCCTTCTAAAGTATGTTTTTAATTATTGTTTTTCCTCATGCAACATAAATAAAATGTAATAACTGAAGAAAAATGTTATGTGTAAAGTATGACAGATTAACTAGGTATTTTTCTAGCCAGAATGCTTGACTGAGGCATCAAGACAAAATAATTTAATGGTTTTGCTTTGAATAAGTAAACACTCTATTGCTCTTTGAAAATCTTTAGAAACACATTTTCGGTGTTGTTTGTTTGCTTATTATACCAGTTGTTTTAAATAACTCTGTAGTAACCAGCAGTGTTTCTGTGTCAGTGGTGCGAAAGAGAGCTTAAGTAAGTGAATATCTCTGATACGCATCATTACATTTAAATCTACATCCATGGCTTATTTCTACAAACATAATTTCCCCATTTTCTATGGATGTTTGAACAGTTCAATTAAACTGTAGAATTGTTTGAGTTGGAAGGGACCTTTGAAGATCATCTAGTCCAACTCCCCTGCCATGAATAGGAGAACATATAGCTTGATCAGGTTGCTCAGAGCTCGATCCAGGCTGACCTTGAATGTCTCCAGGGACAGGGCATCCACTTTCTCCCTTAGCAATGTCCTTGGGCACCGCCTGAGCACCATTCATCATTTCTTTGAGTACCCATGGCAAAACTGTCATTCAAGTCTAAGCAATCAGAGAGAATTGTGTGTCTGTATATGCATTTCTCCTCCCTGGTGAAAATGAAGTTCATGAATGGACAAGTTTATATAAGACTGAACTGAAGAATACCCATTTACTCAGTCTCAAATATGAGAACACATGGTAATAAATTAACTCTGTTGCCAGAGCTATTCTTTCAAGTGCAGTTTGTTAAATCCAAAATAAGAAAGACTACAGCAACACCAGTCCTCTCTGAAGGCAGAAAGAACAGCTGTATACATTCCAAATGTTTACTGTCACTTTTCTGATATACCAATAGAGTTTTATTGCTTCTCTATAAAGTTTTGCTTCCTTCTGTCCTAGGACCTAGGTATTCTTTTCTGGTGCAGCTCCAATGATGTTATTTTTTTCTACAAAATAACGTGGAAGGAACAGAAGTTGGAATTCTATAGGACATTGTTGTGATAATAACAGTATGACAAGGTGAATAGATGAGAAATGTCCTTTTATTTTATAATTTAAAATAATTCATTAGAATAATGGATCGGTTTTCAAAATCCATTTATTCTCTTATTTTTATACTTTGATCAAGAGTTTACTGTACATTCTTAAGTATCCAGCTATTACTATTCCTACTGTTCATTTAAATGTTAAAAAGACAGATTCATTTGAACAGCAGAAACTGATCAAACACTGCAAATTATCCGACAGTGCAAATAAATTCGGAGCTTGGAATGAAGCTGATCATGCTATAGATTCATGATCCCACTTCAAGTATTAAACTCAAAAAGTGATCATTCTCTGTTGCTGTCATGATCTGTCTGATCATTCTGATCTCAACAAAATCAGTAGGATTTCATTCCTAGCAGAATTTGAATATTATTATCATTGTTTTAATTTTTCATAAAATTTGCTTATCTTTCTCTTCCATCCTTTCATGAGATTATATTTGTTTTAATTGCTATGTCAGAACAGTGAATTCAAAAGAATCAAATAAAACATAGAAAGGCCTTGATCATGATCATTTCAGTCATTTCCTTGACATAGATAAATATCTCAGGAGAGATTTCTGGCATATGGTTGAACCTGAGTTAGCATCTTACATTGCAAATAGAACCTGAAATAAAGATTTCAAAGAACTAGGGAACTAGACCCAACAAAATTATGTTTCTAATTTTAAATTTCTGCTTGTGTTTGCTGTAGTCATAGCAAAAAGTTCATTAAATAGTACAAACTGAAAAGAAGAATTAGTACAATTGCTACAACTACGACAAACAAAGTTTAGCTTATCGGCAAATTAGCATTTTTAATAATGCAAATGTACACCATTACACCTTTTGGATAATCCTTCTTTCTGTTTCATTTTTTAACAATAAATTTTCTGAAGGTATTAGATATGTTTCCCAGACTTTACATTTCTTGTTCTTATTGTTATGAAAGTGCTGGATGTTCTAAGAGTATCAATGAAATCATTCTTATTCTGCATAAGTACAGACTGAGCCAGTTGAAAGACTGGAGCCTACAACAAAAGCCCATCGGTAAACATAGTGGTGTCAGTGCTTTCAGGGTTTGAGTGACAAATAGACATATAGATTCTCGTGTGCATGAAATACTTCAGTGATATCTGTAGAAATTGTTGCTATTAATATTATAATATTTTAATACATAATACCATCGTAAGTATAATAAAATTTTCATTCTTTCATTCATAATTCAGTCATGCAACTCAGTCATCCTTCATGTCTGACATACATCTTTTACTTGAAGTTTATATCCCTTTGTAAATTCCTCAGATTGAATTACATAGTTTATTCTATTTTTAGTTTATACTACTTTATTCAATTTAAAATTAAAATCACGATTAACTCTCATGAATTCTTTGATGTTAATAAGCCAAAGGAAAACTAATGTTAGTGGTTAATAGTATAAAAATAACTGTTGTTGAGATACAGAAACAAACAATAAAAAACCTTAAAAATATTACAAATTTAACCTGAGAATATCAGCTCTTGTGACCTTTAAGCTAGTGATGATAACTCCTTACACATATGTGCCTGTGAATCAAAGTTTCTAAGAAATGCAAAATTTCCTGAATATTTTTTCAAAGATAATTCTAACTGTCTTTACAATTAAGAAAAAAAAATATTATATTTTCAGTCCTACATGGAAGCAGGTTGAAGTCATATAATCATAGAATCATAGGGGTTGGAAGGGACCTCAAGAGATCATCGAGTCCAACCCCTCTGCCAAAACAGGTTCCCTACACCAGGTCGCACAGGTAGGCGTCCAGGTGGGTCTTGAATATCTCCAGAGAAGGAGATTCCACACACCCCTGTGCAGCTGTGCCAGTGCTCCGTCACCCTCGCTGTAAAGAAGTTCTTGTGCACATTCATATGGAACCTCTTGTGCTGCAGTTTCTGGACATTTCCCCTTGTCCTGTTTCCACACACTTTTAGAAAGAGTCTGGCCTGGCCACTTTGTCTCCCACACCTCAGATATTTATGAACCCTCGTGATATTTATGAGTCCTCGTGATCAACTGCTTTGGAGTCGGCACAGCCGGAGCTGCAGTGGCTGATTGAGGTACAGGGTGGGTTTTCGGGAGGTTCCAGTCTCTCGGGAACCGAGTGAGAGCAGCTAGTCCCAACGGCTGTTCTCGCGAGAGGTTAACGAAGCGTTAACGAGGCGCAGGTGTTAACGAGGCATAGGCGTTGCCAGGGTTTCAGCGCCCTCGCCCACACTCCTCAGCTGATTAGGGCTGAAGGGGTATATCCCTGAAGGGCTCAGGGAGGGCCGCGAAGTATCACATTACAATTCATATCTATATATATATTATTATAAACCATTATTTATTTATTTACTCTCAATTTTTTTTCGTTTCTTTGTTTTTATTTTTTTCTGTCATGGTCTCTACAAGACAGAGGGCTTGCCTTAAGAAGGCTGTGGCGACCCAGACAGAAGGTCTACCTAGAAGTGTGGCTACACAGGTCTCTGGTTGCAAGGAGTGTCAGAGCCTGCTACTACTAGATGAGGGTGCTAAGCAGTTCTCCTGTGCAAGGTGTGAGCAGGTGGAAGATCTGCTTAACATGGTGGTTGAATTGAAGGAGGAGGTTGAGAGACTGAGGGCCATCAGGGACTGTGAGAGGGAGATTGACTGGTGGAGTAACTCCCTAGAGTGCCAGAGAGAAAGGTACCAGGGAGATCCCCCACAGTTTCTGGTGGACTCCCTGACCTGTCCCCGTAGGGCAGAAGGGGGATATCTGAGGGATAGGGAGGGCTGGCAGAGAGTCCCTACTCGGTGCCGTGGGCGAACTCCCCCTCTGCCTCCCCAGTGCCCCCAGATACCCCTAAGCAATAGATTTGCAGCATTGGAAGTTGAAGAGGTGATAAGGGGTGAAGTGCAGGAAGATTCCCGCAGGAGGTCACCAATGGCAAGGCAGTCACCTCCGTGCATTGAGACTGCTGCTACTAAGAAAGAAAGGAAGGTGATCGTAGTGGGTGGCTCACTTCTAAAGGGAACTGAGGGCCCCATTTGCAGACCAGACCCAAACCGCAGGGAAGTGTGCTGTCTCCCTGGGGCTCGAATCAGGGACATTACTAGAAGACTCCCGGACTTGATACGCCCCACCGACTACTACCCATTACTAGTAGTTCAGGCAGACTGCAATGAAATATCTCAGAGAAGTCTGCGAACTATGAAAAGAGATTTTAGGGGATTAGGGCGATTAGTTCAAGGGGTGGGAGCACAAGTGGTGTTTGCTTCCATACCTTCTGGGGCGGTGAAGGACACAGAATGGGCTAGGAAAACACAAGTGATGAATAACTGGCTGAGAGGTTGGTGTAGAGATAGACACTTTGGGTTTTTTGACCATGGGACAGTTTACTCGGCTCCTGGCCTGTTATCTGTTGATGGGACACACCTATCCCAAAGGGGGAAACGAATCCTAGCACAGGAGCTAGCTGGACTCATTGAGAGAGCTTTAAACTAGCTGTGACGGGGGAAGGGGATAAAACAGGGCTCTCCAGTAAAGAGCCTAAGGAGGCTGTGCTGAAAAAAGGGGTGAGGCAGATATCTCAGCTGAAGTGCATCTATACCAATGCACGCAGCATGGGCAATAAACAAGAAGAGCTTGAAGCCATTGTGAGGCAGGCTAACTATGACCTTGTAGCTATTACAGAAACATGGTGGGACCTCTCCCATGACTGGAATACTGGGATTGATGGCTACAAGCTCTTCAGAAGGGATAGACAGGGAAGAAAGGGTGGTGGCATAGCTCTCTATATCAAAGAGTGTTTTGATGTTGAAGAACTAGTGGTTGGAAATGACAAAGTAGAGTGTCTATGGATAAGGATCAGGGGGATAGTCCTTAGGAGTGACATCGTGGTGGGGGTCTGTTACAGACCACCTAGTCAGGATGAAGAAATAGATGAGATGTTCTATAAACAACTCGTAGATGTTGCACGATGGCCAGCACTCGTTCTCATGGGGGACTTCAACTTCCCTGATATATGCTGGAAATACAATACTGCGCAGAGGAAGCAGTCCTTGAGATTTCTAGAATGTGTGGATGATTGCTTCCTGACTCAGCTGGTGCAAGAGCCTACCAGGGGAGATGCCTTGCTTGACCTACTTTTCGCTAGCAGGGAAGGACTAGTAGGGGATGTGAAGGTTGGAGATTGTCTTGGCCAGAGTGACCATGAAATGGTGGAGTTTGCTATTCTGGGTGCCGTCAAGAGGGTGACTAGCAAAACTATTACCTTGGACTTCCAGAGGGCAGACTTTGACCTGTTCAGGACACTTGTTGCAAGGGTCCCTTGGGACTTGCTCCTGAAGGGTAAAGGGGTCCAGGAAGCCTGGATGCTCTTCAAGATGGAAATCTTAAAGGCACAGGAGCAGGCAGTCCCGGAGTCCTGTAAGTCAAGCCGGAGGAGCAAAAGACCAGTGTGGATGAACCGGGATCTTTTGTTGAGACTCCGAGAGAAAAGGAGAGTCTATGTCCTCTGGAAGATGGGTCAGGCTACTTGGGGTGACTACAGAGAACTGGCCAAGATCTGCAGGCAGAAAATTAGAAATGCTAAAGCCCAGCTTGAAATTAGGCTGGCTAATGCTGTAAAGGAGAACAGGAAACCCTTTTACAAATATATTAACAGCAGGAGAAAAACTAAGGAAAATTTCCCTCCTTTACTCAACGAGGCAGGCAATATAACCACAGATGATAAGGAAAAGGCTGAGGTTCTCAATGCCTTCTTCACATCTGTCTTTAATAGACAGGACAGTTATCCAAATGGTACTTGCCCTGACCTGGAAGTCCGGGACGGGGTGCATAATGCACCCCCTGTGATTCAAGCAGAGACGGTCAGAGATCTTCTCCTCCATCTGAACTGCCACAAGTCCATGGGGCCAGATGGGATCCACCCAAGGGTGCTGAGGGAGCTAGCAGAGGTGATTGCCGAGCCACTTTCTGCCATCTATCAGCATTCCTGGTTATCTGGAGAGGTCCCACAAGATTGGAGGCTTGCCGATGTGACTCCCATCTTCAAGAAAGGCCGTAAGGAAGACCCGGGGAACTACAGGCCTGTCAGCCTGACCTCGGTATCAGGGAAAGTTATGGAACAGATGATATTGAGGGAGATCACACGACACGTGCATGGCAATAAAGGGATCAGACCCAGCCAGCACGGGTTCACCAGGGGCAGGTCGTGCTTGTCCAACCTCATCTCCTTCTATGACTGGGTGACCAGACAGGTAGATGAGGGAAAGGCTGTTGATGTAGTCTACCTGGACTTCAGCAAGGCCTTTGACACGGTCTCCCACAGTATTCTCCTAAGGAAACTGGCAGCCCGTGGTGTGGACAGGTTCACTCTTCTCTGGGTGGAGAACTGGCTGGAGGGCCGTGCCCAGAGGGTAGTGGTTAATGGAGTTAAGTCCAGCTGGCGTCCTGTAACGAGTGGTGTCCCCCAAGGGTCAGTTTTGGGGCCCATCTTGTTTAATATCTTTATTGATGACCTAGATGAGGGAATTGAGTGTACCCTCAGTAAGTTTGCAGATGACACAAAGCTGGGAGGATGTGTCAAACTGCCTGAGGGTAGGGAGGCCCTTCAGAGGGATTTGGATAGGCTGAACAGTTGGGCTGAGCAAAATGGGATGAGGTTCAATAAGACCAAGTGCCGGGTCCTGCACTTTGGCCACAATAACCCCATGCAATGCTATAGGCTTGGGGCAGAATGGCTTGAAGAATGTAGAGAGGAAAAGGACCTGGGGGTGTTGGTTGATGCTCGGCTCAACATGAGCCGGCAGTGTGCCCAGGTGGCTAAGAAGGCCAACAGCATCCTGGCCTGTATTAGAAATAGTGTAGCCAGCAGGAGCAGGGAGGTGATCATCCCCCTGTACTCAGCTTTGGTACGGCCGCACCTCGAGTACTGTGTTCAGTTTTGGGCCCCTCACTACAAGAAGGACATTGAGGCCCTGGAGCGTGTTCAGAGAAGGGCAACAAAACTGGTGAGGGGCCTGGAGCACAAGTCTTATGAGGAGCGGCTGAGGGAGCTGGGATTGTTTAGTCTGGAGAAGAGGAGGCTCAGAGGAGACCTTATTGCACTCTACCACTTCCTGAAGGGGGGTTGTGGTGAGGAGGGGGTAGGCCTCTTCTCCCTGATAAGTAATGACAGGACGAGAGGGAATGGCCACAAGTTGCGCCAGGGAAGATTTAGATTAGACCTCAGGAAGCATTTCTTTTCTGAAAGAGTGGTCAGGCACTGGAATGGCCTGCCTAGGGAGGTGGTTGAGGCACCATCCCTAGCGCTGTTCAAGAAGCGTCTAGATGAGGTGCTAAAGGACTTAATTTAGTAGTTGGGTAGAGATAGTGATAGGAGGATGGTTGGACTAGATGATCTTATAGGTCCTTTCCAACCTTATGAACTTATGAACTTATGAACTTATGAACCCGGATCAGGTCCCCTCTCAGTCTTCTTTTCTCAAGGCTAAACAGACCCAGTTCACTTAGCCTTCCTTCATAGGGGAGATCCTCCAGGCCCTTCACCATCTTTGTGGCCCTGTGCTGGACTCATTCCAAGAGATCCCTGTCTTTTTGTACTGGACACAATACTCCAGATGAGGCCTCACCAGGGCAGAGTAGAGGGGGAGGATCACCTCCCTTGACCTGCTGGCCATGCTCTTTTTAATGCATCCCAGAATGCCATTGGCTCTCTTGGCCATGAGAGCACACTGCTGGCTCATGGTCAACCTGTTGTCCACCAGGACACCCAGGTCCCTCTCTACAGAACTCCTCTCCAGCAGCTCATCCCCCAACCTGTACCAGTGCATGCAATTATTCCTCCCTAATGAAGGACTCTCCACAGCTCAATTGGATAAGGCACTGAGTGCCTGATCTATGGTTCTTTTGCAGTGAACACTGGTCTGGATCAGATGATCTGTGGAGTTTTTTCATAAAATGCTACTAGATTTTCATGAAATTGCACTGATTTTAGCCTAATAAATAGTGTAGGCTTGTACCTGTCTTGGGTTTATCTCTGCATTGTGTTTGTCCCCAGTAAGAAAGTTCGAAAAGATTTTTAGCACACTCCACACATTAAAACAGAATGCATTTCAGAAAATGTAATTAAACAATGGACATATTTTGCAATCTTCACATGATTGAACAGCTCAGTTCCAATTAAAAGAAAAAAGAATACATGCCTACAGCTCAAAAACTTAAACATTTCCCTAACTAATTACTACCCACCTATGTAAAACTAATCATTCTCTTCAATGAAACGAGGAAGCTTGGTCTTTAAATCAGTGTACACAATGCATAGACTGACTAAATAATTAACTGTTTGGAGCCCATGGACAAATAAAATAAATAAATTAATAAATAAGAAGGAAAAAAAGAAAAAGAAAATTATTGAGCAATTGGACCAGTAAAAAAGTATCTAGAAGTAAATATCTTTAAGGATCATGGATCATATATGTTGACATTCAAAATCTACAAAATGATTTTATCCTTGATATATTTTCAGTAATGCTTTGAGCATGATTTTGCCATTAGATACACTATCAGTAAGTTATTGAACATGCTCTAGTAAACTTCTGAAACTAAACATTATGTTCTGCCTCAGCATTGCATGTAATCATAACTTTCATGAGTTTAATGGAGGGCAATCTTTGCTTACCAAAAGGAAACAAGATGACAGTGGGGGGCAAATATTACCTTTTATTTTTCAAATAATTATTAAAACTGTGAGATTTTTGCTCTAGAGTTTGGAGGCTTAAATTTCATAGACATTGCAGACTGAGTAAACAGTATTATCTTTTTTTTTTTTTTTTTTTTTTGTATTAGCCCATATGTATGAGAGAAAGAGTAAGATGAAAAATGGAAGAACTAGTTTAACAAGAACATAATACTTCACCTCTACATAATCCTTTCATTTATTGAACGTTCATATATGTCAACTGTTTTTTGTGAATGCTGTTATTTCGGTGGATATAATCCAATTAGAATAGAACAACGTTTGTATCTCACCAGTCATGTTTAAGCTTATTATTTTGAATAAATGTATTTTAATATAGCTTGACAAAGAATTGCAGAAATCTTGATACTGGTAGTTTGAATCTGGCTATACCAAATAATTTAGATTAACTAAAAAGAAGAAAATAGAAAAAATAGAGTACATATCTTTATGAATATGTATATTCATGGAGCACAAGAGGAATGTAATATTCTAAACTTGTTTGTACTATTATGGAATATATTTAAAAACATAGAAACAGATTACCTGAATCATATCAAATACTGATTTAGGTCAATATTATATCATAATTCAAGCACCTAGAAAGAGAATGCAAGAACATCAGATAAATGTGCAAGACCAGGACAAGTGTTGGGCAGTAGCAGTTCAGTATCTTTGTGTTTAAACAATCTTGCTTTTGTTTTATTATTTTGACAATTTTTTTCTGAATCCATTTAACTTAGTATTATTTATAGCTCTGATCTCTTTAACAATGTTCATAAAAGTGACAATTTCTGAATCTTTTTTTTTATTTATCATCAATCATCTTCATTTGTTATCTACTGTTTTAAATTAACTGAACAAATAATCTGTATTCTCCTCCTTCATGATATCTATAACTTTACAGGTATTTCCATATAGATCTCTTTTTTTTTTTTCCAGGTTGAAAACTACTAGTCGTTCTGCAGAAGCTATTCCTTATATACAGGCATCTTTTAATCTACTTATACTTTTGATAAATTATTTTTGGGGTGAAATTTTGGAATAAAATCTATTATGTCATACAATACAGAGAGGTTTTGAGGATATGCTTCTATGTGTAGGGCTACATACTATGACATACATATATATAAACTAACTCAGAGCTAACCACATTAAACAGAAAGACACACAGGATCAGAGGAGCAACGGTTGCCACAGGAAACCAAGGAACCAAAACTACAAAGAACAGACTACACTGACTCTGTTACTCCTAAAGCCATCAAGGAAAACTGTCAGGCCGTTGTCCCTGGAATTAAATTCACAAAATGAATCATGGGAATATGTGCTTAAACTCATTATTAACTGTGTCTGGTCATGCAGCTGAAGCAGCATCCTACTGAGTTTTGACAGAAGGAATCCACATGATGGGACTGGATACTCCAACAGCTGACCAAATTTATCTGCCCCAACCCTGTATATATGTATATAAGTAGGTTGATATTAAGTAGGTAGTAGATCTCTAGCTCTGAATAAATACGCGTTTTTTGTTTTGTTTTTGTTGTTGTCTGTGTGCATGCATATACCATTTGATCATAGAATGAGAATAGTGCTCAAATTTTTCAAACTATTCTGAGCAAGTGAAATAATTTTGGAAGTAAAGAAACAACAAATAAATAATATCGTGTAATTGAAAAATGTATAGCATGAAAGCACCTGAAAAATACAAAATAGACAATTGAATTTTCAGTGCAGTAAAATAAGTACGCCAGATAGATGGCTTCAGTTCCTTTTAGAAATGGAAGAGGTTATTTATTACCTTTCTATTCTCGCAAGAATTTTATACACTTCACAATGGACCACCACTGGCTAGAAAATAGTATCATTCTTAAGCAGGAATCAACTGGCATTTTATTTCATTGATCTGATGACCCTAACTTACTGTCTTTTCTTCTGGCTTTATAAATATTATAATCCTGTTGGAAGAGACAGAACTTCATCAAGAAAATATTTCTTCGTGATATGTACTATGGTATAATGGGATATTGTGTATTATAAGCATTCAGTTCTCTAACTGATGGGCAAATGCTTTAATCATGAGTCTATTATGCAAAAGAGTGGCCACCTCTACTTTTAATGAAATTCAATGCAATCATATTTGTGTTCATCATGTAAGACTAGTGATTCAAGCTACACTGGAGATGCAATCAATATCTGAGAAAGTCTGACTAAATTTAGATTGTAATTGAGCTTGAGAGCAAGACAGGTTTCTCAAGAAAAAAAAAAAAAAAACAATACATATTTTTAGTGTTCTTGAAGAACATTTTCACTTACCAAAGGAAATATCTCTTGATTTTTGAATGTCTTCATTGTTTGGCAGGAAGACTGAATTTGTGCCAGAGGTCTTGGAGTCTTAGTTCTGCCTACACTGCAGCACAAGAGAAATGCAGGACACTTGGATTTGTCCCTTTTATTTAAATGTAAAAGCACAGACTAAAATGTAATATTTTTCATACTCCTTTGAGATACAAACATCAAGTTTTACGCTAATTAAAAAATCGTCATTTTGATTAAATAGTATTAAAGATATTTTTAAATCTCAGCAAAACTCTATAGAAAATAGTAATATAACAATATTCAGTATAAAAAAAATCATTGAATTATTTGAAATGATGCAGAAATAAGAAAGAGTTTCAGATAGATTTTTAAGTGCCACAACACCTACCAATAATGTGGTAAAATTTTCAGTTGCTTAGAAGATTTCTTTTCATATTATCTAAGAGATTATATTATTTTTACATCTGTTAAATAGTCATACTTCATGTATTTTCAGGAAATAGTTCGTAGAAATATTAAAAAGAAAAAAAGATTTATTTCTTAGCTGTACATGTGAAATTCTATTGTGAACTCAGAATTTCAAAAGAAGTGATTGTTCCCATACATTCCTGCAATATCTACAAAATGAAACAAATACTCTTGGTAGATTTCTAGGGGTTCCTTAATAAAGCAGAGAACATAAATAAACAAGTAAATAAATCTAATAATGCAACTCTTAAAGAATATGTAGTTTGCACTTCAAATTTAGTTATTGGTATGAACATTCAACGTGGCACCAGCTTATAAAAAATGAAGGATTAGAATTTTATTTGAAGGACAAAATAGGACTTTCTTGATTAAGCCAAAATCATACCTGATTTGCATTCTGCATAATCTATTGAATGTGGCAAGACTAATAGAGCTATATATGTGAAGAGTAAATGAGTCTTGAATTTGTCCTATTGTTTGAAGTTCAATATGAAAATATAAGCAAGTTGAAAAAACATTAATCCCCCCATTAAAAATGGGGGGATTACCTGATATGCCACAGCATATTGCTGATGTCCAGAGGAACCTCTTGCTAGACAAATAGCCTGACAAGAACCTCATGAAGAAACTCTCTTCTGACAAGAACCTCAAGTGGAATTGCAAATCCTGAACCTGTTTGAGGAGGAACAACTCCATGTACTAATGTTTATTTTCAGCTGACAAGTGATAAGATGTAAGGAAACAGTGTCAAGAACAGTCAAGGGAGATTTATATTAGATGTCACGAAGAATTTCTTTATAGGAAGAGTGGCCACGGATTGGAACAGGCTGCCCAGGGAAGTGGTTAAGTCACCAGTCCTGGCAGTATTTAAGAGAGATTCAGAGGCAGTGCTTAAGGACTTGTGTTACTGGTAAAAATGGCAGCAGTAAGAGATGGTTGAACTTGATTTTCTTATGGGTCTCTTCTGACTTTATTATCTACAGGGAGTGCACAATTGGAAAGTGGTTTTGCAGAAAAGGACCTGCGGGTCCTGAAGGACACCAAATTGAACAGGAATCAGCAATATCTCTTAGCTGCTCAGAAAGTTAAATTTAAATCTTGGCTGCATTAGGCTAAGTACTAACATGAGGTTGATGAGAAGTGATCCATTCCCTATACTCATAAACACTGAGGCTTATGCCTGCAGAACTGTGTCCATTTCCAAGCTCCTCAGTTCAAGAGTGACTTGGACATGCTGGAGGCACTCTGGTGCAGGGTAGCAAATATGATCAAGGGGCTGAAACACCTCTCCTGTGAGGAAAGGCTGAGAGATTTGGGACTGTTCAGTCTTGAGAAAATTCATGAGAAAGCTCATCAGTATCTGTAAATATCTGAATGGAAGTTGCAAAGAAAACAGATAAGTTCTTTTGTGATGTGTCCAGTGATAAGTCAACAGGCAATGAGCACAAACCAAAATACAGAAGGCCATGTCTAAATATCAGGAAGTAATTATTTTCAGTGACAGAGCACTGGAAAAAGTGACCATGCTTGTGGAGTCTCTCTCTTCGGAGATCTTTCAAAGCTGCCTGGGCACGGTCCAAGCAGCTGCTCTATATCTTCCTACTTGAGTAGGGGTTTGTAATAGAGCATTTTCAAAGGTCCCTTCTAACCTTAATTGTTCTGCAATTCTATGATTCTGTGGTTGGAGATTCCTTTTTCTCATTAAATGACTTTAAAACTGGCAGATACAAAACAGAATCGATTACATACAAACTGTGGTCCCCTAGGAAGTCTGTTAGAGTCTGGGTATAATATCAAAGGACATCTGCAATGACATCAGGGGACCGAATTGAGCCCTATCTTGTCCATCCACAGAAGCTCACATGTAGATAATGCATCTGGATAGTATGTGTTAATATTTATAAGCTAGAGCTGACAGCTGTTACTTCACAGTGAGATATAATCTCCTAAATATTGACATGTAGTGCCATTTTGATATATCTAATCTCTAAACATTCTGCCCCAGGCTGGCATATTTCATGCAGGATCCATTTGCTTTTGAAAAAGCCATGCAGAACTCACCTGACTATCTTCAATGCTATTAGGCAGCTAAGTCTGGGCAGTTGAACTCTCCACATCTGGATGAGGTCTCAATAGTGCAGAGCAGAGGAGCAGGATCACCTCCCTTGCTCTGCTGGTTATGCTTCTTTTGATGCAGCACAGGACACAGTTGGCCATATATATGCACATATATATATTTACATGTTTTAACATCAACCATGATGAGATTTAAGTTCTACAAGGTGACTGTGTCTTGCTTTGAGACTCTGCTGTCTAGAGAGTGATTTCCTGTCCGCACGTACTGACTGGGCTGCAAATTAAATCAGAGAGTTCAAATACTACAAATTTGTTAGCAGTGTTCAAGTAATAGGAGCTCATGAACTTAATCCTGATGTTGAAATAGCTTGCATGATAGTAAGCATTATTGATTATTTTCCTGCTTATTGGTACATAGACCAATGTCAGCTTTTAACCCTAAACAGTGAACTTGATTTGATTACCTTTGTTCATGAAAGATTTCTGAATAGGATGCAAATTTTTTCAAAACCCACTGTTTTTTAATTTTTATTTTTATTTATTATTTATTTATATATTTTATTTATTATTGCTTTTAATTACTTTTGCCCTTAAAATAGTAAAAAATATTTCTGGATGCAAGATTTTTGTAATAACTGTATCTTTTAAATATTCATTGCATATACATATATATGCATGCCATGATTTGTACATCATTTTTTATTTACATGAGGAAGATTATGAAGTATACCCGTGAAATGTCCAGTTAGTTTTTTTTATTAAACAATTTTCTTTTCTTGTTTAAAATAACACAGTTTAAGAATTCTATGAATTAATAAATTATAAAATGACTCATCTGTGGAATCTGAGAAGACAATGATTTTCTGTATTTTACAATTGTAAAGTGATTGATTAAGTGGGTTTCTCACATTTGATAAAAGATATATGTTCATCACATAAATAAAAAATAAAACCACTAGTTTGTAACAAATTTAAACCACAAATTAAAAAGTATAGATTCATATAAGGAAATTTACAAAGTAGTCTGTTTATCTTTGCAACTAATCCCTTTGAAAATGATTTAATGTTACTTTTATATATACACTTATTAGTTACTTATTTTCAGACCAGTGAAGAAACAGTAAGGTTCATTATTTATCTGAATATTTTTCCTTTGTCTGGTTTTGAATCAAGTTAACATTATGTCAAATGAAAGTGGACAAAATTTGACAGAAAAACAAATAATTATTTTATGCTGACTGACTATGGGGAAGAATAATTGTGTTATTCCTGCAGTTTAGTTAACAACAAGTGCAGTTCAGGCTAAAAGTGCATGAAAACCCCTGAACCCTTTTTTTAATTATTATTATTATTTTTACTCTCTGTGAAAATGTAGATTGCAAAGAGAAAACCAGAACTTAAAATGTATAGAAACAATAATTCCTGGGAAAAACAAGGGAAAAAAAATTAGAATTGTCATGCATATGCATTATTTTTATCTTTTTTTTTACTATTATCTCCAGTAACATTCAAATTAGCAATTGAAAATATTTCCTTTGATGAAATAAAAAAGAAAAAAAAAGGTTTCATTTTTATGTAGTCTTATCACTGAAATTTTGATTAATTTTTACTTTGAATTGGCTTGAAATATTTTTTGATGTGCAACAAATAAATTGTTTAGGATATCAGTTCTTCACTCAGCTTTGAGACTAATTTTGCTGTAGGCAGTTATAGTAGCCAGGCTCCTGGTTTTCTACTATCCCAAATGAGCTTCTGATAGTTGTCATAGTTACAGACATATTTACACCTCTGAACTTTTTCATCACTCTTAAAGAAACCTCTCAAGTAACAGGCTTCATTCCCTTGCTTTCTTCACACAAAGAGATTAGTGTTGTTTCTTCTTGAAATTTTCACCTATGCTGACCAGACAATTTTTGCTGTAGTGGTTGACTGGTTGGATTTCAGCAACTTGTAAATGGTTGGTTTTATCAGATTAATCCTTTCAATTATTAAAAATAAATAAGTAAATGAATAAAAAGAAATAAGGAAATGAGTGTTTTCTTAATGGAAAGTTTGATTTGATCTGTCCTCTGTCTCCTCCATGGTGTTCCCTTGTCAGTCAGCATTGCAGTGAGCATCCTAGACTCCTCAACTGTGGAAGCCAGATAGTCAGCATTAAGTATAGCTGATACTACAGGTTTATTTTTCTACTCCACACTGTTTTGATCACTGACAGGTTTGCATGGTAGGATGTTCACTGAATAGCTCCAGTTTCCTAGTTTACAGTAACTTATTCTCCCTCTCTCCCATTCCTATAGCAACAATCCATCTGCATTTTAATCTTCCTCTATGGATTTAACTTTTGTTGTTATTATGGCTGTATGGTGTTAGAGACCTCTATGAGCCTGTACCCTCTCTTGTTAACTCTTGAAATTCTTTGCTCAAAAGGACTTTCTGGTTATCCTGTTTCGTATCTTTACAGTTTTTCCAGACTAAGAGAATAACTATTCTCCTATCACTTTGGGTTCCACTTGGAAACTACCTTTCCTCTTCAATTGACTGAAAAGTCCAGCAATTTCTCTGCTTAAAATTGTATTACATTAACTTTAGTCCAGGATTAGCCACCTATCTACACACCTCAAGAATATGTGTTATGTATATTCTTACATAAATTTAATTCTCATGTAAGCTGCATTTCAGTTACAAGAACAGAAAAATCTCAGTTTATGAGAGTTTCTTTTAGAGCCATAGACTTCTTGATCATCCTCTAGCACTTGTATGTTTCTTAGTGTTTATTTTCAGTAGACTCTGATTAGCTGTCACAGACAGGAAGGGAATGGGGTGAAAATCACTTCCAGTATGTTGTTGGTCGTAGTTTTCTACTTGCAGTGTATGGACTCGATTCAGCTTTTAAAACCTGAGGTATCCTGTCTGCTCTTTGGATGCCACTTCTGAAGTAGATCTCGTGGAGAATCTGCATAAGAGCTATCAGACACATGAAAAATCCATGGATACCACGGCAAGTATAAAATAGCACTAAATATCTCATTTTAGTTAGTGTATCAGGCCAAGTATTGTATACACGGGAATAAAAATGAGTGTTCAATCAGTGCCAAGACACTGCTTTATCATCTGCTCATTCTGTGTCAAGTCTCACCCAATAACTTCAAACTTCTGTTGTAAGCATGAATAAGAGAAAGGATAAATATTAGATTCTGTCTAAGTTGAGTTATATTAAATGCTGACTCTTTGTCCCTGGGGCTGATGTCTACAGTAATTGTTATTTCTCCTTCCTAGTCATACTTCTGACAAATCTGTAGACTTGTGACTCATAAATATATATAATCTGTTTTCTTTATATTAATTTTGAATAACTCCAGTGAGAAAGGATTCCATAAACAGTTAAGTGTCTCTTATCAAATAAAAACTTAATAACAATCTAAAACTTGTATTTCTAGCTGTATATTTATTCACAGTGTTTTTGATAATCAATATATTGTTTTGGTTTACTTATGTTTTTCTTTCATGTTTTTAAGCTGTATTATTTTATTTCTAATATTAATAATTTTCATCAAAATATTTTTTAACTTTCTAAATACAATTAGCATTTCTAAAGCCAAAAATTCAGTGGAGAAGTTATAAAATACTCCTTGACAGAGTTCATCCTATAACTGCCTTTTTATTGCTGGAGTCAGTTCTAAGAATTGTCTTGGTAATGAGCATTTCTCACATTGATCTTTATTTTCTTTCATTTTATCTTAAATTTTCCTTTTCTTTCTACTTCTCTCAATTTCACAGTATATGTGGTATATTTCAGTGATTTAATAGAATCCTATCAAGGAAAGTTGCTGGTAAGACTACATTTCATGAAGTGTAAGAGAAGAATCCAACAGAGTAGTCAGTTAAAACATTCCATTAACTCAGTTCTCCATTCTGTGCCTCCATAAAGTGCTTGGTAAGGTAAAAGCGAACCCAGTGTTTTGGTCTTTGAAAGCTTTCTTATGCTCTCCTTTCAAAAACATTATGAAAATTAGGAAAATATTTTATTGTTACATATACCTGAATATTTCTTTTGCATTTTTTCAGCTGTTAAAATTTTCTTCACCTTCAAGAAAAAAAGCTTCAAAAGCTGGTCTCTCGCTCAGCTGTACTTTTCCATTACGTCTTTTCCTGATACAGATTACTCATACACTGGTAGCACATAATGTTCTATATAACATGACATAAAGCAATAAATAGCACGTAATATAATCTTCGTTACATCTTTAATAATGGGACAAAACTGGATTAGAACATTTGATATTGCTGACTTAATTTCTGAAGCTCATGTTTTACAGGAAACCTAATCTATTCCAGAGCATTCATTGAGGCTCATTGGAAGCTCAACTAAGAAAAAATAGAGTTGAATTACATCTCATTGCTAAAAATAATTATATAGGGATTGTAAGCTTATTTGCACAGAATACTTTTATTTTCAACTTCGAAAGTTCAAATATGCTTGCATAATCTTCGATAGATTTTCCTACAATAAACAAAATACCTGTGTACACTTAAACTTTGAGGATTTCATTCACATTTAAATTATTTTCTGAATGTTACAACACTGTTTAAAAAGAAATTTCAGTTACCAGAAGTTAAAAAATAGCATCACACAACACTGTATTTGTTTTCCTCTTTTCAAACTTCTATTTTTTATTATCAGTTTGTTTATTGTATTACAGAAATTTACTCAAGACTCCCATAATGAAAGAGAACTACTGTACAAATGCTGTCTGAATACATAAATACTTGGAAATATCCACTACTTAAAAGATTTTGCTGCAGTAAGAGCTAAATAACTGCAATAATAGTTTTTAAATTTTCTTTATATTTTCCCCATAAGGCCGTGTTACATGTAAGTTCTTCATATTGTTCCACTTGCTCTGAAATTCTGCTACATTTTTGCTCAAAGCTTATCTTCTTTAGCAAGCTCTCTTAAAAGTAGCTGTGGAACTAACATGGAACACAAAAAGGAAAATTGAACATTCTATCTTTAAAAGAAAATACATACAAAAGCAGAAATTTTTAGAAACTTGATAATCTTTAAGTCTTGAGGTAGATACTTAAATTCTTCTTTGGAAAACAGTTCACCATTTCTAATTGTCCAAAATTGTCTGTAGGCAATCCTTTAAAAAAAAGCAATGCATGTATAATGAGCACGTGATATAGTTGTCTCAGATTTTAGTAATGAAAATCTCTTTCAGAGTTTGTTTCCAGTCTTCGTATTCTTTTCACATTTTGGATTCAGTTTCTGTTGATGCTATACAGCAATGGAAAAACTGAGAATGAGATAAAAGTAACATTTAACTTGCCCTTTTTCTGATAGTTTGAGAAACAGTGAGGTCTTACTAGTAATTAAAAAATGAATAGATTATATGAGTACAGCAGCTTTTTTTTTTTTTTTTCCTTATGAGGAATGAATCTAAAAAGGAAGAAAAATTCCTAGGAAATCATACATACTGAAACATGTTAAAACATAGCAGTTAGAAGATTAAATTCAGGTAAATTCATATTGTAAGTGAAAGTTTCTACTCCTGAGATCATATCAAATTCTCAAGATTTTACTCTCTGCTTAATGATAATCTTAAATAACAAGACATTCTGCTCCCAAAAAGGCACAATGCCAATAAATGTTTTATAGACTTGAGATTTTTACGTATTCTTTAAAAAATGATTTTTAACTCTATTAAAGAAATGGTGTACAAAATACTCATATGAGACTATTTCCTGTACACCAGATTCTTCTCATATACTTCTAAAACCCTTTCAAAATCACTATATACCATATTGATATTACCTTATTCAAAGATTGCTGAAACCTCTTTTCTACCTGCGGAAAAAGAAATAGATTCAGTGAATTGTGTATTTTTTTACCCTTCTACTTCACACTATGACTTATTCCCTTCTGCTTTTTGACTTTGTCAGGATGTTAATTAGAGACAGTAGGATTCAGTTCCAAAAGCCATCAGATTACATTAAGACTTGTTTTGGACCACAAAATTTTTCGCATTCCTCTACTTCTTCCTCCCCCTCAGTCCTCTCCCTCTGATCCCCTCCTTTCTCCCTTCTCTAAAAACTGAGAAAGAAACCACAGAATTTCAATTCAAATTTGTTATTTTCTTTTGACTATCTACTCTTCATTCAGAAACAACTCATACAAGGAATAAGGAATAGAATTTCTTACAGTTGCATTTGCATTTTATCACTGCTGAATCACGGTGAGCTCTATTTCAGTCGACACATATGGAGAAGCAAGATAGCAAGATTCTAATACAGAAAAGTACAATGCTTGTTCCAGAAAAATTGTGGTGTCACCAATTAAGAGCTGATGGAGTGGACAGAGCTTAGAATGCAGAATAGAAGGCAAGTCTTTGTCATGGTATGTATCAGAAATCTGAAAGCCTTAGGCAAATACAGTATGTTTATGTTTTCGCCTTCTGACCAACTTGGCAGCTTAGTTCATTTCAGTGGTTAGAGTAAGCGCTGAGGGGAATAAAAGAAAAAAGATAGTTATGAATTTATTTTTATATGGGAATTTCATTGCTGTCACCCTAAAGCAACCAAATGGCTGCAATTCCCTTTTACTAACATTTCTTTGCAGTAAAATTCCAGTGTATGAGAAGTTAATTTTATCTTCTTTCTTGACTTTTTTTCCTTTTTATAGTTTACAAGGTTTTTTATTCATTTTGTGTTGCTTTACTTCTTACATTTCACTCCCACCTTAGAATATACTTTCAGTGATTTTTTTCCATCAATTTTTGGAGAGTGGATCCTCATTGTGTTTTACAGGTGTTTCTGAACTGAACAGTGTACAGTTATGTTTGTAGATGTAGAGTGCCTACTTCCTTAATGGCATGTGGTCATAAGACCATACAATGATAAACTTGACTAACAAAAGTTAAGGGACGTCCTGCCAAGAACAAAATTGGTCACAAGCTTTAATTGGTAAGAATAAATGGAGGATGTTGATTGTGATTGAGAAAAAAAACTAAGCCATTATACCTGGCAACACTAATAATAACAATAATCACTAATAATAACACTGTGATCTTTAATTAAATCCATTCACAGCTCTCACTCTGTGTCATCTTATGTTATCCCATGTGTGCTACTGCTGCAGAGACTCATTGCCAGTTCCTGGTGGGACTTGAGTGTGTATGAGAATTCAGAAATGCAGGTTATAGCTCTGTATAATGGGTACTTCTATAGAAAGAAAAATTTTCTTCAGTTTGGCATCAGAATATCTTCCTAGTTCTGCCCAAGGTAACAGACTGTGGAAGAAGTGTTTCAGTAAAATTTGGCACAATGAAAAAAAAAGAAAAGGTATACATTTAATGTACCGATACCAGCTAGAACACAACCACTCTGCTCTGACTGGTTAACAGAAGGACATCAGTGCAGCTAAGGAGCAATTTGGGGGAAAGGCAGATACTCATACCTGGTTCCAATTCCAGGTATTGATTCTGTATGGTGTATGAATACTGACTGTTGAGGCCCACTTTGAAGAAGAGAGGTTAATGTGAATGCATAAGTTCACTGTTATCCAAAACTTGCATAATGTTGCTAACCAAGACTGTGGCTGCCAAGTGCTTTTGAGAACTTGTAATAGTTCATTTTTATTCTGATCTTTTGATTTTTTTTTTAATGGAAATTGGAAGAAGGATGGGAGGAAGGAGGGAAGGAAGGTAGGAAGGAATTTGGAAGGAAGGAATTCAGAATGAAGGAAGGGTGGGAGGGAGGGAGGGAGGGAGGGAGGGAGGGAAGGAGGGAGGGAGGAAAAGGACAAATTCACCTTTAGTAAGGATCCTGTGTATTTCTAACAGTGATTTCAGTGTTATGTGAGACAACAGAACACAAAACCATATGTCCACTTATCAGGTCCTTGATTAGCTCTTTGAGTACTATGTGATGAAGAAGAACAAAGGTGAGGGCCTTGTTTTTCAGTCCCTGAGCTGCTATCTGTTCTAGAAGTAACAGAGATGATAAATATTTTTCTTTCTCTAATATTTCTTCTAAAGCATGAGGTTGCTTTCAAGAGCTATTGTCAACACTGGGTGCCAAATTAAATTGTGACTGAGTAGCATCCATAACCGAGGTATTCTACATCATAAAATCATGTAGTTCACTGGAAGTTAGAGAGTTAATGCTCCAGTTCCAGGGATCATCACAGGTATACCTGTTTAACAAGAAAAGAGGATCTACACATCCCAGAAGACTTACCATTTCCCATTCAGAGGGAAAGATGGAACTGTTTGCAAGTCACAGGATGTTCTCTTTTATCCCTTGCTGCTCATCTCTGTGTATGTGATCTCCAGGTGTCTTGCCTTTAGCATTAGAATAAGACCTTTGCTTTTTGGACTTTTTCTTTCTCATTTAATTTATTAGCCTCAGTTCTAATTATATTGTATTATATTGTGTTATCTTGCATATCTTATTTAGTAAATTAGCCACTGTTTTGTTTTTAAGCTCATCTCCTACCCTTTCCCCTTTCCCAGGGCATGAGTCCATGGTTCCCCCCATCCCATTAGTCATGGAACCAGTTCAAACTGGCTTATAAACCATTGTCAACTCTTTTAACTGCATGTTTTCATAACACACTTCGAATTACTGCATTTTCCAAAATATTCAAGAGGATTCAGAAGACACTGCTGATTGCCTCAGGCACTATATGTTTTGCCTTTAGCTGCCCCCCACACACATCAAGCTTTTCTGCTTAGAGCTTCAGGGTTGCACAGAGAAGACTTATGTTCAGACCTACTGTGACATGGAAAACGACATCAAACTAATACTTTCTAAAATGTTCTTGTTTGCTTATTTATCCTTCATTATATGACTACTTCTTAACTTATGACTATGTGAGATTTGTAGTATATAAAAGGAGTTAACGCAGCTTCTTATCCTTATCTTTCATATTGTATGCCACAGGCTGTAATTCTGAAAAACTTTAGAGATTAGCAATTACATTAGTAATATATCATTTACCACAGAAAAATAGTAGCTCCATTTCCTGTTCCTGCAATTATTTATTTCATTTGGTTAAGACAAAGCCAAGAAACAAGCAATTCCCTCTAAATCTTATTAAAAAATCCATCTGTAGCACTTCAAAAAAACCCAGAAGTGTTCTAACAACAGGATAGCATTGTAGATTTCAAACCATTTCAGCTCTCATGTCCATTAACTTTCTGACTGTCCTGCTGAGGTAGTCATCAAGATTGCTGATTGTGATGGTGTTTATGCTGAAAATGTTTGTCCACAAGTAAACTAAAAACATTAACTACAATAAAAGCCAGTGATTATAGAACAGCAGCCCTCAGTTCTGTGAGAAATATGTTCTATTCTTAGAGGAAAGACTAAAATACATCCTTAACTTTTATTCTGATTAAAATCTACATGGTTTGTAAATCACTTTATTTTAAGCTGTATTTGAAAAGGTTTCCAAAATTTTGAATATTTTAGAGTGAAGACTGGAAAAAAAATCTAGAGTGGAGGGATGCATTTTTAGATCCTGTTGGCATTCTCTGGAGCCTCACAACATGATCAGCACAGGTTCACAAAGGGCAGGTCGTGCTTGTCCAACCTCATCTCCTTCTATGACTGGGTGACCAGACAGGTAGATGAGGGAAAGGCTGTTGATGTAGTCTACCTGGACTTCAGCAAGGCCTTCAACACAGTCTCCCACAGTATTCTCCTGGGGAAACTGGCAGCCTGTGGTATGGACAGGTTCACTCTTCTCTGGGTGAAGAACTGGCTGGAGGGCCGCGGCCAGTGGGTAGTGGTTAATGGAGTTAAGTCCAGCTAGCATCCCATTACAAGTGGTGTCCCGCAGGGTTCGGTATTGGGGCCCATCTTGTTTTATATCTTTATTGATGACCTAGACAGGGGGATTGAGTGTACCCTCAGTAAGTTTGCAGATGACACCAAGTTGGGAGGATGTGTCAAACTGCCTGAGGGTAGGGAGGCCCTTCAGAGGGATCTGGATAGGCTGAACAGCTGGGCTGAGCTCAATGGGATGAGGTTCAATAAGACCAAGTGCCGGGTCCTGCACTTTGGCCACAATAACCCCATGCAATGCTATAGGCTTGGGGCAGAATGGCTTAAAGAATGTAGAGAGGAAAAGGACCTGGGGGAGTTGGTTGATGCTTGAATTAACATGAGCCGGCAGTGTGCCCAGGTGGCCAAGAAGGCCAACAGCATCCTGGCCTGTATTAGAAATAGTGTAGCCAGCAGGAGCAGGGAGGTGATCATCCCCCTGTACTCAGCTCTGGTACGGCCGCACCTCGAGTACTGTGTTCAGTTTTGGGCCCCTCACTACAAGGAGGACATTGAGGCCCTGGAGCATGTTCAGAGAAGGGCAACAAAACTGGTGAGGGGTCTGGAGCACAAGTCTTATGAGGAGCGGCTGAGGGAGCTGGGATTGTTTAGTCTGGAGAAGAGGAGGCTCAGAGGAGACCTTACCGATTCTACCACTTCCTGAAGGGGGATTGTGGTGAGGAGGGGGTGGGCCTCTTCTCCCTGATAAATAATGACAGGACGAGAGGGAATGGCCACCAGTTGCACCGGGGAAGATTTAGGTTAGATCTGAGGAAACATTTCTTTTCTGAAAGAGTGGTCAGGCACTGGAATGGCCTGCCTAGGGAGGTGGTTGAGGCACCATCCCTAGCGCTGTTCAAGAAGTGTTTAGATGAGGTGCTAAAGGATTTGATTTAGTAGTTTAGTGGATAGGGATAGTGATAGGAGGATGGTTGGACTAGATGATCTTGTAGGTCCTTTCCAACCTAATGTACCTATGAACCTATGAACCTATGAATCATAATTTTATTAATCATAGATATTAATCCATACATAGCTACATACATATACATACAGCTCCGATTAGAGTTCTGCTACTCGGACTTTAACTTATAGTTACATAAATTCATGAAGAAGTCACAAAAAGAGAACAAATGAAAAAGAGCAATACAATCAAAACATTTGCAAAGCACATCCCCAACAGAAATTTCACCCATAAGAGCTTGTCCCCCTTAATTCTTCATCACAATCAAATTATTTCCATTACAGCCTCTCAGTTAAATTAGCTTGTCTGTACTGCCTGCAGTTTAGCATTTCTGATTCACATTCTGGGAATGTTAGGGAAACATGTTACAGATCTGTATTTTATTATGAAGATCAAGACCTTTTGTTTGGGAATTGTCACTAAAAAACATCCCACTACAATGTCCTGTCAGGATACATCTTGATCACATAATTATTACTATAATGCAGCAGAGGAAAAGATCACTTAGAATAGATGATAAGTTTAGAACTTAGTGACACTTGTTACAGTAGTCTTACTATGTACACACACAAATATTTTAGAAACATATTTTTTCATGAATTTCATTTACACATGTATTTCATTTATCAGAGCTCCTTATGAAATCTGTAATGCTGTATTTTCTACATGAACATTTTACTTGTAATGCTAGTTTTTCTATGTAAGCCATAAAAAGTTCAAAAAATATTACTTTTCAAATGCAAATTTCAAGAAAAGCAGATATGGAACCTGTCTAAAATGGTCCATGTTTTCTGTCTATCAGCTGTGTTATATGTGATAAATTCATGTCTTCTGTGACAACTGTGTTCATTCTCTAGAGAAACCTATACAATACAACTTGGGTCTAGAAAATTTTCTTCCAAAATTATGTAATTTAGATGAACGATTAAAAGTGTGTGTCGAAAAGTGAGTGGTAAGGATAGATTCCTTAAATAGATGAGGAGGTGGATCTCCTATGCTTCTTTTTTAGTGTTGTTCTGCTGTTAGTAAAAAATTTTAGTAAAGATCCACAGTTCATTAAAAAAATATATCTGTGTTATTGGTACCAATATTCAGTCTGTCTGCTCTCTTTGGTTTGGGATGCTGGACTCTTCAAGAACAAAATAAACAGCAGAAAATTTGTCCAGTACTCTTGTTTCTGTCTCTAATGAATATCTATAAAGAAATTGATGTCATTAGCCATGATTTACATAAGTGACCAAAATGAGTAATTAGATTTTGCTAAAGGAAAGCCATTCAGAGAAGTATATTAATAAATTTTTACTCAGTAGTCTTCTAAAAAGAGAGGATCTACTAATTCTTATCCACACAGAAGATAGTACATTAAATGACTCTGTATTTTACAGCGATGTTAGACATACACCTTGCTTCAGGAAATGCTAGTCCTAGACACATGGTAACTTAAAAGATAACAAGCATAGGAATGAACATACAAGAAAACTGCATAATAAAAGAAAAATAATTGTGCATACAGAATGCATAGGATTTTCCCTTACTCAGGCTTTTTTTCTTACTTATTTTTATTTCTATTTTGAAAAGGAACCGGAAAGTGTGATGAAAAACAGAAGTTCACCTTGAATAATGTTTTATAATGTAGAACAATGCGATGTTATTGATAGAAGTAGATTTTTAGACATTTAGTTATGCAGTATGTCAAAGTGAAGTTCCACAGCAGATATTAAAACAGTATCAACATAAGAGAGGGAAATAACTTATCCATCTCAGAGAGCTGGTTACCTGGTTTGTCATAATACAACAATTTCAAAAACTTAGACCATTTAGATTTACAGGCTGAGGGATACAAATCACTTCAAATTAAAAACATGGAGAGGAGAATAAATGTAGAGAAGAGGAACAGATGTATTTAAACCGTGATATCTCTGAAAAACATCTAATTGTAAAACAGAACAAACAAACAAACAAACAAGCAAACAAATGAAATAAAAAGTACTTCTTTATTAGCATTACAACTCTACTAACATGTGCATACTCTTTAATGAAGAAATTTACACAGTGAGCTTTATATTAAGCACCATATGGACCTAATTTTTTGCATTGGTAGTAAATAACCTATTTCTTTAAACTATCTTATGTAAATCAGCATGTAAGATTTTTCAGTCTTCATAGTGTCATGAAGCAGTATTTCTACCTGTATTCTAATATGAAAAGTACTTTGTGTAGATAATCAAACTTACATCTTTCATCTTTTACAAAAGCCACCTTCCTACAAATATATATATTTTAATTTATTTTCTTCAGTGTTGCATTTTTCAACACGTTGAATTGACGCTACAACAAGAAATATAAATATAGAAAAAAATAAAAAATAGAATGGGGGTGAAACAAACCAAACCAATAAAAAAAATAATGTGATATATATAATAGTTCAGGTTGGTCTCTAGTTGCATGACTTGCTAAGAACTTCAATGTACTAGCTAAACAAACTTTATCTTTGATTAATCTTTAGACAACATTCTTCGAGAAACAGTGGTCTTTGATAACTTTCACCGCTGCTTGTGTTAAAGGAAATAAGATATAATTAGAAGTAAGCAAATACTCAAAGCATTGAATTGTCTTCTCTCCATTTTGGAAGAACTGCTAGAAGATTCCACCTGCCCATTTCCACTCTCTAATGCAATGTATCTGCAGAAAATACACCAGAAAGAAAAAGAAATAAAATCTGTTAATACATTATTTTTGGGCTTTGTTTTTCATTTTCTAGCCCTCGGTCAGATCAAAGTAAGAAGAGCTCTTTGATTTCTTCAGTATTATCCCTATGGATGACACTATCAAGGGACAGCTGGAATACATTCTTCTATTCTGCCAATTGTGGCAAGGCAGTTGAAGAGGAACTTCTGGGAAATCTGTTATAAAAGATGTGAACCTATTATTCCTTCAGAACAGTACAAACAGCACTGGGAATTTAATTGTATAACTTTGTAGTCTGAGTGTCATGTTCCTTTTTGATAAAAGCCAAAAGCCTGTTTTAGCCATGAGATGAAACAATGAATTGCTGGAACATTTATTTCTCTTGTATTAACAGTTAATAATCTCAAAGTCGGACTTCAAATTTCTAGATTACCCAAGTACAGAAAGTTTGTTATAGCGCTTTTCTTGTTGCTTTCCTATGATAGCTATATAGCTGCATATAGGTCTGCAAACAGACCTTTTGAAGAACTGTTTATTCTTCAGTGAATTCTCTGATGCTAAACAGGTTTTTCCTTTCTGTGAAGCATGTCAAGATTTGAAGATATCCTGCATAACAAGAAATTGAGAAAAAAGGCCATTCTTAGCAATCTGTTAGCTAATGAGTCATAAGTCTTGACTGTACAAACATGAACAAGTGTCTATTCATTTAATGTATAGAAGGAAATATTAAAACTGTAAAAAATTCAGTTTACAAAGTAATAGTGAATTTAGAATTTAAGAAAAATAATCTACCACCTAATTCTATTTAGCAGGAGATTCTTACCAAAAAACAAAATACTAAAAACAAAATCAAGAATTTCCTCTGTAATTTTCCAAATATCTTTCTTACCGGTAGAGAAACATAAACAATGATAAATGATATATATGTCTTTCAGGAAAGCAAAAATTTTTCTTTTTCTTGGATTTTAGTTATAGACTTTTCCTACAATCACTTCCTTTTCTGATGTCTGGTACTCGTGAATAATATATTACTCTATTATCCTAATGCTATACTTAAAGTGTACTAACTTCAAAATACATATTTATAATGTGAAAAGGTAAGTCAGGAGGCTAATCTCCTGTCATTACCAGTTCTGAATTTCTAAAGCTTTATCAAAATTCATAGCATTCTTTTTATGAGGTATTTCACTATAATTAAAGGAAAAAAAAATACAAATAAAATAAGAGGTTTGGGGTATACCACAACAGTAAATTAAGATTCAGAATCAATTTTATTATGTAAGGATTTTTCAACTGAACTTGGAATATTCTTCTCCACTGTCTTTCCTGCAGTATTCACCATCAACTTTTTAATTCCTTTTAAAAGTAAAGCTGTAGTAGGAAAAAGTAAAGAAAAAAAAACCAACAAAAAACATAATCTAAGGGAGAAGATGAGAAGATTAATCTGGAATGTTCTTTCACAACATCTTCAAAGTAGTGTGTCAACTAATGTGTAGCACTTGAATTGAAGTGAAGATTAATGGTTAGGCGAGTTGTTTGAGTTGCATCAGCTTTTATTAGCTGTCTGTGTAAACATTAAAAAAAATATCCAAGCATGGAATTTTTATTTGATGAGGGGAAAAAAAGAAAAAAGATATGAATTGAACAAAGAAGTAACAACAATTGATTTACTACTTAAACTTTTTTTGTTATGTCATTATTATTATTTTCAGAAATGCTTACTCTCAGACTTGGTTAAATTACTGGCATTCTGCAAGCATCTAATTCCCTCACAGAGCAGTATACACGAAATTGTCCCTGATCTCAGATTATGCTGCTTTTTCTCAGAACTTGGCAAGATAGTTCAGAAATTTTAGAGAAAGCTTTGAACTCAGATGTACCACAAATCCATGCATATAATCAATAGAAGATCTTGATACAAATCATACATAATATATTTCAAAATATACCAAGGAGAAAAGGAATACAATCTATAAAAAAAAAAAAAAGGGATTCTGAGAAGTTGTTTTATACTTTTGGAAAAGTGAAAAACTTTACTTTAAGCTTTACAGTTCTTCCTTAAGCATGCACAGAAGTATGTACTATATGAAATCTAATTAGTTCATGATAACTAGAATATATATTTTACTATATCATGCCATCCTTTCCCTATACATGTATTAAACAATCATTATTTATAAAATTGCATTTGCTTAAGCTGTACGGACAAAATAGGTAACCATATACATGATTAAAAAACTCAAAGGCAAAATTATATATGTTGCCTGAATGTGTGTGGGAATTTTATTTTACATCCACTTTCTTACATAGTAAATAATTTCATTGCGGAAATCCATTGCCTACTGAGGGACAAACATATGAATTGAGAAATAATATACATCTACTATTTTCATGTTTTATTTAATTATTATTATTATTATTTTCTTACCATTTTACTTATCACTTCATTTGCATTCTATGAAATTTTTGGCTTGTATATGGACAGTTGCATTCTGAGTCCTGAATCTGTTGCACTGTCTTCACATCCAGCTTTATCCTAGAAAATTCCACTATCTGAGTTGTAATGTAGTAATGACATCACACAGATTGTCCAGAATCAATATGGAAAAAAAAAATCAAGTTTGTTGATAACATGAAAGTAAAATTAGATATGTTCACAAATAAAAAATACAGTTACAGAATTTTAGAGATTAGTCAAAGATAATTAATCTCCATACTATTTTGATGAATATTGTCTGCACAGTCTTTTAGAAAGCTGGAACCAAATTTTCTGTAGAAATAATTTCAAAATGATTTCATTTTCTCTGCTACGACTTCATCCTCTTGTAGATATGCATTAAGTGACATTACCTTGTTATGAGATGATATGTCAAGACCATATTTTTCTTATCTGAAGCTGGCAGACAGTAGCTGAGTGAATATAGACAAATATTGTACTTTATATACATACTACTCTATTTGCAGCCCTGAATGGGTAATTTGATATGAAATGAACGAGATGGACAGGTCACTTGTGTGCTGCTTGTTAACTTCCGAATTAACATATACCACAGTCTCCACTGAGGAGCTTATGTTCCAGAAATTGGCACTTCATTCATACTGGTATAGTACTTTTGATCAGGACAGAAGCTATCTTTGGATGTCTTCTCTGCCTGACAAATCCTTGTTTATGACTGAAAGGTTGATCTATCTGTACTGTAATATTTATAGAGAGAGAACGGTATGTGTATGTTGATAATACCAGAATAAAGGCAATAGATGTTAACAAATAGTTCTGAAGTGAAATTGGTTCGCTTAATTGATCACTTTTAAATATCTAATACATTATTTGCACGGGCATTGGTGAAAACAATCAATGGAGGACAAATATTGTATAGGGAAAGGCGTGGGATTCTCCAGTTTTAAAGACCTATCTTGAGCAAAGGGCTACACAGTGAAATTAAAACTAAATCAAAATCTAACTGCAAACTTGTCAAAATTCTGTGTTGGACATTTGAACAGACCTGTTATTTTTGAGCAGAATAAGGTTTTTAACCTTGTGCCTATCACAAGAAAACATTTTCAAAGCACATGACAAACACTCAATCCTCTCTGCATCAGTCCAGGAAATCTGAGACTTCCAAGGCTTCTCCTAAACAGTAGTAAAGCAATGTCAAAACTTATGAATGTTTTAGCACATGAAAATTTCCAATCACAATAAAATATCACAATAATGTTTTTTTATATATAATTTTATCACATTTCTATGTATGAACTTTTGATATTTCATTACAGTGCCAATAGTCAGATAATTGTTCTCACATATTGATAACTGCAATGAAAACTTTTATTCTATAATAAATAATGCTTTCCATGATCTTGGAGCTCATTTTTCTGCAACAGTGCTCTGACTCCTGTGATTTTTATACACAGCAAGTTTTATGATTCAAAGGTTTGGCTAATAACATTTCATTAACAAAATAATAAATACAGACTGTAGACAAGATGAAAATGTTAACCTCTTAAATGCTCAATCTTGATTTTAGTATCCCTGAATAATGCACTTAGATAATAAAATGTGCCTTGAATTAATGAACAAATTTGCTTATTATAGATCTTTTTACTATTATATAAATGTCTTAATTTAGTGTAGGTACTCAAAGGATGTTTGCACATTGCTTAATGGAATAATGCAAAGGGAGAAAGAAAGAGATTTGACTCAAGTGCTCTGACTTTTTTTTTAGAACTGCAGGTCTGTGTTGACTCCTTACTGAAAATGAAGCTCACATCAGTTGCTGAATGTAACAGAATCCAGTGTATGAGCAGAGGTGTGGAGGACCTATCAGCCCCACTGCAAGTGGGTTGGTTTTGATGGCTTCCTAGTTTACACTGCTACCATGGTTCCACACATTCGAATCTTAACTATGGATGCAAAGCAAATATGCACCCAAAATGAGCCTCCTTAAATGAAGTTGTGGCCTCAGATTCCCTCAAATAATATTGGACTATTCTCCGTATCTTTCATATGTTCAAGTTCTGCTTCCATAATAAAGATGGTGCTTTACTCAGTGCAGTTTCTCAAGAAAAGTTCTTGGAAACTTTCAAATAATTTGATGCTGAGGAAGTGTGTCTGAGACTGGCACGGAATGTTTCAAGCCAACACGAAATCAACATTGCTTTGTGGGTAATTTTACATTTGAATACATTTCTCTGGATTTTTTTTGTCCACAAAATGGAGTGTTCAGTTTTTATTGGCTGAAGACAGCCTGTGAGTATATAACTCCAGCTTGTTAGAAGAGACTGGGAGATGATACCGCTGTATTCTGTGAAGATAGGATACAAGCTGGCACCTCCCTGCTTCCTCTTCTGACTTAAATTTTCAAGTCCTGGAAGACAGGAACAAAGGAGTTCTTGCTGAGATCTCAAAGCCAAAAGCTGTCACTCCAAAAGAGCTGACCTGACCACTTTGGTCTCTCCTTTCAATTTTATTTACACATTTTTTGTTTTAACTGCATTTTGAACACCTTCCCCAAATTCCCCACAGTAATGATTCAAACTACTTCAACCCTGACTCTCAGGTGTAAACTCTTGTCTCTGACAAACTTTAATTCACAATTACTAACAACGCATTTAAGAATGTATTCCCCAATGTGGATTTTTTACTAGTAGACAACCAAGGTACGTTATGTTGCCTTATCATATGCACCCTTCAGAAGCACAGGAGGAGAAAATATGATCAAAAACACCCACAAAAAACAATCAATTTATGAAATGTAGATATAGACAGGAAGATGATTGTCCATAGACAGAACAGATTCAGCATGGGGGAGATTCAAATAATTTATTGCTCAACCACTGACAGACTAGAGCAGTGAAAAACTGAATGCAAACTAAACATATTCACTCTCCCATATACCCTCTTCTACCTCCTTCATTTCTAGCAGCACAGGGGAATGAGGTTTTCATAAGTCTATTATGACTTTTCTACACTGCTCCTCTATGGACACTCTGTTCCTACTCCATGTGCAGTCCCCTGTATGGGACACTGTCCCTCCCAAACTGATCCCACATGGGCCTCCCACAAGCTGCAGGTTACCCAGCACTGAGCCTACACAGCTTTGTATCACAGGGCCATCCTCCAGGAGCTGTTCCACACAGGTCCCCATGGGTGGCAGCCCTCCTGCCCCAGCACAAGCTCCTCTCCACAGTATACAGCTCCAGCCTGGGGCTACTTCTGCAGGGGTATCCATGGGCTGTGCCTCCTTCAGGCCTCATCCACTGCTACCCTGTGAGCTCCTCCATGGCTGCATGTGGAGATCTTCTCTGTGTGGTGGATATGAGCTACAGGAGCACAGCATCAAATGTTGTCCGCACATGCCTGAAACATCTCCTGCCCTTTGTCTGCACTTATCTTCTCTACAGGACTGTTTCTCACATTTTCTCACTTCACTCTCACAGATGCTGTTGCGCAGCATTATTTCCCTTTCTCAAATACACTCGATAAGAGACACAACCATTACCACTCATGGCTCAGCTCTAGCAGTGGTGGGTCCTTTTTGGTATAGATGGAGCTGGCTCTGATCTATCTTGGACCTATTGCTAAACTTTGCTCTCAGAGGCTGCCCCTGAAGCCCTCCCACTACCAAGCCTTGCTACATAAACCTTGTAAATTTACTTTTCTAAAGTCTTCTAATAAGTTTTCTATAAAGTCAAGGGTTGTGTCATCTTCAAGCTAGACTATTTTTTTTAATATTCTTAGTGTTACAATTATTACATTAAAACAGATGTTTGAGACACGTCACCAGGATTTCTGACAATGAGAACTCCATCTAACTGTGAGATAATTTCTGATTTATAGCAAGGGTTTGGCTCATTTTACTTTTCAAACCACCTATTTTCAAGGACTTCATTCAAGACCACAAAAATTGAAATAGAATGCATTTTTTTTTCTCTCTCTTTTACTTTTTTCTTTTCCTAATAATAAAAATAAATAACTTACTTAGACTAGTTTAAGATAAGCCAGTGATAAAGTTCAAAAACTGTTTTTGAGGTCTAGAAATTAAAGAACAATTATTTTATTATATTTACAATTTTCATAATAGTTTGTTTTATTATGTCATCTTTTTAAAAAGTGTTTTACATTTCTAAGATAATTTTCAAGTACCAGATTAAAGGTCTTCTATTAGCATATGATACCTTTAAAGTATTGATAACACACTAATTCACACTAAATATTGTCAGCTGAGTGTAATTTTCTTCTTATGCTTTTTAATTTATATATCTTTCTCAGTGTGTGTGTGTCAAATGTATAAGGAAAAGGATTCAAGGAGCTGAAAATATTTTGACATCTTTATTGTCAGCATAACCTTCTTTCTGGAAGTATAGGTGTCTAACTACTTTACATGCAGTTACATGACACTATAACACTCTAAAGTCTTTATAAATAAGTTATTTATTATTGAATATTTAAAAGAAAAGAAGTCGTTGTACTATGTAGGGTTGTTCTTTTTTTTTTTTTTTTTTTTTTTTTTTCCATTGAGTTCTATTACTTAGAGCCAATTCAAGAGTTTGTATCGTAATTTGATCTTCAAAAACAATAAGATTTTCAGTTCTAGTTCTTGTATCTTTCAGTCATTTGTCAACCTGTTACATGATAATCTTGGTGCTTCAGCCTCAGCAGAAAGTGATTGTGCAGAAATTTCACTACATTCACAAATTTTGTTCTTTGGTAGCAATGGGATGATATATTTAGGACAATAATGAGATAGAAGTATAATCAGAAAATGAGATTTTTTCCTGCTGATGCAAGTAGCTTGCTACCAATCGAATGATAAATTTCAAATAAATAATTTTTGAATGTTAGACCTGACCAGTTTTTCACCTTTAGCTCATGCTCAGTTTTTGTTTTTTTGCACCCTTACTCTCCTTATAAACTTGACATTTCTAGTAATGCTGTGGCAACTCTGACTATTGACATCAGAAGTTGTGTCATGCACCTACAGTTACACTATGTAAGATAGATTCAAGAATTATTTGTCATACACTATTTTCTGTTCTTTTAGCAGCTTTCTTAAACTGAATCTTGGTAACTTTTCCTGCAGCTTCATTATCTCCATTTGCCTAGAGTGGTAGGTGATGTTGACATATAAGTTTGAGAAACTTGGAATAAGTAACATAAAATTTTTGTTTGCAACTTATGCTTAACTTTAGATGCCATGTCCAATGAAATATTTCGTTGTAGTGCTAATAACTGGAAAATTATGAACATGAAGGGCAGCCTGCAGAATGAGGTAGTTTTATCAGTTTTAGTGAGAGGCTCCATTCCTATTCTGTAGCAAATGCGGTTCATCCATTTCTCTTTCTGTTGTCTACTTAGAAATTCTCACGTATTTCACAACTTTTTAGGAGTGTTATGATCTACAGTATTGGTATCACACACAAGATTCTTTCCTAGTCTCAGTGAAATGTAATAAAATTGGTGACACATATCACACAGTCTTGATTCATACATACTTTGCACTAGTAGAATAAAATCAGTCTATTTTGTTTGCCTAAAGAAAGCCACATGACATCTATGATTCTTTGGAAAATAAGAACATACGTTAGTGTATTTAGCTACCTCATTGAATATTACTGAGAAGACAGTCAGTCTTCTCAGAGTTGCACACTGAAAGGAGAAAAGAAAATCGATTCAAATTGAAATTAGGAAAATTCCAAATAGGTACCAGGGAGAAATTTCACAGTGAGTGAAGACAAAAGGAACAGGTTGCTCAGGCAAGCTGTGAAATCTCCTTTCTTGTAAGTGGACAGACTAGAAAAATAACAGAATAACATGATCAAATTTGATCCTGACTCGAATATGGAATTGTACTTGATAGTCTCCAGATATGCAGTGGAGAAAACTTAAATGAGTTAAAGAAATAAAAACTCAAATGAACGAAGAGTTACCTTTGCATGCGTCTGCTGAAGGCTTATTAAAATTACTACAGAATGTTGGAAAAAAAATCATGTTTTTTTGTTTGTTTGTTTCTCTATTGTAAATTTATTATTTAAAAAAAACAACAACAACAATTTCTCAGTATACTGGGTGACTTTTCCTTTCTTCTTAAATAAATGATCTTTTTTTTAATGGTACATTAAGATTTTCAAAACTATTGGTTGTTCTTTGTGGGTTTTTTTGTTTTCTTGTTTTTTTGTTTTAGTTGAAAATACACTTAGAATACTTGTAATGATTATATGAACAGATTAGAATGGCCAGAGATAATATTTAATGACCATGCTATTTTAATTAATAAAAGAATTACAGTATATTCTCTTTTCTTTTTCAATTATAATCTACATTCATTTTGTAGTTGTACAAAGTTGTAGTTCTCACAAATTTTGTATGCTGTTAATATATACAATATTTTTAAATATATGTAATTAGCAGTTTGAGTCTACCTCCTATCTTTACTTTTTGTAATATTCATCATGATTTTATTTTTCATATATTCTTTAAATTCTAAAATTAAAAAAAGAAGACCAAAAAATGAAAAAAATATAAAAATGAAAAGGGGAAGAAAAGAAAAGAAAACAAAACATCACAAAAAGAAGGAAAGAAGAAGGAAAATATATCAAAAATATTGAGGCTTATTCTCATCCTGATAATGAAATATAAAGGATTTTCTGAAGAAAGAATTATCTACCTTTTGGGGGTTATCTAATACAACTAACTTCTTTTTCAGTAACTTATTATTCTAGACCTAAGACCAGAGAAATTTAAACCTGATTTAATAAAATAATGTGATAATTTGAATACAATTGTAAGTAAAAAATAAAAATAAATATATATTAATATAATTAAACATATACATTTTTAAAAGCGTTTATTTTTTTAATCTAATATATGGATACAGTACATTGCATGAGAAGACAACCTCTTAATTAAATAAAATGATAATTAAACCTAGATTTTCAACTCAACATAGCTTATTTTTTCTTGGTAAGCAGTATTTTTCAGGAATGGAAAAAAATTTAAAAACAGTTTTCCCAAATTAAACCTGTTCCTGTATGTGTCTCATCTTTGTTTAGAAATACTGTGTTCCATTACTTGTATGCTCAGTTGGTTCCTTTGCTGTTTATTATAAGGATTTTCTCACAGGCAGCTATCTTTTTACTACTTACTTCAGTGACCATGAAGTGGTGAAGTTTAGGATATTCACAGAATCACAAAATTATAGAGATTGGAAGGATCCTCTAGAGATCATCAAGTCTAACCCCCCTGCCAAAGCAGCTCCCTAGCCCAGGTTGCACAGGTAGATGTCCAGGCTAGACTTGAACTTCTCCAGAGAAGGAGATTCCACCACTTCTCTGTGCAGCTGTGCCAATGCTCCATCACTGAACTGTGAAGAAGTTCCCATGCACATTTGTGTGGAACTTCCTATGCTTCAGTTTGTGGCCATTTCCCCTCATCCTATCACCACACACTGCTCAGAAGAGTCCAACCTCATCCCTTTGTCTCCTGTTTCTCAGATATTTATATAGGTGGATCAGATCCCCTCTGAGTCTTCTTAAGGCCAGGTCTCTCAGCCTTTCCTCATACGGGGTGTGTTCCATGCCCTTTATCATCTTTGTAGCCCTCTGCTGGACTCTTTCAAGGAGATCCCTGTCTTTTTTGTACTGGACACAGTACTCCAGGTGAGGCCTCACCAGGGCAGAGTAGAGGGGGGGGATCACCTTCCTGGACCTGCTGGCCATGCTCTTTTTAATGCACCTCAGGATCCTATTGGCCTTCTTGGCTACCAGGGCACACTGCTGACTCATGTCCAGTCTGTCATCCACCAGGACACCCAGGTCCCTCTCTACAGAGCTCCTCTCCAGCAGGTCATCCCCCAGCTGTACCAGTGTATGCAGTTATTCTTCCCTAGGTGCAAGACTCTACACTTGCTCTTGTTAAATCTCATCCAGTTCCTCTCTGATCAACTCTCCAACCTGTCCAGGTCTCACTGAATGTCAGCACAGCCTTCCGGCATTCCAACCATTCCTCCCAGCTATGTATCATCAGCAAACTTGCTGAAGGAGGACTCTATCCCCTCATCAGGGTCATTGATGAAAATGACGTACAGGACCAGACCCAGCATTGACCCCTGAGGTACACAAGTACAGGCTGCCAACTAGAATCTACACCACCGGTCACAACCCTCTGAGCTCTGCCAGTCAGCCAGTTCTCAATTTACCTCAACAACCACTCACTTATTCCACATTTCCTCACCTTTGTTGTAAGGATGCTGTGAGAGCAGTATCAGATATCTTGCTGAAATTGAGGTAGACTACATCCACTGCTCTCCCCCGATCCACTCAACCAGTAACGACATCATAGAAGGCTACTAGGTTGGTCGAGCATGGCCGTCCCTTGTGAACTCATGCTGACTACTCCTGATAACTTTCTCCTCTTCCAGCTGACTGGAGATGGTATCCAGAACAAACTGTTCCATCACCTTTACAGGAATGGAGGTGAGGCTGTCTGGCCCTTTTTGAAGACCAGAATGACACTGGCTATCCTCCAGTCTTCAGACACCTTTCCCATTCTCCAAGACCTGTCAAAAAGGATTGAGTGGTTCAGCAATCACCTCTTCCAAGCCCCCTTTTTTGTATGTTTCATTTTGGAGTTTTTTGGTGTTTATGGTTCATATGTCACTGTGATTTTTCAAATTGTAGTAAACAAAGACACAGTTTTTAGTTGCTAATACAAAAACACTTCCTGAATTGTTTTTTTCTTATCTGAATATTGCAATTTTTTTTTTCTTCAGGACTTTCAACTATGTGAATGGTTTTTTTGGGGAATGTTCTTTCTGAAAGGTCTATGACAATGGATACGGCTCAATTTTTTCCCTAATAAAAATCTACATCACTCATCTCTGTGTTTTTATTAAACAGAATACAACTTTCCATTGAATTTATTATTTTCTATAACAATCATGCTATTAGTTTATATAACATTTGTTTAGTCCATTCAATCACTACAGAGATACATTTGGAGGCATACAGAAGCAGTGCAGAGCAGAACTAAAATAATCTGTGTATGTAAAGAACTTGTACAAACTCCAAGAAGGCTTTTGCTGGAAACTGTTATGATTTGTAGTGCTCAGAATTAAGTCTTTCAGTGTGATGTGATGGGAAGTGCATAATCTGTATCCCTAAAATTTTAATCAAATTTAATCATATTGTAACAGTCTTCTGAAAGTCAAACCATTGTCTTTGTTTTTAATTATTTTGACTTGATTGAAAAGTAACTAGATCTGTGTGAAAAAGATCTGAGTGAAATATTCATTGTTTCCTGTTTTTGACTTAGCAATTGAAGTGGAACATTAAAAAATATTGAAGATGAAGTGTCTTCTTGACATTCTAGCATGAATGTTTACTGTGGTGTGGATGTTTGAGAAAAACATGGCTGTCCTGCTAACTGCCATGTGCTTCTAAAGAAATAATTACAGCAAAAAGTTTTAACTATTCATCACACTATATGAATTTATCCAATGTTTAATGCAATGACTGCTTTTTACTTCATGAAGGATTTTAATATGTGTGCATCTTTTTTTTTTTTTTTAATCCAAAGCCTGACTGAAGAATTAATAATGAGTTCAAGAGAGGAAAAAAATTATTCCCAAAGATTTTCTCCCTTATAAATATGAGTAAGAAAGAAAAATTAAAGGATCAGTCAAGTTATTTGTTTTTCTTTAAAGCTCTGTACTGAAAATAATCTTGTGATAAGGGAGAAAGAAATTATGACACAAGCTACATGGATCAAATATATATATATTTTTAGAACTGGATCATTGAATTTAATTGCATAAAAGAAGATGTACTATCACCTGAGAAAGCTTTTCAAAATCAAACTATATTTTCACTTTGTCTACAGGGGGGATGGAAAAGATGATAGCTGATTCTTAAGAGATAGCTAATAAATTAAGCACTACAGTCCATTGCCTTCAGCAACAACTGACAACTGACATCATCAACTGGAAGAAATGCTGCCATATTTCTTCCTGTATAAGACCAGACTTGTTTTAAGGCTGAGCTAAATAGCTGCTCTGTTCTTAGAATTTTCTCCTTAAAAATATAAAACAAGTCTAAATAGTGTCAGTGAGCTGTCTTCCTTTGGAGTGATTTTGCCTTCTGTGACTGCTAAATGTAAGCTGATAAGCAGAGCTGATAAATAGTACTTTGTTTTGTAGATTCCAGAATGACCATATTTTGAAACATCCACTAGTAGAAAGTGTAACAAAATAGATGAAATTCTTGTTTTACCAAGATAGATTAATTGTATCTTTTGTTTTCTACCTGAAACCTATTTATTATTCTGCAGAAACAAGTTTTTTGTTTGTGAATTTCCTTTTCAGAAATCTCATCTCAATTCAGTGAACAGTGTATCCACACACACATACACATACAAAATAAATAAATAAAGGTTCTTTTTTATAATTGAACTTTTTTTTTCTGTCTTGTATTTTCTAAGGCAAATGTAAAGTCTAGGCTAAACAGGCTTGCAATTTAGGAGATTTCTAGCATATGTGGTATCTCTCAAATTGGAGAGAAAAGGTGAAGAGAGGCTTGCCAAGAGTGATATTCTCTTCAAGATCTTATTGACACCAGATGTTAGTTTTACCATAAAAGTAGGAAGTTGCATTTGTCCAGCAGTGGAACCAGCATGTTGATTTAATCAAGGAGAGAAGGAAATAAAAGAGGAAAAGCAAGCCTTGGGGCAGGTTTTAATATACAAAAGCAGACTTAAAGCAGACTTACAGCCATCTGGCATTTCGATAGAATGGATCAACTACTCTCTTGTAGCTCTTTTTTTTAATCTGTGAGGTTAACTGCTGGCTTGCCTTGCAGGTATTTCTACTGGAAATATACAGGTTTCTGCCTGTTGAGCATACTGTATGTTTACTCCACATAGAACAAATATCTTGAATAGCTTTGCTGTCTATGTAGATCGCTGAACGTTACTATTGTTAATCCAAAGTTGCAGCCTTCTGTCATACAAAACTTGCATTGAATTGAAAGGAGTTCTGCATGACAATAGTGGGATTGGCCTCAATATTTGCATTCTGTCTTTACGAGATAAGAAGTGTTCATAAACTTTTAATAGAAAAGATTCAACTACTGCTATATGATTGTGCAGGCTTTCTTTTGCAAGGCAGACGGATTATTATATCTCTGGTTAAAGCAAATTGTACAGGCATCTTGTTTATGTGTAGCATGCTGACTAGTAGTCAGTAATTTGTCTATGTTTCAATGGTTGGTTTCCACTGAAAAAAATAGCAGGCACTACCAAAACAACAAAATGCTATGTTTTCCGATGTCTCATTTTCACTGCACAAAGGAAAGTAATATATATGTAACAGCATATGTTACCTGCAGGTCATTTAGCTCTCAGTACCCCCACAGTTCCCTTAGGCTTCCTCTTGGTACAAGTATTCTTGAAAAACACAACCACAACATTCTTCATGCCATGAACCGTTACAGCAACGTGTAATATGTCCTCCCTTGTGCACTCTGTTATCTATAGGAAGACAGGGATATCATTTACCTGTATAGCAAAAGCAGTTTGCTCATAAGAGACTGGAGGTTACAGGCTCTGAGATGCTTTAAGGCTCAAAAGTAGATTAAGTTTCTTTTAGAATGGCAGCAAGATTTCCAAATTTATTTCACATTAATATGTCTCTGATAGAGTACTTAAAAGGATTTGTATTAGAACTGCATATACAGACACACGTATATATAAAGTCGTGTTTTAAACATCCTTAAAACTATTTGAGCAGTGAAAAAAAAGCAAGTTAATATGAATGAATAAGTTATTCCAAAACTTAAAAAGCTACCATTTCTTAGGTTTATTTAGGTATCCATAGTTGTTTTCTGGAAGCTATCTAATGTATTAATTTTTTAAAATTGACTAGCAATATTGGATAAATGTTTTCCCAAAGAATGCATTGCAAGACAGATTTGAATTGTCACAGACAGATATAAAGTAGTACATATGAGTGTTGTTGTAAACTGAAAGACATAAGATGGAAAAAACACCTTTTACTGAATTTGATGCTGAAATGGAAATTTTCCAAATAATCCTGCTTAAAAATTTAGACATAATAACAACAATAATAATAATAATGAATAGAATAATCAGAAAATCTGCAGCACCATGAAATTATTTCTAATAAATAGTGTATAAAAACTGCCTGGACAGTAAGGCCCAGAGACTAATGGTGAACGAAGTCAACTTCAACTGATGACCAATCACAGGTAGCATTTCACAGGGGTTGGTATGGGAGCCTGTTCTGTTTGATATCTTTGTTGGTGACCTGGGCAAGGGGGTTGAGTGAAGGGGCTGAGTGAACCCTCAGTAAGTTTGCAGATGATTCCAAGTTGGAAGGAACTGTCAATCTGCCTGAGGATAGGAAGGCCCTAAAGAAAGACCTGGACAAGTTGGATTGATGGGCCGAGGTCAAGGGTGAAGTTCAACAAGACTAAGAATCAAGTCCTGCACTTTGGTCACAACAGCCCCAGGCAACACTATAGGCCTGGGGCAGAGTGGCTGAAAGCTTCACAGAAGAAAAAGATCTGGGGGTGTTAGTCGACAACTGGCTGAACATGAGACAGCAGTGTGCCCAGATGGCCAAGAAGGACAAAGGTTTTCTGGCTTGTATCAGAAATAGTGCAGTCATCGGGACTAAGGAATTGATTGCCCACCTTCACTCAACACTGGTGAGGCCGCCACCTCAAATACTATGTTCAGTTTTGGGTCCCTCACTACATGACAGATGCTGAGGCTCTGTAGCATGTCCAGAGAAAGGCAACTAAGCTGTGAAGGGTCTGAAACACAAGTCTTACAGGAAGTGGCTGAGGGATCTGCGATTGTTTACTGTGAAGGAGACTCAAGGAAGACATTATCACTTTCTACAGCTACCTGAAGGGAGGTTGTGGTGAGGTAAAGGTCAGCCTCTTATCTCATGTAACCAGTGATAGGACTAGTGGGAATGGCCTAAAGTCGAGTCAGGGGAAATTCAGGTTAGGAATAATTTCTTCTCTGAAAGAGTGGTCAGGTGCTGGAACAGGCTGACCAGGGAGGTGGTAGAGTCACCATCCCTGGAAGTATTCAAGAAATGTGTAGATGCTGTACTAAGGGACATGATTTAGTGGGATATATTGATGGTAGGTGAACGACCAGACTGGATAGTTTAGTAGTCTTTTCCAACCTTAATGATTCTATGAAACATAATACTAATTATACATAAAAGCAACAAGAAAAGCTACAGTGGAAAAATTCATTCCAGCTCATTAAGGTCTTCAGCCTCCCATGAAGGAAAACTTGCTCAAGGTGCTTAATAAAAATGAAGACATTGCATTCTTAGAAGTCTTTGAAAATAATTTTAAAATTATGGTAGCTAAGGGTACCTTTTATTATTATTTTTTCATAATATTTTATATGTGTTGTGCTACTTAAGCATGCCCATTTTCTGTAAAAAGAAAAAGCTATTTAACTGAGCTTCCTTCATTATCATAGTGTTCATTTAACTCAGAATTTGGAGAAGTAATTTGAAGTAGCATCCATTTTCTCTGCTTTTTGAAATTTAGTCACATCTTCAGGAGTTTTGCAGTAGACCATAATAAGAACAGACAACCTGACCTGAATGCCAGAGGCTAAAAATCACAAATTCTGCTGAAGGATATGCAAAGTGCTCCTCCTCCTCCCCATTCCCCCACCAAATTGCTCCCTGGACACTGAGACATTGTCAGTTATTAGGAAATGAAGCAAAGGTGCAGTCACAGACCTAAACAATTCAGTTCAGATTTTATTTGTAGTAACTACTGTTTCAAAGGGGCATTTGCAGTTCTAGGATTCATGTGGAAAAAGAAGAAAAGCACAATAGATACTCAGAATAGCATTTCTGAACATGCAAACAAAATGCAGAAATGCTTCAGATTTCTTAATTTTATATCGTGCTACATATAGTTACTATTTCTATCACTTCTAAAAAATATAATACAGACAGATCTTTATTATTATTATTTTTATTATCAGACTCTGCACATTTTTCAGGCTTTATGCATTTGATCTTATGGATGTAGATTAACCAGAACACAGTCTTCACATTCTGGATCAGACTTCTATTGTTGATCTGGTTTTTGGCTCAAGGGAAGGCAAAATTGATCATACATCTCATATTCAAAAGTATTTGGAGAATAATTATATCTTATCTATATCTGTAAGTAAATATCTGTGCTTGAGTATGCAACTCACTTTTTTCCTATCCTGAGTCAAAGGACATATTTAGAATAACAGAGGAAATTGAGCTAAGCTTTATTCCTTTGTCTTTTTATTTTGTTATCAAGAGTGTTGACAGAGTAGAACTATGAATATAAAACATTTTTTTTTCTTTTTTTTCAGGCAAAAAAATGCTCAAGATGAGGATAAAAAAGAATCAGTGTATAAATAAACAGAGAATAGTGGATCTACAAGAAAAGTAGAGTTGTCAGTGGTTTTTTTGGTGGAAGATATATTTTATCCAAAAATGCCAGTTCTCTGAAAGAAAATGTTTGTCTTCACTTAAATTTTTGGAGAAATTTAAGTGAGAATTAAATTGATATTAGAAAGATTTGTAAACTTTCAGATTTCTCCTCTGGATGAGAAAAGAACCACCCTGTGGCCAGTGAATAATGAATTCATTCAAATATAACATTTGAAAAAACAGTTCCAACTCCTATATTGCCTGACTGATTGAACTTTTCTTGCACATTTTCCATTGTAGTTTAGTAATTAATTTCAATAAAGACCATACTGGCCATACCAAATGTGTTGCTTGTGTTCACTTTGGTCAAAATAACTTCTATCTGAAAAAGGCATTCTAGCAAGTTCTACTACAGCTAAATAGTGCTCTGCCTGATTTAAAATAGGGATTTGAAACTATTTCCGGTCAGTTATTTTCCTTTTATGTAATACAGTCCTCCTTTTTCAACCACTGTTATTAATATACATGACTTAGGTAGTCTTCTCTTTTGACCCTCTGAAATTCTGTAATCTGAATTTATTGCTACTGTTCTCGTCTCTTTAAATGTCAATTTCAATGAGACTTTCCTTCTCTCTTGTTCTGTGTTGTGGCATGGATCAGGACATGTGGAAAAGACTGACCTTCTCAAGTATCATTAAACTACCAGTTTCCTGCTAAAAATCACAAAACAGTGTAGTCCCTAAGGTGACTACAATGAAACTTTGGTTCATTTGTTTTCACTGTTTCATTTTTTTATATGTTTCACATACCAGTCAGTCTCACCTCTGTGCCTGGCAAAACCATGGAGCATAACCTTCAGAAAATCCTACTAAAGTATGTGAAAAATAAAGATGAGGTGATTGGTGGTAAGCAACATGGCTTCACCAAGGATAAGTCATGCCTTACAAACGTGGTGTCTTTTTATGATGGAATTACAGTGTCAGTGGATGAATGAAGAGCAACTGATGTCATCTACCTGGACTTGTACAAAGCGTTTGATACTATCCTGCACAAATCTTGGATGGATTTGACTGATGGACCACCCACAGGAAAAGAAATTGGCTGGATGGTTGCACGCAGGTAGTTGTGGTCAACTGCTCAGTATCTAAGTGGAGACTGATGACAAGTGTAACTCCTCAGGGATTGGAACCAGTGCTATTTAATGTCTTTTTAAGTGACATGGACAGTGAGATCAAGTGCATCCTCAGCAAGTTTGCAGCTGTCACTAAAAGCGGAGTGGTATAGCTGACACACTAAAGGGAAGGGATGCTATCAAGAGGGACCTGGACAGACTTGAGAGGTGGACCCATGCCAACCTCATGAAGTTCAACAAGGCCAAGTGAAAGGTATTGCACCTGGGTCAGGGCACTCTCAAGTACTAATATGGATTGAGTGGAGAATGGCTTGAGAGCTGCCCTGAGGAGAAGGATTTGGTCATGTTGATTGATGAAAGACTCAGTATGAGCCAGCAATGTGTGTTTTCAGCCCAGAAGACCATCTGTATCCTGGATTGCATCGAGTGTGGTCAGCAGGTCGAGGGAGGTGATTCTGCCCCTCTAATCTGCTCTCATGAGACCCCACCTGGAGTACTGTGTCCAGTTCTGGAGCCTCTAACACAAGAACATCAAGCTGTTGGAGTAGGTCCAGAGGAGGACCACAAAGAGAATCAGAGGTGCTGGAGCATCTTCCTTGGGAGAACAGGCTGAGAGATCTGGAGCTCTTCAACCAAGAGAAGAGAAGAGAAGGCTCTGGAGGGATCTTATAGTAACCTTCCAGTACCTGAAGGGGGGCCAGCAGGAAGCTATGAAGGGACTTTTTATTAGGGCAGGTAGTGACCAGACAACAAGAAAAGGTTTTAAACTGGAAGAAGGTAAATTTGGACCAGATATTAAAAAGAAATTATTTATTGTTATGTTGATGAGACACTGGAACAGGTTGCCAGAGAGGTTGTAGATGCCACCTCCCTGGAAGCATTCAAAGCCAGACTGAATGGGGCTTTCAGCAACCTGATGTAGAGGAAGGTGTCCCTGCCTATAGCAGGGGGATTGGAACTAGATGATCTTAAAGGTCAATTCCAATCCAAATCACTCTATAATTCTATGATTATATGATTCTATTTTACATGGAAAAGTGATTTGTGATGTCAAAGCTGACTAGTCATGGATGCCACAGATAACTTCTCTAAAGCATTCTCATTTTCTTTCTGTATTCTTCAACAGTATTTTCAGGGGTGCAGTTGACTGGCCGACTCTGCACTTTAAGGAAAATGCAGACATGTCGGCCATTCATTTCAGTGGAGAAAAACAGACTTGGTACTGATGCTTTGTTCATCCTACAGTTAACTTCTTTTAATCAGACTGCATGACTACCGTTGGATTGTATTTGTAACCCAGTGGAGTTACACTAAGTAAATTTTATGGAGACTTAAACAATGAAAAAGTAGACAAGAGTTTTCATTTGCTTAAAGAAAGAAAGAAAGAAAGAAAGAAAGAAAGAAAGAAAGAAAGAAAAGAAAGAAAGAAAGAAAGAAAGAAAGAAAGAAGAAAGAAGGAAGGAAGGAAGGAAGGAAGGAAGGAAGGAAGGAAGGAAGGAAGGAAGGAAGGAAGGAAGGAAGGAAGGAAGGAAGGAAGGAAGGAAGGAAGGAAGGAAGGAAGGAAGGAAGGAAGGAAGGAAGGAAGGAAGGAAGGAAGGAAGGAAGGAAGGAAGGAAGGAAGGAAGGAAGGAAGGAAGGAAGGAAGGAAGGAAGGAAGGAAGGAAGGAAGGAAGGAAGGAAGGAAGGAAGGAAGGAAGGAAGGAAGGAAGGAAGGAAGGAAGGAAGGAAGGAAGGAAGGAAGGAAGGAAGGAAGGAAGGAAGGAAGGAAGGAAGGAAGGAAGGAAGGAAGGAAGGAAGGAAGGAAGGAAGGAAGGAAGGAAGGAAGGAAGGAAGGAAGGAAGGAAGGAAGGAAGGAAGGAAGGAAGGAAGGAAGGAAGGGAAGGAAGGAAGGAAGGAAGGAAGGAAGGAAGGAAGGAAGGAAGGAAGGAAGGAAGGAAGGAAGGAAGGAAGGAAGGAAGGAAGGAAGGAAGGAAGGAAGGAAGGAAGGAAGGAAGGAAGGAAGGAAGGAAGGAAGGAAGGAAGGAAGGAAGGAAGGAAGGAAGGAAGGAAGGAAGGAAGGAAGGAAGGAAGAAAGAAAGAAAGAAAGAAAGAAAGAAAGAAAGAAAGAAAGAAAGAAAGAAAGAAAGAAAGAAGAAAGAAAGAAAGAAAGAAAGAAAGAACTTGGGATAACTTGTTTTTGTAAATCTAGAACTTGATATGTGAGAGTTTGGAAACTGAACTATCACTTTTCCTTATTTCAACTGTGTCAAACTGTTCTGGGTCGCTTCAGCCCATTTCCAGGACTGATGGGGTGGGGGGACAGGGAGAAAAACTAATTACTAAATATGATAGCAAAATGCAAGATAACACAACGTAATACAATATAATTGAAATTGAAGCACATAAATCAAATAAAATGAGAGAGAGAGTGTGCAAAAATGAAGACCTTACTCTAGTGCTGAAGGCAAGATGGCTAGGAATTATGCACTACAGAGACAAGCAGTAAAAGAAAGGGGCAGTCTAGTGATTCACAAGCAGTTTTATCTTTCCCTACAAATGGAAAACAAAAAGAGAACAGTGGAAGTCTTCTGGGAGATGTAGTTCTCTTCTGAGAACCAGGTACAACGAAATATCGACAATCCACAGAATTGGAGCATTAACTCTTGAAATCCCAGTGTACTAAATGATGTCATGATGTGAATACCAGTAACAGAAATCATAAAAGCATGACAAGTTATAAACACAAAACTGAAACATATTGGCAAAGGATCAGAAGGATATTGAATTGTTGGAAAAAAATAATATAATATTTGCAATAATATCTAAAGTAGGAGCTACACGAGTAAATAGATTATGTAGAATTTTATAGATTTTTTTATATTTTATGACTGAGAATAACTGGATTGTTTGAGTTATTTAATGTCATATTATAATTAACTGATATTTACAGAATGGCTAATAGATTGGAAGAAAGCAATGGAGCTATATGGCAGAATGCTAATTCTTCTCTCATTCTGTGAGTGGCTGGAATTATGCCTGATTCCTCTCATATTCTAGTCAGAAACTGTTTTAATATTTGAAATATCATTCTTACTCTCCTCCTGCACATGTTTTCTGAAAGAGCACAGGTTGAACTGAAAAGAACAGATCTGCTTGCAGGTATTCAGAAATAAAATGGGCCATTTAATCAAAGGTGGAGGTCTTTATAATAATAGGGAACATTTAAAAAGGATTTTCTGCTCTTGAGAAATATTACAGAAAAGCAAACCCAGTTTCCTGTGCAGTGATCCCGCTATAATAAAATGACTGTTGCCTCACTGGAGATCAGGAGTGACTACAGCTGTGTCAGTCTATATTTAAGACTTTTTACGGATTGTTCCTTCCAGTATTTCAGTAAGAGAGAAATTCTTTCCCTCTGTGGGCTAACATCATCTTGTTTCAGTATGTTTCTTTTTTTCCTTAACTTTAAGCCACTGACACAGTAGGTGGTAGAGCCAACTGAAACAGAACTGTGTGTGTTCTATCTTGTACTTAGGCAGACATTTACCCTGGTACTCAGACCTCACAGCTCAAATGAGAGCTCCTTTTTTTTTTTTCTTTCTTTTTTTTTTCCACTTGATTATCCTGTATGAAAAGAGAACAACAAAACAGCTAAGCAGTATTGCTTTAGCTAGTTTTCTCAGATGTAATCAGCAAGTACCTATATGTATTTTCTTAAATAAATACAAATATTCTGAAATCTTTGTGTTAGAATTCTACTTATAAACAAGAGACTTTCTCTCTGATATTGCCATTAATTAGCTTTGAAAATTATCTGAAAGAAATAAGTATTAGGTATTAAAAGAGATAAATTACATCATAGAGCAGATTAATGAGAAAAGGCTTCATAAATTAGGTATAAGAAAAATATTTTCCACAGCATATTATTAGATGTTAGTTGTTTTCATCTTGATAACTCAATGATGGTCAAGGCTTTCTAGGAACCTGAAGTGAACCAAAACTAATGTGCACACATCTAAAACTTCCTGATACAATATTCTGTTTGATTGTGGTAATATTTATCGCGGTAGGAATAAAATAGAACAACTTACATTCTTAAGGGCAAGTATACAGTAAGAAATGTCTTCAATATAATTGCTCCAAAAGTAACGCATCCTTTTTGTTTCCATAGAAAGTACAACAGATACAAAGAACACAATAACATTATTTAATAGAGTAAGTTCTCAGCTATAAAAAATAATTTTTCAAGATAGTCATCACCATTAGTTATGTGTTTGCTGTCAGTGATAAGTAAGAATCTGTATGCTGAGCTCATAAAAGTTTTCAACATTGGAGGCGTACCACTGTTGCTGTCACCACTGCTAGAAGATGCCACCCACCACCTCACTGTTCTCACATTCACTGTTTGATCATCATAAATATTCAGCAAGTGTCAGTGAGTGCACCAGTGGGTGCAATTTTTCAACACAGAGGAATTCAGTTCCACACCTTTGTTCCATACATGCTTCCATGTCGAACACCATTTTGTCAAATTGCCCCTCTGCTGCCATCTGTTGCACAACAACAAAATGTAACGGCATATTTGCAGGCAGGTTTAACCTTTATTGTCAGATTGCCAACATCCACCTCTGACAGTGTGGCAAACATAATAAAAGTCATTACTTTTGGAGCAGCCTTAATATTTATTGAAGTATATTGTTTTACCTTTATATGTCCTAATGACCTCTAGAAATTACACGAAGAAACCAAAAAGAATAGTGGATTTTAAATGTTCTTTGTCTTTGGATTTTTTTTTCTTTTTCTGAGTTTCACTTGCTCTAGGGAAAACTGTATCATTGCTTACATTATTGTTTAGATAAGTTAATAATGTTTATCTGGTTGATCTGCATGTCTCTACCTTCCTCACATTCTAGCTTATCTTAAAGTAATAAGAGTCATAAATAGAGAAGTAAATAAATATTTTTAAGTCATAGTACATTTGTTTGGCTTGGAACATATGTTTAGAAATCCCAGAAGGAGACCACACAACTGTTGCAAAGCAGGAAAAGCAAGGAATTCTTCTCTCTTTCTTCCTCTTCCAGATGCAAATTGCTTTAGACACCAGTTTTAGGCAGTGTCTTTCTTGACCTAGATATGGCTAATGATCTTATAATCTATTAGTAGGCCTGACCTGTACAGCATAAAAGCTTTAATTAGTCACATACTGAGTCTCATCCATAAAATGTGTATGGAAAAAACACATTTATTTTACCTATAATATAATAAAATTAACAGCCAGTGTTTACATAGCAGCTGAAAGATGATCATTTCAAACTTCAGGAATAAATTTGCTTTTTCTTTTGCCATGTACTGAAGAGAGCCATATAGAGAAGTGGCATCTAGTTCCTGCCATTTGTACTCAGCAGTCCAAAATCAGTATGCTGGGCGGTTCAGTTGTTACTGCAATATGCCTAGAAAAGCTGCAGGAAATTTCCAGAACATTTAAAGCACCATCCTGGCATGAACTTCAACAGCTAGACTATGTATCTATGCTTTCACTCCGAACTCCTTTTCATTTTTGTTACCTGAAAAACAAAATAATATACTATCTTAATAGCACAGCTAAATAACACAGATTATTTAAGTTTGTTTTCAGATATTTTTCAGATATTTATTTTTATTCCACTTGTTCATTTGAGAAGCTCAATAATTTAGTGGTACACAGTTTGTCCAAGGTGATGTGCTGGAAATGTGAAAGCCAAATATCACTGGCCCAAAACAGAACTGCAATCTGGGAAGGAGACGAGGTCTAATTCCCACTTTAATTAACTATTAAATGAAATTCAGAGCTCTGTAAAGAAATTCATAATGCAATGGCAGCTGGTGGACTGCTGTTAGGGTATATCTAGTATCATTTATTCTTCATAATACTTTGTTTTCTTAATAATAATTAAAGTAAAACATAGTGAAAAAAAATACCAGCTGTTCCTATCACAACATAAATAAAAGTGAAAGGTAGAAATACGTGATGAATTTAAATGAATCCCAGTTGGTAGAGGAGAAAATGTTTCATGACAGGTGTAACTCCAACGTTATTGCTTTTCTCCACCTCAGCAATGAGAGGATTTGAAATAGAGTGTTTCTGTGGAACATTGGACATCTCTGGCCTTTTCATTAATTTATGAGAAAAACACAGATTTGAGAAAATTTTGTCCATGGATAAGGAAGAGTGAGAGCCTGAGACAGAGAGATGAAGGTGAAGAAGATGGATAGAGAGATATTTGCTCTGGGAACAAGATTTGAAGTGCTTTGGGTCTAGAAAAGTATGATATTCCAATAGAAAAGAACTAAGTTGATTATTTGATGGCTGACAGGCTGAATTTAGGCAACAAATACAAAACAAAGAAAAATATTAATGCAAATACATATACGTTTTCTGTATGCATATATATTCCCCTATATATTTATTTGTATCAACTTTAGTTGAAATAAGTCCCCAATACTCCCAAAGGGAATTTTGAAACAGGAGGAGGTCATTTGAACTTGAAAGAAAAGTGATTGTAAGTAAAGGTGTGTGTTATATTAAGTCATAAAATACAGTAAAAGGTTTTTGAAAAGTCTAGTGAATCAATTGCTTAATATGATGACTCTTTAAATGTAAAGAAATGAAAGCCAAACTGAGCTATTATATGGCAGGACCATTTGTAAATATGATTAACTAATTCACTTGAGTTTTTTCTCTCTTAATTTCTGTGCTAGCCTTTCTTAAATGATATTCTCTGGAACTATTGGAACATTAGGTTGCACAGGCTGTCCTAGTGGATCCATCCAATACATTTGACACTGCTAGCTCAGTGGAAATGAATAGAAATCCACAGGAATATAGTATAATGACGCATAAAATTATTCCCTGATTAGCGTGGTTATCAGTGCGACTTTTCTTCATATATATACATATATTTATGAGCAAAACGAAAGTTTAACAAGTCAACTTATGTAATTGGGCTGACTGATCATTTTGTAACATTTCACAATGATTAATGACTACATGATTAGAAATTTCTATTAATGCATTACATGTAAACATAATTTCAGGAAAGTAACAATAATTTCAGACACAGATTTCTTCCATCTTAGTTTTGCAGCAGTTAGATATTTAACATCTTATCAGTTCAAAATTTTTTTTTTAATTCTCACAAAATATTCAAAGGATAAATCAGAGACAGAATTTTTGTCATTGCAAGCTGTTTCAAAAAGGACTCCTGTTCGAACCACAGTGAACAGGATGAGAAGGTTCTTGCAGGAATAACCTTAATTTCAGTGTTAGGTATACTAACTATAAGTTTCTTCCTTGTTCTAGGTTTCTAGTAAGTAATCACACAAAATTTAGTGTTGTAAGCCATTTGAGAGGATTTTCCTTCTAACAGTTGTTGTGGAACAATGTTTCATACATACGCTGTCCAGTTATCTCATGTCCTGATGTCTTAACTCTGGATACCTATGAATCACTGAGTCCAACATCTAGGAAGAATTATTCTCACTTAACTCTAATCTTCTAAAATGTAGATGTCTATGACAGAAATCAGTCTGACTTTTTTACTCTTTAGATTTAATAGAAATGAGAAGAAAAATTTGCAAAGTAAGAGTTTTATCATCCTAAGGCAGATATTTGACATTGAAGAAACCATCTCCCAGAGATCTGCAGTGTTTTTCTTTTTTTTTTTTTCTATTCTGAACATGCTCTTCTTTCTTTTATATTCAGAAATAAAAAAGTTAATTCTATTAAGTTCAGCAAGGGAGTTCTAAAAATTCAAATAAAATCAATTGTTTTGACATTGTTCCAAACTAAATGTGCATTTCTATTGACATGAATTATGAAATCAAACTGATTTCATATCAAGTGACAATTAATTTTGAGCTTGATATTTCAATTAAAATAATATTAATTTTTAAAGTAATTTATTTCCTGTACAATGTTAATGATTTTTTCCTTGTTTTTACTTTGATCTGGTAGAAGCAACACCGAACGATGACCCAATGTCATATTGGTGTCTTGGAAAATGCATTTTTCTTTCTCTTCAATGATGAAATTATATAGGGATGTGCTTGTATTCTTTGCAACTGAAGTATTCTACCTCCTCATGTCTCTTAACAGTGATATCTGGGTATTATAAAAATAATTTTAATAATTAATCTACAAAGTTTAGTTTAGTAGTTTTAGCAGGTATTGGGACTACAACGTAATTGCAGAAGGATTGCTTGTTCAACTCCATACACACTACCTTCAGTATTAGGTTCTTTAAAACTCTGGCAGAATTTGTCTTTTAGGTTTTCTTACGAGGTTCATTATTATTTCCAGAAATTATAATCACAGCAAAATGAAGACAGGAAAAAAAATATGTTACTGTCTCTATATGTGAGTTTCAAGGAACTTGTGAGCTGTAACATCTGATTACAGCTGAAGTCTCTGTGCTTCAAGATTTTGTCTTTGGCATTGACTAGTTTTAACAACTAATAATTGAACACTATCTACATCCCAATGGTTCACATAGCATCCATGTTACGCCTCCTTCAAACAGCTTGTATCTGAATCTATTTTGTTTGAGATATCTTTCAGACTGTTTTCTGAAACAGGACAATAAAACCTTTTGGTCAACAATATTAGGATTTTTCCTTTTCAGTACCTAACAATTTTAAAGGTCACACAGATCTTTTAACTATTATATATTCAATATTTGTCCTTATTATTATTATTTTTTTAATAATATTTTTAACCAGAGTAGGGTACATTTTGTCACAGTTTCTAATTCAGGAAATAGTAATTCAGAAATTTGGTTCTGTGAGCTGATTTTCAAGAAATTACAATATCACTTTGTAGAAATAAATGCAAACTGTAGGATTGTTTTTCTTCAAAGCTCAATATGTCAATATTTGCATTGCCTCAATCTTTTTCCAGTCCCTGTAAGAAAACAAATAATAGCTCACCAGTAGGACTTGATGACACTGTAATGAGATAAAGCTTAGATCATCTACTTACTTGTAAAATAAACTTCTCATGTATCCTGATTAATAAAGATTATATTATAAATGACATAAATTCTTTGACAGTGCTACCCCCCTTGGTATCTTGATCTGAAGTTCTGTCTCAAGAACATTCCTAGAAGTTTTTAAACATGTTTTTGCATCTAGAAGAATATTTATTCTGTATTTAATGAATATGACTATATTAGTGAAGATAAGTCATGTGTTTGATAGCTTTCATAAGGTGGTATACTACCTGTACTGTAGTTATATGTCATTGAGTCTGGGGAAATAAACAATGATCAAGTGGTTTGTCATTTTTCAACTATCTTATTTAGCTTTTGTATTAAAATCTGCCCAGAGAAAAATTCTAGTACTTATATTCATTAATAGCTTAGATAAGTTAGAAATCACCAAAGTAGGGAGCTGTCATTACCATTGTTCTTAGTGAGGAACTTAACGACTGTGCTTAGCATAATAACACCAGTGAGGGCTTTTTGCCAACTTTTGGCAAACTAGTGAACTATTGAAAGGTTAGAAAGACTGTATTAATTTATTTTTTTATCTCCTAAGCAGAAATGTAAAGCTTGACAAAATATTTATTTAAAAACTCTCATTACATATGTTACAGGAGTGTCTTTTTCTTCTATTTCAAAATGCAACTATTCCGACTTTGACTATGGGTGCATTGCTGTCTCGAAATATTGGGAAAGGGCAATGAGCCAAAATCATTATCTTCACTTGAAGTGTTTAATACCAAATGTAAATATTGGAGGGGCTTGAGTGCCCAAGCCATCCCTCCAGGCTTTTTACATCTGATTATAAATGTCCCTGCTGCACTGTCAGCTAGTTCCCACCACGACGTGAGTCCGGTGTTGTCAAGGAAATAATAACCTAGAGTCTTCCATTGATAATCATTATGGAAACAGTGCTTAAAGACACATGGGTTGATATCACCTCTAATACTCCTGTATAATTAAAACCAGTAATAAGTAATTATAAAACTAGAAATACAAATAGAACAGAAAACATAGAAATACATTTTGAAATAGAAAGAAATAGAAATAATGCTGTTTTAGGCGCTAATTTATCTTCTACATTCCAAACAGCACTGAAATCTTCAGTGCCCACTGAAAAACTGTTCAGAAAAAGAAAGTGAGCTGATAACTCCCTTCTAATGGTGAAAGATTTTATTCTTTAGTCAGGGAGAACTAAAGATGCTAATGCCTTTTTTCTCTTTTTCGTGAAACAGTAGCACCAGGGGGAAATAGAATTTATTGCAACAGGTCATTGCTAGGAATACATTAAGCACATAGAGAAATTAAAGTTTGTATGGAAATGCTCTACTTTCATAGAAGAAATGCGGAATACAGATATTGTTTTTCCAAATATAATCCTTTAAGACTTACAGGTTTACTTTGTTTGTTTTATAGTTGAAATTCTTGATGTTCTCTACTTGTTCTTGCTTTTCTAATAGGTGAAATGTGTTTCTCAAATAATTTCTTGAGGTCTGTGAAGTAGCTAATAATCTTTAAAGGAGCTATGTTGTATGTTTTTACAGGTCTAAGATATTATGTGCTACTTGCAGTTCAGAACATTGTAGAGTTATTGAAGGAATATGTATTGTTCAAGATGATAGAAACATTTATAATTGAGAATTCTGATCTCAAAGGACAGAGTATTTATGACTGATGTAAAAAGATAAATTCATTCCAGAGTAGTATAGTCCATTCATTAACTTTACACTGCATAGAATGCATCTTCTTATCAATGCATCTAATCAAAGCTCATATTTCACCTAGATGTATAAATATTACCTTTCAGTATTTTTTATTTAAAAAAGTAAATTCTGAAGATTATATTTTCCCAGTTAGTACATATTTAAACAAAATATGTTCTTTATTTTCAAATCAGGAGCCTGAGCTTTGATTCACTTAAGCTTGATATATGCATCAGAAATAGTCAAACTAGGCTAAAAAGTAGGTGCCATAGTGCTATTTTTATGCAGTTTTAGCAGACCTACAGAACTTTGAGTTCCCCTGAACACCAAATTGAGAACGGTTATCATCTATGGCAACTCTATCACATCCAAATGGTATTAAAATATGTGTACATGTACTTCTGATTACATTAGTCAATGGCAAAAATTTCCAGAGGAAAGTTGTATGACCTTAAGACACATCAGAATAACTGCACTGTTAAGGTAAAAATTTCTCAACAACGAGAGAAAAAAAGACGAGATGTGTAGCTCAACTTAGAACCACAACTTCTGGACACTAAAAATGCACAGATGAGTTTGACACCTTTGTCTAGACCATGTGTAAACACTCTCTGCTTTTTGTTTGTTGTTTGTTTATTTGTTGTTGTGTTTTTTTTTTTCCCTAATATTTCATTCATTCAATTAAGGAATAAAAACAATATAATGAAAGAGTAATGAGACCAAGAAAAATGGCTCAGTATCATCAAATCTTAGATTGAAGTCATCACGCTAAAGCAAGAGAATAAGAATTATTTACTGAAGTAACTGAAGACAATAAATGCCAAGACATCTTAATTGATTTTTACAAGCAATTCAGAAATAAGTTCATAAGTTCATAAGTTCATAAGGTTGGAAAGGACCTATAAGATCATCTAGTCCAACCATCCTCCTATCACTATCTCTACCCAACTACTAAATTAAATCCTTTAGCACCTCATCTGAACGCTTCTTGAACAGCGCTAGGGATGGTGCCTCAACCACCTCCCTAGGCAGGACATTCCAGTGTCTGACCACTCTTTCAGAAAAGAAATGCTTCCTCAGGTCTAATCTAAATCTTCCCCGGCGTAACTTGTGGCCATTCCCTCTCGTCCTGTCGTTATTTATCAGGGAGAAGAGGCCCACCCCCTCCTCACCATAACCCCCCTTCAGGAAGTGGTAGAGTGCAATAATGTCTCCTCTGAGCCTCCTCTTCTCCAGACTAAACAATCCCAGCTCCCTCAGCCGCTCCTCATAAGACTTATGCTCCAGACCCCTCACCAGTTTTGTTGCCCTTCTCTGAACACGCTCCAGGGCCTCAATGTCCTTCTTGTAGTGAGGGGCCCAAAACTGAACACAGTACTCGAGGTGCGGCCGTACCAGAGCTGAGTACAGGGGGATGATCACCTCCCTGCTCCTGCTGGCTACACTATTTCTAATACAGGCCAGGATGCTGTTGGCCTTCTTGGCCACCTGGGCACACTGCCGGCTCATGTTGAGCCGAGCATCAACCAACACCCCCAGGTCCTTTTCCTCTCTACATTCTTCAAGCCATTCTGCCCCAAGCCTATAGCATTGCATGGGATTATTGTGGCCAAAGTGCAGGACCCGGCACTTGGTCTTATTGAACCTCATCCCATTGAGCTCAGCCCAGCTGTTCAGCCTATCCAAATCCCTCTGAAGGGCCTCCCTACCCTCAGGCAGTTTGACACATCCTCCCAGCTTTGTGTCATCTGCAAACTTACTGAGCATACACTCAATCCCCCTGTCTAGGTCATCAATAAAGATATTAAACAAGATGGGCCCCAAAACTGACCCTTGGGGGACACCACTCGTTACAGGACACCAGCTGGACTTAACTCCATTAACTACTACCCTCTGGGCACGGCCCTCCAGCCAGTTCTCCACCCAGAGAAGAGTGAACCTGTCCACACCACAGGCTGCCAGTTTCCTTAGGAGAATACTGTGGGAGACCGTGTCAAAGGCCTTGCTGAAGTCCAGGTAGACTACATCAACAGCCTTTCCCTCATCTACCTGTCTGGTCACCCAGTCATAGAAGGAGATGAGGTTGGACAAGCACGACCTGCCCTTTGTGAACCCGTGCTGGCTGGGTCTGATCCCTTTATTGCCATGCACGTGTCGTGTGATTTCCCTCAAGATCATCTGTTCCATAACTTTCCCTGGTACCGAGGTCAGGCTGACAGGCCTGTAGTTCCCCGGGTCTTCCTTACGGCCTTTCTATAAATAAGGAAAACAATGACAGCAAAGTCTGTTAAATAAAAATTTCAGTGCTTCCGACCAATTTCTTTCATATTCCTAGAGTCAGTGCTTTGAACTGTACTTGTCTAAATACATAATGGAAGGATTAAATGATAAATCTTATCATTTATTTACTAAGCTGTTTATTTTCTTATTTCTCCATATAATTTAATTGTACAGTGTTAAATTCATCACTATGGTAAGCAAGTACAGTTGACCTCCCATTACTGAAATTCTTCTTGCTTAGTCCTGCAATTATTTTATTTTGCTGGATAAGTGATTTGGGTTACAGAACTTTCAGGCAAATATTGTTCTTTCTATATTGCTCTGGAGGAAATGCTAGGAGGATTAAGGGTCCCGTCTGATACGACAAAGGGTATCTGATCTCAAAGCTTCCATTAAAATACTCATTCTTTGCTCACAGGCCTGAACTCAAATCACACCTCTGTCTAAAGGAAAAGGTTCTGTGTTGCCTCTTCTTGTGACATTTTGGGACCGCTGGCAGGAAGTTTTCAGGTTATGCTTGACATTTTGATAAGTAACATCACTTGAATGATCTTAACTTTGCCTAACTCATGCTATACTGCCTTTCCTTGATTTCAAAATGATCTGGAGAGAGAATATTCCTAGCATGTTTCTTTAGTCTTTTTCATATTATGTGTTATAATGCAGTAATTTTTGCATTTGCATTTGCATTGATGTAAATAAAATTACTGAAGTACTATTACATATATTTTTTCTTTATTTAAACTTACTTTTATTTACAGTTCTAGATTTTACTTAAGAACCTCAAATGAAGGTAAAAGGGACAGAGAAATACCTTAAACATAGACTGACTATCTATGTTTATCACTATCACTAGTTTTTAAGTCAACTTAATGATTTATTTTGTTGACCTACTGCGGTTTACTAGTAAGTGAATATATTTTGAGAGCTGAAAGATATTAATAGGCAAATTTATGTTAGGAAAGCACATTAAAGCCTTTCTTTATCACGATTTTCCCTCATTATAATGAAAATTAAGTTAGTATGGACTTCATGTCTTTATCATCTTTTGTGTTCCATACAATAAACTTCACCTCTGAAAATCACAAATCATTGAGTGTCCTTTTTCCCAGAAAGTATAAAGTAACACAGCTAGCTATTGTAGTGATTTCAGCAGCATAAAAAAACCTTAAGAGAAATTTAATAGGCTGCAGAGAAGAAAGGAACTGAGTCAATGATTTGCTGTTCTTTTTCTGCAGAGTATACCCCAGAAGAGACTTTCTCTACTGAGACAAAGAGAAAAAAAAAGGTCGAATTTGGAAGGAAAATTACTGGAATGATGGTGTTAATATCATAAGTTTTAAAGAGACCTCTAGATTGACCTTTAATTACAAGGAAACAAGTTGTGTATACTTTAAGTCATCAAAATATCTGTGAAATATCTGTGTTGGTTTTTTATTTTTTATTTTTTATTTTTTTTTTGTATCAGAAACAAATTGTAACAGTCCTCATCAAAATCTTCAGTGTATTTCTTAAACATGTTCACATGGTGCTCAACTACAAAAGCTCTCTTTGCCTTAGGGTAGGTTCAAATAGATAGTCAAGAATTTAAATAATAAACTTTGATGGCAATATATGTTCTTTATTAATGAAGATGGCCACTGTATGGATAAGAATGAAAGACATATTTGCAAGGTTCTGGAAATTAAGTGCAAGAGAAGTGAGGAGGGAGAGAAAATTACTGTGAACATCCAAGTGGCTGAGTATTAGTGTAAAATTTATGAGTGCAAGTGAGCGTTTGAATAGGCTGAACCTTCTCTCATTAAATCAAAGATAGGCTGTTCTGTTCAGTCAATCACACCACTTCTGTGCAATATGTCTGTGATTATAGGTTTATTAGTATCAGACAAAATCCTTCACTGTGTTTGTAACTCAAGTTTCCACTGTCTCCAACACTGAGGAGAAGGAAGTAAACCAAAACAGCCAAGCAAAAGAAACTCAGCACATATTAAAAAAAAAAAAAAATCATTGAATAATTTATGAGCTAGTACATGGTCATTGATCAGCTTCAGTGCTGTGATGAGTTTTCTGAGTAGTATTTATTTTTTTAATGATTTTATATTTATTCACTGAAGGCTATGAAACAATTTGAGAGATGGAAAAAATATCTCATATGCTATACATGATGAATTGTTTATTATACGCTGCATAGAACTATTCACTTTCTCTTAAATTAATCTAGAATATTTTCCAGAATAAAGCTATCAACCGTGTAACTGACACAGAAAGAGAGGGATACTCCCTAAGAACATTTGGGATCCACCATATTCCTGAGAGTTTTGTAAATTCTTCTTGTACTGAAGTTCTTAGAATCATAGAATCATAGAAAGGTTTGGGTTGGAATGGACCTTTGAGATCATCTAATTTAAATGCCTCTGCTATAGGCAGTGATGCATTCCACTAGACCAGTTGCTCAAAACCTCATCCAGCCTTGCCTTGAATGCTTCCAGGGAGTGGTCAAATAAAAAAATAGCTTAGGAGAGGAGAAGAGGAGAGGAGAGGAGAGGAGAGGAGAGGAGAGGAGAGGAGAGGAGAGGAGAGGAGAGGAGAGGAGAGGAGAGGAGAGGAGAGGAGAGGAGAGGAGAGGAGAGGAGAGGAGAGGAGAGGAGAGGAGAGGAGAGGAGAGGAGAGGAGAGGAGAGGAGAGGAGAGGAGAGGGAGAGGAGAGGAGAGGAGAGGAGAGGAGAGGAGAGGAGAGGAGAGGAGAGGAGAGGAGAGGAGAGGAGAGGAGAGGAGAGGAGAGGAGAGGAGAGGAGAGGAGAGGAGAGGAGAGGAGAGGAGAGGAGAGGAGAGGAGAGGAGAGGAGAGGAGAGGAGAGGAGAGGAGAGGAGAGGAGAGGAGAGGAGAGGAGAGGAGAGGAGAGGAGAGGAGAGGAGAGGAGAGGAGAGGAGAGGAGAGGAGAGGAGAGGAGAGGAGAGGAGAGGAGAGGAGAGGAGAGGAGAGGAGAGGAGAGGAGAGGAGAGGAGAGGAGAGGAGAGGAGAGGAGAGGAGAGGAGAGGAGAGGAGAGGAGAGGAGAGGAGAGGAGAGGAGAGGAGAGGAGAGGAGAGGAGAGGAGAGGAGAGGAGAGGAGAGGAGAGGAGAGGAGAGGAGAGGAGAGGGGAAAACTAAGTTGATATTGATCATATTATCTTAGTAGCCTGATATCAGATAAATCATTATGTGATCATGAAATGTTACCAGATGTCCTAACAGACTTGGAAAAAATAAGTTGTTCTTCTTCTGCTCCTTCTTCTCCTCCTTTTTCTTCCTCTTCTTCTTCAAGTGCATAAACCTATGCTTCAAAATACTTCATGAGTTTGAGAACTTACAGTAACAAATCAAATCTAGCTCTAAATTTGCATAATGTATAGATGATAGTTTACTGTTATAAACCAAAAATTAATATTGCAATTGTCCATTAGCAAGGACAAAATATCTTAGTAACTTGAGACAAAAACAGTTTGGCAGCATAGTAGTGGATACATATATAAATATTACCCAAAGTTTTGAACGTTGTTTGTGAAAGTGTCTTCACCTAGATGCAATTAAATACATGAGGATGGAAATTGTGTTAGTTTGCACCACTAAGTAAAGCAGGAGAACTATGTTGGCTTCAGGCAAGTGCAGAGAACAGGAGCATTGCCCTGAGGATATGAACTAATTTAAGCTTGCCTTCTGTGGTCAGTGGTTCACTTCCTTTGAAAACAGTACACTCCAGAGTATGAAAAGCCACCCAAGAAATAAACTTTGTTCAGATTAAGGTCATTCTTCACCCAAAATACTAGTAACACAAATGGGAATTAATAGGTACAAAACAAGTATATTAAGAACGAGAGTATCTTTATTCAAAAGAATATCTAGGACAAGTGATTTCATGAAAGTTAGTTCCCTCAGTGGCACATTTGGAAGCTGTAGCACTGGATTAATATTGAAAGATGTGTTAAACATGAGGAGTACCTAAAACTGTTATTTTAAGCTTTTGTCAGATTCAGACAACTTCTAATGACATTTAAGAATACAAATAGCTGCTCACAACATTGGTTCGTGATAAGGAACACTAAATGGTCATGCACTGCAGACATCATGTACGTACTTGCGATGGCTATGAAATTCAAGTACTGAATTTCTGAGAACTGATAAAGTAGGAGATTATTCTGAAAGTGGATGTGTCAGTTGCCTCCATTCAACTTCCAATTCATTCATTTTGCAGCCTACATTTTCCTTGTGTCATTCAATATATTGTAAATTTTCCTACTGAGTGAGCTTCACTGAGCTTAATTTAAATTATCCAAACAACAGGCATCCCACATCAGCTAATCATTAAGAATAATACGGAATATCCACAAGTGGGTGCTGTTCTGACTTTTTAGGCTTTGATCTTACTGGCCTATAATAAAACTTCTCCACTGAATTGTTATGACATTTTGTTGACACTGTTATCTGTTCCCACTGTATATGCTCACATTTTTACTTGCCACACCCCAGGCAGAATTTATTCCAAATTGGCTCTTGTATTAAAAACCTTGTTGATATTCACTGCAGAGAATGCAATTATCAGTGATAGGACTAGAAGGAATGGCCTTGAGTTGTGCCAGAGGAGATTTAGGCTGGATGTTAGAAAAGATCTCTTCTCCAAAAGAGTGATCAGGAGCTGGAATGGGCTGCCCAGGGAGGTGGTGGATTCAAGGTCTCTGGAGGTGTTCAAGAAAAGTTTAACTGTACTAAAGGGTATGGTTTAGTGGGGAAATTTGGTGGTAAGTGGACGGTTAGATTAGACGATCTTGAATGTGTTTTCCAATCTTAGTTATTCTATGATTCTATGAAAAGACAACACAAGAGCCTTTAGGCTTTTTTAAAAAGTAGCATATACCTAAATACTGATTATGTACAAAAATTTTATGTGAACTAGATACTCAGTAATTTATAAGGATTTTTTATTATTATTATTTCTGTTTGAAATGTTGAACTGCTCTACTGATATGCTCAAGTATTATTCTAATTATACTACTAATAGAACTGAAAGCTCAACATAACTAAAATAGTTTTGAAACTACCAAAGTGAATACTTCTTACCATTATTTTGTATATTTTAGTGCATCTCATATTTTAATATTTAACCTGAGAAGACCTCCAAAATTCCTGAAATCATTTCCCTTCTTACTCTACATTTTATTTATGCTTTTTCATAACAGAAATTATTTTTTGCTTTTTTTTTTTTGTATCTTGAAACTGAATTAAAGTTGCATAGTGTAGTATTGTTCAGAAATTGTAAAATAAAAATAAAAAAAATAAGTATAGCACTTTAAACACATCTAGCAGCACAACTGTTTCTGATGAAAAGCTTTTTACTTGTATCTTGATTGTCCTTTTGTCTCAGGTATTTGTAAAATATCAGTCACATTACCAAACATCTATTAACATTTCTAATTTAATAAGTAATTTTGGGGTGTAAAAACTATTTTTCTGTCGATCACGGAGCCTATGATTAAAAAAGCATTATGCAAACTTTATGGCATATTGTCCTGTTACAATCTGTACACACCTCAAAGCTAAAATTCTTTCTTCATTTCTCAATTCTTTCTTATCTAATGACAGATTTTTCTTGGAGCTATAATATCTGTAGATTTTAGTTATTATTTTGAAGCAGGGATGTGAGATTTATCTTTTGTTAGGAAAACCACAATTTGAAAGCGAACTGAGCAAAGGTATATCAAAGATCTAGTCCTCATTGATCCATACCAAGAGCAACACTGAAACAGACAATCCGGAGCTTTTTATACTTTAGTTCCACTACATTTAAACTAGGATTCTTCTTATTTATTTATGAGAATACATTGTAACATGTAACCATCTGGAATTTGAAATCCAGCTTTGCTGATAATTTTCTAGTGTCAGTGTCTCTGGATGGTACACTGAATTATAGGAGATCTGAAGTATGGAGATTTAACAACTCTCTAATTAAAGCTGCAGCATTTGTGCAACAGATGAAGACTATTTCAGAATAAATTAATATCAATAAAAACTAAGAAACTAGCCTGGGTGTTTTGTGGGAAGCTGCCAAAGCAGTCATGAGGGGTAGAATAATTTGCTGAGCTGCAGCAGCAGTACAAAAAGTATATCTTGAGTACCAGTGTAAATTAGAAAAGGAAGTTAATGAGATGAAAAAAGCAACATAAAAAGCAGGTACCCTAGGACCTTCCAACTTTTGATTAAACTAAATGCTTTGTGGTGAATAACATAGACAATGTGTTAAAGCTTAATGAACAAATGTACTATGAAAAGGGGAATAAATCTGACAAATTATTTGCATATGATTAAAATGAGAAGAGAAAGGAAAAGTTTTTTTCAATCTGAGAAACAAGAAACATTCCAACAGCTCATAATCCAAGAACTGTAATGAGATTTCTTACAGTTTTTTATAAAAGAGATTTCTCCCAGCTAAATATGGGTCACAAGGAGATAGTCTCCTTCTTATCTGAAATTCAATTGCCACGGATTAAGGAATGAAATAAGATGAAGTTGGTTCTTCTGGGATCAGAAGTTAACAACATGCCATCGATGGTTCTTCTCTCCCCAAAAAAAACAACAGGCCAGATGGAATCACTGATATTAAAAAGAAGTTGTCTTATTTCTGTTTGTGTGATTAAGAGACTTTTCATTTATTTGTCTTCATTCTCTCTTACATAAAGAAAAGCATTAAAATCTGTAGTGGAAAAAAAGGCTACATACTATTAACTATGTTAGGCTGTATACTGTTTAACTTTGATACCAGAAGTATATATTTATTCTCATATTGAGTTGATAACCTTTTTCTCTCTTATGTAGTTTCTTTTTCATTGAAATATAACTTTGGTTTACAACACAGATATCATGCTTCTTGATGTTACATGTGGCATAATTACAAAGGAGTGTGAACGTTAGTAGCATGTAATGCACTGTTTCATAGCATCCTTTGTTCAATACTATAGCTGAACTATGCTGTAGCTTTTGACAGAACGAGGAAATAGAGAAAAAAGCAGAAAAGCAAATGTTAGGGGAAAAAAAAGTAAAGACAGAAGTGGTATACATCTTACACAAAACTATTACAAGCACACACACACACACACACATACAAAAAAACCACACTTAAATTAAAAGGTTACATCAGAGGACATTTTAAAGAAAAAAAAATCTACACTGCAGTTTTCAGGAGTAAAGTCAAAGAGAAGTCAAAGGTTTTGAGGGACTTCCAACATTTTAAGATTTGTTGCTCCTAAAGGACTTGCTGTAAAGTTAAGTATAAAGTCACACTTCTATAACATGTCATTGTAAATTTAAATCACTTCTCTGTTAATTTCTTTGAAAGCTGCACTCTGTTTAAGGTACTTGAAGGAAGCGTTTTGTGATTACAGAACTGTAGCTGAAGCAATTTATTTGAAGATTTATTTCACTTTCATGTTTCCAACAGAGCTGACATGAAAATTCAGATCTGTGAAGCAACTTTAAGTCAACAGAAGGGTTACCTGTCCCCATAGATAATGTGTATCCTCCAGATGATGTGTAGGAGCTGCACACGTGTGAAATGAGTGGTTCATAAGAGACTGTTGAATTCAACCTGGCAATTGGATTCACTTCAGTTGTCAGTGATCCAGCTCCTGCAGATTCAATTAGAGGCTTGGGTTCAATTAACCAGAAATTCCATGTGAATCTCCATGTTCTCAGAGCAGAACGTGATTGCCTTCTTGAGCTAGTCTTCACAGACATGAAAGAGTCACATCTGGCAACAAAAGTAAATAATTTGACAGGACAAACAAGACTTTCATTGTTTCACAGGGGAAATCAGAAGTGTAGTTAAGAGAGTTCAGAGCCCACATACAATGTGTATAGGCTCATCTAAGCTCAGTGTTGGCATACAGAATATCTGGCATCTAAGGTCAGATGCAAATAGCACAGCAACATCACTTACCTAATTGTTTCTGGGTCACACTGAGCCAAGTACCCATCTGGAGAGAGGGAGGCAAACAAAGGGCTTGTTTATTCATGCAGCTAAGTGTTACTAACTTGGAAAGTAGTACTAAAATACAGATAGCAGTAACCTTATTAGCTACTGAAATTGCTCTGAATAGAGTAAACAGTATTGATTATTAATGTTCACAAGGGTCAGTGTCCTTTGTTCCTTTAAGACTAGAAGGAATGGCTTCAAGTTGAGCCAGGGGAAATTCAGACTGGATGTTGGGAAATACTACTTTGAAAGACTGGTCAGGCACTGAAATAGGCTGTCTAGGGAGGTGATGGAGTCACTGACCCTAGAGGTATATAAGGAACAAACGTTGTGTTGAGGAACATGGTTTATGAGAACAATTGGTGATAGGTGGACGGTTGGACTGGATGATCTTGTAGGTCTTTTCCAACCTTGATGATTCTATGATTCCAGGATTGTTTCATAGAACAGACCTCGGGGAGAAGAGTGATAAAGGATAATTACTGCTCTGGCACAACCAGAAAGCAGTATCTTGTCTCATTCTCTGCTTCCTTCTCCACATATTCCTCTTAGAAACTGTACCTGAAAGACCTTAATAGGATGTATGAATTCAATTACATTGTACTTTCTACAAGGGAAAATTGTTGTGAATATCTAACCTGGAACTGAATGTAGGGGAAAATACAATCTCTAAACTATTCCAGCCTTTAGTTACAATCAGAATTTATATCACCCAAATGAGATATAATACAATGTAATAAGAAAAAAAAATTGAAAACCTTAATGGGAAAAAAAAATTAGAAGTGGTTATGTTTTGTTGTTAAGGCTGAGGCTGAACTAATTTTCTCCTTTTGCTGTGTATAAACACTGCACTGCAATTTACCTTTTTACTGTTGAATATCAAAATGTGACTTCTGACTTTATTTTAACTGGAACACAATTTCTGGAAAGTATTAGGCATGAAAACTGAAGATAACAGTATTTTAAAGAACAGCACTATCCTATCAAAATTAGTATCCACTGGGATCATAAAAAAGTGAAAAAAACCACAATAAATATCAGGCATAAAAATATGCCAATCAAAGTAAAAAAAAAAAACACACAACACGTTGATAGTGGTCGTCCTATGCATTTTAGTCCAAGTTACACTTGTGTTTCCGAATGTTTACCAGGTGAGTTAAATACTGTTGGACCTTCAACCTGGAAACTATGATAACACTGGATGACCACTGAGGGTTTTACAGGATGACAGAAATCTCATTTGCTGGCAAGTCAGGAACTGCCAGAAACCTTCAAGTGGCAGTCATATGTTGAAGTCACTCCATATCACCATCCTTTCACAGAATTACTAAGGACCAGGTGTCTTCAGTGTTCAAGATCTCTCAATAAGAATAATCTAAGCATCTTACAAATCATACTTCTGAACAACTAAAAATAGATCATTTAATTACATCACTATTTTAAAGAAATTTTAGAATATAATAGTTATAATTCCTAATATGAATTAAAGACAGACTAATTCTTATGTAATGCTAGCAGCCATTCATAACAGAAGTAGAAATGTGATATGTAGAGTAATTGTAGAATATTCTTTAAAAAGAAATAAATTACTGCAAATTTTCTTTTTTTGTTGTTGTTGCCCTAATAATAGAAATGTGTATATACTGATCAATTATTTTTGTGTATTTCACTCAATCAAACAGATCATTTTTCTGTGAATATGTTATTTTACATATGCTCCATTCATTGCAAAACAGTTAAGAGAAAATTTCTCGAACTGAAATAATCAAGCTGAAAGCAGTACTTGTAAAAATAGAAGATTAAAAAAGCTCAATATTTTATATAGAAAGAGAAATTAAGGAACTTATTTTTTTCCTACAGTTTTCCACCATTTCATGTAATCATAGAATAGCTTCAGTTGGAAGGGACCTTAAATATCACTTAATTCCAATCCCCTTGCCCTGGACAGGATTGCCACCCACAATTGCCCTGGGCTCCATCCACCCTAAGTTTGAATTAGACCATTTTCAAATCCAGGTTACACAGCAATGAAAACAAAAATATGTTATCTTCTTAGGAAAATACAGTATCCAGTGGAAAAGAAATTTCAACTTAACATAATGGGCACACTTTATAGCAGACAGTTTTTATAGCTGTGAAAAACTTTTCAGAAAAATGATGACATCCCCTTAATGTAAACTAGGAAACTACCACAGAGTCTACTTAAATCAGAATATACATTTCCTACTGAGTCATCTATGTTCTGCCTAGCTTTTCAGAAATATAAGCTGATTTATTTTCAAAAGTCTGAGGTAACTGAAGCAATAATTTCTACATTTTTCATAATTTTATAATTACATTGTAAAAAAAAAAAAAAGGAAAGAAAGAAAGGGACAGCTATGTCCATTTTCTATTTTCAAGTTAATAGTATCACAACTGAACTTAAATTTAATATTTTGTTTTTACCAATATAAATTCGCTGAACTGCAACAGAATGATTCTTTTAAAAGAACTTATTCTACTAGGCTTTGGCTTAATGTACTTCAGTGTAATCTTCTAAAAATAGTCCCTACATCTACTCAAGGATTTAGCAAAAAGCATCTATATAAAAACATCTACTAAACCAGTGGAGTAGTTACCTACAGAAAACACACTCCTCTCATTCGTAAACAGTTATGAGTTAGAAGATTTATTTAAAAAAATGCTAATTGAGGATTTCATCAAACTTTTGCATGTTGGCATGAAGAAAAACATTCTTCTCTTTTACCCTCTCAAGAGCTGAAACAAGGAAGAAAACAAAAATAGAAACCACAAGAAGTTTACTGTATATTTATTTTCCAATTAGTTTTAGCATATTCATTCACCCAAACATAGAAAAAGAGAGGTGGAATAAATAATTTAGTAAAATAGCTTAAAATGCAGAATATTCTTAAAACAGCATTCTTATACTTTCATTTCTATTGCCTTGTTACTATTCTGTCTTTTTGAATGGAGAGCAAGAAAAACAAGATGGGATAGAATAACAGACTACAAATAGTCTTTTGCCTGTGGTACTAATTTAGTTTGTGTATTACAGAGGATGGGAAAAGATTACCTAGGTTGAAGTAAGATGGCAGAGACTTAAGAATATAGTCATCCATGGACAAGCACAAGTTACCTTTTCACTTTTATAAATAAATTTTGTGTACTCATTTAAAATTCCTGAACTTTGTACAATAAGTTATGAGAGGAGGGGACATAATGTAATTTTTCGAAAGTCAAGGGGACTTTCACCATTCCTTTCACTAAGAAAAAGCCTTTGTTCTGAACTGCAAATGTTTGTTACACAGAATAGGGCTGTCTACTGATAGAGTCCAGTGCCATCAGTATTTATAACTCCAGTTAGTATTTGTGACTGAATGAAGGATTTATTCAGTGTGGAATTTCCTGACCTGCCACATTCATTGTTGTCATGAGAATCACACTGCTTACCATCAGTCAACTTGCATACTTCACCTGACAAAAGCTGGAAGGGTGTTTCACAACAATGAGAAGTCAGTCTGGGAAATCTATAGTAATCTGTTCCCTGAAGAGGAAAAATGCTTTTAACTTTGTGTTACTGATGTTTGTTTGTTTATTTGAGGCTGTTGATTCTTTGTTTATTTCTAGGTTTTGCTTTAGAGAAAAGGGTATCAGCTGGTTGAGCCCTAGAAGATATATTGCATAGTTCATTACCAAAGCAAAAGCTCTGTGAGCTCCTATATCTCCTTGGAGCAAAATAAATAAATCCCATAATATTGTCTGAGTTACAAGAAGAACTTGTCAGCAGCACTTTTGCCTGGAAAGGTTCAGCACAGACTCCTTCCTGTATGCAGGCAGGATCTACTCTAAAACAGGGCAAAGAGCATGGAATGAAGTCTTGGAACAGTTATATATACCTGTGAGAGGCAGGTGAGAAGCAGGTTACAAAGTTAATGACTAAGAAAGAAAAAAGAAATAAAAGAAAGATTACTAATAGACACTGAAAGAAGTTATCACAAACTTAAAAACACAATGAGAAAAATACATTTTTAGTTAAAATATGCACTAAAAGTAATGTCCAATTAATTTTCTCCTAATTAACAAGTGTACTGTTACATATTTAAGCTAGTAAAAATCTGTCAAGTTCAGCACATTCAGCCATTCATAGATTTGAGTCACTGGCCTCTTGCACTAATTTTGTTTCTAACACTGTAAGTTCTGACTCATCACTCTATTATTCTGTTTAAATGTGGTGAATATTTGGAAGCAAACTGTATAGTAAAAGCTGATCAGTCTTCCTTAAATCGATTTTCACTATATTTTCAATATGATAAAAATTCAAGAAAATATTTTGTCCAGTTCTACTGTAATGCACCCCGTCCCTTTGTACAGATCTGAACATTCTTACTTCCTATCATGCATAGCTTGCTCTGGGGTTTTATGTTAATAAAGAGACAAAAACCTGTTTTGTTTAATAATTAAATTGAACAAAAAAAAATCAAAAAAAAAAAAAAGAAAAGGAAGAGAAAAGCAGAAAGAAAAATATATGCAGAGTAACAATTATCTGTCATGAAAACCATTCTGCTGTAAAGGAGTTAATTTGAAAGTTCAAGACAGCTGTGATACTTTCTGTCTGCCATATCACTTTATTCTTGTCAGTCCTCTCTTGCATGGTAGAAATTTCTTTCTACAGCCAATGCAGTATGACACATTTTCCTTGCTGCTTAGCAAGTGCTTTTAATCTATATTGTAAGATACATTTGGTGCTATGAAAAATCGTGTAAATCTTTTCTATTAAAATTCCCTCTATGTTACGGATTAGGTTGACATCAAGATATAACATTTTAACATGTAATTAGTAGTAAAAATAGTTTTAAAATTTACTTCCTCTGAGATTACTAATTAATGTTTTAAATTCTTCTCTTAATCTGTTAAATGTAAGAGTAATATGCAGCTCCAAGTTACACTCACATGCTTATTCCTATAATAAATCTGACTTCAACCAGAAGTACCAGTGTAAGCTTGAAAAAACAAAACAAATTAACAGAAAAAAAAGAAAAAACCAAACATACACATATATATATTTGTTACTTATATGTCTTGTATTGAAAGAATACTAAAGTTTTAATATTTCTAGAAAGCAAACCATTCCTAAAAATATAAATCTAAAAAACATCACATACAGCTTAGAATTTATCCTAAGGCTTATTTGGTTGCTAATTCACCTATGTATGAATTCATCTGTTGTTTGCTTGTTTGTTTGTTTGTTTGTTTTTCTTTTTTGATTCATAAGTTCATAGGTTCATAGGTACATTAGGTTGGAAAGGACCTACAAGATCATCTAGTCCAACCATCGTCCTATCACTATCCCTACCCACTGAACTACTAAATCAAATCCCTTAGCACCTCATCTAAACACTTCTTGAATAGCACTAGGGATGGTGCCTCAACCACCTCCCTAGGCAGGCCATTCCAGTGCCTGACCACTCTTTCAGAGAAAAAAATTTTCCTCACATCTAATCTAAATCTTCTCCAGCGCAACTTGTGGCCATTCCCTCTCATCCTGTCATAGTTATCAGGGAGAAGAGGCCCACCCCCTCTTCACCACAACCCCCTTCAGGAAGTGGTAGAGTGCAATAAGGTCTCCTCTGAGCCTCCTCTTCTCCAGACTAAACAATCCCAGCTCCCTCAACCGCTCCTCATAAGACTTGTGCTCCAGACCCCTCACCAGTTTTGTTGCCCTTCTCTGAACACGCTCCAGGGCCTCAATGTCCTTCTTGTAGTGAGGGGCCCAAAACTGAACACAGTACTCGAGGTGCGGCTGTACCAGAGCTGAGTACAGGGGGATGATCACCTCCCTGCTCCTGCTGGCTACACTATTTCTAATACAGGCCAGGATGCTGCTGGCCTTCTTGGCCACCTGGGCACACTGCTGGCTCACGTTAAGTCGAGCATCAACCAACATCCCCAGGTCCTTTTCCTCTCTACATTCTTCAAGCCATTCTGCCCCAAGCCTATAGCATTGCATGGGGTTATTGTGGCCAAAGTGCAGGACCCGGCACTTGGCCTTATTGAACCTCATCCCATTGAGCTCAGCCCAGCTGTTCAGCCTATCCAAATCCCTCTGAAGGGCCTCCCTACCCTCAGGCAGATTGACACATCCTCCCAACTTGGTGTCATCTGCAAACTTACTGAGGGTACACTCAATCCCCCTGTCTAGGTCATCAATAAAGATATAAAACAAGATGGGCCCCAATACCGAACCCTGCGGGACACCACTCATAACGGGACGCCAGCTGGACTTAACTCCATTAACCACTACCCTCTGGGCACGGCCCTCCAGCCAGTTCTTCACCCAGAGAAGAGTGAACCTGTCCACACCACAGGCTGCCAGTTTCCTCAGGAGAATACTGTGGGAGACCGTGTCAAAGGCCTTGCTAAAGTACAGGTAGACTACATCAACAGCCTTTCCCTCATCTACGTCTGGTCACCCAGTCACAGAAGGAGATGAGGTTGGACAAGCACAACCTGCCCCTGGTGAACCCGTGCTGGCTGGGTCAAAATTGATGTTAGAATCATGGTTTTGTTTTAGAGAAACAGAGGTCTTAAGACAAAATATATAGTTTAGTTAGCTGTATCCTGGTGAGAGAATGGTAGAATGGTTACAACAAGCTCACTGGGAGATCTGGTAGTAAATTTAGTAAATTAATGCTGTACTACAAACAGTGGATGAAGTTTGAATAGTTGGTACATTGAGAATGTAGGCCCAGTTAGAAATTTCTAAATGCCCAGTCCAGACCTGATTATATTTAAGGAATGGGAATGTAAGGTTTAAAGTGATAAGAAGATTTTAAAGTTCTCAGGGAATTCTATCGAATTTGCTGGAAAAAAAAAAAAAGAAAAGGAGAGAAATGTGGTCAAAGGAAGGTAGGGACAAAGTTTCAGGGCCAGGATATTCAGAGATTAGGAAAATATTTGAAAGAACACATATCATTAAAACTGCTTAATGTTGTCAAACAGGAGTAATTTTTCCTTTCAACATCATTAGTTTCAGTTCTAGCTTTGATTATTCCTCTAATGCTTTTCAAAGCCATCAGTTCAAGTAATTAAGTATATATAGATCAGGCTCTTGCATTGCAATAATGTTTCATGTGAAATATATACAATGCATATACTATTTATTTTTACATACAGGTGTATGTGAGGGTACATATGAGTTGTGCATGTTGTATGTACATATTTGCCTACAGTCCTGATCTAGTGACTAAATTCTGTCACTGCTCTGATATCCCAAGGTTTGATTTTATTTTGTTTTGTTTTGTTTTGTTTTGTTTTGTCTTGTTTTGTTTCGTTTTGTTTTTTCTTCATGAGATTTGTAATGCTCTGGATTAAGGAAGCAGAAAAAAAAAAAAAAAAAAAAAAGCAAATACAGAACCCAAATTGCACTTTTACAACTTTACATCAAAGTAATTTAGAAAGTTGTTTTGCTACAAAACTACCACAGCTTTCTCATGTAAATGCTGTAATTTCCTGATGTGGGTCTTTAATCTACCTAAACTTAAGTATACTGATTCTGTATGCACAGCTATAAATGGTGATGCAGATATTTATATTGATACTTGGAATGAAAACCTTCTCACCTAACTTTAGTTGTCTGTAATATGGAAGTCTACATCTGACACACTCTCTCTAAAATCCTTTTATAGTTCCTTCAAGTGAAACAAAATGTTGTTTTTAGGAAGCAAATTGTTCTTTCTATTTTAAGATTAGAGTAATTGTTCCCTACAAGTGGTTCTCTCCCTTTATAGGAGCATAAAGGAATATATTAAGAATGCTCAGGGAAATCAGTTTTGGCTTAGGTATTCATAAAGAAATGTAGACATTTAGACAGATACTTTTAGTTTCTGCATAGACAAACATAATAGAAAGGGCTGTGAGATTTAAGAAATATGCTTCCAGTTCTGTCTTTGCTTCTTGTATGGGAATGCTGTATTTGATTGAAAGCTTTAGCTAACAAAGACCTGCAAATCAAATTTGTTAGTGACGCATTCTGCCTACATGAGATGAATGCATGTTTTTAAAGGTAAGCAAATATTAGTGGTTTATGCTTCTAAAGAAAAATTAATTGCTTAACAATGCTCTTTAGTCTAACTAACTGATTTTAACAAGTGTTTTTTCTTCTTAGTTTCTCATTTGTTTTGTTTTTCTTGAAACTATTTAAAGTTTCAGAAGAAGTAGCTGGAGATTATATAATTTAATTTTTATTTGATGAGATTCAGCACAAGGCACTCAAATATACTTACAGATAGTTTCCTGAACTTTCTCTATGGTAACTGGAAATGTCCTCGTTTCCAGAAATTAAAATTTTGAAGGAAGCAAATCTTAATCAAAACCTAAATTCAGTTTAATAACTATTTTTTCTGTAACATACTATATCATTGTTTAATCATGAATAGGTCTATGTGAATAAATCATCATCTGGGAATGTAATTACTTGTTTTATTGTGCAACACTGATTAATATTTCTGAAAAAAAAAAAAAAGTCCACAGTTTTCAAATTTTGCTTCAGGAACAGCTACTTTTTTCCCCAAATTAACTAGAGATATACCAGTGACACTTTAGAACAAAATCTATGTTTACAGAAACATTTTTCTTCAAAAAATAAAATAAGACAAAAATAATCTACAAAAGACTACAGTGAATAGGAAATGTTCCTCAGATTTCTAGTTTTGCTCTTATAACCATGCAACTTCTTTTGCTGTGGCAATTCAGAAAGAAAACATCATATAAAAATATATATTTTTTGTTAGCTCAGTATGCTGCATTCATTGCAAGACAGGAGATATGCCACTTGCAGATATTGGAATGAAACACTGGTGATAGCTACCAACAGGTGTCTGCTATAAAGCAAAACAAATCTGACTTCTGACAGAAAAGAAACCTTAGATTAGCTCATTATTAAGCCTTTGGTGGTACAATCTTGGGCATAGTTTATCTCCTCAGTTTTTAAAATGAAATTTAAAACTCTTTAATTTCTGATTGGCAGTTATCTTTTTTTTTTTTTTTTTTTTTTTTTGCTATGGGGTCTTGTGATTATTGTAGTTAAACTGATCACTAAAGAACCAAAATAAAATATGAATAATATCTCAGGAAAAAGTTTTTAATTTCATTGTATCCATGCAGTACAAATGTAGGTCTGATGTATCGTGAATTCTACATATACAGTAGTATATAGTCCATGGGTGTTTAAACACAGCTGGCATCTGCTTGCATAGGATGTGATTTATGTGTATCTAGCAGATCCATGTGGCACTAGATGCAGCCATGTAGACTTGCAGGTAACTGGAAAGTAAAGCACTTCTTGCTTAAATCTACTTTGAAAACTGTTACAGACACATCCATTTGCTTTAATTTTCACAGAAGTAATTTATAAGTTTTAGTTCTTTCAGAACTTATGGCAGGCTAGCAAAGAAATTAATTTAATTGCCTAATTACAATACAATTTTGACAATGAAAAAAAAAAAAAGAATCATTCAGATTATTTAAAGATTGAATATAATATTATTGTTACCCTGGGGTGTATCTACTCTTCTGCCATTTTCCACATAGGATACAAGAATATGTTTACAGCTGTCGTCAATCCGGAAGAAAAAGTCCTCAGACATGAAAAGGAAGTGACTTCAGTTAGGACAAAATATTCTTATATTCAAATAAGTTCATTGTGTCTGCACAAGTGGTATGATCTTTTTCTGAGACAGTGAGGTTTCTTTATTGGAGATAAGTTAGCTTCCTTCAGGCTTGTCAAATGAACAAGACACAGAAAAAGTACTACTCTACTCACAAATCATAATTTCAAAATACCTTAGAGGAAATTCCTTTGAATATTTGAATTTTATCTACTGAGCTAGGTGACTTTGCTTTTCAAGCTTTTGGCTAAAACCAAGTGCAGCAACTATTCTGTGATTCTCTGACTAGCACAGTTAGTGTTAACGATGCTACAGACACTTTTAGAAATACCAAATAGTTATCACTCAAAATAATGTTCAATTCACAAAATGAATGACTGTACAGGTACAGATACATCTGCTGTCTGAGTTTAAAGTGTCACATGAACCAAAAGAAAATTTGCATTTACTGTTATCATTGGGAGAGATGCTAATCCAACTTGAACCTCACTGGTATATATGTAGCTTACTCCAAAAGTAATGTCTACTATTTATTTCCATGGAAGTTACAACAGATACAAAGTGCACAATAATGCTATTTGATAGAGCAAATTTTCAGCTACAAAACACTATTTTTCAATATACTCATCAACATTAGCTATGTATTTTTGCCAGCAATGAGCAAGATTTTGCATGCCACACTCGTAAAAATCTTCACCAGTGATGTGACCCACTATCACCCTTGCCACTGCTGAAACGAGGCACCAGCAACTCACTATGCTCACATCCACAGTTTGGTCTCCATAACCACTCAGAAAGCACTGATGTATGTCAATGACTGCAATTTTTTCCACATGGAGAAATTCAATGACAAACCTTTGCTTCACCCTTCCTTCCATGTCAGATGCTGTTTTATCAGACTGCCACTTCACTGCCATTTGTCATACAAAATATAATTCAATAGAATCTTGGTGAGAAAGTTCAGCCTCTGACGTTGCAGGCCAACATAATAAATAAGAGGCATTACTTTTGGAGAAGCTCTCATATCTTCATGACATGAACTACTGATTTGTACATCAGAAGTCAATCTTCTCTCTCCATGTTCTCAATACACAACCCTTCTTTCAGAATTTAGTAAGTTTATCTAGGTCAGATTTCCATTCTTCCTTTGAAGAATATTTCTTCCCATATTTCAAATGATGGCCTGCACAAAATGGAACCTGACTAGAAAAAATAGCTAAAAACTAAGTTAGAACTTGGAAGTGCTCTGGTACAGAGGATCTCTAACCACACTAAGTGCATATAATGTAAAACATTGTCACATCCTAGTTCTGAAACAGCGAGTATCTATTCAGTTCACCCTGCTGGCTGCTCCAGACATCATGTTAATGGTAAGAGAACTTGAAAAAAATAAGGCTGAGCTCCGTGTGCTCTGACACACCTTCCTCACTCTTTTTCCATCAGAGTTATTCCAAAAAATAAAAAATGACAAATAGTCCTGGAGCCACAAAGTCTGATAAGCTGAGCTGCTTTGCTATTTCTCAGCTGACTCTATATCTTATTAAGTATGTGTCAGTAACAGTTGAAGGAGGATCATGAGTGTCCTTTTAACTTCACAATGGTCATGGTCCCCCTGGCACACAGGTTAATGTCTTCACTCTCCTCTTTCCAGTTTACTTTGCTTTAATAAGATCTCAGAATCTCATATCATTAGAAGTTTTTGATTTTAGTTCTGCAGACAGAACTTGTAATTTAAGACATTCTCTTCAGTGGTTCCACTGATGACCTCAGAAGGTGGTTTATTCAGCTCTCCTGTGGGTGGAAATATATTAAGACTGAGTCAAATTAATCTTCACCTCTAATGAGAACAAACTAATAACCTAAGTAACAATTCAACTTTACAGTTGAAGTGCTCAGTGACCTTCCATGAATTGTATCTACAATTATTCTTGCATGAGAGCTATGAATATCTAGACAAACATAATAGTGCTTCCTATACAAATAAGTGTATCTATTTAATTTCTTCATTTGGAACACACAAGAAGAGTAATTTTATCTCCAGAAAACCAACCTGCTTCAAATATACAGTAAATGGTGAAAGATCCATGTAGGGTACAATTAAGAAAGAGAAAAATAAAGAGATCTCATGCTCTCAATCAAGCTCAGTGCATTCTAGTACCTATCCTGTGAAGATATAAAATGGACAAAACTGAAATAAGTATTTTTTACCTATGTATAGTCGAATATGATTTCAAAAAATACTTATTAGAAATTAAGAGATTGATCTCACTCTAAGGTTTTCAAGGAAGGTGTTGCACCTATCCTTTAATCAAAATATTTCCCTATAATTTAGTAACTTTACAGATTATATTTAGGTTGGGGTGCATGTGGAGTGAAACATAAGAGCAGAATACCTAACAAAGTTTCTCTCTTTATTTACTTGCAATCCACTAATTAGAATCAGGTGTAAAATCACTTTTGAAGGTCCCGGGCAGAATCAGAAACCATGGTTTTGTTTCAAGCAGGTTGAAATGTTCTAGCACACACAACTTACATAATTTGAAACAATACTCTTAAAAGTTTTGGTATCAACTTTGTAAGTTGTACTTTAGCAGGTTCACACTGATCCTCTGTCTGGATTCTGTCGAAGTCTGTCTGGATTTGCAAATACCAAGTGTCTTGTACCCAAGCTGGAGTTTTAAATAACCAAAAGGCCTATGACCTAATCAATTTAATACTGAGGTATCAGAGCTGGGCAAATGGGAAGAAATCCAGCTGCACTCTTGTCACATCAGACATTTGGTCTTGCATTTAATCTCCCTAATGAATTTTACTCTTGGAAAGCTTAAGGAAACAGATGAAGGATGTGCAAATCCACAGAGACTCTCATCCCTCACCCACCCTCTCATCATGTTTAATATACCCTCAAGCTGCTGTTACAATTCATCTGTCATCATGCCACCTGGGTCTTGTAAAATTCAGCATCTCTACTGGATTCTTGCCATAATTCAGCAGGACTACTTAGACCTCCTGATGTATATGGAGGAGTCAAAAAAAAAAAAAAAATGACATGCACATTCAGGAAATAATTTTGTATTTGGGAAAAAATACAAGATTATATACTTCATCCTCTTTATGTGAATTTTTGAATAAAAAAAAATATATAACATTCAGAAAAGTGATCTAAAAGGCTATATGGCAATTTAAGGTGGATGAAGACTTAAAAAATTCCCCAAAATCTATCTCCCAATATGTATCTTTAAAGTGAGGTACTAATCCACACACTTCTATTCAATGTCACAGTAACCCCTAGATTCATATCCAGAAAACTGTAACACAGAAAAGAGAGAAAAAGATCTTCTGTCCAGGAAAACTTCTTATGTGAATGAGATGAACATAATCAAACAGCAGTAAAGACCAATACTCTACAAAGAGGCAGACTGATAAATACTATACAATACCAGCTACTGAAATGGAGCATAAAACAAATATCTTTGATTTCATAAAGGAATTTTACAGATCATTGTAGCTTCAGAAAATCAACATGACCATCATAGCTTGGACTCATGCTTGTAAATTTTGCTTGTTACAAGCCTTCTTAGTTTGAGTGTTATACTAATTAGAGTTAGTATGTTCCATGATCTAGTTCCAGTGTCAGTTTGATTAGTGCTCAATACAATTGTGTGTACAATGCTCAATTGATATATATACAAACTAAGCTTTAACAAAGTAGCTTCTGCTTGGACCATACAAAATGAACTAAACAGACTAAAATCAATGTATTTCCTGGAAATTTCTTAGCAAAATTGGATTAATGAGTTGAGAGAAAGGCAGGAAATAGTGACAAAGGAAAAAAAGGATAAGGAAATGATTCAAACACTATAGAGTACAAAAATGACAAAATAGAAGTCTTCCATGAAATACCACCTAAAACTTAATTAAATCATATCCCTGTTAATCCTGTCAGTACACAGCAAGACAGCCTGTCTCTCAGAAAGTGAATTGCACCCTAACCTCAAAAGCACGGAGAATTAGATTCATAAATGTTTGTTTGTTTGTTTGTTTTAGAGTTGTTTGGTGTGTGTTAGTTTGTTTGTTTATGTTTTAAATGCCTATTTCTAGATTGTTTGTGAAGCAAGAGAAAACTAAGATGGAAACACAATTACAATCCTTTCTTCATACTATGGGAACTGTAAGTCATAAGACAGCTCCACCAGGCTTTCATATTCTGAAAATATAAACACTTATGCTCTCTGCTTCAGATGCATGTATAAATCCAGCAGAGTCTGGCAAGGAGCTGTTATGTGCTTTGCACCGTAACATAATCTTATTCAAATGTTTTAGCTCCTGTTTGCTATCTATCTACCTAAAAAACACGATACAAGAGTCATACCTGCTTTCTGGGGCAATGGTGCTCAGGTTGACTATTTTTATTATTCTTTTGTTTGTTTTTTTCTCCACAGAGAATGTGTCATAAGCCACTAGTGGAATAAAATTACTTAAACACACTCTCAGAATGTCTTGTCAGCTTCACCCTTTGAGGTGCAAGACAGAAGGAGAAATGTATTCTATAAATAGGAAGGCATCAGAGTCCTCTTTAAAGTGGTGTGCTGAACATTATCTGAGATAAGAAGGGCATCTTTGTATATGCTAATAAGATAAAGCTGCCAATTGAGAACAGATTGAGTAGTAGAAAACTCTTGTTTTCAAGGTACACACAGTGATGCTGAGTTGCTGCCTTCATATTACTGAGCTTCGTAAGATAAAAATTTTCAGTTTCCTAAAGTTAAGTAATGATAACGAAGTCTCAAAAATATTTAATCAATGTGTATCTGAAAAATAAACTTTTTTTCTGATCAAGCTTGAATCCTTCTACAACAACTTCAAAATAATATAAAACTGTTACCATAGGAATTGATTTTATTTTTATAAAAATATTGCTTTAGAACTCTAAATCTAAACCTCATTAGCCAAACTTTACCTTGCTATTTAATTTAATTTAATTTAATTTTATTTTATTTTATTTTAGAAAACAGTAATGGATTTGGATCTCAGTAACTGACACATGAACCTTGATAATGAAATTTTTATGGCTCAAAAACGTGCAACAATTTTATCAATGTATTTTCCAAATATTTTGATTCATTTGGGAAGATAAAAAATGGGAAAAGAGAGAAGGAAGGAAAACAGCAACACATATTTACACAGAACAGATGATCCTTTAATTCATCCACAGTACAGTATACAGACAAATACTTGCATTATATCACATATAAAAGCGACTAATATTGAACTTTAGGAATCAGTATCTAAAAGGAATGACAAGGAATTCAGACTACCAGTAAATCTGTGAATGCACATTACTGAATGTGTGTCTATACTTGGAAGAGATTTATGAGGAAAGATGTATATATAGGAAAGCTGCGTGTATATATTATATTACAAGGTCATCAAAAAACACAATAACATTAACATAAACCAAATTTCAATTTTCAAGCATGATGGAGGAAAAACATTTTTTTCTTGCTCTCTTCAGGGATGTAGAGAAGGCTGAGGTACTCAGTGTGAATTCTTTGTCTCACTTTTAATTGACAAGTTCTTTAGCCACGCTGCTCAAATTGCAGAAGGTACAGGCAAGGAGTAGGAAAATGTAAAACTTCCCAATGTAGGAGAACATTGGGTTCAAAATATCATAAGAAATCTGAATGTGCATAAATCTACAGAACTTCATGAGATGTATCCAGAGGCCCTGAGGGAATGGATAGACAAAGGTATTAAGTCACTATCCATTATATCTGAGAAGTCATGGCAGTCTAGAGAAGTTTCTCGTGACTGGAAGAGGGGAAACAAAATTCTCATTTTTCAAAAAGAGAAGAAAAGAAGCCTGAAGAGCCAGTCAGTTTCATCTCTGCCTGGCAAGATTATGGAACAGATTCTCCTGGAAACTGCTAAGGCACATAGAAAAGAGAAAGGTGATTGGTGACAGCTAGCATGGTCTCACTAATGGCAAATAGTGCCTAACAAATCTGGTGCTCTTCTACAATAGGAATATAGCATCTGTAGGCAAGGCAAAAGGAGATGACTGATGTCATCTACCCAGATCTGAGAATGTCCTGCATGACAGCCTTGTCTCTAAATTGAAGTTACATGGGTTTATTGGATGAACCACTTGGTAAATTAGTAATCGTCATTCCTCAGGGGTCAACAATGGGACTGGCACTGTTTAAGATATTTCTTGGCCACATGGACATGGATTAAGTGTGCCCTTAGCAAGTCTGTGGGTGACACCGAGCTGAGTGCTGCAATCAGTTTGATGAAGGGAATAGATGCCATCCAGAGGGATCTTGAAATCTTTGAGAGGTAGGCCTGTGCAAACTTCATAAGGGGAAGGTCCTGCACCTGGATCAGGGGAATCCTCAGAACATGTACAGGCTGGTTGGAGAATGAACTGAGAGCAGCCTATGTAGAAGCTCTTGGGCCTGCTGGTTGGTGAGGCTGAACATGAGCTGACATTGTGCTCTTGCAGCCCAGAAAGCCAACTTTATCATGGGTTGCATCAAATGTGGCCAGCATGTTGAGGGAGGTGACCCTGCCCTTCCACACAACTCAGACCCCATTCCCAACCTGAAGTACTGTGTTCAGATCTAGGGAATGCAGCAAGAAAAGGACATTGGAGCAGGTCCAGAGCAAGCTACAAGTATGATCAGAGGGTTGGAGCATCTCTCCTACTAAGAGAAGCTAAGAGAGTTGAGATGGTTCAGTGTATAGAAGAGCCTCCAGAAGACCTTATAGCAGCCTTCCAGCATCTAAAAAGGGCTTACAAGAAAGACAGAGAGGGACTTCTTTCAAGGGTATGTAGTCATCATACAAAAGATAATGGTTTTACACTGAAAGAGGTTAAATTTAGATTAGACATAAGGAAGAAATTCACTATGAGCTGCTGACACCCTGGAATAGGGTGTCTAGAGAAACTATGACTGCTCCATCTCTGGAATTGCTCCAGGCCATTTTGGTTGGTGTTTTGAGCAGCATAGTCCAGGTTTGTTCCAGCTCAAACCATTCTGATTCTAAGCTTTTCCAATTGACTAGAGAAAGTGAGAAAATATAAATTATTATATGCTGCTTAGCTGTTAACAGAATAATTATTGTCCTTTAAACATTATTAACAAGAATGTATTGCAATTTCATCTAGTATGAAGCCTTCTTATGTAATGTGTAAATTCATAATAAAATATTTTATTATCTAAAGGAAAATCTATTAGGCACAATGTCCGTGCTGTTTATCAGAAAGAGAAACTTTTCACAAGTTATCCTACCACTTTTTCTCAAATTGATTTATCACTATAATTTCAAATAATAGATTAGAACACGAGGAAGTCTCTTTAGATAGTCTTGAAGGGAGACAAGTTCATCTTTCAATATTCTGTACAATTTCTTAATAAATATTCAGCAAGGAATATCCCTGTTTCTTTATTTTACGTTGAACAACATCCATGAGAACATTTGATGAATATTGTAAGCATTTTTTGATCAAAATACTAGAAAACTGCTTTGAAAATATCAGAATGCAATAATTTGCATGTAAATGTATGAAATAACTGCAAGTAATAATACTTAATAGCATTAATTTGTTATATTTGAATAGAATTGGATGGAAATCTTGAGCTTCTTTCAACTTCATCTGTTCATATGATGATATTGTACTGTTGTTTGTAAGTGTATGTTACACTGTAAATACTGCAGCACACATATATTTAAACAAAAACCTCAAAATAATTTTGAATTATACACTTTGAATACACTGTACAACTCTGAAACTTTAGATTCTTTGAATTTATATTTCTGACAGAAAACATTTTCCCTGTTCTAGTGACAGTGATCATTATTGTGACAGCATGTCATCCAGAAGACTTTTCTTATGATAGACCAACTCTCCGTGAATCTTTCTAAGCAGATCACAACTGAACAATGGAACTGAATACTGTTATTTTCACCAATGGTAGGTATTTGAACAGTCTCAAAACTAGTACTATTATTAAAATAGAAACATCTATGTTAAGATGATTGCTGATAAATTAATATAATGAGTCACTCAAGATCATGGACAAAAAAAAAAAAAAAAAAAGAGTTCTCCTGATACCTAAAAAAACCTAAAAACAAAAAGTAAGAATATAGTGCACCTGTACTGGTATGTATGCCTATGTGTACATATACAGATGCACATAGTCACAAACAAGGTATTGGCCAAATTTGTATGAAGTAAACACAAGACATTCACTGTACAAAGAATATCTGTTTATTTGTTCTCTTTTCCACTCCTGCTTACTTTGTTCCTATGTATACATAATACATTTGGTGGCATTTGGCAGAATTGTCTCACTTTTTAGGCTTTCATCTACTTCACGTAGGCCTTTATCTCTGCAAGCTGCCTGATTCTTTTGATGCTTATTAAACATTCCAAGACATCTTTTTTTAAGTACCTTTCGTTATTTCACAATGCATTTCTGGGTAGCTTTGATTAATCTGGATTTCATTTAAAAACAACAACACTAGAAAATAATGGCAGCAATGTGAGTTTTGACTAGTGAAGTAACTATCTCCCTTTAACATGAGTAATTTGCTATTGTATTTCTTAGATATCCTAAACTCATTGCTTGATTGGTTTCTCTGATATCTGTTTTTTTTTAATATTTTGATTAATGGCATTTAATTAATTTTTGTGTGTCCTTTCTTACCTCTTTAAATAAAAAGTCATGATTCAGAACATTCCAACACATGTAGCAAGTATACAAATGTGATCGATATTAAATGGTTTCCACACTTTGCTTTGTCTTGCTTAAAAACAAATCCAAAATTTTACATTACATTCTTTCTACTATGCAATTTGAAACTGCACATGGGTTTATTATTTTTCTTATTTGCTAAATTTCGGAACCAGCATCATGCTGATAAATATCATTACTGATGCCATAAATTTCACTTAGATTAATATAAACAGTAATGCTTTATTAATATGTACAATGGAACATATCTTAAATAATGATTCGATTAACAAAACTGCATGATCACTTATAATTTACTGCATGTATGTCCAAAAATTTACCAGGTATGATTTATGTAATGCATATATATGCATTACACTGAAAGCCTTCTCTACCCCTTTTATTTTCTGCCCATCTGATTTCTGTATAGAAAGCACACAGTCACAGTAGCATACAGAAAAGAGTAAAGAGTCAAAAATTTGATTCCAGAACACTCAGGGAACAAGGCAGTGAGAAAGCTATCTGCAAATGAGATCTCAGATTAGCTAAGGGAGACAGGGAATAAACATTATTTTTTCAGAAATAAATGAAATACAGAAGATAAAGAATGCTTCTAACATTTGGAATAAATAGGTAAAGAGGCTGGGCTGCCTAGTGGGCTTTAGGACAGATTTGAGAAATTCTAACACATTCACATTCTTTGGTGCTCTGATTATACCTTAGAAGCACACAGCACAGAAGGCAAACTGCCCCATCTCTCTTTGGTTATACTTACAGAATGCCAAGAGCTTAGCTTCCTAAATTATGCACCCAAAGGTCTCCTCCTTTTATTCATTTATTCCCCAGAGATGGAAAAGGCATTTATTGTTTTAAGAATCTATTGCTTTCTCAGTGGTGTAAACTAAGAATAGTAAACTAAGAGGGCATATCGTTTGAGAAGGAACAGCCAGCCAGTGAAATCAGCTATGTTACGCTGAACACCAAGGGCTGTCAAGAAGTAACTGAACCTTATTCTGAGCCACATTGAAGAGCTGGAAAAGAAGAAAAAAAATCCTATCAATTATGCCATGAAAGGAACATGTGTGAACAGAACATGATCTGAGATAAGGGATAAAGGTTGTAAAAAGGTCTTTTACTGCCTTTGTGCCCTAACTCAAGGAAACAAGAGTACTTAAATGCGTGCTTATTTACAGGCTTCTGCTTTAGGTTTATTATCTTCAAATGAGAAAGCAAGTAGTTAAATATATATATGGTCCTGAATGGAAAAGAAGGTAAAACACTGTCAGTGCTGTTGTGATATAAATTCCTATTTTTGCAGTATAATTCAAAGTAGCTGCTTAAGTTATTTCATGTTCATTTTATACATTACAAGCGTAAACTGTCTAGATTAGCATTCAGATGAAAAAAGACTAGGTTTCTAATGCTTGATCTAAATGATCAGGCATCGCCCAAGTGATAGAAGTAAAATATTGTATAATTTTTTGTGGTTACCCTGGAGAAAGGAAATTTGCAATCAAAAATATCTCAGTAGATCTGTTTGCATGTTTGAAAGCTGGATTTCCCCACCTCTAGAATCATAGAATCGTAGAATTAGAGAATCATAGAATTATAGAATCATAGAATCATGGAATCATAGAATGGCCTAGACTGAAAAAAAGACCTCAAAGATCATCTAATTTTAACCCCTGTGTCATGGGGAGGCTCAACAGCAAATACAACAGGCAGCCCAGAGCCACATCAAGCGATGTCTCCAGGGATGGGGCATCCACAACATCTCTGAGCAACCTGAGGAGTTAAAGGTAAATGTTTTATTCTTGTTTTTACTGGTATGTGAGCATTTTATAGTTTGGCTGGGTGACCTTATGTGGGCTAAAAATCCCCCACGCTATAGACTGCTGAGAAATTAAATAAATCCAAAACAAAACACTCCACTGCACATAGTTCTCCCACTGGGGAAATTATGAGAGAACAAAATATTTCACAGATATTAATCACATTGCTTAATGCATTACTGGAAAGTATACAGACACTGTGGTGATGAACCCAGTATAAGAAACTATTCAGATTATAATCTTATAGTAGAATGTATCCTAAACAGATTAATTATGCAGCTATTAATGAAAAAAAAAATCTGTGTGGAGATGATGCATGAGTTGTAGAATAACAGACTTGTAAATGTCTTTAAATGTATGTGTTGGAAAGAAAGAGGAGAGAGGAGAGGGGAGGGGAGGGGAGGGGAGGGGAGGGGAGGGGAGGGGAGGGGAGGGGAGGGGAGGGGAGGGGAAGCAAACAAAGATATAACTACAAACTGCTATCATCTGTGATAGAAAGGGAAGGGAAGGGAAGGGAAGGGAAGGGAAGGGAAGGGAAGGGAAGGGAAGGGAAGGGAAGGGAAGGGAAGGGAAGGGAAGGGAAGGGAAGGGAAGGGAAGGGAAGGGAAGGGAAGGGAAGGGAAGGGAAGGGAAGGGAAGGGAAGGGAAGGGAAGGGAAGGGAAGGGAAAAGGAAAAAAAAAAGGAAAAAGGAAAAAAAAAGGAAAAAGGAAAAAAAAAAGGAAAAAGGATAAAAAGCCTTGTATTTATTATTAAATTATAAGGAGAAAAACGTTTTCAATATTTTATCAGTTATCTATGTTTTATTCTGCTATTCTTTTCATGAACCATCAAAGATGCAAAAGCAAAGACTTTAGTAAAGCTGCTTAGAAGAATAATTTGCATTTGTATTGAACATTAAGGGCTGACATGAACCCAGAGTAGAACAGTAATAGATGAACCAGAAAAACAGAATGAATCTGCCAAAAAGATGAGACAGGACAATTGGTTAAAATGTTGACCATTTTCTTCCAGAAGCAGGCAAGTAGGTTGGCTTGAGATCACAGAAGATAAACTGCAGATTTGGTATTTTTTGAAGAAATATAAGAAATCTATTTAAAATAATCTCTATTGTATATTCACCAGTTATTCCTAGTTCTTATCACAGTAAATTTTTGAGGAATTTATCTAGGGTATAAATTAATAGTATAAACACAGTTTTCTAACAAAGTTGTCCCAGCAAATGAAAGTTTCCTGAACCATAGGTCTACTGTCTGCAAAACAGGAAAAAAAAATCTGGTTGTGAGTTTCTTTTCCTTTACATTTTGTAAATAACTCAGTTTTTCAGTGATAAGACTCACAATATTCTAATACATTTTAATATTTATATTACTGAAAGTGGAAGAGAAACCTTTATTCTTTTGTCTTTGTTTTTGTAGTAGTTGTTTTCTCTACGCTTGAGAAACAGATCATACTCATCACACACATCGGTACAGTGGCTTCTCCTCTTTCTTTGACAGTTACTCCAGAAACACCAGAAAACATTAAATGACATTCTATAAAAAGCTAGCTATTACATACTGGCTTGCAAATGAAACCAGTCCTTTTAAATTCAATGATGATTAAAAATGAAGTTTGGATTTTCCTAAACCCAGAGATAAAATGTGCACATCAGAACCTATAATTTTTAAAAATCATGAAATAGAATCATGCAGCATTCAGGAATTTTGAAGAATGTTATTAGATATTTTTTAGTTCCCATGTTACCAAAAGCTATTTCTTCCACAGTGTCACAACTAACTAATTGTCATCAATCAAAACCCTCTTGGTAGACTTACTTTTTCAAGATTCAACTTGTTTAAATTTACTTGCTGCTGTTTAACCTGACTGGCAGCTATACTCCACACAACCATTTACTTATTTTTCCCCACCATAAAGGAAACAACTGAAAACACTTGAGGGCTGATATAAAAACTAGTTACTAAGACAGAAGAAGAAAACAGAAACAAATATGCAATGATAACGATATTATCCATATAGGTACAATGTAAGCACTTTCCACTCAATGACAAAAGCACAGTAACAATACAACTGCTTGCTGAACAGTGATCCACCAGTAATGCAAGGGCTCGTCCCCACTGACCAGCTCCCAGCAGTCTCCAAACAGCAGCCCCGCTCTGGATAACTCCCACAGTTCCCCTTGGTATTACAAGGAATGGAAAGGCCTCTTGCCTAATTTGTTTTTCCTGGCTACACCTAATTCCCTGCTGCTATACCATGAGGACAGTGGCTCTGTCTTACAAAGTGGCCAAGCACTGGTGTACTCCCATCGCTCAGCAATCAAAACTTTGGCTGAAATTAGGATGTTACTCTATGTTTTTCCAATATATATACATATGCATATATTTTCATCTGTGTTTAAAATAACATGAATTTATCTAGGTATGATAATCTAGTAATGAGGCTTCTCCCAGTATCCTCAGAGTACAAGGTGGTCAAGACCTTTTCTAAGCTTTGAACTTGGATAGCAAAATTCATATTTATTTTTACTAAGTTCATAATAAATGAATTAAGTACTACTAACACTACAGATTTTAATTTCAAGTACTTTGAAAATTACAATTAACATATCATAAATCCACTCTTGGGGGAAAACATACAAACAAAAAAACCAACAAAAAAGAAAAAAAGAAAAGAAAAAAAGAAAAGAAAAGAAAAAATAAAAAGAAGAAAGAAAAGAAAGAAAAGAAAGAAAAGAAAGAAAAGAAAGAAAAGAAAAGAAAGAAAAGAAAAAAAGAAAAAAAAGAAAAGAAAAGAAAAGAAAAGAAAAGAAAAGAAAAGAAAAGAAAAGAAAAGAAAAGAAAAGAAAAGAAAAGAAAAGAAAAGAAAAGAAGAGAAAAGAAGAGAAAAGAAGAGAAAAGAAAAGATGAGAAAAGAAAAGAAAAGATGAGAAAAGAAAAGAAGAGAAAAGAAGAGAAAAGAAAAGAAAAGAAAAGAAAAGAAAAGAAAAGAAAAGAAAAGAAAAGAAAAGAAAAGAAAAGAAAAGAAAAGAAAAGAAAAGAAAAGAAAAGAAAGGAAAAGAAAAGAAAGGAAAGGAAAAGAAAAGAAAAGAAAAGAAAAGAAAAGAAAAGAAAAGAAAAGAAAAGAAAAGAAAAGAAAAGAAAAGAAAAGAAAAGAAAAGAAAAGAAAAGAAAAGAAAAGAAAAGGAAAGAAAAGAAAAGAAAAAAGAAAAAAAAGTGCCACTACCTTTTCAGAGAAGTTTCTTATTCAGAAACTCAGTATTAAGCATGTTGCTGCAAGACACAAATAAATACTTTAAGAGGACTTGAATGTGAAGTCAGAAATTACTAACCCTATAACAGCTCTACTGGGCCACATTGTCCCTCACACCTTGCCTAAAGCACATGAAGTACAAAGTGCTTAGCTTTTTGGATGTCAGTAGTACAGATAATGCTCACTTTCCCAGATGAGCTCATGGTACTGACTGAACATTCAGGAGTAGACAGGAAAGACAGAATAAGTTGTTCTTATTGCAAATCCATATCATGAATGTTGGATGTTGTGTCTCATACATAGGGATGAAGTTCACTTTCCTAAACTTCTGCCTGACTCGCTAAGCTACTACTCGTTGAATTCCACTCTCAGACTTTCTGATCATCCATACTCCTGTGGCTGTCAGGCAAAATAAGAGATCTGACAGAATAAAACACTATTGCACCCTCCAAAAGGCAGCCTTTCAGAAAAAGTATCCAATAGTCCCCTGATAGATAGGAGTCATTTAAAACCAAATCTATTCACTTCTACAAGGAATATGTAAGACCCAGCAAATTTTCTTTGCAACTTCAACCACTTGGAAATTGGTTGTAGTCTAAGATCAGCTCCTCACACAGATGCCCTGTAAAGTCAGGAAAGGGTTATAAGCAGCTCCAGTAAATAATTCAGACATTACCAACACTTATGACTGACTTGAATTTTCAATGAAACAGAATAGTAAAATTGCAGTAAATAGACTTTTGATCACATATTTTATACTAGAAGCACTGCTTTCAGAAGCTTTCTTCTATGGTAGGTTAACTTTGGACAATTACCGGGTGCCCACTAAATTTCTTACTCCCTTCCCCTGAACAGGATAAGGGGAGAAAAGAAGAACAAAAGTTCATGATAAGAACAGGGAGATCATTTACTGTTTATAGTTTCATAAAAACAAAAGATTCAAAAGGGGGAAGATTAATTTATTTCCAGTGCTGAGAAAACAAAGACAAAAACAGAAACAACTCCCTCATCCCTTCTTCCCAGGCTCAATTTCAATCTTTTACAAATCGTCTACCACCTCTCTACCCTGAGCATCAGAGAGGAATGGGGAAGGGAGGTTGTGTTCAGTTTATAACAGTTCTTCTCTGCTGCTCCTTCCTCACAGTTTTTCCTTGCTCTAGCATTGATCTTTCCAGTGGAATGCCATCCTTCATAAACTCCTCCTGTGTGGTTTCTATAGGGTTTAGGAATTTTCAATGTGTGTCTGCCACAAGACAGTTTCTGCTGGAAATCCTACTCCTTCACGGGTTCCTCCCCAAGAGCAACAGTTTCTTCCAGTAGCCTGCTCCTGCATCAGCTCTCCGTGGTCTGCAGCTTCCTTCAAGATTTATTCACCTGCTGTGGTGTGGGGTACTTCATTAGGCACAGCATGGATATCTAACCCAACATGTTCCTCCATGGGCCACCAAGGAGCAGGAAATCTTCTCCATGGACTGCTAGGAAATCTGTGCAACAACACCTGGAGCACTTCTCCCTTCCTTCCCTGATCTTGGTGTCTGCTGTGTTTTTCTCCAAATTTTCTCATTCTTTTCACACATTTGCTGCCTTTTTTAATCTGTTTTTAAGTCTTTTTGATTTTTTAAGTCTTTTTGCACAGAGGAGCCACCAACATCGCTGATTGCCTCAGCTGTGTCTTGAGAGCATCTATTTTGGAGTCATCTGTTTTGGAGAACTGGCTCTCTGACATGGAGGCAACTCCTGGTCATTTCACAAAGGTCACTCCTGAAACCTGGAACCCACACACCTTGCCTGAGAACAAATCTGAATCAGCCATCATCCTTTAAAATTTTACTTTCAGCTAAAATTTGAAGTTTTATGGCTCTACTTATAACATAAGTGGGCATCAAATCATCACATCCCTTAGATGGGGAATACAGTATTATAAAAGTGAACTGAGATATTTTGTTATGAATTCATTTTTTGACAGATTTCAAAATGAATGTCAAATTATAATTTAGTTATTTATTTGTTTAGAATGAAACAAATGTAGAATATAGGCAATTGCTGCTTTGATCTGCTAATATTTTACAACTTAAAAAAGTCTCAGGGATATGCTTGAATGGCTACAGCATCCATTGAGCATTCTGTTTTCAGAGGAAATTACACTAGCTTATTGAATTTCTTCTGCAGAAGAATGTTTTCTTCAACTGTTTTCAAGAGTTCTTATATTTTCATGGCATATGCGTTATTCTTTTCCTTATTTTATTTTATTTTACTTTATATTTTACTTTTTAATTATTCAGGTTTTCAGAGTTGCAGTATTGTTCCACTTCATTGCTAGTCTATTTCTGCCTGAGTGTTTTTTGTAATTGCTTCATGAAATCTAAATTTTCCTCTGGTAGGAAATAAGTATAACATAAATAAAACTGTATTATAAATTAAATAAATAAGTGAATAAAGTCTATTCAAATTAAAGCACACTTTCCTTAAGCACACTTATGTATTGTCACTACAAACTAATCCCAGTGAATTATCTTCATTTAGAGGAAGCCGTTATGGAGGCCATGCTATGTGCATGAGAATGTATAAAGATCTGACTGTTTCATTCTCAGGCAAGAATGGACACAGAAAATGGAAATGTGGGGCTGGAGAGATGCTGTTATGGTAATCAGCTGCTTATAATAACTTGTAAGGACAGTAGCAGCTAACAGACAACATTTCTACAACATTTTCCTTATCATGTACTTCACTGTTCACCTGGGAACAGCAACAGCTGCTTCAGAGCTACACAGCACCAAAACACTGAGACATTAATACCATCAGAAGTCTTTTGTATTGACAACAGGTCCAATTAGAAACTGGCCTTGGGAAAAGTGATGCATATGGATAGGTGTTCAAAGATTAGACTGTGTCTTTGTTTCTCATATTTCATATTTTCCAGTCTGTGCCAGTTGCTTAGGTGGGCAACTTATAGGGCAAACCACTGTTTGAATTTGTAAATGTTAAATTATGCTAAAAAACACTGATCATAAAAAGAACTTTTAAAAATCCCTATTTAAAACAGCAAAACTTAAAAGTGATATAATTTCCCAAGTTTCACAGCTTAATAATAAACAAACAATGCATGGAGAGAATCTTAGAAAAAGTTAATACTACATAATGTTTAGACCACTGAAATATAATTTCATTTGTAAGAACTGTGGCCATACAAGGGCCCAATATTCCTTCATCCCTTTTTAGTTGTCTGTGCTTTCTCGCTTTGCCATATGTAAATGGGAAGTATCTACAATTGAAAGCAATAATAAAAACAATGAAGAAATTCATTGTTGGTAATGGTAAATCAAGCAGAAAGAATTTTATGCTCTTTATTTTTCTTGTTTAATTATCATGAAATTCAGGTGGTAGTTCCCCAATTATTATTTCATAAAAAGTATAGGCTATTATTTTACATTTTCTACTGAAATAATTTCCCTATTAATTCTTTGCAGCAGTAATAAAAGCAGGAAATTGAGTACATTGAATAAAAAAAGAAACTTAAGTTAAAATAATTGACACACCAGTCCATGTATGGAGGTTACCAGAATTAGTCAGCACATCCTTTTTATAAAGTAGTCGTTTAAAATATTCATGATGTTTTTATGTTGTTGATAGTGATGATATGTTTTTAGATACAACTAGTTCCAGTTTATACTGACATACTGTCATCAATTATGCTCCACCATCTGTGGACATAATTAAGTTTACCCTTACATTTGATTTTAGAACATATCATTCACAAGTGACTCTTGTTTAGTAAACACATTTAGAATGAGTAAAAAACTGAATAGCATTTTGAATAAAGTAGAAATAATTTTACATGCAGGTTTCATAGGGCTGTAAATGTATATTTTACACACCTGATTGCTTTCCAAGATTCAAGAACTCACTGAAGCTTTGTATGCAGTCATCCAAATTTCATTTATACTGTTGTTTTCCGTAGTTCTGAGTTGCAAAGGGACCTTAAAATAGATGTGAGAACCATTCACACCTTGATAGTCAGTCTTGAAGTTAAGATCTAGAAGTGATAAAATGATATTTCACATTATGCTTTACCATTTACTTTTTTTTTTAAATTCAGAATGTTGTAAAATACAGTGCTCTGTGGGAATTAGACAACTATCTTGTGTGAGATGCTGTTGATATAACAGATCATCTCATTATTTAATATCATGGACGTTCTGTAATCCCTTACTGGATTAGGAAAATATTTATAGGTGATGGGAGATTGTTTCCTTGTGAACAATTGTGAATTCACTTTCTGTATATATATCAAAAGAATTCCAGGAAATTAACTATTTTACTGGTTATGTCTTCCTATTATCTTATTTGCTAAAATACATATGGAAAACACACACCACGGGGATTCAAAATCAGTCAAAGTGAATTCATTTAAAAATTCAAATGAAGAACTGTGAATACTTTGTTAGTATTCTCAAAGCTCTCATCTTGTAAATGTATTAAGAAGAAAGCTAGAAACATGAAGTAGCTGTTTAGATCTTCTAAGTGGATTCCTTTCAGAGGGAATAAGAAAATGAAACAAAATCTATTATTAATATACTATTCTGTACCTCCAAACCAGTGGGGCAGTACTGCCTCTTCTACGAGGTCAAAGTAACAGTTGACAACAAAACTGTGAAAAACTCCATTACCATAACATCATAACACATCTGAATCTTTATAGTATTTATTCCTGCAATATATCTGAGAGTCAAGAAATTATCCTCATTTCAGTTTTGCATAGCAGGAATTGATAGAAGCTGAAAACTACATTTCAAAATATAATCAGAAATTTTAAAATGCACGAGTCTGTAGGTAGGTAAAGAATGACATGGTCAATAGGTGAACACAGAGCCTCTATGCCTCTACAGAGAGAAAGGAAACAGATGATGGAGGAATCACTGATTCCTGTCAAGCTACACTGAGCTCTATTGAATACTAGATCTTCACAGGGAGTACATCCTCACATGATGTTATGATGTGGAATACCAATAACAAAAATCATAAAACCATGACAAGTGATGAAAAAAGGAAAATGGTTTCATAAAACCATGACAAGTGATGAAAAAAAGGGAAATGGTTTCATAAAACCATGACAAGTGATGAAAAAAGAGAAATGGTTTTAAACTAAAATACGGAAAATATAGGTTGGATGTTAGGTGGAAATTCTTTACTCAAAGAGAGATGAGGTATTGGAACAGGTTGCCCAGAGAAGTTGTGTACGCACCATCTCTGGAGGCATTCAAGATGAATTTGGATGGTTCCCTGCACTGCCTGATCGAGTGGGTGACAACTCTGATGTGGCAGGGGGGTTGAAGTTTGATGATCTTTAAGGGATTACAACATAAGACATAATTACTTATGACTTTATGACTTCTAATCAGTGAGTATAAGTATACATTTCCTAGTCTAGTCAGCAATATCAGTTGAGTAGAAGAAAAATGTCTGGAGAGACTAGAAGCAGAATCTTCAGGCATTGGTACCCATGGAACATGGAGGTAGGACATTTGAGAGGCAGTGGAGTCAGTTGTTCACAAGACTGCTCAAACAGTGGCTGAAAGCAAAGCTCTATGATTTCTGAAAAGCTTTAGGGGCCTGTGAATCTCTTCAGTATGCCGTGAACCATAATTATCCTGGCCTAATGGCAGGAGAGTCCACTTGTTTATTTTTTAGTAGAAACCTTGTGTCACATAGAAGGGTTTGGATTTGCAGAAACACAGACTTCCTTCAAGGAGTCAAAGAGAGATGAGCATGGAGAGAGGTTAACAGATGCTTAAGGAGAAGGGGATGTAGTGCGACATAATAGCATCTTTCTCAGTCCAGAAAGAACAATGAAATGCTTGAGTGATATCTTACCTATATGACTGCACTTCCTTTTTTATGTTTTTGTTACTGATGTATCAGAAATAGAATGGGAGAAGACCTGACCTAAATAGGACTTCACCTCTTTCTTTTACTGTTTACATGGACTTTTAAAAAGATTTCAAATATATTGTAAAATTAGGAACACTAGTATGAGCAAAATTTCTACTTAAAGATTTTGAATTCTGTTGTGTGGTTTAAACCTTTATGTTTTTATTTTTAGTATTTGGTAAACTTCTTTCTTACCTAATGTATCTCAATTTAAAAAATGGTTTACGGATATCTGCCCCTAAACATGCTGACTCCAACCACCTCAGGATATGAGTTAATAATAGAATGCTCATGGAAGAGATCTTTGAAAAAATCTAAATTTTTTTTCAGGTGGGCCCCTAAATAGACACAGCTATCTTTAAACTCGAAAGCAATAACAATTTTTGGCTATAATTAATTTCTTAAATATATTACATTTACTCAGCTTGTGTACGACATTTAAAAGGTAAAGAAAAGAGCATATAATTCCTGAAGGGAAGGGAAGGTCAAACAATTATTAGTATAATCTAGTCTTCAACTCTCTAAACCTATCCTATTGTGAGAAAGTAGGAAAGGAAAATCCCTCTATAGAGATTAAGGGATCTGTAAACACCCATTGAAGATTAGTTGTTAATATGTGTTAAGAATGGATTCCAAAAACTCACAGATTTACTTCCTTTATGTTGCAGCAGGCAGGATTTTTTCAAATGAAGTAGGCTTTATCACAGGCATTATCTTTTACATTTTTTCATAACACTCTGATTTATAAGGTTTATCATAAACTGTGTATAAGGATGAGATAGAGGAATAGATAGATATGACAGAATGAGACAAAGAGACAGAATGCAGGTCATAGTGAAGAAGAATCCTGTTCAGCGGTTAATATGATATATAATATATATAAGTATATATTTATATATAAATATTTTCTTGTGTTTTAAATGACAACTAAGGAAAACGAAATGGAATTATTCTGCAAAGAAAAAAAAAAGAAAGAAAAGCTTTTGAACGTGAAAGCTGCTCTTTAAAGCGGGGAGTGACAAGGATGAAATTTGAGACTAATGGTTTAACTTCTCAACACATTTTTCTGTCAAGCTTTTGTCATCACACGACCTTATAAATCAAGTCAAAACGAATCCCTCCTAAGTGAGATTTTTCCCAGTAAAAGTGAGAAGCTAGGACTCAGAGACAAATTTCTAGATCTCAGGCCAAACTGGATACAATAGTCTCATAAACACTGAGGAGGTCTTTAGTTTGATTCTTTCAGTGATGAAGATATCTTCGTTAGAATTTCAGTATTTGGTGTCATTTCTTGTCTTAACTGAGACTGCTTAGTTTACATTGGAAAGATGCTTTTTCTAAGTAAATGTATTGTGTGATGCAAAAAATCAATTATTCCTTTTTACTTTGTTCCTATATGGAAGAAATAGAGATTGTATGTTTCAAAAGTAATTCATCTTTTTTCAATTGGTGTATGATTTAAAATAATATAGCTCGTGACTTCTGATTTTTTTACAATGCACGAGTAGTCGAACTATGTAGTTTCAATAAGGCATTCAGTAAGGCAGTAGGCAGTTTTGATTCAAAACACAATAAAGTTTGAAAGTGATTTATAATTTCATTTTCTAAAGAAGACTATAAACGTTAGTTAGGGTGCAAGGCAATGACAGTCTTACTAGAAATATGTTTTTCTACAAGGTGTCTGTACCATATAATGATAGGATTTTTATTCCTGACAAAGAAAGATTATTTACTGGTTTAGGAGTCTCTAAATTTATTGTCTCAAATTTCTTCTATAGGAAAACCATTTATTCCATCAAAGAAATCCAGAACTCAGTGTATTGCAGGTCACTTGGGTATGAGGTGATTCACATTATAACAGGAAATAATATTTTGGATAGCTAACATAGCCAGAAAAAATAAAAACACTCACAAAGACATAATCAGGAATGTTTTCATGTCTTTTTTTTTTATTTTCAGAACAAAAAGACATACATATGTAACCCTGTTAGGCAAGGAATTCAAATACACGGGCTTTGACCGCAACTGGAAATACCATGCTCCAATTATGAAATATATATATATTCCAGAAGTGTGGTTCATTAAACACCTGCCACACTTCTCATGATCAATTTATTTGTGGTAGTCACTTAGTATTAGAAGGTCAGACTTCAAGTATCAGATGTATTAAAAAGTAGTTGATTGTTCAAAGTAAATATTTATGCTAGGTTTTGATTTTGAATGAGTGCTGTTTCAGAGCATTCTCAGTCTTCTCTAATACCTTGTTTATCTCCAGGCTGATTCTGACCATAGACATTTTCTGACACTATGTCACATATTGTTTCTTCTACTTCATAAATATTTTTTCTTAAGCTTCTTTATAACGCATAATATATTCATAACATCTAAAGGCCTTTCACATTTCCAAAGGTGCTAATTTATTCATGTACATTCTTGGACAGAAGAAAGAACAAGAAAGTCTGAGAAGAACCATATTCATCACCTTGAGACAGCTCAAAGGAAACTTAAAATTTTCCTACATTATGACAAAAAAAAAAAAAAGCATAAAAGCATGCAAGCATTAAAGTAAAAATGCATTGGTTAAGAGAAAGGAGTTATAAACATGTTACAGTGCTATACAGATTTATTTATAATGTGTCTATTATGAAGATTTATCCTCAGCGGAGCTGATTCAGGTCAGGGAGCATTTAAATAAACTGAATGTATGTCTGTAAGTGGAGCCTGATAGTAGCTGGATGATGTCATTAGAAGGTTCTGCTTGCTTATGGTGTCTAGGGGAAATTTCTTAAAACAGGAAGTAGGCAAATGTCACTTCTATGCTCAGCAAGAATAGCAGGAAGATCTGGGGAACTACAGACTGTGAAGATAAAACATGTTGCCATGGGAGTAGGTTGACTGATGAAGCTGTGGATCTTCTGTCACTGGAAGTATTTAAATTTGGATGCAGTATTTATAGTTGGAGCTTTGAACAACTGATTTAGTGAAAGACGGCCTATGAGAGGGAGGTTGAATTTGATGGTCTTTAAAGATTCCTCCCCACCCAAAACATTCTAGGTTTATAAAAGACTGTGATTCTGTGATTCTGTTACGTTCACTGATTTTTGAAAATCCAGAATAAACCTACGCACTGTCTTCATAACATCATCACAGATGAGCTGACAAACTATGGGTTAAATAAGTGAATAGTGATGTGAATAAAAAACTATCCGAAAGTCTGGGCCTGGAGGACTGGAAGTGTCCAGCTTACTAGCTGTAAGCCAGTCATTAGTGGTATACCCAGGGGCTGATATTGGATCTGATACTGCTCAAAATCTTCATAACATGAGAATTATTATTATTTTTTTTTAAGAGAGGATGGTCAAACACTGGAACAGAATGCCTAGAGGAGATTGCACTGTCTCCATGCTTGGAAAAATTGGAAAGAGAACCTCCTCTATCTGACCCCACTGTGAGCAGAAGCTGGGCTACTAGGACATAGAGTAGTCCTTCCAACCTAAACAATCTGGGAATTCCGTGATTCTATATCTCTAATACAAATGTAAGAATATATTTTAATTTATACATTTAACTAGTTTTGTAATATGTAAGAAAATAAAAAGTACAATAGTCAAAATATATTTAAAGATATAAAGTGGAAGACAGAAGAATGAAATGCAATCAGAAGAGCAGAAAAGGGCAGTAGAAATAAAGATAACACATGTAAGAAAGAAAAGATGAGTAGAAAAAAAGATATTTTTAATGTTAACGGATTTTAATGCGTTTTACTGAAGGAATCATACAGAATATAGCAATACACAGGGCTCTACTGCTATGAAGGAATGCAACATATAGTGGCAACTGAAGAGAGCAACCAGATTTGTAATGTTTTCTGCAGTTTTGAAACCTGTCAGTTTTGTCCTTCAGAGAAACTAAAGTTTCTAAATTCCATCCTTCTAAAACCAGATAATCTGGTGAAATAAAGAGTCCATAAGACCTGACCATTAACTGCTTAAAGATTTTAAGAGTCTCAAAAAAAAAAAAAAAGAAATCTGAGGTAAGAGTAATCTGGCTTTCCAGTGCAATTGCAACTGGCTCATTTCTGTAAGTGGTCATGCATCACTGGAGATGAAAGGCTGGAATTTTCAAGTCCAAGGTAGAAAGCTGCTGCAAACAACATGTTCTGCCTCATGTCTAGACAAGCGTTCTGCAGTAGTCCAGCATATTCCTGCAAAAAAAAATCACATTAATAAAAAAACAAACACAGCCCATTATCTTTTATTGTTATCTTTTAGTGTTTTAGTGTTATCTTACCTTAGATGTAAAAATTAATAAAAACGGAGTATATAAAGGGAATCAGTACTGCTATACAGTACAATATGAGCTTTTTTTTCATCTATTCTTTCAATGTGTTGAAAAAAATATATAATGTAGTTAAGTATTGGCCTAGAAAATCATGTTAAAAATAATTTGTTAGGCATCAGGACTGAATAAAAATATTAATAATAAAATCAAAACAGAATAATTAGAAACAGAAATTTTATTTGATAAATTCATATATAGGCAACTATTCAGAACTCATGTATTTATCACAACATGAGAAGACATCTTTACACATCATTATATACAGATTTATAACAGCAGTAGAAATTTTGGTGTAGAAGTGGTATCAGTTCCCTGGTTGTCTCCAATAGTCTCTCAGGCTTTAAAAACTATGACTTTTGTAACAGTTCATGAACACTTTAAATCTGGGCATATGCTCAGTTCTACCATATATTTTTCCCCTTTTTATTCATTATTAAGCAGCAACCATGTAGAAAAAAGCAAAAGAATGTAAGAGCAGCTGTACTGGATGAGGCTGAAGGCCTATCTAGCCAAGTATACCATCTCTGGCAGCAGTTTAGAACAGATGGTTAGGGAAAGGGTAAAAAGAGTAGGGCAAGTATTAATCAATTGTTTTCCCTTCCTTTCTGTGATCATCGAATTTCATAAGCCCAAAGTTTTCTCTGTGTGATGATGTGCAACAGATATGCATAGACATATATTTCAAGTTTGTCCAACTACCTAACAAACTCATAGATGTTTTTTTCTACTTCTTATGAAAATACACTGTAATTTAATTGCAAGTCTATAGAGTCATAGAATAACTAGAGTTGGAAGAGACTTCAAAGATAATTTAGTTCTTGCAGCTGGCAGTTTCCAATCTCTAAATCATACACTAGACCAGGTTGCCCAGGACCCCATACAACCTATTATTGAACAATTCCTGGGATGGGTGCCCAGAACTTCTCTGTCAGACTGCTCCAGAACCTCACCTCTCAGTAAAAAAAAGTTCTCCCAGACATCTCCAATTTATAGGAGGGAGAGAAAGTTCTTTTGATATATGTGTACTCTGACAGTGAGATTAAAACACAATGGGTTTTTGTCTTTCACAACATCTGATTTGAATCTACCTGCTTTTAGTTTAAAACCATTCCCCCTTGTCCTGTCACTATCTACCCATGTAAAAAGTTGATTTATATCCTGTTCATAAGCTTAATTTAGGTAACGGAAGGGCACAATGAGGTATCCCTGGAACCTTCTTTTGTCCAGTCTAAACTCAGGCCCAGCTCCATCAGCCCTTCTACACAGAAAAGGTGCTGCAACCCTCTGGTCAGCTCCATGGCCCTCTTCTTGATCTTCTCCAAAAGCCCTGCGTCATTTTTTCTTTGAGTGTCCCAGGCCTGCATTCAGTACAGTACTCCACATGTGGCTTCGTGAGAGCAAAGCAGAAAGGAACATCACTCCCTCACTCTACTGGCCACATCTCTTTTCATTCAGCACAGGATACAGTTGGCCTTCCAGGCTACAAATGCACACTACTGGCTCATGTTCTTCTCCCAGTCTGTTCCCACATCTGTGATTTCCCGAACCCAAGTGCAACAATTTACACTTGATCTTGTTGAACCTCATTAGATTTTCACATGGACCTCACTTTCGAGTTTGTTCAGTTCCCTCTGAACAGGCTCAAAAGTATCCTTTCCTTCTGTTGTACCAATTGCACCACTAAGTAATCACACTTGGTGTCATCAGGAAACTTGCTGAGTGTGCTTTTGATCCTGTTGTCTATGTCATTGATAAAGATGTTGAAGAGCACCAGTCCTGAGACAGATACTTCAGGGATACCACTCGTGGCTGGACATAGATCCATTGACTGACCACAGGCCTCTGTCTGTGTTCTAATCTATATATCTCCAATGATGAGAGAAGGCTGTGGTGTAGGTCTATGTCAATGGCCTTGTGGAAGTCCAGTTAGATAGCATCAGCTGCCCTTTCTTTTTCACTTTATGCTACCACTCCATTATCTTCTCATCCTCATGTGCTTTAACGTTTTCTAGTGGGATTTGTTCCATGATCTTCCCAGGAACAGAGGTAAGGCTCACTGGCCTGTAGTTGCCCAGGTCTTTCTTTCTCCGTTTCTTTAAAATGAGAGGCATTTCCCTTTCTGAAGTAAAGTGACTTCATCTGACAGCCATGACTTTTCAAACATGATAGAGAGCAGCTGGCAACAACATCACCAACTCCTATAGGACACTGGGATGCATACCACCCTGCCACATATACTTGTACACATTCATCTCTGATGAGGTGGTCTTGGACTTACTCTTCTCTTATAATGAGAGGAACTTTGCTCTCCCAGCTTCACCTAGAGATTCAGGAACGTGATGTTCAGGTATGTGAGAAACACGAGAAGCCTGAGTGCCAGTGAAGACTGAGTACCTCAGCCTTCTCCATGTTTGCTGTAGCCAGATGTATGCAAAAGTTTTCTTTTGAGCATTCTCACTGAAAATTTCACGATATCTCTTGTTCTATGGTTAACATAAACACATTTCCAATTCATCTTCTCAGAGGCATTCTTAATTAGACCAGCTCTGCATTTTTCCATTAGCTGTTTTGCAAGCAGAGCAATTTTAGTATCAGTTGTTTCTTCAAACATAATCCATCCCATATTCTCACTACCTTTTCTAACATTTTTTAGATCTGTATGGACTAAAGATGGACTAAATAGAACTGTACTGAGAAAAGATAAGGGCACACCCTGAATTAGCCCCATGACCAGTTTTCATTTCCTCTTTTTTTCTTTATAATTGATTACTTCAAATTCTTTTAACTTAATTTTATGTGTGATTTTTAAACACCTTTATATTGTGCCCTTCTATGACTAAATATAGACTACTTCCCATAAATGATTTAAGGTGCTGGGAGATTTTTGGCCTCTTATTGTGGTCTATTCTAATACTGTATTAATCTAAGTACAGATCACATATTCTTAATTACAGAGATAACTTTTGCTTCTAATTTATAATCTGAAAATTACATGAGCATTAGACCCTTTTTTAAATTAATATTATTATTTTTTAATTCAGTATGAATTTGAAGACTACAGAATTTTTGAAACTTTGAGTAGGAAAGGAAAATTTGTGAAAGAAAAAGATGTTTATTACTAAATTCTCAGTGCTCATTGTCTTAGTTTTACACAGGAAGGTAGTTAATATTTCTGAAGCATTTTGCACCATGTATTAAAATAGTCTCTATAAATATCTAAAAATAAAGTAAGTAGAAAGTATGAATAGGAAGTACTAATACTTGTGAAAACCTTGGTGATCTGTTGCTACGTGATTTGGTTTCTATGAAGTCTAGAGAGCTTTTTATTTAAAAATAAATAAATAAATCATTTCATGGCTAAAGGCTGGTAAAATCTTGAATGAGCTTACAACTGGGAGATAGGATTAAAACAATTTTAAATGATTGGATAAAGTATTAAAATAGAAAAGCAAATAGGTGTATAATTCCCAAGATGCTTTGGAAAATTTGACTCACAGATTTCTAGAAGAAATTTTTTCACCAGTCAGTATTACCTGACATTAAAAATCTACAACTTTGATTATATAGCCACATGCAAATACCCTATGATCATTTATGGATGGAAGGAATAAAAGCCTCCAAATTATAAGAATATTTTCAGAAATTTATGTGGGAGAAGCTTTAGATTGCTGCTCTGCAGCTTCATAAAAGTGTTCTACATACTTGGAGCTTCCCCTCATCATTTGTTAAGAGTAATAAACTTAGCAACACAGTGCAGTCAGGTCAGTCTTACATTTGTTTTGCAAGGTGGTAGAGGTACTTGATCAGAGTGTCTACACACATCCACAACACCCTTTATCCTGGTGCTGTGCTGAATTCTTCCATGAGATACAGCAATTGTTTACTAACATGGATCCCATAGATTCCTGGATAGGAACTCTGTAATCTCTCCTCAGGTACATGATTAAGTAGCAAATGACATCCACCAGCATCTGGTGAGCTGTCAGGTGCCAGAAGGTGTTTGTAGTGGTAATTTGGCCATCTGCAATCTGTGTTGTCAGTGCATTGTAAGTTATCACTGTCTCAAGCAATATTAACTTGCAGTGTTCTTCTGACATTTCTTCAGTGGGTTGTGAAGCAGACATATGGTACAAAATATTTCCTAGCTGGCTCCTCCCATCTTTCCAATAGCAACAACTCCAGTAGAATGTGCTCATATTTCTCTTCAAGGGACTTTAACATTGATACCACTCAGGTACTTATATCATGTTTTAGGTATACTGAGTAACTTTGTGACACACTTCCACATTGTGCAGCACACATGCCATAGGAACATATGGTCCACTGTAATTATATATTTTGCAAATTGCTTTGCAATTATAGTTGAATTTACCAAGTAGTTCAAAAGCAATTACCTTGTAGCTTCCTTTCAGGTTATGCAATAAGTTTTTTTGTTAAAATGGAAAAATAACATGATAAATATTTTGTGTTTAAATGATCACTAAACAATAGCTTCAAGAATTTTAAACTTTTTTTTTACTTTTTTTTTCTTTTCAAAACAGTACTTCTGACTAACAGTAGCAACACCTGTGCTTGTGTTAAATAAATTAAAAAAAAAAAAAGTATATTTCTAAATTATGATGCTTACGAAATAAATGTCAGAAGACTCTAGACATTTGTTAGTTTGGGCCAGTATTGCTAAGTATTCTCATTAGATCATGTAAAAATACCAGGGATTTTTAACTATTTCTTTGATTTTTGTAATCTAATTTCCTATAAAATGAATATCAAACCTGCTTAGAATATCAGAAATAGCTTTGAATTTGCAACAGAATAATGGAGATAAGAATACTCTAAATACTCATTTGCAGCAGAAAACTTAACTGGCCATAACTTTGAAAATGTTAATGTAACATTGCAAGTAGAGGAAAAACTACCTGATGGATGCAAATGCGTTTTTATTTTTAGGCCAGTAGCTTCTAACATGGACAAATAGAATGAGAAGAGGAGAATCCTAATGAAAAATACATTGTGCATTCATATAACAGGGAGTGAGCAGTTCAGGGAACAGGTAATAGTATTCAGGAGCTTTTATCACTAATACTAGTTGAAAATCCAACTCAGGCCTGTAATGATTTAAAATAATTACATTTTTGATAGTTCTTTACTGTACTGTGCAGAATGAATGATGTTCAACTCTGAAACTGATGGTCATTAGAAAAAGTTACAACTCTCCTTCTCCCAGAAGGAGTGAGGTGTAGAAGTGTGGTAGGAAAGAAGGTCAGAGAAAAGTAGCATTTGTTATAATAGAAAGGAAAGGGATTACATGGGGTCTATCAATTAATAAACATTAAGAGTATTGATGTAGATATTACCAAAGCTTTTATTTTTCTGAAACATTTTATTGATATGCAGAGTTGTTTTTTCTTGTGTCCTCTCGTTTGCAAAACAAATTACAGGAAATTATTTATTTATTTATTTATTATCTCATTCAAAACAATACAGTCTGAAAGTTTGGTTTAATTAGTTTTAGCACTGTATTCCAAAATAATAAGCAAGCCTCCTATTCTTTCTAAACCTATGCAATAATTAATTCATCAGAACAGAATTCATTCATCAACAGTTAAAGCTAATTATTAATCAGGTATATTTGATAGGTGACAGAAAAAAAAAACCCTCATAAAATCTTCCTCTCATGCTCTTTTTTTTTCTGTATTTCTTTCACTTACTGCAAGAGATAGAGTTATTTTCAAATATGATTATTTATTTAATTATTTTTTACTTTTAATTTTTTATTTGCAGCTTGATATTTTTCCAATGCCATAGGAATGTTAAGTATTTTAAGTACAGTACTTTGGTCTACTGATAAGTGAATAAAGAGTTCTACATATCATTTATTATCATTTACTCTGTGGTAAGGAGGAGGAGAAGTGAAAGAAAATGCATATAAATCAGTTTTATTGATTCCTTTGGGAAAGAGAAAAAGAATCACAAGAAAGGAAAACGCTGCTGCACTTCAAATACTGAGAAATATAATAAGCTTAAATATTTCAGTGTTTCAGGAAATTTTCCCTATTTCCATCCATCTCTATGGAGTGCTTTGCCAAAAGCAGCTCTTTATTTATTCAGGGGAAAGTTGATTTACTGAATTAAAAAAGGGCATAAAGGCAGAAATTTCCATGCAGACAAACAAAATGACCTGAATGAACATTGCTTATGAAGATTCATACGGTTATGTATGCTTGGTAAATCACAGGATGAATTCTGCTATCTAAAATTTGCATTTTATGATTTCTTATTTTTATGTTTCAGTTCCTCTCTAGCATGTCTATAAGCGTTTACTGATGAGCTCCTTTAGAAACATGAGAAGAGTAAACCAAAGACCAAACTTTCTAGCAGAGTCTAAGAAGGGGTAAAACAGGAGAAACTAAATTATCTTACTTATATATTGATATTTTCTCACTTATAATTGTATAGATGTTGTATCTATCACTCTGCTACCTACACTTACTAGACTGTATGTAGGTGGAATGTGTCACAGAAGTAACTCTTGACCCAACACACAATGGTCAATATCTTTAGTCTTTATAGAAAATGTGAGCTATTTGTTTCTATCATTTTTCAGAGATGTACTATCTTTCCACAAATTAGTCCCTGAATTTAACTTAAGTATTAAAATAGTGTAGTTATGAAAGCTCAGTTACAATAGAAGAAACAAACAGCAATAAAAAACAAGCCATAATTTCAACAGTAGAGTAAATTGCTCTTTAGACAGCACAGCACAGCTATGGAGACACCACAGAAGATTGTTGTGGATCTTTGTTGATTTTTCAGAAGCATTTGCACTTGTAGATACTGTTGAAGGAACTGCTGATTTACATCTGCATTTGTAGTTGCAGCATCCAGGCAAAAAATTTGGTTGTGCAAAAATAAACAGAATGATTATGATAATTGTAACTACTTAGAGAAAAGAGAAGGAAATTAAAGAGAATTATATTTTCATTACACCTTGTTCATTTCTGTAACTGTTCAAAACTGTGAACAAATCCAACTCTTCAAAAAAAATTAATAGTTACAACTATTACAACTTTCTTACAACAAAGAAAATATACTCATTCCAATTTCATTTATTTACCTCTCTGAAAACTTAAACCTTGAGTAATCCAGGTTATATTCACATAAATTTGTGCCCTTGAACAAAAGTAGAAATGAGACCAACTACTCTTCCTCTTCAGATCTCCATCATTTCCTTTGCAGAATAACAAACACTGAGAAGAATATTAAGAACTGACAGAATCCAGAACAAATACAGTTATCTTTTACTTTGGTTTTATATTTTTGCTTACAGACGTGTAGATCTGTGCTACATCAGAAGTGCACTGTTATAAAAGATTTCTACAGACTTTCTAGTAGATAACAATTACTCTTATGTTTGCTCTGAAAAAATGAAATCAAGTATGTCCCTGCCTGCAACTGGCTGAATCTAACCAAGCATGCATGTTTACATATGACCACATGCAAGAGAGATGCTAATTAATATCAAGCGAACCCTATGAAATTGTCTGAATAGCCACAATAGCTAAAAGTTCGCTAACATGATTTTGCTATATTAGCTCGCTGAGTAGGTGTTCACCTGAGAAAAATAAAGACATTTGATTAATCATAAATTGAGAATTTTTGGAAGGAAAATATTGGTAGGCTGCTCTTGTAATCAATAGAGTGATTCTGGTGCCAATGAGAATCTCTGGTTCATTTAGGTGTTAACAATAGCAGATATTTCAAAGGAATATTAATACATATTCAGCAAATGAAGAGAAAATAAAGAACCTCTTTTTAATGAATTTTCTAAAAACAGCTATAAGAAATATGGTGTACAGTAAGATCATTTCAATGGAACAAACATTCCTTATCCACCAAATAGTCCACCCACCTAATCTATATCTCTCTAATGTAGAGAGAAGGATGAGATACGGGTCTATGTCAAAGGCCTTGCAGAAGTCCAGGTAGATGACATCAGCTGCCTTTCTTTTGTCCACCAGTGCTACTATTCCATCCTAGAACGTAAACAGTCTGGTCAATATTGAAGTCATTCTGTATGTGTCTGAACATTTCCTCATCTTGTATAAGCTTCTAGGAGGATTGCTTCATGATATTCCCTGGCACAGAGGTAATTCTCACTGGCCTGTAATTTCCCAGGTCTTTCTTTTTCCCTTTCTTAAAACTGGAAGCGATGTTTCACTTTTTCCAGTCACTCGTGACTTTGCCTGGATATCAATAAATCCTCAATACATAATCAAGGATATCATTCAGTATGTTATTTAGAGCAAGTTACCATCAGTAGTGATTAATCTGACATGAGGCCAGAGACTCAGAATTTTGAGATTCAGTAGCTGCCACTGGCTCTACTACTTCTATATGGGGCTGACTGAGGACAAGTATGCTGAGTACTATGAGACGATGAAATTTAAAGAAAAAGGAATTGTAATAGGTATATTGTGCATTGTGCTAGACAGAAAATATGTATATCTATTCACAGCTTTTACTTTCTCAAAAATCAGAAGTCTGAAATATGCAACTGCCTTAAATGACCTTGACAGTCAAAAGTTTCTCTACATACAATCATTGAGAAATATTACATTTTTTATATTACAAGCTTTCTGTGGATATGTCAATAATATCAGCTACCATCTTTTCATGGGGAGAAATCAAGTGCTTCTGCTAAAAGATTCAAGGCAACAGCAGAAAACAAATAATTGATTTCAATGCTCTGACAATTTTAATTTGTACTCGGTTCCTTTCCCAACTTTTGCAATGGGACAAGAGTAGAATATGCACTCCTACATTGTTTGAAATATTTGTTGAATTTGTGAAGTGTAGATTCTTATTTAAGTGAACTATTTAAAAACTCGCTGACTTCCTGTCATTTCTTCAGAGTGTTTTAAGTATATATATGCTTACTCAGGGTGTATATAAACACTTTGCTGTCCCCCTGTCCCATCTGCCTTTTATTTTTTATATACTTCTTTATTTTTCCTAATTATACTACCAAACTTCCCTTCTTCTAAATAGTGACGGTGAAGGTTAGGACCCTCATCATATGCATAGAAGTAAATTGAATGTCTGCTCTTCAATGATCAGTGTTTTAGACATAACCTATACAGGTTATACCTATATCCTTCTCATTTACTGTAACCTATACAGAAAATAGGACTTCATGATTCACATAGTTGCTGCAATATAGCATCCCACAACAGGTGTCTCACAAAATAGTTTTAGACATTACAGTTGGATATAGGAGCCTGAGGTATTGTTCTTTGAGAAATACAGATAAGAACACTAAATCATTCAAATGTTCAAGGTAAGAAAGAAAATGCAGTCAATTTATTTCAAGAAACAAAATTTTAAATAGTTTTTGAAAATTTATCTTATTAGCGTTGGAATTTATTTATTTATTTATATTGCTTTTTAGTCTCTGATTCGGATTTTCTGGGATTGCTTATGTCTATCCAAAAAAGAAACAAACCCCTCCTTTTTGAATAACAGACTTCATGAAAACTTTGTGCAAGAACCTGATGGAAGTTTCCCAGTGATAATACATTATCACTAAATCATTCCCACTATCAGAAATTTAAGTTACTGAAAATTGAATAGCTGTGGAGAACAGGTTCTGCACAAAAAGCAGGTAACTGTTGGAAAGCAGAAAGTGACAATGAATGACACAACATTCTCTGCTATTTTTTTCAGTAGCTGGTAAAGTAAGGATATATAGAACATATATAGAAATTTCTTTCAGTATTAATTTGGGTGGAAGAGTACAAGAGTATGTAGGAGAGTGCTCCTTTAAGGGTATTTGATCAAGTACATTTTCCAAGGCAAAAAAGAGTAAGGAAGGGAAGTAGTGGTGGAAATTGGGTCTGGACAGCCACGTTAATTTATGATAACATGTGAGAATATGGAAATATTTATTGCAGCAGGGTTATCTGATTGAGAAGATGGGAAACAATAAGAAGATACAAATCTTCCAGTCTCACTAATTGGCTGTCTAACAAGCTATAGATACCACTTCCAGGAACAATCATAAAACCATAGAATCACAAAATGCCCTGAGTTGAAAAGGACCTCAAAGATCATCTAGTTTTAACCCCCCTGCCATAGGCAAGGTCCCCAAACACTAGAGCAGGCTGCCCAGTGCCAGATCCAGCCTTGCCTTGAATGTTTCCAGGGATGGGGCTTCTACAACCTCCCCGGGCAACCTGTCCCAGTGCGTCACCATTGTCTGAGTGAAAAACTTCCTCCTAACATCTAGCGTAAATCTATCCTGTCTTAGTTCCCCTTGTACTATTACTAAAAGCCATGAAAGCAGTCATTCCCCCTCCTGTTTATACCCTCCCTTCAAGTATTGGAAGGCCACAAGGAGGTCTCTTCTCCAATCTAAACAAGTCCAGTTCCCTCAACCCTTCATTACAGGAGAGGTGCTCCAGCCCTCTGGTCATTTCAGTGCTCCTCCTCTGGAACCATTCCAAGAGCCATTATGTCTTTCTTGTGCTGGGGATCCCAGACATGGACACGGTACTCCAGATGTAGCCTCACAAGAGCTGAGTAGAGGGGAGACAATCACCTCCCTCTCCCTGCTGGCTACCCCTTTCTGAATACAGCCCAGGATATAGTTGGCCCACTGGGCTGAAAGCATGCACTGCTGACTCATGTCCAGCTTCTCATCCACCAAGAACAGTGACCAGATTGAATGTGGAGGCACACAGAGAGTGAAGAAATTGCAGAGCTCTGCAAACCCATGGGGACATGCAGTGGGAGCAAAAGTTGCAAAGAGAGGCTGGGAGAAGAAAGTAAAAAAGGACAGAGAAATTTAATAAGGCTCTAGTCAGTAAATTATATGCTTCTCTGGCTGAGTCTTGTGCCTGACCTTTACAGTCAGTTTTACCTTCTTATAATTCCTCTTTTAATCTTCTCTTAAATCTCTCTGCATGTTCACACTTCCCCACCTGTGTATGTGCTGCAAGGACTATGTGCCACCTCCAGGTGAGGCTGGTGTGAGTGAAAGTGGATGCCAGCTTCTGCAGTTGGGCTAAGGGAGAGAGCACCCCTAGCCTCATGCAAGTATGAGGATTTCAGTGCCACTCAGTGGTGGGACTTATGTGCATGTGAGTGGATCCAGGGCCAGCTAATGGAAGCAGACCATGGACGTAGGTCTGAGGTCAATGTAGCTCAATAGCTGTGGGGCCATAGCTCTCTTGATCTGATGGGGACTTTTTGCCAGGAATGCCAGCTACTGGATGACCAGAGTGAGTGAACTGTGTGACACATACTTGAGGCAGACCAGGAGTGCATATGCCGCCAGCCTGTCCTCTCAGCTACTGGAACTGAGAGTGGAGTCCTTGCATCAGCTAACTGGGCAAGTGGAGGTCTTCTATACCACACCATATGGTTAGGGTGTCTTCTTCTTCCATGTGGTATAGAAGACACTGTGTGGTATAGGCACAGGAGTGGTCTTTGTCTCCAAATCAGCTGCTAGGGATTGACTGGTGTGAGTGAGGCAAGTGCAGGCCTTCACATCAGCAGCTGGAGTGGGGCTGTGGGTCACACTTTGCATCCCTGGTGTCATCTGCTGGGAGGATATGAAGTGTATTTTCCCCAGACATGATGTACATGGAATGTGCCAGCAAAATTTAAGTTGGGCTAGCTGTTGAGTAGTAGGGAAGCTTGAGGCCTGATGCCAAGGCTGGGTTACCAGGCAGGAGTCAGGTCCATGGTGTAAGTACTCTCAGGAGTACTTGCAAAATTGTTGTGCATGAGGAATGGGTGTGATGGGTAATGCAAGTGCAGTGTGTGTGCAATGAAATTCATGCTGGACCAGCCACTGTGTAGATGACTCACAAAGTGGTTCATTGGTGTGTATGTGCCTGTACTAGTGGAGTTCTATCACTACCAGCTGAAGAGGAGGAGGGAAACAGCTGATTGTTAACATTAGTCACAGAATCACAGAATTGTAGGGTTTGAAAGGGACCTCTAGAGATCATCTAGTCCAGTCCCCCTACCAAAGCAACTCCCTAGACAAGGTTGCAAAAAATATTGCATGTAAGTTTAACAAACTTGAAAAACCTTTTTTTTTTTTTTTCAGACAGTACCTCCAGGCAGATTGACATTTTGACTGAGAAGACATAATTTCAATACACTTTCATTTTTGTTTGTTGGAGTCTATGAGAACAATTTCTGTGATACATGATGTAAAAAAAGAATCAATCGTGCCCCAAGGAAACTGAAAGGGAGAAAAGATGAGTGCCTTAGTTGTATTTTGCTGTGGTGATCCTGAATGATAGACTAAATGATTGCCTTTTGGCATGAGTAGACCAGGGAAGAAGAAAATACAACATGGCTGGAAAAAAAATCTCAGTCTTGGGGTGATGAATTTTGATGATTAAATTGGCGATTTAGATGATGTATAAGGAAACAATGGATGAAAATAAAGTCAAGGCTGAGGAAATAGATTTTTGAGCCATCATTGCAATAAAAGACAAGTAGAAGCCAGTAAAAGCTTGTGATACTGCTAAGACAAAGAGGAAAAAAATCAAAGGGACATAATATTAACAAACAGGAAAATAAGAGTCGAACAGTCAAAGGATATTTTGAAAGAGAAGTTGGCTGGGTGGGAGGAAAAGAGGGAGGAATCCACAGAAGTATGTAGTAGCATAAGCCAATTAATGATCTTAGTGCTTCGCTAACAATCTTTTTTTGGCTTGTATTTCAGTGCAATCTGGCTTCAACAGCCTGGAAATCACCCGGTTATCAAATTAATAAGAATAAATATTGACATAAATCTGGACAAGGAAAACTATTGTCAGGGAAAGCTGATCTGGAAGGCCAGTAGTGGCTGGTATTTCTGCTTAATGGTAAGAGGTCTTTCAAAATTCTCTTTCTCCTGGGATTTTTTTTTATATTTGTCCCTATATATTCATTGGTATCTTTCCTCTTTGCTGCTATATGCCCTCTGCTTATACTTTGGCAGTGCACTGTAGCAGATAGGCTACCTTAAATTGCTGGCATGGAGCCTTACTAGGCACAGACAACAAGGCATTTTCAGCCACAGGTACATAGGCTGCTCCGAAAGTAATGCTTCCTACTTATTTCTATGGAAAATACAACAGATACAAAAAAAAAGAAAACAATTTGACAGAGTAAATTCTCAGCTACAAAACACTAGTTTTCAGCACAATCACCACCACTAGCTAGGCTTTTACACCAGGAATATATAAGACCCCATGTGCTGCACTCATGGGGTCTGCACGGCAGTCTGAAATCCTGTTTGTCTTTCATATCATTGTCACCACTGCTGAAATACACCATTCACCGCCTCAGTCTGCTCACTTCAACTGTTTTGTCTTCATATGCATTCACTAAGTGTCAATGAATGTCAGTGGGCGCAATTTTATCCAAATAGAGGATTTGAATTACGCACCTTTCTTTCATATGCACTTCCATTTCAGATATTGTTTTGTTAGACTGCTCCTCAACTGATATCTGATGCATGGCAAAAAAAAATTAACAGAATATTGGTGGGAATTTTCAACGTCTGCTTCCTTACCACCAATATACTCCTCCAACTTCATAAGCCATCATAACAAAACAGGACACATTCATTTCAGAGCAGCCCTTGGACATTTGATGTGCAGTTGAACTCCTTCCTCCACTTCAGTCTTAAGCTTGTGGATACAGAAGGCCTGGTAGGCACTGGCTGAAACTCAGATTGCAACCATTGTGCTAGAATCAGGTTAGTCATAGGAGAGCAGTTTCAGTGTAAACAGTTAAACCGGGCCTAACCCTTGGCCAGACTTCCAATGTGGCCCCTCCTGTTTCTCCCATTTCTGTGAAGACCATGTCTTTGTTTTTCTGTAACTATGAACATTTGACTTGGTATCTTAATTCTTTTCTGCTTTTTTTTTTTTTTTTAATATTCCACTTAAAATATATGTTGACTCTAACAGATCTCATCTTCCAGAACGATATTTAAGAAGAACAACAAAATAAAGTATTTCAATTTGCCTTGGGTTACGAGGTGCTATTACAGTATTAAAAAATTGCAAATCTGACAGAAGTTGGAGGACCATGTATGCTGACAGATCTGCAGTGAGTAAGGAAGAATATAGTCAGTCAAGTTCTGAGCTTTGACACAGAGAAGGAACATATATACTTTAAATAGCAGTGACTCATCACTGTCATCTGTTTTCTGGTTCTGTAGTCATTTGTCTGTGGACAAAATGTTGATGTTCATTAAAAGGCTGCAAAGAAAATAGGAGACATAGGAAAACAAGAACCAAGATCCAGATAGACTATGAAAGAAAAGGTTCATTTGTTGACCAAGATAGATTTGGCTTTTCATATGAGTAGGATCAATCCTCCCAAAGGACAAGATGAATCATTAGAAACTGCAGAATCCCCAGAGAGTTCATTCAGATTTACATCCTGGTAGTGAGAATATGCCAAAAAATGAGCCAGAGGCATCTTTTTGTTTGCTAGTTTACTTAGGAATAGCCTATGATAAAGGGAAAAACAGTCACATAAGCAATTCAAGCTATGCCTTTTTTAAACATTCAAGTTATATGATTTTTAATACCTAACAGAAAAAATATCTACCGAGTCTTTAAGCTCCTACTAAAAATCATCCTTCTATGGTCTTTTTTTTTTTCTGCATCAGCTGTGTAGAATCTTGGGCAACTACATCGTTCCTCACTTAGATTTTTCTATTAAGTAGGATATAAATGGATTGAAATGATCTGTTTTGTAGACATTGTTTGCTTTTTTCTTTTTTTTAGTTTAGATTTGAAAGGAAAATTTGAAGAAAGTGCAAAATATTTTGCATATATTTCTCTATTATTTACAGTCAAAATATATGTTGTTGTTAAAGCTCACTTTGTGCCTCCCTCCATTAAGTTTTTAAGCTGTGATTTTAAAATTTCTGAGCAGTTCCTCTATTGGCTGAATTATATTTCTATACAAATCATCATGAAAGCTAGCATGAATGCTTTGAAAACTCTTCATTTAAGTCACATCTGAATTTAAAACTGGATAACAAAATCATTATTAAAACAGCTCTATAAAAACAAACAAACAAAAAATATATATATACTGAAAACCTTCTAAGAATTACTGCTGAGGAGGCTTGTAAAGACTGTGCTGAGCGGGATGTCAAAAAGCCCTACCCAGTGACAACGGCAACAGTTAGGGGATTCACTTATCCTGGTAGGTGGCTATATTTCTTCACTCCTTTTGTCTTTGTTCTCTTTGGACATATTCAGTAAGGTGATGATAAGGTGCAGCCTATTCCTGTGCATATCTGTGGAGGTATGGTGGCTTATTAGTGCTTAACAGGCTACTTTATTTTGCACTTACCAGACAACCTAGGCATCATATACAGCAATGTGCAGGGTGAGAAGGGTCTCCTACAAACTCTGCTGATTCTGTCTGAATACTTTCTCTAATCTGCACACTACTATTGAAAGAGGTAGTGTATCATTCAAACCTTATCTCAGGCTCCTGTGCTTCCACAGAGGATAGAGGATCTGGAACTCATTGAAGTTACAGTTTTTGAAGTTGTGTAGATAGTATAGTTAAAACTAGTATATGTGAAGTCCTTACAAATGACAGTCGTTTTTCTAAAACAGGTTGGAATCAAAGTAGCCTTTGCTTTGTCACGTAGTAAAAGCAAAGTACTGTAAGATGAAAGCAGCTATTAACTTGTCAATGACTTGACTGATGAGCCATTGTAAATACATGCAATCCAACAGAAAATCCAGTTGATAATCCATGTGAAGAATAAATTGTCTAATAGCCAGCAACACAGTTGAAGAACTGACAAAAAATAGGAATTGTGTATTTCAGGAATTAAGAAAAAATCCTACCCACCCTCTGAATATATCAGATTTCTAACTACATGCAAGGTAAATCAGGTTTTATATTTTCCTGCAAACATGACTATCAAGGAACTTTGTAAGTCGTAATCCAAAGCTACAGACATGTGATGCACACGTCTCTCCTTTAAATTCAGCAGAGGTGATGACATCAGTTTAATCTGCTAGAGAATTGTGGCCATTTCAAACTGTATATCATAATAGCTTGTAAACATTTGACCTGACTATATTTTCAATCAGCCCATATTTTCATATTGCCTAATGGTTTTGTCTTATTTCTCACGAGTACTTATACAGCCTCTATATCTGCTGAACCTTTGCTGTTGAGAGACTGGGTATGCTAGTGGCTATTGCAGCTCATGTAAGCTTAAAAAAAAATATAGACCATTCCTCAATAATAAATAAATTAATAAATGTTACCAATTTGAGATTTGGAGATAGATTGTGAACCTAGAGATCATGTTTTGTGACGTGAATAGTAGCACAAGACCTGGAAGGTCCTGTGAAAAAGACACTCAGTTTTTACTCAGATGATCAACATTTGTAAGTCGTTTTGTAGATGTCTCCTTCTCTTTCTATTTGCTACAAAAACAAAAAATAGTTATAGAAACCGCAGTCTCAGCTTACAGTGAAACACACTGTCTTTGTCTGATATGTCTAGAAGTTAGATGTTTAGGTTTGAGATAATCAATCCAGGGTCCTTCTGTAGCTACCGCAGGACAGTGTGGACTTCTTTAAGGCAATTGATCTTATACTAAAATGGGTGTCTAAATTTGGTCTTAGAATTCATACTCTTGAAAATGCCTGTTTCTTGTCACTGAACACAAAGGGAGTAACTTGCCCAAATTTGAAATGTTAGATACAGAAAATTACACAAAATGAATTGTCCTTCTGTTGCTTAAGCTATGTAAAATAAATTGTCGTCCTTCCTTTTTTTATCCTATTCTTTTAAAATCAATTATAATCTCCCTGTAGGCTTTGATAGTTTCAACTCTGGCTACAAAGTATTTGGAATGCTATTTATTTCAGTGTATGTTGAGTACATGCACTGAACTGTATTACTGAGTACAAGCATAGTTGTACCTGTATATAAAGTGCACAGAGTGCTTCTACTTAATCTGACAGATAACACACTTTAAGCACTTACTATGACTCATATAACTGAGGAACAAACTGGAGAACATTGCTATTTGTAATGTGGTATTTGTCATTATTTTTGATAGCCACTGTAAAACAGATATAAATAAAAGTCACAAAGTACTGACATTTATTACCATCATTGCTAGATATAGGGTGATATGACTGATATATTCATTATTTTGGTAATGAGTGATTGAAAAGTTTTAATAAAGGCAAAATTTCTAAAGGCAAAGACAGCACCAAGTGAAGCACATTTTTTTTTCTGGAAAGTTGAATTTAAAGGAAAAAAGCTGAATTACATAAATGTAAACTACTACAGAGGGTTCGCAATTTTCAGTGATAACATTTGATTGTTTCAGATTAAAAGAATGAGCTACAGAGTAGTATTCTTCCACCACTTGTATTTTCACTCAGTGAAAACACTTTTTAGATGTAAGAGTAATACTGATTTTTCCCTCCTTTTTATTATCTTTTAGTTCTACATTGCTCTGTACTTCATGTTTCATCTTGGAACATAAATAAAATAAAATGTCAGGATATATTGAAGAGTACAAAAGAACTTTTCTGTATTCCTTATACAGACAGAAGCACTTTGGATAATTTGAATAAATTTTAGATAAGCAGCTATATTTTTGGGTTCTCATTAGAGCTTGGTGTATAACAAATAATTTGGTTGATGAATTTTAACTCTCTTCAGCTCACAAATTGTCCGTGAACAGATTGTGATTTTCCTAATTTTGTTCATTATTCACAATCATTCAGTGAATAATTCCAGTGAATATTTTTTTCTCTGTAGCTAATTTGTGGCCCCTTGTTGTAAATAGTTAACTTTCAAGCTGTTTTTGTCTAACATATAAAATCTATAGAATATTTCTGTTAAACTGCAAATTTTGAAATAAGTAATTATAAGTAATAATAGCAGTACTATCCTAAATACTATCCTAAATAATGAAAGCAATTTTTACCCTGTGTTTCAGTTCCATTTTGATTGTAGTATGAACTAAGTTGTTCTGCAAAACTGAGAAAACCAAGTTAATGTACTTTACTTTCATTGAGACAAATCTTTATATACTTACAAGGTCTTGAGAATTTTATGACAATGTAGTTTATATGTTTGCTTCCTCTAGTTTAGTGTTCATCCACTCATTCTTAATTGTATCAGAAAGAACCAATGTGTAAATGAAAAGAAAAGGAAGGATTCACGAGTAACAGTAGTCTTTTAAAAGGCTTAAAATGTTGATTGATAGTTTACCAAGCTCTGGCACTCAGCTGTATCAGGTTTTTTTTAAGTTTGATTTGTCTTTCATAATCTTCATATTGCATTTTATTAAGGTCAATATTACACTAATAACCCATTGTGAATTTTGAAATAAGATTAACTAGTTCAGACTCTAAATCAGCTCTTTTGTGACTAAAAGAGGAAGGACGGACACATTTCTAAGTAGCATATATTCTTGTATTATCTGTTCATTCTCAGTCTCTTAAGACTAATATTCTTTAAATTAAGTCATGTATCTTTCTGACTATATGACTACTCTTTTATGCTATTATTTATTAACTAGGTTGATAGAAAATCATTCTTTTCATTATTTTTTCTTTTTCATTTCATTATTCTATGTAGTCTCTTTTCAGTTTGAATGCTTTGTTGAAATGTTGGCACCAATGTGTATTTTCTTAATGAGGAGAAATGAAGAAATATTAAGATGTATTTTTAAATGAAAAAGCAATTTCATTTGTTTACAATGAATTTACAGTATGAATTTTCATAACATAGGTGTAATCAAGCAAGAAGAAACATTCCCACAGTAGGAGATCTCTCCAAGTAAATAATCAACTAAAATATATATATATATTTTGAGGATTATTGATGGTTTTGAAGCTTCATTGCTGCTTTCTATATCAGTTTCTTTTCTCACAGACACCAAGAAAAAGAGACTTCCTTAAGCTATTAAAAATCTAAAATTTCTATGTATTTGCCCCGGAAAAATATCAGGCTTTAGAAGGCTCTAGTACATCAACTAGGAAAGGAAAGTCCAAAATGACATATGTCCCATAGTGAGCAATACAAGCAGTCTAGTAACAACAGGTAATGACAAGGCACAGGTACTCATAAACATTTTTGCCTCAGTCTTCACTGCAACTGATCTTCATACTCACCTCAAGTGGATGAGTCAGAAGGTGGGAATCGGGTGTTGCTGAAAGCAAATATCAGGTTCACAGCTACCTGAGGAAAAAGAACATCCATAGGTCTGTGGATCCTGAGGCGATAAATCCCAGGGTTGGAGAAGAATTGACTGATATAGTCATCAAGCTGCTCTTGATTATGCTTGAAAAGTCATGGCAGTCAAGTGAAGTCTGTAGTGACTGGAGAAAAAGGCGATGTCACATTCATTTTTAAGGATAGAAAGGGCAACCCAGGGAACTACTGACCTGTCAGCCACAAATGGAAAAGATTGTTTTGGAAGCTATACAAAGATAAATGGAAGAGAAGGAGATAACACAAAACAACTATGATTCAAGTATTTCCTGGCTGGCATAGAGGCATTCTATTATGGTATAACTGCATCAGTGGAGAAAGGAAAAGCCACTGATGAAATCTCTCTGGACTCTCTGGACTAAGTCATTTGACACAGTCCCCATAACATCCCACTCTCCAAATTGGAAAGATACGGATTTGAGGGGAGGACTGTTCAGTAGATGAGGAAGTGGTTGAAAAATTGAAGAGGTCAGCTGCTCAACCTCTGGGTGAAGACTGATGATGAGTAGCACCCCTCAGGGATCAGAACTAGGACTGATGCCCCATAATATCTTTATTAATGACATTGACAGAGGGATCAAATACACCCTCAGAATGTTTGTGGATGACACCAAGCTCTGTGGTATGGCTGATATGCCTTAGGGGTGGGTTGCCATCCAGAAAGACCTAGACAGGCTCAAAAATGGGTCAGGACAACCCAGAAAATTCAACAGATTCAAATGTAAGGTCTTGTACCTGGGTTGTGACAACTCCCACAGTCAACAGAAGCTGGAGGACAGTCCTGACTGGGAACCAATAGTTAGCAAGCTGGATATAAGCCATCAATGTGCCCTTGCAATGTAGAAAGACAGCTATATCCTTGGCATTGTCAATGCCAAGAGTCAGAGTCAGCCAGGTCAAGGGAGGGGATCCTGCTCTTATACTCTGCATCGGTGAGACCTCACCTGGAGTACTGTGTCGAGATGTAAAATTCTCAGTACAGGAGAGACATGGATCTGTTGGAAAGGCCTGTCACGCTCCAATATAAAGGAGGGAGACGAGGTTCTTTATATGTATATGTATACCCGAGGGCGAGATTAAGACACAACGGGTCAAATGTTAGCCCAACCAGTTTATTACAAATACTAGTTGCTTAGGGATATGGGGAAGGGAAGGTGTGCGATAGAAAAGAGATGAAAAGCAAGGAGACTTGGCAGAAAGCAAGAGAGATATAATCACCACCATGGATCCAGCGAGGTTCGTAGTAGGTCCGTTGATCTCAGGAACCTGTCAGGTCACCGCGGGGGATGGGAGATGGCAGCAAGCAGGCCTCAGGGTCCGTCCTAAGTCTCTTCGGGAGTTCTCCTCAAAGATTTCTTCTTTGGGAGTTCTTCTCCCAAGTTCTTTTCTGAAAATTCTTCTCCCAAAATCCGTAGTTCAGTGAAGGCCTTTTATCCCCCATTTCACAGGAGTTTTTTTTGTGTAACATGTCTGGCCCAACAGATAAGCCAGGAGCGGATGTTGCCTTCATTGCCATGCAGGCGCATTGATTTGTGGTGGTCAGCTTCTCCAAGCCGTACCCCCACGGAGAAAACTATTTGCACCCATTCCTGCTTATCTTTACAACCGTAAGCAGAGACAATGAGACACCATGACACCCCTCCAGATAACCAGCAGTTAATCAGTCAGAGTCTTATCACCAGAAGAGGCCTAACAAAGCAAGCTTTGAGACAAACGAAAGGAAAAACAGTTTCTGTCTTTTACAAGGCCAAAAAAAAATGATCCAAGGGATAAAACATCTCCCCTGTAAGAGCTGGCTAAGAGAGCTAGGTCTGTTCATCCTGGAGTAGAAAAGGCTCTGGAGGCATCTAATTGTGTCATTTCAGTACCTAAAGGAGGGTTATAAGAAAGAAGGGGACACGCTCTTCAGCAGGATCTGTAGTGATAAGGAAAGGGAAATAGCTTCAGACTAAAAGAGAGGAAATTTATTTTGGATAAAAGAAAAATTTCCTCTTGTGATAAGGGTTTTCTGGCACTAGAAGAGGTAGTGCCCAGACAGGTAGTGGATGCTTTGTCCCTTGAGACATTCAGTGTCAGCCTGGACCAGGCTCTGAGAAACCTGATCTAGCTCTGTTAATTGCAGGGGATTTGGACTAGATGATCTTTAAAGGTCCCTTCCAATTCAAACAATTATGATTCTGTAATATTTCAAGCTCAGCAACACCAGTGCTCCAGTGGGATTTAACAATTTTTTTAAGGTGTATGTACTGAAACTGATAATAATTACCATTGTGTTTTTAAACATTGAGAAATATGGAACTTGTTCTTAAATCTGTATTTATACAGTCTACATTCATAACAACAATAGAATAAAATTTTCTGTTTTCATATAGTTGAAATCATCAAATATTTCATGACCATGAATCAGTTCTTTTTGGCCATGATCTCTTGCACTACCTATATGTTTCACAGCACTACTTAGATAATATAACTCTTCCTAGATCCTTTTTAGGCTTTCTATTCTCTAATATACTAGAAGCATACTATGCATTTCTGATTAACGTCTTGAGTCAAGATGTTAAATGCCCTCCTTTACTGGGTCAGTGAAGCAAGCCTTTCTTCCTTAGGTTTTCAAAGATCTTTTTAGTTTTCATCTTTTTGTTGTTGACTTAGAAATGCCGGTAAATATCTGCTGAGATAGTTTATTATAATATATAGCATAGAAAAAAGAAGCATGTGAAAGCCTTGGCAACAGATAAGAAGTTAGCCTAATGAAACTGTTCCTAAACTAGACTATTACATGCTAAACAATACTATCAGATTGTTTACTTGTGGGAACAATGTTGATCTGCTGCATCTCTTTACCCATAATTTTCTTCTCTTGCAACTGCCATTATATTAACATGTATTTTAAAACAGGAGAAAAATATGTACTATTGCTGCTCCCCTTTCCTGTTCTTAATAATAATGATTACAGCATCAATCATAAAAACCTACAGTGAATTTATGAGCTTTATTTTTTCATATGATTCAAAGTATGAAGATATGATTCACCCTGTTACCAGTCATGTCCTGGTATTGCTGTAGTTTAGAAGAAGAAACTTACACAATTTAGTTTCTCAGAAAAAAAAAAAAAAGTATATTTTCTTCAAGAAAATATTGGTATTTGGACTGTATATAGTATTATAGAATGATACAGTTAATTAGTACATCTTTACCTCTTTAAAATGAACATTTGCCATTTCAAAATGAGTGGATAATTTTTTTTTACCTTTTTTTTATTTTTTTCCAAAGTGAATTCAAAATGAGCATGTTCCTGTAGAGTACATTTTCTCAGAAAAGTTTTTAGTTAGAAATGTTGGCTATTGTGTACCTTCCTAGTTTTTGTTTGCTTGTTTGTTTGTTTTTGAAAGATACAGGAAAAGAGAAAATACAAAATAGTGTTTAATAAAATTTAACATCAAACTAGATGTTAATTGCAGGGGATTTGGACCAGATTACCTTTAAAAATCTCTTCCAACTCAAATGATTATACAATTCTATAAATAGTAAATATTAAGAAAATTTCATTTTCTTGAGCTGAGTATCTACATTCATATGTACCTCAGAAATTATGTATTTTAGGTAAAGTTTATAACAGAGTCGATGTGAAATTTGTTACTTCAATTAAAAAGCCTCATTAATTCTTTATGATGGTTGTGGAGTCACTGACATAGCTTATCAGTTGCAAAATTACAGTTCAAATTAGTGGGTTGATATCACTGAGATCACGATCTTGAAACGACGCTTGTTAAAACTATAGAACTAACTATTCTCTGGAGCAAAGTAGATTCATTCTTTCATATGCTTGTTTTCATTAGAAAAATATCTACATAGTAGGTACCTCAACATGCCCATAAAAAGAAAAAAAAACAAACATCATTTGCCTGAGCATAAACATGCGCATATGTATACTTATGCCTATAAAAGTAGATATGATTTTATGATTCTTTTTTTAGCATGTATGCATATATATATCTGCACACAGGCATGCCTACATATGTTTCTTACTTATTTAAAATCACCATACAGTGAAATAGAGTGATAAAATTTCCCAGCTGTTTTTGGTTATTATACTGTTACTATTTCTGATTCTTTTCCAGTTTTAAAAGGTGTTGGGAGTTTAGTTGGAATGCTATTTTATTTTTTCTTATTAAGCTATGCAGTAAAGTGTGATCAGAAAGAAAAAGAACAACAAAGAGCCTATTAAGCCTGACTCTTGAAAAAGATGGAGAAAAAAGAGAGGTTGCATTAGTCAGCTAGCAGTTTACTTTCAAGGTAAATTGCATTCATTCAGAGCTGAAAAGATACCCAAGAGACTGTTACCTCTGCAAACAGTGCAGTTCAGGCTGGTAGATTTCATGACATTATGCTATATTCTCTGCAGTCACATGCCAAAAATATATCACGCCTAATTAATTCAGTGCTTTGTAGATACAGTAATTTGGTAATGCTTATGACAACAGCCCCTGGCCAGGATACTCAGAAACACGTTTTTGTCAATATGGCTTGCAGAACTTTTCCCAGAAACTAGGCTTCGAAATGACATGTGAGGAGATAAAATTTCTACAGATGACCTTGAGCCTTTGTAATTTGAACATCTATTTTTCTCTGAGAAAATACTTTTAAAAGCACTATTTCTGTCTTTTTTTTAATATATATATAGTTTGTTTCACATGTATTTTATTCTGTTTAAAATCACTAAAGTACACAGGAATTTGATGGAAGCAGACATGGTATCAGAACTCAGTGCTTCAGCAGGTATAGTTCCATATATGCTTCTTGTAGAACTGTTCATGACAGCTTGAAAAGTGTCCTCCTGTCACACGCTATTCTCCCTTTCTGCATAATGAGTTGAATCCGGGTTCTTTCTCTAGCCCAGTTTACTAAGCAACACGAGCAAATGGTGTGGTAAAAGAGAGGGCAGTTTGCAGCTAGCAATGAGCAACTAAGGAGAGGCATACGTCATACCAATAGAAATGAATGATAAATTCTGTCATTAGAAAATGCTACTCCTGACTTTGTAGAGTTCAATTAACGGAAAGGAGACAATGGTCCAAAAATTTTAGGTGCAAATGAAAAATAAACTTCCTTTAAACTGTATATAAATATGTAGAACAAAGATTTAGTTGAGTGTGTGCCATCTAATTCTGGAAAGTACAAACCAGAAACATTTTGACAGACATGAGACATCCACTTGCAAAGCAGAATCCTGGACAATTATGATAGTCCGAACTGTTACATGAAAAGAAATCTATGCAGTTTACAGGATATATGTGAAATAAAAATAATTTCCACTGCAACTACTTTAATTTCTTACTAATTCTTACCAATTAACATTCCTGCTTTCTGAGAATAGAAATAATTTGCTTAAAACATATTTCTTTACATATGGACTGCAAAGTTCTGGCCGCTCTGCATTCTGTTTCCACTCTAACTTGTAACAAATAAAATTTTCATTTTGTCACCACTTCATTTGATGAAATCCCCACCTTGCCTTTTGCTCTTGAAATTAGTCTCTTGAAATCCTCTGTGGAATTACATCTCTTGCTCTGCTGCACACTGTGCAAGAACACCTGTCGTGCCAAGAAAATAACAGCAGTCAAGGGCAATTTTCAGGTTGATGGGGCTTTGGCCAATTAAAATATTTGGAAAAAAAAAAAAGAAAAAAAAAAGAAGAAGAAGAGGAAGAGAAAAAGACTTTAAAACTTTTTGCATGTAACCATTCTGAATGGAAGGATGGTGAATGTGATCACTTTTTTTTTTTTCTCCTTTTGTTTCAGAGGAAAAAAACTTCCACTACTGTTATTAAACTGTATGTAATTGCTTATCTCAACGCCTTTATCCATCTTTCTTATCCTTTCTGAGATTATGGCAAGAGTAGAAGAGAGCTTACAGGAACAGCACTGAAAGGACTGAAATGTAGTTGTTGGGTTTCATAGTTCAACAGCAATCCTCCATTTTAAACAGAGGGTACAGAGTTAAAAAGGGCTTCTAAATAAGCATTGTAATCTGACAACTGTTAGTGATGTGCAACATCAGCATCATGATAAACACAGAGGTTATAGCATCAGAATCATAATAAGCACGAATTGTTTTTCTTCAAAAAACAAACAAGCAAACAATACCATAGTACTGATTTAAAAGTATAAATGAGAAGATTCTTTTAAAACCCATAAATATTATTTTCACTGAGGCTATATATATATATATATATATATATGTAAATGTATACATATGTATAAATTGTGCCACTGTTTCAGGATACTAGAATTTTCATTCTTTTCTTGTTTTCAGTATTATTATTATTCAGGCGTCAATGCAAAACCTTAAGACATTAAGCATCACTTAGTACAAAAACAGCTTATAACCTCGTATTTATACAACTGTAAGTAATTATTGGGACTCATCATAATCTAAATTCGGATAAAATATGAATAGTATTGATAGTTAATGCTGTCAGAACATAGAGGGCAGTCATCCATTTTTCTGCTTGTGGATCTCTCAGCAGCATTTGACATTCTCTGTGATTGCTAACTCATTTAAAAGATGTGTCAAGTTCAAAGGAGAGTATTAATATTATCTGATTTCTGTCTGAGTTCAGTATATACGTTCATGCTTTGGGGAAAAGTGTACTATTTATTTCATGCCTTAGATATTTTGTTCTCTGATCTGCCAGCACATATGACTCATAGAATCATAGAAAGGTTCAGGTTGGAAGGGTCCTCAAAGATCATCCTGTTCCAATCCCTCTGCTGCATATAGGCAGGGACACCTACCTCTAGACCAGCGCACTCAAAACTTTACCAAGCCTGGCCTTGAATGCTTCCAGGGAGGGGGCATCCACAACCTCACTGGGCAACCTGTTCCAGTGTCTCACCATACTTGCAGTAAATAATTTACTCCTAATATTTAGTCTAAATCTACCCTCTTCCAGTTTAAAACGATTTCCCCTCATCCTGTCTCTACCTGCCCTTATAAAAAGTCGCTCTTCAGCTCTCCTGTAGGCTCCCTTCAGGTATTGAAAGGCTGCTAAATAAGGTCTCCTTGGAGCCTTCTCCAGGAAGAAGAAGCTCCAGATCTCTCAGCCTGTCCTTGTACAGGAGGTGCCCTAGCCAGCTGATCATTTTTGTGCCCCACAACTGAACCTATTCC